>NC_089680.1:65586173-66201298 GCF_037042795.1 Molothrus aeneus
GACAATAGAGTACTTCACAAAAGCTTTCTTCTCAGCTAAACATATTTAAGAAGTTACAGGGAAAAAATACTCCTGCGTTGCCAGTTCTACCTCCTTTCATATATTTAAAGTTAGCTCTTCCCAATTTAGAAACATTTACTCACTGCTGATGAACTAAAACTACAGAGAAGAATGATGTGTACTACTTTCTACCTCTAGGATTGCAAATAAGTTTGAATTTTCAACACTGAATGTCAACAATTTTGGCCTAATTACATCAGTGAGTCAGCACTAAAACACAATCGGGCAGAACTAGTATATAGCAGTAATAAATCCTCATTCACTGACTGACTATCAGATACTGCCACAACTGGAACACTGACTACTGCTGAAAAACTCAATGAAAAACACTAAGCTAAAAAGATTACTTCTCTTAAATGAAAAATATGGAGACATTCTATGATGCCATTTTTATAAAGCCCTTCTTCACAGAAGAATTAATTTCCATGTAACATTAAGGGATTCCTTTTGAGAAATCATCTGGCTTTCTCTCAATACTGTTGCAAGGTTTCTGCACTCATATATTAGAACACGATTCATCTGGAGTTGTGAAAATCACTTTACAAATATGATTTTCCTTGGAGGTGCAGAGTCATAACTGCACAGTCTTTAAGGCTTGGGGAAAAGGGTTTGCTTCATTTGAAACATTGAAGACAATTGATGAAGAGAAAAAGATTACTGAGCAAAATCCAGAAGGTCACTACTAAACACTGGGAATACCATCAATACAGAAAAAAATATTTTGACAGTCATGAATTTTTCAGATCACACAGCCTTATGTCACATGCTGCAGGTGTAGCTTTCAGATATGCACAGCTGCAATTTTTGTTTAAGGACATTTTTATTATTAATGAGAAAGAGAAAGGAAAGAATAGGAATAGATACAATTACTTCCACCACTTGTGAAAATGCAATCACTGTAGATTCCTACAAATTTCTGAACAAAACCAGTGAAATTACAAGGGTTTAAAAATCACACAAATGGTGATTTTTAAAAGAAAGATGACAGTGAGTAATCTGCTGAACATGACAGTTATCTGCCTTCCGTTTCTTGTGTCTACTGTGGAAGAAGACTGTGGCAGGCTAGGGGAGAGCACAGAAGCAGAAGATGCTCGTCAGAGACATGTGAATTAGTACACGACACAGAACACATGCAACAAGATCCACCAAGGCAGTAGCAACCCTAACAGGCCAACAACAGAGAAATACGACAGCAGTTGGCACATCTCAGAGTGACTGATTATTTAATGGTGACTGGCCCAATTAATAATACAAATATGTGTTGATAGCAGGAGCGGGAATTTTGTGGTACCAAACCTTCTCATTAAAGCTATTATTTCCCCCTGGTAACACAAACAGTATGTCATCTTAGACTGCAGGATGCTCTTTGTTTGATTTTGCTTTCCTGGTTTTCCTGCTGCTTTCTAATGACTTTGTGACGATGTTAGCTAGTTATAGCCAATCAGTAGGAAGTGAGAAACACCGCTGAAACAAAAATTTATCAAGTTTACTAAAATCAGGCATGTATTACTCAGATGATCTCTTTTGCAAGCAGTATCAGGCGTATTAATTAGACCATGTTCACCAAATCACAAAATGTAAAAAAGTGCATTGAATTTCCAATTCATAGGTAGAAACAGTGAGAGAAAATCCTAGTGTCTTCTGTAGAAGAATGCTGCTAATAAATGTATAAATATAGCCAATGCAAATGCACTATGCATGCATTTAAATTTTCTTAGAGAACATCTTTGATTCGCAAACTCCAAATTTTTAGGAAATATCTGAAAAATATTTAAAAGAAAAATAATAAATTCTATTGCTTATCTATAGGTAAATCATTTAAATCAGCTAAATTGTAAAAGCCTTATTATACTTATGTATAACAAATGAATTTTAATTAAAGGATTTGCATATAAAGAAGAGAAAAAATATGTTGCCTTATATGCAAAGAGAATGTTGCTTCAGATTCAAATAACATAAGAGAAAGAATTCTCAGTAATCTGTTCTTTAGGGTATGTAATAAATTATACATATGTAATATTTTCTGATATGATTTGTGTATTTGACTGTTTATTTTGAAGTTTTAATACAACATGTAAGTATGGTATAGGTGCACATAATATGAAAATGTCTACCACTACTGCAAATACTTTTCCAACATACCTACCTAATTTTAACTCCTTTTAAGTCATCTGGGTTGTTCATACCCCTAGAATTATATACACTTCTATCTGTCACAAGCTTCAGCCACACAAACAACACATATGCACTTCCCACATGGAGACACAGTAGCTTGATTGATGTAGAGCTTAATGTAACTTTGTCCTGGGCAGATGAAGAAAATCCTTATTCCTAAGTCAGTATTTTGCAAGAAAAGCCCCCAAAACTTCAGTTGGCTTCAATAAAAGCAGGAGAGAAATTTATATTTATATATTTACCTAAATATTGGTGTGTGTGAGTGTGTGTACATGCACATTTGTAAAATGATATTTTGCCTAACAAAGTACATATACAACTATATATAAATTTAAAGGACTAGTTTCTTTTAAAACAAAAACTCATTTAGTTGCCTACCTTTGTCATGCATTGGCATTCAACAAGTGGTCCTGTTTTTCAGAAGGTCTTTTGAAACCACCTAACAAATGAAGTGTGCCCATTGACTTTATTTCTAAAACCTTGGGTCCAATTAGTAAATAGAGTGTGTTGCCAATATGTTGAGTGTTTGGCTTGGATGGGCCAGTGGCTCCAGGATACCGGCAGAAATTTTACACTGGCACACACCAAATTTCACTAAATCATGTCACTCCAAAAAAACCAAATAAAGCAACATTTTTACTTCCCTGAATTAAACAAGGATACAGGAAGTATACCACAAGCTGTATTAACACTGCTAGAAATGTGCAAAAGCGGGGTAGCTGTACCATGCAAAGCATGCAGAGAGAAGAGGAAACAAAGTACTGAAGCACCAGAGGGATACACGCATTTGTTAAAAGAGATTCTCTAAGCATACTAACCTGCTGGTTCTAATGAATTTTCTACTTTGTCGTTAACATCGAAAACACGATCATGAACACCTATAGTTTTCATACAGCTGTCTATAACAAAAATAGAGATAACAGCCAAATATGTTAGTTAAACACCCTTACATTTCCCACTTTCCTTTTTTCCTCTCTTTTTTTTCTCTCTATTTACAGTACATAATTAGGCTTATTCATATTTTAAAGTCTGTGGCACTTGTCAAAATGCCAGTATAAGTCTTCCATTTGTACAAAGTTCAAAAAACAACAAGTTAGCAACTGCCAAGTAATTCAAACAAGGCTTTATGAAAAAAGATCAGAAAATACAATGAAAATCATAATGCAAACATTTCTGCATGCAGAGAAAAGATACAAAATTTAACCGTAAAAAAAATAAAATTATTGTTTACTAGACCACACAGTAAAGCAGGTGCTAGAAAGCCACCCTCAAAATCTTAATCTGAAGAACTTACTTGCTGGTCGCACAAACACCTTAAGCTTTAGGCAGGATCTCCTTCCATTATCTGGGATCGCAGAAGCTGTAAAATGAAGAAAAAGGAAAAATAAGTGGAAGAGCAAGAGACTGAAAATTCAAAATATCTTTTGTGCTGAAATAAAATATTCTTTATCTTTCCTTCATCTGAAGGACTGGCCACACTTCAATCCCCGAACATAAGGACTTCAAGCACACAAAGTAGCTTGATTATCAAAAAAGATATAAAAACTGAAGATTTTATTCAAATTAATTTCTTTATTATTTTACATGGAAGAAGTGAAGCACATGCTACTTTCAATGTTACATTACCTCCTTTCACCTTTCCACATTCTTCTTGAACACTTGTGTAATATGGTTTTTGCTAATAATGCATGTGTCCACACTGAAAAAATACTTCAGAATACAGAATACTCAGAGAAAAGCTAACCTTGAAATTTTAGGCCATAGACTTCAACAACCCAAAAAGGGATGAAAAAACAAAATTACACCAAAGATGACCGTGGTAAAAATGGAACTATCTATGTACTTCCAGCAAAGTAGAAATACACCATTAAATTTTACAGCAAACTCGGTCTCCATATGCATCGGTCTTTATTGAGAAAATATTCATCTCACTTCAGTCAAAACATGATCCCTCATGCTATACAGCTAACAAAACAAAATCAGTTTATTCCTACTTTCTGCTCTTCCTCATAATTTCCCATACAAAGTATTTAATTTTTAAGAATATTTACTGTATTAGAAGAAAAAAAAATAGATGGAAATATGTGTAGCCCTAATGCAAAAGGTCACCCACAAAGATTTAGTGGCAGCACCTGCTTATTTCACAGAAAAAAGTGCTATTGTGCTAACTTCCTTCCTATAACCATTCTTGCTCCAAAATACAACATAATAGGGAAATATGCCTGCCTCTCCCCACCAGGGCACTGTCTGCCAATATTTACACACCAGTAAATTTCTTCAATATCTGCAATTCTGATATTGTACATTGACCCACAATTCAACATACGCAACCAAGTAACTTGACTTGGGCAAGAAGATCTTCACTTGTGAAAGACTATTCACTTTTTTTTTTTGAAAACATCCCAAGAGCTATTGCTAAAAATATTACCCAAAGCACTGCAGAGGACCTTTCATTGCATTCAAAATCTATGTATTAGGGCAGAATGAATTGCATTTTGCATTAAATAGCCACTACTGGGAAAGACAATTGGCCTGACAAGATGTTAGTTTCCTCTGTTTACCCTTATTTCATTCATGTCCTTGTGTGTGACAAACAACTAAAACAATTTATACATAGACATATGAACTCTTTGTCTTCATGTTAAGCTTACAACGGAATGGCTCCTCAACTAATTTGAAATAAATTCCCTAAGTCTTTGATGATGTGCTTGCAGGACAGGCATCCGATTTTGCCTAGAACTTACCAAGAACTAGTAAATTCAGTACAAACACAAAAAAGGAAAAAAGTAAAGAATCCAATGCAGTTCATGTTGTGATTCTGCATCTAGAAAGTTGCTCCCCTCTTTTAGCAAAAGAAAAATCATGCAGAAATGACGGTCTCCTACCACAATGCCAAGCAGTTAAGAGTTAACAACTGCCTTTGACTATAGCATCTTATCAAGTCAGAAAAATTCCCTCTCTTGAGTTTGCAGTAACTGGTGTGTTACTTGGGGCACAATATTGCACTCTGCGGCTATCTTCAGGAAATTATGTCATTTCGGTGGCCCTCATTGAATATAAGCAACTGGCTAATTTAATTACTTTATTAAGACTAAACAGGCAATTGTAGATTTCTCAAAAGATAAGAATCCTATAATCATTACCAAATTACTAGGATAGAGGTGAAAATCACATTTCCAATATGAGACAAAACTGAATGCCTACAGTAAATTTATCACTGACAGATTTTTTATACCCAGAAATTATTTCAGAGGTGCATTTTGGCACACATTTACTTGAAGGCAAGTTTTTGCTTTGATGCTTACATGCTCTTGCTTATGTCCATAAAATAAGCACGTTTCACTTATTTAAGCTGCTGTTTATTAGACTACTCTGTTAGCCAGTGACTAACTAGAATACCTGACTAGCTAGGAGAGCTAGAAGCTAATAATATCCCATCTGGAAATAAAATCTATTCTTTCTGGGAAAACAGAAAATTAATGCTTAGTACACTGAAGCTCATATGTTCACATAATATTTACACCCACATAGGAGCAAATAACAGCTAATGATTTGCCATATTCTTGGGAAGAAAAATATTAAAATCCATTCACTGTTGAAATATTTTCCACCAGTCTTTACACTCTCTTGCAACTGTAGAGTAAATCATGAAGAACTGTCCTATTGCAACCATAACAGTTGCACTTAAATCATCATTCCAGAAACTGGCTCAGTCTTAACAAGAAATTTGAAATAGTGCTTTTCTTCTTTCCAAAGTAATTATGCATTTTCAATGTTTGCTGTAAACTCAGAAAGATTCCTCTTTAATCAGTGTTTTACACCTTCAGAAGGAATAATAATGTCTACCAAAAAAAATCAAGTATCATTTTTCAGCACTTCCATCTTCCTTAACAACCAAGACCAAGGTGATGAAGGGATACATTGCAACTTCTTTGGCCTTCTGGAGAAATTAAATGCTGTTTGCCAAGATGCATGACTGCAATCAATTTTTTTTCTTCCTTTCTTTTACTTCCACCCTCCCTCCTCTTCCTTTCTCCCTTGCATCTTAAAGGAAAAAAAATACACCAGTGTTTTAAGTTTTTGATTTTAGACCAGATGTATCACCCATTGGAAAGCATCAGGGAAGGAGAAAGAGAACTGCTCCTTGTCAGCTGGGATCTATTAAAGCTTCTTCTCAGGTTGCTGCAGTTGCTACATTCCACTGAAATTAGCTACAGTATAAGAAAAGTTGTCCTTTCTAGGTGGTACAATGAGAAATTTCTTTCTCCCTCCTGAATGAAATCAGGCTGGACCCTAAGGCTTTGCTACAAGACTTTTCTATTTGCCCATTTTAAAGGTGATATTAGCTATAAAATACAGGCTAGTTCTGAGAGCAAGAAGCCTCTGATGCTAATGGAACCTGTCTGAAGTAACACTTTAAATTTCAAAAGCCAGAATTCCCACAGAAAAAAAAGGCAATTGATTCCTTGCTGCAAAACAAAAAAAAAAAACAACCTTTGAAAAAACTCCCCTATAAGGAGCAAAATACATTATATCCACTTATTTTTTCATTAATGATATTAGACTAGAAAAGATCTGACTGCTTTAGTTTGTGTCAGGAAGAATCACAATTGAAAACAGAGGAGGAGCTCTGAAATGTTGTTATTTCCTACATGTTATTACAATTTCTATGATACTTCCCACTTCCCCTGCCCTACCTCACCTTTGCCAGCAACTTCATGAAAATCTCCTGGGTCCCACTCTTAAAAGATGTTTTAGAACTCATGATTACACAAAGACTTGGGTGAGAAGAAAGTGAACACTAAAATCCCTCTGAAATCACAAGATACATTAAAACATCTCAAAGATTATAAAAATAACTGGTTTGATATCTTCATTATTTTTTTTAAATAGGAAAATTCCACAATTGAGAAGAAATTTAAATCATGAGTTCTCTCTTCTTCAGATGAGAATTCCATCTGTATTGGTTGAACTAGGAAAAAAAAAAGCACAATTGCACACAGGACTAGGTCCAAGCTGGATCTGAAAACAGCCTATAATGACAAATTAGATGGGAAAACTTCTTGTCTCTGAACTGCTTCTGGTTACCATTTTTATACCCTGTAAGGAAAGGAAAGAGAGTGATAAAAATTATTCTCTCCTCATCTACAGCCAAGCCATAAATATTTCCGTATTCACTAGCTATATGTAAATTAAAAAAAAAAAAAATTATATACAACTCCCTCATCTCCCTCCTAAGTAGTTCTCGGCTAGAAAACACATGGTGCATTATTAATATATTAGACATAAATAACAGGTTAGGTCCTTCCTCAGCCTGGTAACAATTAGCAGAGTTATTAAATTACTCTAGAAAGCTGCAGATAGAGAACAAAAAAGTAGCATATATAGAAAACAGTTATGCAGTTCAATTACTATGATAAATCCCCAAAACTCATTAAAGGAGTCATCAAGATATGAACAAATCAGCCTACAAAATAAGCCAATTAAAAGTAAATGCAAAAAATAAATAAATTAAAATTTCAAAAGTAACGTAGTTATCAGGACTTGCTATTGATGTGACAAAAGCAGCAATTATTTCCTTTCCTGAGAGGCAACCGTCTCACTGGCAAATACCTGAGGCTAAGTTTCTAACCTAAAATCAAGTTATCAAGATGTCCCATTTAAAGTGTCTCAACCACTCAACCATCCTATTTATTGATATTCTCATTTAATCAGTCGCTACCTCTGCTTGCCTCCTCACTCATTCTTGACTTTCTAATTACAGGATTGCACTTTTCCCTAAAATGCAAGTCCAGATACAGAGAATAAAAAGGGATCACAAATGCAGTTCAAATCCTCCTTTAGCACTACAAAGACATTTAACATTCATGGCACAAGCCACTGTGGGCCTTATTAGAAAGCGAAGCTGGTTCAGTTGGAAACAGCACTCCATTTATCTGAGGCACTCCAACAGCACCTTTGTTTAGAACATGGGGACCCTGGTAAAGAACATCCTTTCCCTGTGCAGAAACACAACACCCTCACCATGCCTCTGCAGATACTCTGCAGATGGCAATTCTCTTACTATTTTGTATTTCAATTTCTATCACGAGTTTACTTGGAGTATTCTCTGAAGGGATTATAAAGCACTGTTTGTGAAACACAGGAGACAAGGCAATGTTCTCATTGCATTTTTGAAAAATGTGATCTATGTTTTCTTCTGTCTGCTAGGAAATGCAGCAAACAGTGTCTCCTTGTAGGCAAGAACTGAGAAATCATGCCTGAGAAATCTCACCTCAGTTCATTGCAGATGTACTACTACTAGCACCCTCTGTTACACAAATTCTGTCTCTGATAAGTGCTTCCCAACAACAACCACTGAACAGAAGTACTGTTTCAGACTGCCAAGTATTGTATCAGAAATCAATAGAGCATCAATTCTGAACTTTTCAACACAATAAATCGAGATGCCACGTGCATACAGCTTGAGTAAATATTTAGCCCTTACTGCCCAGACAAAAAGGGTTGTATATATAAATTCTATAAGCACGTGGAGAAATACAACAAGGAGAGAACCTGCAGCAACCTAATACACAGGATGCTGGATGTTGGAGATCAGAAACCTATGTTTAGGCAGTCCTTGCACTCTCTTATACCTGTAATTTACAGACAATCTCTTCAGGAGAAAATACTTATAGCTGTGTTTTGGTTCTAGCCCTTTCAGGCACAGTAGAACTCCCATTAGTCAAATCCAATACCCCGGTAACCTTATACAACCTGAGGTACTCTAACACCCAATATCCTTGGTCAGCTACAGAGCTTTAGAAAGTTTTAAGAGTCAACTGCTTTTTTCTTTGTACAGAAATGAGAGCATTAAAAATGCAGTTTTCCATTATGTTTGCCACAGGCAATATTTCTCAATTTGTGCAAGTCAGAAGAAAAAAAATAGCCTATTAGTTGTTAGAAGAGCTCAGCCTTTCCCCTGTAGGTTTTCATGTGATTTACCATACAACATAAATGTATGCAAATTAGCCAGGTAAATGCAGAATTAGTTATTAATATTCTTCTCACAGTTTAGATTGAAAAAAAGTTATGAATTTGCATAAATGGTACAACAGAAAAAGTCAGCTAGAATTAAATCAACCAATAAAGCACTCCTCCGTGTGCATACATGAAGACCCATATCTAAGAACAATGCAGGATTTTTCAAAACTATTGATCAAAAAATAAGTTACTTGAAAAGATTTATAGATAATTTTCTCTTGTACATATCGAAACAAAAAAAATTTAAAATAGATAAATACTGGTCCTACAGAAACCACTTCTTTCACCAATACTTGAATTTAAATTAGAAGTCTTTGCATGCCTGCTCTTCCATTCCAACCCATCAGCAAAAGATTTGTTCTGGTAGCACACGCATGACTCCATTCTGAGAAAATTAAAATACTGAATGATTATGACTAAGTCATTCTTCAGACCTAATAATTAAGCACAATTCCTCAATAAATCATGACTAAACTTTCTGGTAGTTTTGTTCTAGCCAATTCTATCATCTCTGTATTTAGTAATAACCAAGATTAGAACACAAAAAATTACTGAGCAACTTAAAGATTCAGAAATCTCAAGCCAGCAGAGAGACAATCTAAACTGAAAACCCACTTGACCCAGGGCTGCTAACAAGACTCATCAACTTCTAAAGAAAAAAAATTACTAGAAATGGAAACAAAATAAATAAATATATGAACAAACAAACATGAAAGGTGACAGCTAATACTGCTCATGGCTTAATACAAGCAAAAGCAGTGTGGATACTAGCATGTCCAATTGCATATTTTAAACTCCACACTATTAATAGGACACCTAATATGAGTGCATATTTTGCACTACTCTTGCATGCTCAGCTGCATCTGGATTTAATTTTTGCACTGATCTCTGTATGTATATAGGTACATGCCTACACACAAACACAGACTTATACACTGCATTTCATTCAAAATATAAATGACAAAGCGCACAGCATGGAGAAAAAGATTTTTTAAAAGGCATGTCCATGACAACAGATTGGGAAACCCTACCTTTATTTCCTAATGTCTTATACATAATTTGGACTGGCATTGCACTGTGTAACACACTGCATTATTATGGCCTATCTCATAAGTGACTATATTTCTCAAACCTACTAAAAATAACCTAGTAAATGGAAATGAGTTGCCAGACAAATGCTATTTTAGCAAGAGTTCTTGGAAGAAAGCAATACAGAGTTACTGTTTCTGCACTTAATGCTGAATTAATTGTCCCATTGCAACTGCTTGGCCAGGAAGAATATAATTTTTCTTGCGTTTCTATTCCATTGCAGCTTATATATCTGGTTGAAGACTGTAGAGACTGAAAATATGTTTTGCATCAAAGTCATACAAAAAAATCTAGCCATGTGTGTTAGGAGATGTAAACCACGGACTTCCAATTTTATTAAGCCATTTGTTTAGTATTTCCTCTTAGCATGGTCTAGCCCTGTGTATCTCTCAGGAAGGTCCTGTTTCTCCTCTAAGGGGGAATTTAATGACAAGCTTTGTCTGTTGCTGGTCTGGCTGGTGTACTGGAGTCAGACTTTTTTAGTGCAGAACATCAAAGCAACCCAAAGTTCTTCAGTGCTGGACACCACCAGAGGTGAACAGCAGCGGAGGGCTCATATGAGGCAACACTCTGAATCCAGTCCAGAAGCTTTTTGCAGTCATACTTTTATCATCTGTGCTTCCAAGTCACTGAGTCCAGTTGAGTTCAGCAACGCCTCAGCACAGGGCAGCCTGTACCCTTTACACCTCAAAGAGTCTGGCAAAGCAGATATTACAGATGCTGGAAGATCCAACTGTGCCTGCACTGTTCCTCTCATCTGAGCCTTGAACCAGTAAGAAAACAAAGCTCAAAGTTCTTGGCAAAGACTTTTGTTTTTTTATAAAAGCAAGAACATTTACGTTTAGAGTGAAGCTGTCAAGTAACTGCAACTAACTTGAGCTTCTCAGACAATCAGTTTGCTACTGCAGTGCTTCTTCTCATTAAAAAACAAAGAAAGCTCTGCTGGAAATAAAACAAAAGCATATCTTACTTTGAACAGACTTTTAGTTCCATTTAAGTTCCTGTGAAATATAACGATGTAGGAATGAAAAATGGACCATATAATTACTTCCACATGAAATATTTGCAGGCATTTCTCACATACAAGATTCCTCTTTCACAAATTCAAACTGTATTGCATACCTTAAAATAAGTGCTAACATTTCTGCATTAGCCCAATATAAATGACTGATGTCATATTTTCTATTGCAACAGACCAACATTTATTAACTAGAATGAAATAAAACCCTCAGATCTCATTACTGATTTCAGTGGCATTAACAAAACCAAACACAGTTATTGTACTACATTAAGACTGTATTAGAGAAAATTGCTAATAAAACAAGTTAATACTATCAAATAAAGCACTTAGAGAAAAATATATCCTCCTACTTTCCATAAGCTCTTTTGTACTTTGATTTTCCCTTGGTATCACTAGAAATAAAATGGTTTTCTTCAAGCAGGCTATCTAGTTTGCTAATTTCCATCTCTAAGAACCAGACATAAGTAAATCCTTTGAAGAGACATTATAGTCTTGTTAGTAAAGTAAAGATCTTTGTGATCTTTAAAGCAACATATTCACCCACATGGAATTTGTGGGTATTGTATCATGTTACTAAACTCATATACTTTATTGCACTTCATATTATCCATTACTAGCTTTGCCATGGCTGACACTATAATTAAAGAAGAGGGAAGGATTCTATTCTAGTCCATCTTTATGGGTTTGCCATTATCTTCAAAATATTTAGAAAAAGTTCTATCTTTCCATGCTATACTTGTAAATTCTGTCTGTTTACAAAAACAAATAAGTAATTCTACATGCATGTTTTTAGGGTGTGAAAACGTACATAGACATGAAATGTTAGTTTTGCTATTCACTTATGCAAGGCAACTAAGTACGTTTATGTCCTGGGGAGGAGGGAGAAGATGTAAAGATACAAAAAAGTCTTCAAGAAGTTTCAGGAGAAATTTAGGGAAAAAAGCACAAAATAGGAGTTTTAGGGGGTTCAAAAAAGGTGAGAATAATGCAATTTTGAATGTTTGAATGCACATGCAGGTACAAGAGTTTGCAAACACACTGCTTACAGATAGTAACTTTGCTCAAAGTTACTATCTGTAGTAACAGATAAAAGATTTCAGAAGGTTTATCTCTTGGAAAAGTTCTAATAGCACCTTGACACAGCCCGTACACAGATAAACCCAGAATTTTGCAGGATGGAAACCAGGTATGTATTAGGAAAGCTAAAGTTTGGAAAACACATCATAGTCCATTGTAATTGAAGCTCTTATTATGACAGGTCAGGATTCTCAGGGTAGAGACCTTTTACTTCCTTACAGCTAGTACAGTCCTAGGCCACAACCGAGTACAGACACAACATATGCCAGCACTGTAGTAATAACAGTACACCTTTATCATGTGAATTCCCAGTTTGTTCAGGTCCTGCAGAAGGCATACTGAATCATTCCATCATACAAGCCAGAAATTTATACCCAGTCCTTAGAACAGATATAACCCTTCAATTTGTGACCTCTACTATGAAAAATTCAGGAACACATTAGGCTCAAGTTTTCTCCTTAGTCAAAATTTCCAGTGTATGAGGTAATAGCACTTTTATTTAAACTTCTATTTTCTTTCACTTATCTTGCCTGTGTTCAATGCCACAGGACTTACTCATGTTTTGAAATTCATATTTTAAAAAGCCAACGTAGGTGAGAATAACCATAGGCTTATCAAGGAGAACTTGTCAGGAATTTGACATGTTCCAACTATGCCAGAAAAGGACTATAGTTTGTTGTAACTGTGACTGTGGGAAAGTCTAAGACACCCATGGGAGAGCTAACCTTTCATTATCTTCAGCCACAAATTATTTCCTTCTGAGTCTTCTTTTTATTTTTTAAGAATAATGTATACCACAGGATGTTTAGCCCTATTCCCAGGGATCATTCCCAGATGAACTCAAAATTAGACATATATGTGTACACTCTTCCATAACTGGGACTTAAAAGCCCTGGTGGTTTGGAAATTATTTTAAAAGCAATGAATACTGCATCAGACTTGAAACACATGGGTACCTCTTGAGCTTTTCTCCACCTGAATGCTCTAATTGTTCTCAGAAGTGAAGAGAGTACTCTACCTCGCTACTAGAAAAAGCCCTGTTTCACACTAACAACCTGACTAAGCAGATTGGGAAATTCTTATCTCTATTTTCTATCTGCTACTTCCTGATCCAAGCAAACACCACTGCACAGAAAACTTATTTCTCTACTCTTTGCATGTTAAAGAATTAAAGAATCAGTATACCTATGCTGTGAGCAGTTTCTAATGGTGTTTTTCACATGTAAGAACATACATATGGAAAACAATAGAGGACAACACAAAATAACTTACTGGAAAAACTTGCTGACACTTACTAACTTCAAAAGAGATGGACAAAAATTCTGCAGAATTCTCTCAACCACACAAGTGTTCATCATTGTCCAATTTAAGTGCCTCTAATCTACTGCATGCAGTGTCTCCACTTCTCAGGGTGCAGAGAACTCAAGACTCATGTTACTAGAGTAGCCCTGCCAGCCCACATCCCACTTTCTGCAATCATGAATATTCCCTTTAATTTTTGTCTCAGCTCCAGGCTAATCTACAACAACAAACATTTGCACTGGATATAGTTCTGGTAGCTTGGAAGAGTTTCATGACAGTGTGCATAAGGTGCTTCTTTGCTCTCATGTTTAAAAGAGAGTTCGACGCTTTGAGTTTCTTCAAAGAAATCTGGATACACTTCATTTACCTTAGTTAGGAAAAGAGTCACTGAAATTAATGGACTTTCTCCCTGAATTGCTGCAGTAAAACTTTCAGAATTCAGAAACTGACAACCAACCAAACAAAAAAATCCACATTTGAGATCCCATCTCTCACTTTGGGGTGTGGGGAAGCATCATAGCTGCAAATATGTGTGTACCATCTGATCTGGAGTCTTCAGCAGCAAGGGTAGCAGATGCTTTCATACATATCTATGAATTATACAATATGGTATTGTTGGCTTGAAGGCCAAACACACCCCTGAGTATGCCTACACAGATGCTGCAGCACCAGCTAAGGCAGGCCAGGCATGCCTGCTGCTTGCCCATCCCACTCTGACAGCTGCCTCAGGCACCAGGCGTCCTGGATCACAGAGAGGCGTAGAGTCCAGCACGCCCCAGCACAAAATCCAGCCAGGACAATCATAAACCTGGGTGGCTCAAGGCTTCTTCCAGAGACTGCACACCCAGAAACAATGACAGAGAAGGACTGTTCTTGTTCTGTGCTCCTAGTTAATTTTTAAGATCTCTATAAACTTCCAGTTTACCTCTTAGGGGTCACTGAATAACTTGTTCTTTAGCCAAGTAAAAGTGCTTGTGTATGCTCCTGTATTTTTCTCTTCTGCCCTTGTGAAATATCCTGCAGAGACAAGAATATTTTTTTCTTGGATCAAAATGGAATTTTTTTTTCCTGAAAGCCCATGAGGTGTGTAATCAAAGCTGGCACTGGAGCATCCTAATTATGAAACCCAGCAAGGCACTTTCACACACATTTTGTGGACTTCAGATTTCTTCTTCACAGAATATTCTTGCTAAGAAAGAAGAGGCCATGAAAACAATTCAGTAAACAGAACCCAGACTGTCAGTAAATAATTTTTCACTTCTGCCTTTAATACTATGGTCAAATTAAGAAAAACTAATCCTGTATTTGTAACGCCTTTTTTTGACAAAATCCTCAATTCTTCAGGTGTAGAACTGACTGATGGGGTGGGGGACAATGAATTTCAAAAGGAGGAGAGCTCATATTTGTTTTATTCAGAAAAAAACATGCATCTTCATAAAATCATAGAATGCTTTAGGTTGGAAAGGCCCTTTAAAGATAATCTGGCTCCTCTCCGCACCACCCCTCCATGGGCAGGGATATCTCTTACTAGACCAGGCTGCTCAAAACCCCATCCAGCCTCCACCAATAGAGCATCCACTACTTCTTTCTCCAGTAAAATCTCTCTGAGTAAATAGTTTTCTCCTAACATCTAATCCAAACTTACTCTCTTTAATTTAAAACAGTTTCCTCTTGTGCTAGCACTATATGCACTCATAAAAAGTCCTTTTCACCTTCGCTACAGGCCCTCGCTAGGTACTGGAAAGCCGCTGTAAAGGCTCCCTTGACCCTCCTCCAGGCTGAACTACTCCAGCTCTCTCTCAAGGTGAGGTGCTCCAGCCTCCTCGATTGTTTTTGTGGCCTCCTCTGGAATTACTCCAACACATCCTTCTCATGCTGCAGGTCCCAGAGCTGAATAGGGTACTCCACATGGGATCTTACCAGCATGGAGAAGAGGAGAATCACTTTCCTAAACCTGCAGGCCCTACTTCTTGTGCTGAACTCAGGAAGCGATTGGCTTTTTGGGCTGCAAGCATACATTGCTGGGACACGTTGAACTTCTCATTAACCAGCACAACCAAGCCCTTCCACTCAGGGATGCTTTCAAATCCTTGCCTGTATTTGTGCTTGGAATTTTTCTGACACAGATGAAGGACCCTGCACTTAGCCTTGCTGAAACCCATGAAGTTGGCACATGCCCACTTTAGGCATGTTGAAATCCCTCTGGACGGCACCCTTTCCCTCAAGACCATCAACTGCAGGTGTCGCCTGCAAACTTGCTGAGGGGGCTCTGATCCCACTCTCTGTGTCACTGACAAAGATGTTAAACAGCCCCAGTTCCAACACTGAGCCCCAAGGAATGCTGCTTGGCCCTGGTCTCCACCTGGTCATCAGAGCTCTTGAAACTGAGCTAAAGAAAAATAGCAAATCTGAAGTGCTACCAGTGCTAGCTGCTTTCTGCTGAGCTGAAGTGACCATTTTCAAATCCTTTCAATCTGTGGTGAAAAGATCATTACCATGCTAGTCCCAGGAAGTCAGTCCTCCTGCCAGTAAGCTCCTTTGTTATGAATATGGAACAGATGGAACCAAATCTATCTGCTCCATAGGAACAAAAACACTTACAACCTAGCTCTCTCTATTAAAGACTCTACTTAGCTCCTTTATAGCACTGGCTTTCTGTGCACTGCTGTGAGGTTTTGACTTTATAGAAAAAGGCGCTTCATAAAAGAAATAGTTCTTAGTTCGAAACCAAAAGCAGCCTAAGAACAGTAGAAGACGAATGCTGTGTTTAACCCGCATGGCTCCTTGGAGATATGCAAATATTCAATTACTATTTTTTTAAAGCTATGAAAAGGATTTTTTCTGAGGAGGAAAGCCAGCCATATGTTGCAGAGATTGTGCATCAATGACAGTGAAGTACATAGACAGCAATAGACTACTTACTCTAATAAAGGTTGAATCTATCTATGTTATTGCAAGAAATTACATGGGTTCTTTTTGTAGATATGTAACTGTGGATCAAGATGACACTTCCCCAAATAAATGTGTATCATTCTTCGAAAAATTGACCATTTTTGGCAGGAGACAAAACCCTCTGAAATTCCCCATGAATACAAGAAAAGATTTAATACATCAACTTATCTCTAAATATTGCATAGTGTAGGACCTATTTCCTAAGGCTTTAACAGAAACTGTATCAATATTACAATTAACTTTGCAGACTGAAAATATGCACAAATATGCACAGATTTACTTACTGACTCTGCTCATTAAGCAAGTACATGTAGAGAATCTGACACTTCTCTTTCCATCAGAACAATAACAAAAGCTAGCCACACATGCGACATGTTTACATTCTCATAAAATCCCATACAACAAAAGTTGGAGGCCTCCTTTACTCACAGGTTAATATGTTAATGCTTTTACCATTTGGCTGCTTTTTCAGAATAATTGAAATAAAGATTTCTGTTGCAGAATGCTTTGATTCTGACTAAATCAAGTCTTCAGGCAAATCTCCCCTCCACCAGCAAAGGCACAGCTTGCCTGAAGTCATAACCTTCGTGGGCAGGAGGGAACTTGCCTTGAAACAGATCATGAAGCAGATGTTTTATGCCAAATCAGAGTCTAGGGATACATAGGCTACTGCAAATAAAACTCTTCTCCTGTCTGTTCAGTCATTTCAATTCCCTGCAGCGTGAAATACGAAGTTGCCAACAAGCGGCCAGTGCACTACACAGCACAGCAGGGAAAGCAAGTGCCACAGATGCACCAAGGGCTGGAAAACTCCTTCATTAGCTCTGCTTTTCAGCCCAAGTGTGAACAGTGACACGTGGGCCATTCAAAGAAAGGTTCTTGTAAAGAACCAAGTTTCAATCAGGTCTAATTATAGAAATTGTGTGCACTTGCTTGGGGAAGAAGGAGTTTCATATGGCTGTGCCACAGTTCATGGTCATTAGTGGCTCACAAAAAATGTGGGGTTTTTTAATTACTTAAAAATTTTTGCACCTAAGAAATATGACAAAGTATCCATCTTCAACCTCACAAAAAAAATCCCATCAGCTTGCTGTCAATTCAGGGTTCTGCTGAACAATTCACAACAGAAGACCTAGAGAAAATCTTGTTGTTAAAGAAGTGGGGTACCTCCGCAGCAGGAGAGGGTACAAGCCATGCTACCACCACCTCTGTGGAGGTTTTGCACCTCTTGAGCAAAAGACCGAGAGCAGGGCAGTATTCCAGCTCACTCTATTACTGGTTCCTCCTTCTAAATATTTCCATCTAATTAAGGTATTACCTATCTAGAGACCCTTACTATTGAAAGACTTATATTTAAACCCCAGTTTTAAAACTTTTTTCTTCTTAAAAGAAACCTTGTGCTTTCAACTCAGTTTCTATCCACATCAAAACTAAATGACTCTTTCTTGTTTTTCTAAGGTAAGAGAAGCATTTTGTGTTGAAATGAAGGAACAGCTAACAATACAAGACAATCTTAGTCCTTGATTATGGCAGATCAGAAATGGGGCTCAAGTTGATGATAATATTTGTATTTGCACTTAAAACACACAAACAACACAAAAAACTGGTAAAAATACAAACATACAATTCAAATCAACCTACTGAAAAGCTTTCAGGGTGTTTACTATCCACAACAGACATCACAGTTTCAGAACAACTCTATGCTTCATGTGCAAAGCATTTTAGAAATCAGGCCAACTATTTAGATACCTAAGTGACAGCTAAGTACTTCTAAAATTATGGCTCAAATTGGCAATGCTAAACACTTCGGACATATGGCCTGTAATAAACACTATTTATTTTACCTATTTTGGACTGGGATCAAGAAAGAGTAGAGTAGAGGACACAGAAACTGTATTTACCCTGGGTTTAGGTGGTGGTTTTGTTGGGTTGGGCTTTTTATTTGTTTGTTTTGCCTTGGTTTATTTTGTTGTTGTTTTCTTTTCATTGTGTGTTCAGGTATATTTCAGATCAGTGTCCTAAAGCTTAGACAGAGTCCACTTAAATATAGATGCACCAAAACCAATGTCATTTTCTGCGGCTCAAGTCAAAATAGACCATGAATATCAAAATATCTATATACACAGTTGTCAGAATTTTTTTTCAGAAGTTCAGTTAAAGTGAATAATTTTTTGCATGCATGTATTTTCTTTTCCAATCTGATGTAAACCTATGAATAAGAATTTATGCCTAGAAATTCAAAAAGCTAGAATAGCTTTTTGAAAAAAAAAGCTACCTAGGAAAAAAAAAAAGCTACCTAGAAAAAAAAAAACAACCAAAAAACCAAAAAAACCTCACTTTTTAATCTTTTGTAACTCCTTCCCTTACAGAAAGTTATAATTTCAGAGTCTGCTTTTTTTGGCCTAACATACATTTGATTAAGAGCTAAAGCAATTCCATGGGACTTTCTGCTGCTGTTTTATTTTACAGATATATATATATGCTGTTCACAAGCACTCTGAGGAATGGAATACAACTTTGTCAAAATCCAGCTGTATTCACACAAATACTAAGAGTATTAACTACAATTTACATTTCTAAAGCATAATGTTTCTCATTCTCCTAGTCAATACAGTTCCAAAATTTTCCCTTCCTTTTCTTCCCACAACTTTAATGAGGCAGCAGAGGTTTACCAAAAGATTAATTTTGGATTAAGATTATATTTCACTCAAAAAAAATGGAAACGTCCTAGGCAGAAATATCTCTTCTCAGCTAGATTAACATAATAAGAAATATTTTCCCTAGGCAGCCCTTTACAAGGGTTTTCTCCAAGCTACCTCTTAACTTACATCTTTTGAAATTAATCCATAATTTGGTTAGAAGCAATGCTATTACCTCTGATAAGAACAAGCAGCTGGGATTTCCAAGCAGGGACTGGCTCACAGGTCTGGGACTCTCAAATCACCACAGACACTGACCACATCAGGTAACTGCAAAGCCACTGGCGAATTCACTTTGTCCTTCAATTAAGAAGGCAGACATAGTATGGCATGACAGGTAGTTGGGAAAACTCCAGGGAAAATGAACATTTTATATATTGCATCCCAAAGATCTGGGTTGCAAGCTTTTCTAGAAGTTTACATATTTCCTTAAGGAAGCTGATCACATTTTTCAGAGAATGACTCCTTCTGCTATTATCTTCAACAGGATAGATTTCAGCAGGAATGTCTCTCTCTAAGTCACATCGGTTACCACATTTGTTACCAAGAAGGGAAAGGGAATTAAGCGCAGAGAGGAAGTAAAGTTAAAGACAGACACAGCTCTACCACTAGAGCTAAATTTATCTTTAATCTCATTTTCATTTTGTGAAAATGTGTAGTGATTATGATTATGCCAGAAGACAAGAAACAATAGCTGACCAGATCAGCCCATAGAGGAGAACGATAATCTATAATAATCTTCACTGGCACGTAAAATTACAAATATCTTGCCCTTATTAGAACATCTTAGTTTGTGAAAATTAGCATTTTGATAATCACAACAGCTAAAATTTTACCACTTTCTTTTTTTTTTTTTAGAGATCTAACCAATATCTCCCAGAGAAATTGTGGAGTCTCCTTCACCAGAGATATTGAAGAACCAACTGGATTCCACCCTGTGCTCTGGGATGACCCTGTAGAAGAGAGAGGTCAGACCAGATGAATCAGTGTGGTCCCTTCCAACCTTATCCTTTCTGTGATTCTGTGGTTCTATAATATGAGACCCTTTCATATTATTATTTTATAAATATACAAGGTATATATACATACATGTATGTATATCCATACACACATACATATACATGCTGAATTCATGGTAAATATAGGAAAAAATGTTAGTCAGTTGAGAAGAAAACATTGTTCCAAATATTTCATCTTTTTAGAAGAACAGTATCCCTAAGACAACACTCATCCTTACGAAAAATATCTAGCAATAGGTTTTATGCTTATATTAAGCCAGGAAAATAATCAAGTGTTCAGACGTACGGTATTCATCAGCTGCCCCATACTGATTTTGGGGAAAGAGAGGGTGCATTAATGTCATGACACAAGATTTCAAAAACCTCCACAGATCAGAATTGTCCCTGCAGAAATCTCTTTATGTTTGAGGTTGAACAGAAGCATTCCCTATTACATTTGACTATTAGCCACAGGAAGTTTCTCAGGGGAATAACACTACCTCTACCAATTTTATCATACCCTTTTCTTGTGAAATATTTCACTGAAAATAATTGGAACCTAATGATCCTTCAGAGGAGTCTCTACATAAAAGAAAGAAATAATAGGAAGAAATGTTCTGTTTGAGACTGTTCATTTTTTTCACCAGATCCCTTGACATCCAATGGGAACTGTCAGAACTACCAACCAATTAATTTTCTAATCTCTTGTATTAAGTTTTTTCTCCTTCAACCCTTGTTTGTCTCCTTTGTGGCAAACAAAAGATTTTTCACTTATGTTTTGATTTCCTCAATTTTACACAATGCTTAAATGTGAAAGTGGAAGCAAAAATGGAGATACCATGACAGAATAAAATATAATACGTTTCTTTTTTAATAGCTTGGAAAATGATAACGTCAAAAAGTAGTATGCTAGGAAATTTATTTTGTCTGTCTGAAACACGTGAAAGTCTGCAGGTCATGTTGGTGGTTTGTCCTGCATTGCTGTTAAATCCTACAATAATAATTATGTCCTCTTTCTTATCATTCTAGTAATTTCTTCGTATCCTGTGCCAGGTTCATGGGCTGCTCCTACAGTGTTCCAGAGAACTACCTGCAGAATATGAAGGGGTCACCAGTACTACTTTTTCTTGGAGATCCATATAGGACTCGTAAAGCTATCTTAAGGAAAAAACTCAAAGAACAAAGAAAGCATGAACAAAAATCTGCTAAAACCACAGGTAGACAGACTTCTCACTTCTCTTATTGGAATCTGGACTTGCCAATCATTTAAGAAATGTGGGCCTGGTTTGTTTTTTAACCTCATTCTGCTTTGTTGACTAACCTGTTTCTGTTCTTAAAATGAATTACACCATCTTGTGTCTCCACTGTATAATTTCATCAAGAAGGCGACAAATCATAGTGGCAGTGATAGTCCTCATTGAAGTAGAAGGCATAGTAAAATACAATTTTCTTCAAACAAATTGCCAAAACCATTAATCTTTATCTAAATGCCCATAATAACTGTTTTGTTCCCTGTGACAGGTGAGAGAAAAAAAAATGTCTTCCAAAAATCATTCTGGCAGCCAAGCTGCTTGTTAATAAAACCTGGAGAAACATTTGTGATTAATATAAGTTACTAATTCCTCTTTTAATGCCTAAATGTGACAGTGACTAATTTACACAGTTTTGCTTAAACTGCCACTGAGTATTTCAAATGGGACTGTGAACAAAAAAAAATGCTGTTGCACTGGTGTATGTTTCTAAGCAAAGCTACCACAGGTGCAAGCTCTACAGAGGAGGAATCCTATCTCTGGCAATAACTTCCAAACATACTGGTTGACTGTTCTGCTTGGGCCTGGAGGAAAGAGCCAGCAATGAAACCTAACCAACACTATAAGCTGGAAGTGGCACATTTCGTATGGGCATGGAAGTCTGTTAAAACAAACTGCAAGGGAGCTGTTGGTTTTGCTACCTAGTTGGCAGCACTTTTCAGCGGCACAATGAGAGACTGCTAGGCTCCTCCTAATTTAATTTTGAAACTCATCACTGCAACAAAGCATGTGAGCTGGAACGTGGGTACTTAGCAGAACACCTCCAAACAGTTGCCAAGGAGATGCTTCCTTTCCTCAGAGGCAGCCTTGCTCACATTGTTCAAGTGAGAACCATGTAAGAGAGGTTTCCCACTGCCACTCATGAAAAAGAAATAATATCCATATTTTAAGGCTTCAGACAACTGGTTCAAAAATAACTATCTTTGTCTTGTAATAAATGTGTTTAAAATATATTCTTACACAGTCATTAATTTCAAACTCCGGTAGCATTATCATTTACCTCCTTATATTGAACTGCTAATAAAATAATTATTTTCTTAATTATTAACAGGAACTGCATGAATAACTTCATGCCAATGTGGCAAAAAAAAAATTCTTGACTTATCTGTGCATCACTAGCCAGAAGCAAAGAGGTGTTGTTAATAAGCACTCTTCAAGAGGACAGGCTGCATTCCTTCACAGTCCTGAAGATCCTCAAGAAAGGCACTACATTTAAGGCAGACAGCAAGTCCTGATGCAGCTGCTGTTACAAATTCTGTCTTCAGTCCCAACACAGGGCTCTGTGCTGTAGGAGAACAGTGTAGTCTTCAGTGCCTCACACCTGAACATCTTATGCAAAATCTCAAAATATTAGAAGTAGTCCAGATGCAACTACAGGTATTGAGATAAAGGAAGATGACCCAATATTACCAAAAGCAGATGTGCAAAAAAAAAATTACTTAATAAGAAATCCAACATCATATCTTCACAATATCCTCACCTACAGCTCTTAAGACATAATGTATGTGAGTTGAGCTGTTCTGGTTTATTTTTGCCTGAATGCATTTTGAACACCATTATGACTGAATTGTCAGGGCTCTTCAAATTGATTAATATATCTCCATTCTGATTATCTTTCAAATAATTAAGATCATTTCACCCCCAGAAGATCAGCAACAGCCATTTTATTCCCCATAACTATAAAATGGAGCTTGGTTACATTTGTGCATAGAGGTATGATACAAGTGAGATTTTGATACACCTTCAAGCCATTCTTAATTCCCTAAAGTAGTGCTGTATCTAGCTGGCTATACCTCCTGATACTTTAATTATGAAATATGCATGATGTAAGAGGAAGGCCAGGGAGATTTAGAGGCAGTAAAAATCTCATTTGGCCAATAATGTGGATGACCTACTGTTTTTCTGAGGGAAAGTGAAAACATTAGAAATTATGAAATATTTTTCTGTCATTTTTCAGAATAAAGTATTTCTATGTACTTCTGAATACTCTTGTGGAAAAAAAAATCATATTCTACAGGATTTATACTGACTTGCCAAGGATCTTGGAGATAGAAGTATTAACTGCAGGTGCCATTTTGGGCCCAGAGTCCTGGACATCCTGTCCAAAGAGGGCACATTACTTGGAAACAAGAAAGAATTCTTGAGAATTATTGAGAATTCTGTAATGTTTTCCTTTTTCAGAGACTCCTCTAATATCAGAGGGTTAGGTAGATTAGAAACAAATTTCATGTTTTTAAAAATTCAAGTATTAAAAAAATATGGAGTTGAATGTTGAATATTAACTTATGAAATAAGATCATCAGCCAATCGCTCAGCATGTGGAAGTATTTTTTCATTGAGGGAGTTTAGTTTTGGTCTAGTGGTTGCAGGCATGCATATATAATCAAGTTTGTATCATGACACATACAGTATCACCCAAGAAAGTGCTGCCTTGGTGATTTAGTCTGAGGAACAGAGAGGCTTAACATGCTGATGACATGGAGGCAATGAAGTACAACACTGTTATTCCAAATGTCATGCTATGCTATTTTCATTTCTGTTGGCATCTGCTCCATGTTACAAAATGCATACTTCCAATACAACAGCTCATTAAACAGGTTTCACTTTGCTCAGAAATCAAATTAGAATACTGTTACAGAGTTACAAGTCCTCACATAATTATTAATATTACTCTCCACTTCTGTGAATCCTTTCATCCACGGAATCCACGTGCTTCAGTTTATTAATCTCCGAACATTCCAGTGAAGTATCACTGCAATAAGTTTCACCCACCAACTTAGTGCAGCAACCTCTGAGATGTTAAGTTGTAGCTGCTGAACATCAAAACTGATTTAAAGTAAGGAATGATGAATGGTCCATCAGGATTTAAAGAGCTGTGAGCAATTCATTCAATTGTACTGTTCCAGCAGAACACTAAAATTTAAACACCTACTATTAGGAAAATTGAAATGGGATTTTTACAAGAATCACAAATGTAAAAAAAGTACAGTTACCAGTAGGAAACATTTAGTCTTAAGGCAGGTGCCTCACATACAGATTCATCAAGTTCCTAATACTCCCTAAAAGCCTTTTATACAAGGTCTAACACACATTTTTAATGCTTGTGATTGGATGATCAGGTAACAGTCAATATATGCTTTATGTTTCTGCAAAATGAACTAGCCTTTGTCAAGCAGCTTAGATGAGAAAGAAGAAAAGGCAGAGAAAAGAAAACCCTTCATTCACTTTTCTGTTGTCACCCTTTTACCCTTCCTAAAGACCAAGATCAGTACTTCAGTAGAAAGTAACACATCACTGATCTTCACATGAGGTGAAGACCTTATAAAATATGCCATAGACAATATTCAGAGATGCAAGGGAGAATAACCTCCCCTCTTTTATTTTTCTGTTGCTGTCAGGACCTTAATGGCACTTCAATTTTTGAAGCGTGTGAATCCAAACCCTCTTTATTAAACTTGCTTTCTGAAAGACATTCATTCCCTTTGAAAAACTCAGGCAACAGAGACCAGTGCTTCCATGGGTTCTCTCTTCATTTTCTTACATGGATCTCTCCCAAGTCCCAAATTATTCAACAGCTTTTAATGTTCCCTTTGAGGATTCTAGGAACACAACCAATGTCAAAATCTATTAGACACTGGTGATTATTTCTGCTTTCTTTTAAGCAGGACCAGTACTTAATCTTTTTCTGATGCTTTCTAACAGAAACCGGTCCTTTAATCTACACACTAAGCTAAGCTTGAATCCCCTTTAAAGGTCACCTTCCTTGTCTGTTTAATGTTATCACAAAAAAATATTTTTTTAAAGTACACATTTATCAAACCCTTTCAATTGCTTTGATTTCATTCAGAACATCTCAAGTGATTCTAGTAAACCAGCTATGAAAGCAGGATTTGTAGTAGACTGGCATGTCTGATCCCACTGTTGTCAAAGAAGAATCATTGCTTATGTTGATCAGGTCTCGATTGAAAGGTTAATGGGGAACCTGGCAATAAGCAATGTTTATCTAAAAGAGAAGTGCAATTAACATGCTAAAAATGTTTGTGATTCCCTCAGCATCCTTTAATAATGTTCTTTAGTAAACCTTCATTTTTCAGTTTTTGGTGCAAACCAGGATAACCAAAGAGAGAGTTCCAAAAGTCATCTTTGTGTTTTTGAAAATCAATGAGGAAATGTAATTACCAGCAGACCGTGAATTAACTAACACCTGTTGAATTGAAGACAGGCTGCCTTTTTTCACTTGCTGGAAGACAAATCCCATCTTCACTTTCAAAACAAAATACATGCTATTTAGATCAACCATTTCACAACTAAAACCAATTTTTAATAGAAGTTTAGCCTACAAGTAAATAAACTGACTTCACTTTTCCTGCTATAAGCTAAGTATGTATGACAAGATTTACCATCATCCTGCCTATTCATTCCTCTAAAGCTCATACAGCTCTCTAAAGCTAAACTTTGTCCCAAGTCAAATCTTTGATTTTGAGTCCCAGTATTTACAGATTCAAGACAGAAAAATATCCAAACTAGGCCTTTTTAGAGCATGTAAGTCATTGATATGAGAGGACATAAAACATCCATAGTTAGGTTTTCTGAAAGATTTTTTCATACAACTACGCAGTGAAAAGATGACTGCTTATTAAGAAACCACATATTGTAAGTGCTGGATGATTAAAAAAAAAAAAAAAGAAAAAAACCCGTAATTTCTAGAGCAATACTAGTTAAATATTACTGTGCTACCCCAGCTGGGATATGACCACAAAAGCACTGACTGACTTCCTCTAAAAATGTAAGTATTGTAAGCAATCTAACCAAACTTTTAGCCAAATTGCCAATAGTAACCTTTGATTGATTCTCACAGTCTTCAGGATGCACATGAAAAGTCTCATCATTTTCTTTAAATTATCTCCTCGTCCAGCAGAAATTTCCTCAGGTAAGTCAGGCTCAAAATCTGAAAGTGTACTTATGCCCCCAGACAGTACCTCCTACCAACAGACCTATACTCAGCAGCATAAACTGCTGTGCTGAATACAGCAACTGGCTTTGATAATGCAAGATCTCCAGGTTTATAGCAGGATGATTAAAAAAACAAGAAGTGTAGTTTTTTTGAGGGGCTCACATTTACATTTTCTGATAAGACAAAATTACAGTTCATAGTCTTCCTGTTCTTGCTCCCACTACATCAAGCTAAACCTCTAGCAAACATGGAGATCCCTAAATCAAATAACCACCTTACAGTGAGTCATGCCTGCTCATGCAAAACATTGATACCCACTAATATTAAGCTGGTGCTTGAGCAAGAGCAATGAGATGTATGCAGCTGTTTAATATAATTTTTTTTTAGCACATGAAAAATACCTGTTATAGAAATTATTACAATTAATTACAGTGAAGATTTCTCAGTAGTTTTCTCCTGTATGGTATCACAGGCTATTCGACCTTGCCTCTGCAAAGTCACCTTTCTTAATTCTTGCTATACTGTATCCAATCCCAGAAGAATAATATCGAAGCTGGCAGTCTGGAAGCTTCTAGGATCTTCCTCATATTGTCAGGTCTGTGTTAATTTCCATGAAAAGTGAAAACTTCACTTCCTAGGCTAGCTGCTGATTTATAGAGGGATATGTACAGTCCTTCCCTGTGAGTTAGGACTTCTAAATTCTGCAAATAATTCCTTATTAAAAAGCAAAAATCCATAAAGGACCAGCAGCAGCAGCAAGCAGCGGTAGTTTTGAGTCCTGCCCCATCCCCAGCAATTCAGTGGCTAAGACACTTGGAGAGAGAATTTCAGTATGGCTCTGCCACAAGATAGAGTCATACTGAAATGGCTCTACCTTGTGGTAGAGCCATACTGAAATTCTTCTCTTCGAAATTCTCAAGGTTTTCTTTCAGGTGGAAAGAAGTGAACAAGCACAGGGCAAGTCAACAATAACAATATGAATTTAGCTTACATATTGAGATAAAAAGACAGTAGCCCTCTCATAAATCAACCTGATCACAAAATGTGGAATTGCATAGGATAAAGAAAAATTGATAGAGAATTGTAGCAGAGACTAAAGAAAACTAATAGCACAAACAAACACTTAACTCTTAACCACTCACAAAACATGGTAGAAGGGAGTAAAGTGAGCAAGTTTAGCTTAACTGTCATCAAGAACTGCTACTGGCTAAACAAGAGCTCAGATAGAGACCTTATTAATACAACAAGCTAACAACCTAATTAATAGACAGAAGTAGGAGATGTAGGTATTCAAACACTTTTTTCTACTTCTGTTCTTTCCTTAAAATCCTTATAATCAGAGAAGCCTCCAGATGTCTGCAGAATGATTGTCCAACTATCTGGCAGCTATTAGAGAAAAATGATTCCAGGATTCAAGACTGTTTCACAGTCTTTGGAACAGGGTGAGGACCCAGAAACAGAGGTGGAACCAGCTAACAGAAGACACAATTTTTGCATTAGAAATAGTGCAAATCACATGCTTTCCCATAGAAGGAGCAGCTAAGACTGTCAGGACGGAATATCATTTGAATAAAAAACCTCAGAGTCAGAAACTTCAGGAAAAGAAGGAATTAAATCAGAGAAAAAAGGGTAATGCAGAATAAACCCAAACAGAAAAAATATAAAGGGAACATGTAACAGCAGGTCTCTTGAGAATATATTCTATGAGAAAAAGGAGTATGGGATGGTTATATGTTATTAAGAAGCATATGCACAACTGAAATAACAATTTTACAAACTGCTTCTTAATTTAGCCATTAACACATGAACTATTTAAAAATATTATTTTTAACTATTATTAAATTAAAATAGTAACAGGACACTATCCTGATGTGATGACAAGCAATACAATTTCACCAAAGCTTTCTCAATTGACAATCAGAAGCTTCACACAAATAAATGGTGCTAACAAAGGCACAGTGATAGTGACACATTAAAGGTGAGACAAAAAACAGCATAAGCATTTTGAAATAAACTAAGAAAGACACATGCAAGAGATATAACTAGAAAGAAACAGCAGCAAAAAAAAATTATACAAATAAATCACAGGTTTTTAACTTTTCATAAGGATTTTTAAAAGATGAAAGGGGCTCCTTTCTCAAGAAGAATAGAGGGAAAAAAACACAAGTTATGTCTAGATATATAAAAAGTAAAGCCTGCTTACTGTTAGCAAAAATTGTCAGAATCTTGTGGAGAACAGAAAAGAAGCTAGTGAACTGAGAATAAGAGCAAACCTACCTTGTCATTCTAGGAAAAAGGTATAGGTGTATATAAATGAAAAGATTCACAACGATCCAATTACAAAATAAACAATATACATAAAATCTTTGAGGATATGATAAAAACACCATAGATATTTTACCCATAGATAAGTACAAATTATTGAATTCTTCTCGGTAATAACTGGACTGATGACACAGAAAAGATCATGTACCACACCCTCATATTAGTAAAGCTTTTGATACTACACTGGTGCTTTCAAGAAGAGAACACTTTTAAGCTCTAGCTGAAATCAACGAAACAGCTTAGTTTGGAAACTTAGGTCAAGATTCTGCAGAAATCTGTACCAGCCTGCCTCTAGAGACATCCTCCTTTTTATTTCAACAGCCCTGATGTATACTTGCCAAATTGTCACTTTTACTTAACACATTACCAACTTATCTGCAATTAAGTTAAAATAATGAAAATTATATTATCATTTTTGAACATACAATTATGTAACATTCTACATGTTAGGATTTTTATCCTTCCTAGCTTTTGAGTTCATCTCACTTTGCACAGTACCTCACCTTAACCTGAATACTGAAACTTCCAAAGGATATTAAAGTCAATGTCATGACAATATTTTGTTTCTGCTTTCTCCATATTTCATTTGCTTCTGTTTCAGTAGTACTACTATTTTGTTTGTTCTAAGGCTGGCGTACACGAACCTGAGATGAGCACCTGATAAAAACTAAGTAAAAATTGAGACTTCAGGTCATGATCTATTATTTACTTTCCCCAGCCCCACAATGAGCACACCCTAACTAAATAAAAGTTAATTTCTCTGTAAATATTTAATAACCTTTTCTTCTTTCAAAAGCAAACAATCAGTACTTTTGATTGCATGACTGTAATGCTGAATTCACTTGCTCAATGTAAATTTGATATCAGATGGGTAAGATTTTTTCCTTGCATTATCCTAGAATGAACATGCAAAGAATGGAGAGCCAAGTTCATCTGAGCAATATGTGAAGGCAATGGCATAACAAAGAATGGTGGTATTTTCCAAATGAAGAGTTCAGACAAAAAGACAGTGATTGTTCACAAATTATTTCCTTTTCTGAAAATAATGGAAGCAAGAGAAGCAAGCCATATCCTTAAAAGGTAAACTGTGAATATTTTTGACAGAACACCAGACAGTAATAAAGCTAACCAGCTTTATTATTTCTGTCATATTTCTGTCTTTTCAGAGGTCTAGACTACACGGCATATTTTGTAACCCTTTAACAGAACATGCCAGACTGATCCTATATAATCAGTTTTCTCTCTCTCCTTCAGAGAGGGCAAAGATTTCAGATCTACTACGCAAAGGACACCTTTCATGGCAAAGCACTAATTTCTTTAACATGCAGATGCAGAAAGGTAACAAAGTGGTCTCCAGAGCCTGAACTAGCACCTGCTTACAATTTTGATGAGGAAATAAGCAACAACATTTCACCATCTTCTTTCTTCAGCACAGACTAAGAGAAAAACATTACAGGATGGACAACTATGCCCTGAGAAGGTCGGCATATTATAGTTAACTTATTGTACAGTGCTTCTCTGAAACTTCTGCAAATACCCTTATGTGAATATTCTTGTTAATTCCCTCAGCAAAGCAAAGGGTGAAGGAAAAAAATACTTAAGCTACAGAAAAGAAGGAAAAATGCTTTTGTGTCGCTAAAACACAACTAAAAATTCAATTTCAGCTAAGCTTATCTTAAACTAATATTTTTCATCTCATTGCTATTTTTGTGCTATTTTACCTTTCATTAAAAAAATCCATATGAATGCAGTTGAATATCATAAAGCTCTTCAAATTTTAAAGCTCTTCAGAACAATTACTTTGGAGGGAGCCCTTGACAGGGGGCTTATAGATTTTTAATGAAAGTTATATGATTTTTAGTGACTTATTGAATTTGAGCACAAATGAGGAAAACCAGGCATAAGCAACCTTGGTATGTTTAAATTATAGCATCTTGCTTGAGAGTTGGATGGACTTTGTATGTTCTGACATTGACACTATTAGACAGCTCAAGCTGAGATTTCCTTTTTTTTCTTTTTTTTTTTTCTTTGCTTTCATCTTTGGTTTTCATCTTTATTAAACATTTATTTTTTTATTTTTAAAAAATTTAGAAAACTAGGGCCTTTTTCAGGCTTGCAGCTAATGACACAATTCCAGTGCTATGCTTTATTGCACCTTGTGATGACAGACTGCATTCCTTAGCTTAACTGCTCCTGCTTACTTGACTGATGATGCTCTGGAACTGAATTTTAAAAAAACTAACAAAACAAAACAAAAGTCCACCAAAAAAATTGCACAATTCCAAGGGAGCCTGATAACAGAATTTTGAAATACACAGAACTCTCGCTGAAGTGACACAAATAGGACTGGGCCTTCACAATCCAGATTTGTTTATTCCTGAACATTATCTACTTAACTCTGATACCTTTATACTATTTTTCATCTCAAACCCCAGATTTAAATTACATTATTTTAAATATTATTTTAAGTATTATTTTTATTATTGTGTTTCAGCACAAGAACAAGGCACAGTTTTTCTGATGAAAAGGCACTACTCACTAGAGGTTTTTACTTGATGGAAGAAAAAGAAATTAATAGGAAACTATCCACTAAGACTGTTATTTCCCTGTAGATTATGGAAGGGGAAACAAAAATCTCAATGTTGAAGAAATGAGGCTGAAAACAGGGATCATACATACTCAGTTTCTCTGGTGAAATGAGGTGGAATGACTGTTCCACAGTAGAAAGGCCAGCTACACATATGAAAGCAATATTTATTGGGATCTGCAGTCTATGTAAAGCTTTCAACTCAGTTGTCAAAAATGAAAAACAGTATAAAAATAAAGCTGGAGCAGTAAAAACCTGTTAGGAGAGAAAGCTACAGGTACAAAAATGAGTTGATTAAGTAAGATCTTTGTTGGGATTATTAAAGACATGAGATAGTTGAAATGATATGACTTGTACAGTGGAGTCAGGGAATCAGTTTGCCTAACCCACTGGGTTTTAACCTACTGGTGTTTTTACTTCCTTAGACCAATGTGATGTCTCCTGCATCTTGTGCCTGGAGCAGTCCTGATGCAGATCTCCTCACCTGCTTGCCTCCTGCTCCCAGAGCACTCCTATTGCCATGCTGACAGAAACAGCTCACCCATGAAAAAGATGTAGGGGAAAGGAAGGTAGAAGAAAGAAGCCACTTGGCTAAATACTAGGATTACTTGGCCTGAGAAATTACAGTTTTAAATACCACTGGGCTACTGACACCAGCAGCATAATATCACTTAAGAACTACACAGACCTCACTTTCCTTGGGTGATAAATACAACAGAGACAAGAGTATTTCATCAAAGCAAGTAAGGAAATTGAGGTATGCCACATACAAAGGATTAATTATTTTTCTTCATATTTGGGGACAATTTCTGTCCTCCCCTTCTTGCCCCAACTCAGAATGTAGAAATAAATGTAATGGTGCATTTTGCTTTAAAAGTCAGCTGTAGTTCAGTGAACAGGCTGCCATGCTATTTCATGAGAGAAAAGAAGCTATGATTTAATGTCATTTTCACTAGCTAGATTCCTAGCTAATGTATCTGGGGATAGTTTAAGCTGTGTTCACTATAAGGCATTTGTGTTATATACCATTTGCCCCTCTGTATTTTCACAGAGTATAGGTGAAAAAATAGCTGTGTTTCTTATACCTGCTGTGCATCAACGGTAAACCTCTCCATACTCACAGATGTAGAAATACTCCCGGCCTGGCCTGAACTCAAATCCCAGTGAGAAGGGCGTGAAGAGCTGGAACTTTTCTGAGAACTTCAATGGTCCATTTGGGGAATGCGGCCGATTACACTCCCACCTCTTGAACCCTTTGGAAGTATGATCACAGGAGCTGTAGCCATCAAAGTTCACCATGTACAGAACATAGCGTTCGGTCTTATCTTCTGGCACCGAGTCTTCATAGTGAGGGCAGAACACATCCAGGTAGTCATTGATGCAGACATCGATGTGGTAGTCGCCTCGCTGGAATCTGAAATCACAGGAAGAGTTCAAACATAAGCACAGTTATCTCAGGATGACCTTGTTGTAGGGTGACATTCTCATATGAAAGGGCATCACTAATGGCACTTCATTTCACCCCAGCCATGCACATTCACTTTCATAAATGACCCTTACAATTCACCAGAGCTATCAGAGACTTATTATGCTTATATATGATCATACAACTTTTGGATAAAGGTTTTGCTCTTACAAAATAAGTCTGTTGCCATTACCCACCCAGTTATAGGCTATCTTTCTATGGTTTATTGAAAAATAAACAAAGAAAGTGTCTGTCTTATTTGGCTGGTTTTTTTTTTAATTGAAGAAAGAAAAATGAAGCACCAAAAAAGCCAAAATTGTATCAGCCTTCCCAAATCAGTGTCTACATAAACATCTGCATATGCATGCAAATAAATAACCCAAACATATCCTTTTCTCTGCATCACTCAGTAATCACTCCTGTGCTGAAAGCCGATTTGACTGCAAGTACTTTTAGTTACTGCAAGAACACAAACAGGTTATTTTTTGTCATAATAAGCAACAGTTTGTCAAGATGCAAAGAAAAGTCTGTATTGTTTTTAAAGAGATATGAAAAGCAGTGCTTCTCCTTTGCCAAAAGTGCACATTGAAGATGTTGCTCTGTTCAGATAAAAGGATTCTGGGATACAAATTATCAGCACTCAGCCTAATGTGACAGATCTGAATGAGTGCCAGCTGAGAAATGCAGTGCAAGGCACCAGCCCAGATGCATTTTATTATTGCTGTTATTATTACTGACGACTCCTTAGAGATGTGGGATTCTTGTTTGTTGGGGGCAGGGAGGATTTCTTTGTTTCTCCCCTGCATGTTTCACTTATGTTACTTTTCTAATGCCTCCTATAGTATCTGGAAGTATGGGGGCAAATTCCCTGCCTTCATGGGAGCTTATACCATGATAGATTTAACGATTCCATAAACCAGGTCTGTGCATTCATTAAACTCCCTGGAGCAGCTAAAGAAACCAACCACTGACCTACTCCACTTCAGGCTGACTGGGCTACTTGTAGCTTCTCTCTTTCACAGCAGCAGTTGTCAAGTGTACCACAGAGCAATAAAAAGGCCATGACAGATTTAACTATAATACTTCTTTTTAGCTGAGGGGCATATTTTAAACACCTGATGGGCTTGAAATCTGCCATCTGGATCCTTCTATCTAATTTCAGAGAAAAAGCAATGATTTGCTGGCCCTCCAAGGATAAATTCAGAGCAAACTACACCTTTTCATATCTCTACAATAACTTAACTTCAATAAAATAGCTTTTTAAAGGGGAAAAACTGAATACGCATCAAAGCATGATAGATCTGTATAATTTCAGCTAGTGCACAGCATCACAGTTCCACTCTATAACATGGAGAAGCCTTTCTGACACAGTTCTTCCAGGAGAATTTACATTTAGCAAAACTGTTGGTCAAGATACATATTTTTGTACCCCAGTGCTTCCAAAATCTGTCACCTGAACAGATAATGTCTTAACACTTTTGCAAAAATATATTGTCTTCAAATTGACATCTGTTCTCTGAATCAGTTAACAGTATGCTTTTCTTACTGGTAATGAAAAAGAGTGTAAGATACAACTAGAAAAGACACATTCAGGCAAGAATATCTCTATTTTTTCAATTACAATTTTAGTAAGTAAAAGTTGATACATCCTTATATATAACTGTGTTTGTGTGCAGACAGGATTTTTGTTTGTTTGTCTGTTTTACCATGTAGGCGATAAACTATTTCGTTTTCTCAAGGTTACCTCTTTTATCAGCCTGCCTTCACCATAATGCCCAACTACAGTTCTGTGACACAAACTATATGCTTCCAGTATTACACTTATGTAATACGTTCAAGATCACACTGACCCTCTCTACCATTAGACTTTTACAACACAAATAACCTTATGTGAACTGCTTTTCCACATTATTTTAAAAGTCAATGGAGAGCAATAGGAACTTCTGTTGTTCTGATGTTCAATTCATCCAGTGTCTTTAGTGCATTGTAATCAGATGGATCACACTTCCAGAAGCAGCTAATTCTCTCCTTTAACCAAAAGCAGAGTCTGGAGAGACACTTCCCAGACAGTTTCTGTACTGTAAATAGCTGAATTTGAAGGGAAGAATCCAACTGCACAGCCAATGACAATGAGGATTATAAGAACAAGGAGACATACAGTGTGACATAAATGTGTGATCACACCTTAATTCCAATTTAGCAATGAAATCAAACTTGTAATCTGCACCAGTGAGATGATGCAGAAAAAGCAAAATCAAACCTCATCTGCCTCCCTTTTGGCAAAGCTTCCCTCTGTATTCTTGCAAAATAAACAAAACCACAATGTAACCATCCTCTTTGATCAGTGGTATTTTAGTAGATTCCATCTTCTTTCTTTTTTCCTAAGTGTTTAAACAGTCGAGTATCTCCATTCATTCCAGCACACCCAAGAATCTGAAGTGCTCCCTGCAAAGCAGGTCTGAGGATGAAGCACACAGCCAAGTCCTTTTTATCCCAGTGTCTTTTCCTCCCATTCCCCTGATCTCACAACAATTTCATTAGTCAGTCATCCACCATAGATAGGTAGTGCTTACATTTACGAGTGGAAGAAGGGAAGGAGATTGTGAATATTTTAAGCAATCTAAACTGGGCTCTAGCCAATGCTGGCATGGGAGTGAACCTCCTCCAGGGAAAATACATACCAAGTTATTTTATCAAGCAGCTCTGAGTGAAGTCTCTTTACTCCAGGTTATTAACTAACTCTGAATCAGAGAGCAGGTATTTATTTCCTGTCTTGCAATATCCTAAAGAAGTCAGTAATCAAAAACTCAACAGGCATGTAAAGAGATGTAGAACTAATTTTATGTTTCCAAAGAGACTACAACATCTCCAACTTTTCTGTAAGAGTGAACTGAGACCATTCCTGTTTCTTGAGATCCAAGCAGCAAGTTGTATTTACCTCCACAAAGAGGAAAGGTAAAGTCTTCTAATCCGAACAGAAAATGAAGGGATGGCCATGAGTAACTCACAAAAAAATTCATCAGCTTAGTCCTCAAAGCTATTAAAGGAAACACTTCACAAACACACTTCCAAGAATTTAACATCCCATTTGAGTGGAAAACACTCAAATTTACACACAAGAGGCTGAAAACCTCTTATTAATAGTGTAATGCCAGATATTACAGTGAAACAGAAGTTCAATTTCAAATAAAGGACTGATCAACATTTACCCATCTACATACACTGAGGAGTGAAACATCTAAGGGGAAGATGGAGTCCATTACAGATATTTGCAGATATGACAGGAATAGCGGATGTCCTGTCCCTTTTTCCAGTCCCATTCCAAACAGAAAACTTGCTATTATGTTACTGCTATACTTTCTCTTTTCCCAGTTAGGTCTTCATCCTGTTCTGGCAGGTCCTCACCCAGCCTCCCACGCCTTTTGGAACCATGTGGTTTACAGGAACTTTAATATAGGAAGAAACCCGCTGTATCTAGATTTTGCATAACAGAGCATGGTGTTGTGGGAGAAACCAACCAAAAAGGCTTCTCCAAAAATCTGACAGAATTGACATACCTTTTTGCAAATAATGTCATTTGTCTCCATGCACTCCAGCTTACACACAGCAAAACACTACTATTCCTCAAACATAATTAACCTTTGGTTTTTGTCAGGTGACATTCAAACAGTGTCTTGGGAAGTTGGCATACTACAAAGCCAGCCATTAGGCAGTAGCATTATAAAAGCCATTTTGAAGAGAGAGACAGATAGTTAAGTAGTTTCTACACCTAAATATTTCCATAATCAACAAACATCAGCTTCCTACACAAAACTTGAACACTGCTTCCAGCAAAGCCTGTTAGAGGAATATTTTTGTGCTAAAGTGCCACTGATGAAATATCCAGGTATTCAGGATGCAGAGAGAAAACTTCATGGTTATGTTAACCACAGAAAAACAAAACTAGCAAAACATTTTGTAAATAATTAGTGCCTCCTGTATTCTGTTTATCCATTAACAAAGGGAAAGCATATGGTCTGTGTGCATGCTTCTCTTCATAATTTTAAATTCTGAAGCCTAAGTGACTCATCTTGAACTTAATGTCTTTGCTGGTCACTGGAGAAAAGTTACAATTTATTGAAACAGGTATTTAAAACACAATAACAATTTTGCTTGGTTTCTCTCTTTCTTCCTTTCTTTCTTTGAATAAACACTACAAAAATCCAGTTTAAGAACAGCACAAATAACACTAATTGTTCATTTAGACAGATAAAAAATTTCAGTAGCTCTGCTTGTTACTTCCGCTACAAATCCTATTAGTTATATTCTATTGCCCTTCCTGTAAAACTGACAGACCAGATGCTCTATTTCAAGATAAGTGTACTGGAAAATTTGCCTTTTACTGTGTCAACCTTTCTCTATTTGGAATCTGTTCTGTCAAATGTATGAAGCAAGGCTTCACTGTGAACCAGGAAAGACTCCAAATAACTGCTCTGACAATAAATTATGAAATTCTGGTGTTCAGTCAGGTATTGGAAGTGATCAGATGCAAATGACCCCTATTCTGACACCTGGAGCCTACACAGACTGTTAACACCAACATGCAGAGAACACTGCTACTGTCAAATGCCTTGTCCCTGTCACATTTTCTCAAATGATAACCTGAAATGTAAAACAACATCAACAAAATTCACCCAACTGATTTATTCTTGGTGTAAATACAAATTACAGTTACCCACAATTATTCAGAACAGCACAGCAAAACATTACTTGTTCTATTTCCTAAGGAAAAAAGATTTCTGTGAGCAGCATGCACATACCCCTACGAATGCTAGTTACTCAACTCCTGCTTTTTTACTTTCATGGAGGCTAAACCACTTTTAATTAAATTTAATGGAGACAGTGAGATTTCAGAAAGAAGGCCATTCCTACAAATACCATGAAAAAAGCAAGCCAGGTGAGAAGATTCCATGGGTGTCCAAACAAAGGCTGAATCTCCAGTAGGTTTAATATTATTAAAACTACAAAAACACCACTTACAAATACTCTAGGCACAGGAAAAATTTGAACTGGAAAAATATAGAAACAGATTGAAAATTTTTTGTCAACTGGTTATGAAACTATTTGCTTAAATGATTATTAACAGAGAGATGAGTATTGGTAGTTATTTGTACACACAATACCAAAACCCAAACATTTGCTGGAAAGTGTTGATATCATTTAAAAGGACATTTTAGTTGCTCTCAGGATGTCTTGATTCACCATTCCATGGTGCTGAACTTTCCCATAGCTTTTGTCTGTGTTTAGATGGAAAGTGTAGTGCGTTAGGACTATTCCAAGCTCTCCTCACATGCTGTGACTGGAACATAGCAGCATAACTTATGCCTTGTTATTCTTTTACACTCTTCAAGCCCCCTCATTTCAACCAACTTAACAGCTTTAAGTGTGATGGGGGAAATCTTGTGGTTGTTAATTATCTGAGGGGTTGTGGGATTACATGTACCATTTTACTGCAGATAAATTTAAAGATGCTATTTCTGTGCTATGGAAAAATAACCTCTTTAATGCTTTTCTGCTCTCTTTACTGGCTTTTGTCACAACATTTCATAAACTCTGTTCCCATAGCTCTGCTGACATCAACAATGATTCTGATGCACAAACAAGGAAGCAATCAAAGAGCTATTTTAATTTTAGTCTATTCAAACCAAAAGAAAATTCAACATTTTCCAGATGCTAAGAGAAATGTTTGCTAACAGTAGCAAGCCATTGACATTTTAGATCTCTAGCAGGATATTGCTTCCCTGAGCAAGCAAACAAAAAAACCCTCTAATATAAAGAAGCAGTCCATGACCTTTCAGTCCTCAGGTTACCATTTCACAAGTTAAAACAAGTTCAAGACACCATGAAAAAATACTATGTTGGACACAAAATCAAGACTGCTGTTCAATAAAACAGTTTTCAAAATTATTCCTAGAAAAGACTGCAAGCTAAATACACAACACAGAAAGAAACTTATTCTCTTGTCATTAAGTCCTCTATTCAATTAGCATTTATTGGAGTAATTAAATACTGGGAAAGGATGCCAGGCTAATTGTTAGATTATGATAATTACACAGCTTTGCTGTGCTACAGCTGATCAAAATAAGATGTGGTCACATGCACTCGGCTAAAGCTTCCCTGCAATCATCAGGCTTCCATGGGAAATTTATTACTATAATAAGGCCACTTATTACTAGTTCATTATCAATCAGGCAGAGAAACTTATTATTTGTACCCGTCCTTCTTCTCTCCCACCCACTCTGCCAGAACAAGCCTCTCAAAAGGTTGTGCCCTGGTCTCTGCCTTCGTCTGGCTCCCTTCCATCATAATTACACAGCTGAGGAGAATCAGGCTCCTGCACTTGAAAGGGTTCATCAGACTTCAGATCACTGTTTCACAACCGGCTGCAAGCATCTATCACATTTCTTAAAAGATGCAGGTGATCTCCCTGCATTTCACTTCACAGGCATCTGCGGGAGATCAACCTTCCCCTTTTAATCTTGCTATGTTCCTCCCATCTGGGAGATTTTCCACATTACTTGGGTGTGTTCAAAAGCAAAAATCAGAAAGAAAGGAGCTGCATTAAGATGAACTTCACGAGAAAAAGTATCAGGTTTATGTGGCTTGTCCCCCTGCAGAATCTCCTGCCTTTACCCCTTCTTTACCAGCCAACAGTACAAGAGAGACATTGTGCCTTCCTGATGTAAGGCTAGGGGATTTTTTGTTAAAGAACAGAGTTCTCATCATCTACCATTGTACCTGGTACTTCATGCTGCCTATTTAATAGACAAAAACAACTGATTTACTATAGGGACTAGAACATGGGAAAAAACATGAAACAAAACTGTTTGACCTAGCATTCAGGTTTTTAAACAAAACAACCTGTTAAGCACTAACTCAAAAGAGTCACAGAATGTTCAGAACTAAAGAAATAAAAAAAAAATTACTAAATTCATGAAAATTATTTTTATTCTGTGCTGATTAAAAAACTAGATGTTTTGAAATGTCAAAAGCACCTACTTCTACATCAGCAATTGATCTGGAAACTTCCTGGATAAGCCAGGCTTACAACACTAGTAAAATAACTGATCAAGCTTCACTTTCTTGAACTTCATTTTTCACATACTATCAAGTTCACGGATATGCTGCAGGTGACCACTTATGAACTTTTAATTCTTTTTATTTCCAGAACCAAGAAACCCCCTCAAAACCTGTATGATAAAAGTCTTTATGCTTCTGGATTAAAAAAACCAAACCTATTCTTTTTTACTCTTTAATAAGGCCTGATTGTTGAAAACTTCCTAAAGTGCCTTGGCTGAAACATGTTTGCAAAATGAAGAAAGCCTACAGCCAGGAGTCTTCTATTAGAATTATGGCAAAAAAAGTCTGCAAAACACTGGAGGAAAGGTGTATGTTTTACTGAGAAAGGGAAATGTCCTATTTAAAATGTAAAAGTTCTTTGAATTACATATCTTGTGTTAATTCCATTAACCTGACAGACCTGAAATACCTTTTTTCTGGTTCTATTGATTAACAAAAATTTCAGTTGCATCATATTGGTTAACAGTGACAATTAGTTTAAAGAAGAGACACATATTTTATTTATTTTCATGATTTACAGGCTCTTTAAGAAATAAATTCTACAGAAACATGTTTATTCCACTTATGATTAATAATTTCCCCTTATGCTCATAACTATGTTTGTAGACTTAGGTCCTGTATTGACTTTTTATACCTCACACTGCAAAAAGATATATGTTCAATGATATGCAAACATTAAAAAATAGAAACTAATTGCTCTTCCATGAGTAGGTATGAGGAAGAAAATTAACAAATCAACATTTCCCATCTACAAATCTGAGTACTCCAGAGATTCTCAAGTACTGCAGCAGCCTCACCCACTTCACATCATTCTGCATCTCCTAATCAAAGAGCTGGACATTCTTCATGCAGTTTATTAAAACTGTTTCTTCAGACTCTGCTTTTGTAAAATTACATCAATGCTGGCACACATGACTTTCACCTGGTCTCTATGAATTTCTCTTTTGCTGCAACTTGTGAAGAACTCATTGCATCTGGGGGGCAACAACAGTCATGTTGTTCATGATAAAGGTTATAATGGGGTGCAACATGTCACAGCATTGCTCTCAATGAGGTCAAACTCTCGTTTCCCAGCTGTCCCACCTCTGACAGCTTTAAAGCCCCTGTGTACTGTCTCTACCTGACTATTTATTTTCCATTGCTGTGGGCATTTAACTTGCAAAGATGGATGAAGAGAGAAGGGAGGCAAAGGTAAAAGAGCTACTGTTCTGTCAAAGGCATCACTCAGATATACAGGACAAATTTCAGTGCTGAAGCCCAGTAACATTGGCTGCAAGGTACCACACCTAACAAGATATTAAAAGCAGCCCAATATTTTTGTTTGGAGCCTCTAACCACATTTTATCCAATCTAAAATACCTGGCTTAAAGCCAATCTCTTTTTTAAATAGATTTATGGACACAAGCTCATTACTTGTGTTTGCATTAGTACTACTCTGGAGTTCACCAGCAACATTTATTCCACTTTATCTGAGGTAGAATGAGGAGATCTGGTAATTACTGCTCATGTATTTTTAAATGTGGTCATCAATATCCTGCACAGACGACTCTACATTTGTCTGCTTTAAGCACTAACAACATACAAGATGTCAGCTTCATCTTTTATTCCACGATTTTGCTTGAAAATACAAAACCTATCTCAGCCACCCCTTGCCTATACCAGAAACATCGTGCTTTGCTGATTCATTTGTTTACATACCTTTCTTAAAAAAGCAAACAAGGTTTATCTGCGCTCTGCTGTGCTGACACATACTCTACTATTGGTCACATTTGGGAGAAAACAACATTTTTAGAATTTAAATTCTTAAAAAAAAAAAAAGGGAAAAAAAAAAGAAAATAAAAACCCCACAGATAGGAATACTACCAAAGTGTCTGAACTGGACTCTAGCAACATGTGTTGACCATGTGTCTAACCCAGAAGACAGAGTCTATCAGCCTTGATGGAATGTGATTCTGTGAGCGATGTTTGCTAACCCTGCCTGAGGCATGTGCTGACATCTGTTAATGGATATGGAGAACAGTGCCCTATCTGCAGAAAGGTCTTGCTTCTCACACTCACAAAATGAAAGAAAAGAACGTTTGCCCAACAAGCATGTTGACCTGCACACTGAATAATTGAGATAAACGGCAGTCAGCTTCCACAAGGACTGCAAGTACAGCAAGTCAGCTTCACAAATTGTCTTTCTCACTAATATATAAAAAGCAGAGTCATGGTTAACTTTTATAAACTGAAATCTCCATCTCTTTCATACTGCCAGGGAAAAAAAACTGCAGCAATTTCTGCCAGTCAATGTATATAGGCATCATTTGAGAAGAAACATACATTTTTATAAAAATGCTTGTTTATTGCACATTCCCACACTTGCTGTGCTACAGAAAGTAGTACATGTTTTTCTCTGACGTTAAGTTATAGCTTTTTATTAATAATCTTGCAATCTGTAAACAAAATTAATTTTAAAATATTTTGTGATCAAATTAGAATTTGGTGACTCAGACACCCTAATAATTTGCAACTTGTAAAATCTACTATTTAGTTTCCCAATATGCAAGAGTGTAAAATGAAACTAACCCCTGAAATATTCCACAGTATTTTTATATTTAATAAACTGTGTATATTTTAACAAGCTCTGGTCATAATTGCCACCCTTAAGCTAAAGTGAATGAATCCAGACATAATATAAAATAACATGAGCAAAATATAGAGGAGAAAAAAGCCCCTGAAACATCACACATCTCCACAAACAGACCCAGGAACATATGATATTTTAGTATGAAACCACAGCTTGCTATTAACATGAATAAACTATCCAATCAAATACATTAACAAAAGTAATTTGAACTTATTGACATAAAACCCAAGTTAGAATAGCTAATGAATACATAAAATTATTAGCAAACAATTTGCTATCCAGAAAGTGGGCTTCAATCAATGAACATTTTTTTGCTGTGCAATTGTCTTGTGTCTATTTAAGAGACCTAAAGGGAAAGTATATTCTTTCCTGACATGGAAACAGCATCTTAGAGGAAGTTCTGTAGAGAAATATCTTAATTTAACCTTGCTCCTTTTACCCTTCCATATTAGTCTCTCTCTAATGCTGAGCAAACTAGCAAAGGAACAACTGGAGTTTCAAATTAAACACTGCATGATCACCAAGTAGCACAACTATTATTAATGGTAGAACTTTTTCTTTTCCTTCTTATAATTTCTTCTAAAGACAGCATATGGACTACAGAATTTTCCATCAGGCTTACTCTTGCTACATACTGTCTCTGAATAAAAAGACTTAAAAAATTTTTTCACCTAGAGATATTTATCTTTGTACATCATATGGACAAGATAGGTCCTGATCTAAATCAGTTTCTCTGCTTACAAATATGATCTGAAAAAGCTTTGTACCATACAATGCCACCCGGTCTTTAAAAGCACCCAAGAGATTGCAAAAATTATGATCTGATGTGCAACGATTTTCTTTTTAACTGAATAAGACAGACAAACCATGGAATACAATGCAGACTATATTATTCCTCCCATCCCTTTTCAAATTATGAAGCTCCCATGGTTCCTATTATAGAGTTTTGGGATTCTTATTCCTTCAAGAGTGACAGAAACAGTATTTCAATATGTATAAGTAAAGACTGAATTGATAAAATGTGCAAAACCTGCTCATTTACTTTTTTATCTGTGTGTAAGTTACTGACATAGGAGAAAAAAAAATCACCAATCTCAGATACATTTCAGAGAGGTAAAACTGAAGCTATTTTCTTAATTTTCCTGTTGCATATTTCTCAAAACTGTTTCCAAATTAATCAAATTAATTCTAATCTTCAACCTGTAGTGAAATCGCCTCATTCACAACTGAATTATGATCTTGTCTGCCTGAAACATTGTAACTATTTTTCAAATCACAGGTAGGATTAGGATAAAAAGCAGAGCATCACAGAAAAATTAAATTTTCTTTTCTTGCACCCCCCTTCTTCATCCTGTTTATTATAAAGGCACCAGGACGCAGGTGGGGAGGGGAATGCACAGGTATGGCAAAACCCATTCCTGTCTACTGGGAAGCCTTTACTTCTTCATTATACGTAAAAAATTAATTACTGTGCACACAAACTATTTCTTCCTTTCATTCTTATGCTAAAATACTGGTTCAGCATTAAAGAAACAAAATTCAAGAATCAAGTGTTCATAGTGCAATCTGATAGTTGGGGCATAAACACGTAATAGAATAGAATTTAGACCACTTGTGTGGGCAAAATCGCAGTTAGAGCACATCAATGGGAAAAGCCAGAGAGCAGTCATGTTGGGCCAAAGAACCTCACATCTAGACCAACAAAGTTCTCCCAACACTGGCCAACAGAAGATATCAAAACTATATTAAATAAATCGTATGTCCTTAGCATAGTCTCACAATAGTCATCTTTTGCATAGTCAGAGGTTTGGGCTCTTCTTGCTTAACAAGAATGATGGATTTTTTTCATCAGTTAGTCTGAATATCTTGAAGATCAGTAAACTACAGTCAGTGAATACTTGAGTGGTACAGCTTGGCTGCCAAACAGAAAAATGTCTGCTCCTGTGCATTTCTGGGCCTGGGACAATTTCTACCAGACATCCAAATTGTACCATAATTCTCAGAGTAAAGAAAGTAAACTATAATCTGTGATAATGCACTGTTGAAGAGCAATTGGTAATCATTACCCAAATGCTTAACATTTGAACATTTTCACCTTTGCTACCTGCAACAGTCAGAGGCAAGAATTTTCCTCCTGAACTCCTCAAAGATAAGATTCCTTTTTGAAGAAAAATTTACTCATTGGAGAAAATGCACATCTTGTTTTCTGTTATCCCAAACCATCCTGATCACTATTTTAATCAAAATAAACAGTAAAAAAAACCATTAAAACCTCTGTTCAAATGCATCTCAGCAGGTCTCCAGGGATTCTTCCATATTAAAAAAACTCCTAGACAATGAAGTAATTTTCTACTGTCTGCAATATAGTAAATAAAGTGCAAAGTAGCTAAGGATTGACTGAAACTGAATTCAGACCTCAGGATTTGTCCTTTCTTCTTGTACATTCTGACTCACTATAAAAGAGCAACTGAAAAATCATGTACCACATTTCAAAGACATCTTAGACTTTCATATTGTCCAACTTGTCCTGTGCTTTTAAGGATGTGCACCTCATAATCCATTTCTTTAGGAAAGAACTCTTTTGTTCAAACTTTCTCTTTAAGGGTGCCCTATTTAAGGTTTCTGAGAGGTTATCTATGCCCAAAGATGTATTACAAGAAGGTTTACTTTGAAGCAAACATAACCCAACTTGGTTTCCACCTGCTTTTTCCACCACATGGCAAGAAACATGTGTGGAGAACCCCAATTCCTTCCCTCAAAAAAATCTTCTAGATTATGTCTTACATGCTCCCAGGAGCCAAAGGCAATTGAAATCTTTGGACTTCAGTAAACTTGCAAACAACGTGCTGCAGATGGCGGTCATTTGCTTTTGTTTCCAAACTTTTCTCTTCATAGGTTAAGTGGGGGAAAAAAATCGTAATATTTTGTACATTAAAGGTGTCAAATTAAATAAAAATCACTATTTTAAATACATGCTACGGAAGTTTTAATTTATTAAGATTCTAACTTAAGTATAACAATGCATCTCTCTGTATTAGCTTTTCTATCAAAGAAACAAAGCAGCCTGGACCTTTGAAATCTTTTTAAATAAGGTTAACTGTTCCTTGAACTACAAAAATAAATAAGCCAACAAAAAAAATTACTGTCTTTTGGTAAACTACTATACTGGTTTTCATGAGTTGTTGAAACAAGTTGTTTAGCTGGTTTTTTTGCCATTTCATTTGAGTCATTTTGCCTTTGTTTATAAATGAGTTCTGCTAATTATCAAGCATTCTGAGCTTTTTACTGCATTTTCCCCCTTATTCACATCTTGGCATTTTTTAACTCTGGCATTTGAATGCCCTTAAATATATGCTAAGAGGTCTTTTGTTAGGTTACAGAATGGTCTGAGTAACAACACATTAAAATTTATTCTTCATTTAAATCGTGGCCATGACTGATGTAAAAAATACATCCTGACACAGTAACTACCAAGTTCCTAAAAGGTTACAGACGTGGCTATTAAGGCCCTCTATTGTAATAAGCTGCACTCTTCAAGAGAGCAATTAAGCTGATGCTTTAGAATTAAGCACACAAAAAGCCAAAGGACTTAGGTAAATGGTTAAATACTTTCCTGAAATGAGGCCTAACTGTACAGAAGGCACTCAACTAAGCAGTGTATCTGCAGGGACTAAATGTAAGATTATTCATTATTGTGCTGATGTCAGAGGAAAACTACCCCAGCCAAAGAAGAATGTGTGAACACAGCATTTTGTGATATGAAACATGATAATGAAGAACTTCATATTGAGAATTATTTATTACCAATATTATTACAGTAATTCCTCTTATGCCTTTCCATTAATTACTCTATCTCCGGGAAACTGAGCTGCAGATAACTTAGTGGTCAATACTTGACTCTTAATCCACAGAGGGAAAGGGTTAAAAAGCTTTTACTTTAATGAGTGGGCACCTTTTATAGCACAAAGAAAAAAAAAATTCTTACTGGGATTAACATTTTAAATATGGTTCTTCGGCCCATTAGAAGGTCATGGCATTACCAGCACTACCTCTACACTAAGCAAGATAACAAATGACCTGAGACTTTATCAATACACTATCATTGATCTTTACCATTAATCTGAATATAGGTGGCAGCACATAATTCCTGTATGTTTAAACATTAAAGCTTAATTCACTTCAGCCATGTAATTTTCTCACTTTTATACGCTGAGATGATGCCCTTGATTAAATACTCAGACAGCAAAGGACTAAAAACACTACTGGCTCCACTGGTGAAGTATCAGCTCTGTATGCTTGTGCTGTGAAGAAATACAGTCTGTTCAAATGAGTGTGCTGGTAACACATGGGGTATGGAATATCCTCTCCTGTTAATGCACTACAAATGGGTAAATTTGTGTAAAGGCTAATTGAAACCTGTTCTTCCTTTTAAAATCAATTATTTTAAACTTCTCAACCTGAAACAGAGATCATTTTCCAGTGCAGCACAGCAGAGATGACTTCTTAATATGTTGGGGTTGATTAGCTAAACATTGTTTTCTCAATTCCATAGTCTTAAAATTAGATTTTTTTAATCTGATGAACATAGTTATTTAAATTCTTCAAAATGTAAAACTCAAGGGTCTTCATTCTGCTAACGGTGAAAAAAACAGCCACTGTTTCCAAAATTTTCTTAAATTGAAGTCGTAGCAATTTCACTTAGCTACAAAAGAGCCACTTAGTAATCTGAGGCTGTCCATCAACAAGTATAGAAAAAGAGTCATCTTGACAAGACTAATTTACTTTTAAAAATAGATTAAATATGGTATAAACCTCTCAGACTGTTCAATAATGAATTCTTATATTCATTAATAATGGAAAGAATCTGTCTTCTGAAATAAAAAAAAAATATCTTAAACCTTTTTTGTTACTCCAAACTATTTTTTATGCTACAATATTAAGAAATTTACATTATTAGTAATAATTTAGATATCAAGTAGGCCACTTGGACAGAAAAATTCCAACTAAGCAGAACAGCTGATGCTGTGATTACACAGCTGACTGTTTAAATAGAAATACAGAATTAGGTACACATTCACAATATATGCATGGTATACCAAAATAATGTCTACAATTTCATGGAACACACTAGGAACTAAAATTTTATTTATTGCCTAGGCTGATAAGCTTTCTCTTTTGAACAAGAGTTCTTGTCTTCCTGGATCAGAGTAATATAAATAAGCATGAACACAACCTAGCACTTCAACAGAAGAAAAGAGGGTCTTAATGACAACAGGTGGAGCAAAACAGGTATTACTCAAATACCTGTTGATAGGATTCAAGAGTGCTCAAGGCCATCTGATGCTTAGGGCCATAGGAGAAATCAGCAGAGACCTAACCTAGCTAATTGTTTGCCTTGATTGTGATGGTTCTGATTAGAAGAATAATCAGCTCTCAGCAGCCCTTAGGCAAAAATGCCGAGGTTTTTTTTCCTGTCTGATGATGGTGCACTGCAGAATGAGAGCCAGATCACATCATTAAACCACTCTTCCAAATATTAAAGAGTTTCCTATATGAACAAAACCAATAATTCCTGTTGTAATTAGCCTGAACATTCTCCCTCTGTCATGTTGAGACTGCATTCATAAAGGATAAAAAAATGCCGATCTCCAGTTTTTCTTGGATATGGAGAACCAGTCACACTTAATGACTGAAAAAGAAGATCTGTATCACTTCAGCAGTCCTGGACCATCAAAAGGATATCTAAGGCTTAATTAAATTATTAAGAGTTGGCTCATATGACACAAAAAATAATTTTAATTCTTTTTTACTGTTGTTTTGAGTGATTCTATCTAAATATGTCCATCCATAATAAAATACCTACTTTCCTTTCTTTAACTGCATCATCTCTATCATTTTTTTCAGTACATGATTTACATTCCCAATCATCAGGAAAACTTAAAGCCAGATATATTAAAAACAGATTTTGTACTATATTTTCTCAATACTGCTCTCTTCTGTATTATGGGACTTCTGGTTTCTGACTACAATAATTTTACCCTTCCATTAGTTGCTGCTGTAAAAAAATGTGAGTATTCATTTGAATGCAAAGTAATATGTATTGACAATTATATTCTCAGGCTGATAATTTTAAGATGCACATTTTGCCACTATTTTTGCACCCTGGTACATTAGCTGATTTAATAAACTCTAAAACAGTTAAGCATATCACACACAAAGAGCTTAAAAGCAAAGGAACAAAGGATCTCAGAACAGCTTTTTGTAATGATCTAGCTATAACACACAGAGAAGGAAAGCCTTAAGAGCAGCTTTCAATGTTTCAGTTATGCAAGAAGATCTAGACATCCCTCCATAGAGCTGACTGAAAAAGTGGATCAAAAGCATGTCTGCAAAACAATTATCTACAATGTGATACTGGCCATTTCATAAGGGAAAGCAAAGTCTGAAACAACTGATCTTTCACGTCCTCCCTTTAAGAATGTCCGCATTAATAAAATTAAATACCTCATTGACAATAAGTCATAAATGTCTGAACAGCAAAAAAAATTAAAATCAATAATCACTAAGTACATTTGACACCTGAAGGTAATTACATGTATGGGAATCCTGACAGGAGTGATTTCTCCTCTTCCAATTTTGAGCTATCTGTCTTCTGGAATGTTCACTGAAAGAATGTATCAAACTGTCTATTAAAAGGACAACCAAAATATGCAATAAACACATCCATATTTTAGCCTCTGACCCTTGAAAGCCAGCACATTTTTCACATTCTTCTAGTCAGGATAAACAAGAATCATCTAGCTGTGTGTATCTCTGCCCAGACTCGCTTGCATGGCTCATGGTCTGGTCCAGGGGGAGATGTACAGAACCCTCACATTTGCAGCTGTCAAGAGTGTGGCCGGAAATCATTTAACCAAAGAAGGAATGAGTAAATGTGTGAAAGAGCTTACTGCAGGCACAGTTTATAGATCCTGGATGTGTCAGGAGACCATTTGTCTTTGCCAAATAGAAATTTTTTTGAAATGGCAACTGTCCCCAGCTCTCAAAATTCTGCGCGAGCACCAAAAGAGAAAAAAGGGTATTTTTTCCCAACCCAACTCCCTCCAGCTGTCTTTCCTCAACACTGTAGTTGGGACTCAAAGTATTCTAGAAACAAAAACTTTTTCAGATGGCTCAGTGTGAGCTGCTCATTTCATCAGGACTTCTAATGAACTGTAAAACCATCATTTTGGTCCAATTAACACTGGCATTCCAGCTCCCATAATATATGATAACCCTGACTTACTGAAGCAGAACCTCTAGTCTTGACTCTTCAGTGTGTAAGTTCCACCTGCATGATTTTGTTTTGCTAGCAGGATTTTCAGTCCATTTTTAATGCATATATACACACATGCACCTCCTACACCTTACCTTGGGGTAAACAAATATATATTTATATATATTATTCCAAGCACTCTTCTGATAAGAAATCCAGTAAACCACTCAAAAATACTGTAATTAGAACTAATAGTTAATTGAATAAAGTTTTGATTGCATTACTTTTTTCACTTATTAACCCTGTTGATGCCTGCTGGTTTACATTGATATGACTGATAGCAGAAGTCAAGGGCATTGCCTGTGCTCCTACAAAACCTGGTCACTGCCAGAATGTGAGCCAGCCTTGGAGAGCCAGACTGCGTTCCTCTGTTTATCACCTCGATCCCAGTCTCCAGAGAGGTACTAATTACGCAAAACTGTTTGTAACTCTCTCCTCAACTCCAAAACTTGGTCTCTGGGCTAAAGGCTTTCTCCTGCCCCCAAAAGCAGCGTGCAGTATTAGGAGTGCACAGCAACACTACAAACAGCAGAAAAGCAAGCTGCTCTCAGAACTGCAATATAGCCAGGCAAGGTTTGCCCGAACAAGTAGAGCATGAAGCTGCACTACTTTCAAGGTTTGTAGTACTCAATGTCTGTTTCAGCTGAAAGACACATCCCAGACCTTTCAGTACCCATTAAGACTGCAGAAAATTTAAACATCCTCTTGGTACAAATAGTAAAAGTCTCAGTGTAAACAAATGTTCCTATGAGCTTAACCAAACCACTGATGACCCATAAGTAGTCTCATACAAGGGTCAATGCAGAAAAGTTTCCTTACTCACTGACTTATTACAGCTTCAGGAAACAACTTGGGTTTTTGCACTCTAAATCCCCCTTGTCAGTAAGGCTAAGATTTACATCACCAATAAATGTTCAGCAGAGGTGATTTGGATTGGGCTGGCTGGGCTACATACAGTGTCTACAAAACTCACATTTTTGTTTACAGCCTGCCTGATGGATTTTTCAGATCAACATCAAACATATTCATTGACAGTAGAATAACTGTGCTGAGTTCTTCACTATTTGCAGTGAAGGGCTGTAAGTACAATGTTCCTAATCTTAGGATAGAGACAATAGGTCTACACTCTTGTCTGTTTTGGGCTAAAGCTGTAACAAATCAAGGCTGCTATTTTCCATCCAGATGACATTCTCCAGAGCAGGGCTCTTTTGACTTAAACACAGTAGGAGAGGTAAGCAACAGCAGACAACTTTAAAGGCTTCACCCATCTAACTTACCAAGTGGAAAAGTGAACAGAAGCCTCTCATCACACCTACAGACTGTCAGCAGGATCTTGAACACCCAGAGGATTGCACACCTCAGCCACTTAGTACCTGACTAGGTATTATTTGGAGTTAGACCCATTTAGGTGATAAGCACGAAGTGTCACAGTACAATGGTGGGATTGCTACCACATGGGCTCTCTGCTTTCTCCTAAAAAACCCCTAATTTCTGCACAATGCTGTCATAAAGACAAAGAAGCTCATCAAGGCATTTTGAGTTACTGGAAAAGAAGAATGCAATAATAAATACGTCAAGTTAGAACCTACTTTGATTATCCACCTTACTTCCTTGTCTGATATGACTGACAACAAAAAGGCAGGTAGACAGCCTCCAGGAGGGAAGACAAAGCCCCAAGTGGTAGAGAAAGACCTGAACAAATACAGGGCAGTGTTAGTCACATAACAAACTTCCTGTATGCAGTCCTACCTTGGATTTTCTCTGGTAAAAACAGCAGTATATCAGTGCTGTGGGAAAATAACCACAGATGACTGAGCCATTTGAACACCATGAGGACACATAAATATCCAATTAGGAAGATAAGAGGAGCAGTACAGCCAACTTTCAGATTTATCTATTTCTACAATTTCAACATTCAGTTATGTTTTCTGCAATGCAGTTTGAACAGCTGTACAGACAGGAGACTTGCCAGCATCAGGAGTAGTTTCTGCCACCTGAACTTCGCCCAAATCTCTTCATACAGTCAGAAAATATAGAGGCTCTCACATAAGCCCATTTCCTTGCTGAAGCAGTCAACACAGGCATCAGCTGGGAAGAGCTAGCTGTAATCTGTAGGACGAATAAATGTGTAAGCATTATTGCTGTGCAGCTAACTTTTGGGTTTGAACAAGAGAAGCATTTAACTCTTTTAATTTGATTAATATTTTCTAAAATTTAGATTTCCTTTTTATATGCTGAAATAATGTTTCACCTTCTGCAATTGTTGTCCCTAGAACTATTCAATGAACTGAACACGACTTTATGGATATCTTTAGTCCACCTGAATCTAAGTTTTAGTTATGATTTTCGTGCAAACAAAAACAGCTGAAAAATAGAACTCTGTGAGGCAATTTGATTTTCTGCCTCTCAATAAAGACTAAACAGACATTTCAGGAGCAAACATAATACAAGTCAGCTCCTTTCACAAGAGGCAGTAGTCCCCTCATTCAAATGGAGAATGAGTGAGAATATGAGAAACAACAAACTAGTGTTTGGGATGCATATTAGTGTGTGAACATAATACATAAAAGGAGAAAAGAGAAGATGGAGCATAAGATTATGTTAACAAAGGACTAGAACTTGCTGTCACAGAGATCAGTTTCAGCTGGGCAAGGGTTCAGAGGTCAAAAGGAGTCCAAAGCATCCTCCCCCTCCTCTTTCTCCACACTGTGTTTCACACCAGAAGTGATTCCTGGGGCTTACCTCTGCCCCAGCTGCCTTCCTGCTTCCAGCTAGGGACTGCTCCAGAGGGCAGCAGCCCTCTCTTCCATGTCTTTCTTCCATTCCCTCCATATTCCCGACTGTGGCTTTAGCCCAATGTCTGGGATCCAGCTGGCAGAATGGCACTGCTTGGTGGGCAGGATGAATGATGGGGAATCCTTGCTGCCTCCCTGCACACTGCATCAGGTCTCAAGGACATGCTTGCCAAATGCATGTCACCAGGCATACGCAGCACCTGGCAGCTCTCACTAAAAACCTGGCTGGAAGAGTTTAGTCCCCCTTTAAACTATTTTATTACTACAACTTTATTTTGTTTTTAATAACAGCATAATGTTTCGTTTAGGCACTTTACAGACCTGCAGCCACACTGTAAAGTCTCAAGTGTGCACAGTGATGAAATGCCTCAGGGAGCTAGTTTGCAATACATGAAGTAACATCAGCTTTGTAATTTAATTCCCAGTGCATTTCACACATTTGAGAATTAGAAATAAAATCAAACTAAGTTTCAGAGAGTAAGTTTCATCAGATTATGAAGGGGAAAAAAAAAAAGAAGGGGCAGCGAACTCCATGCCAGAGAAGAAATGCATCAGAGGTGGGTGACACCTGTCAGTGAAGGAATATACTGGAATTTGCCCTCACTGGATACATTTATACCATCAGCTGCCAAAGGCCAATGAGTGCACCTGTGTACCTTACAAGGCAAGCAAATTCTGATATCCTTTTCTGAGTGATTTCATATCTGGATCTTTTAAGTTGCCATCTTAGTTCCAATTTGTGGGTAAAATGTTCCAGGGACCATTTAGGAAACAGAGCTGGACATTAAGAATGTGAAATTACCACAGAGCATGCATTCCCCAGTTCCTCAACACATGTAATACACCACCAAGAAATTCTAGATTTCTTTTTCTCCATATTTACTAGACTTGTAACAACATACTGTTTCTTCATTCACGCTATAAACTGCATCTCAGCAACACAAGAAATACAATAGAGCCTGAGGTCTGGCATGACTGGCTTGACAAGTCAGTGCAACAGAATTACATCCAATAAGCAATTACAGCTAGGCGTGGCCATTTTCTGCCAATCAGTCAAGATAGGGACCTTTTCCTACCCTCACTTAACTTTTTGCCTGTTAAAAGCAAAAGGAGTGATTTATAAAGAACTCAGAGTGTATCTGCTTTTTGACTTAGCACTTGCTTTGTACATATTCATAAGACAAGGAAAAACCTGAAAATGGATCAAAGAAGGCCCCCTGTCACAAAGAAGTTGTGGACTCCATCCATATTTTGCCGTACCTTCTACTACTGCAAACTGACTATTTTTGCTCATAAGAGTATGCAAACTATCCCTAAGTGCAAAATGGATACAGCACAAATAGATTTGGTAACATCACATAGACACGTTGTATGAATAATGAGGTTCAGTTCAGCCTGCCACACAGAAAGCATATCAGCATAAATGATTTTTTGAAAAGTTGACTGAGTACGATATAATTCAGCAAAGGGAAAATACAAGAGAACATCTACCCTTGATATAACATTCCTTTGCATTTTTAATACACTATTTGCTGGGGAAAACAGTAATTAAAGTCACATTGAATCATATTCCCCTTACAATTAACTCTGATCACATAAAACAAAAAACTGTGAGCTTCTTGCCCATATAATCTTTATCAGCTAAGTCCAACTACTTATAAAAAGAGATAGTTTGTTGGTACAAAACACTCCAGAAAAAGCAGCATATCCACCTGAATATCTTCAGCTTTTTAAATTCCAGTTATCTAGATTCTCTACAGCTATTTGGAAACTCAGACAAGTCAGACAAGTCATTACTCAGAATGAAAATGGTAAGAAATTGTATCATTCTGAACAATTCACAGCCTGTGAACAATGGACACCAATTCATTCTCAGTCAAGAATGTAGTCTTTATACATAGTCATTGGTAGTATTTTCCTCTGACTAGCCATTCAAGCTGTTCAGTAGAATTGGGTGACTCCTGTCATCTCTGAATTACCTAGGGTAAGAGGCAAGCAAATGCTATGGGTAATAGAAAAGTCTGTGTAACGTACCACGGATATTTAACTTCAATATATTCACTGGGTTCATAAAGCTAGATACTCATTAGCACAGTTTTGTCAGCTCTACATTAGCCTCAGAGGCACTCAGCAGATACTATATCAATCTGTCAGGTCTCAGACACATTAGATAAACTTCAAGGCAGGACAAGTGTCTTTTTCCTAGCTTTTAGCCCCTTGGTAGCTCATGGGTTTTAAGTACTGCCTTACTACCTTCTCCACTCCAGAAGAAAATGGCTCCCGGTGGCTCAGGTCCTTACCAGCCTCCCTGCCCTGCAGCCCGGCACAGATCTCCCACTGCCGTGCACGGCTCACGGTCTGGCACTGGGTAACTGAGCTGACTGTGACCCTCCAGTTTCAATACCAGGAGATCTGCTTTCCCCTTCACCCCCTGCACCTCTCAGAGCTTCCCAGAAAGGAGGGGACACCCCAGCCCCAGATGCTTGTAGCTATGTCTTCATCTGGGCAGCCCCACATTGACCCCTTGCCCATCATACAGTTGAAAAGTGTAGTGACAATACAATCCAGGCTGCCTTCTTAGGCAGCAGACAACAGTAACAATCTATTTGAAGCACACCAGACATTAAACAAGTACAGCAATAAGCCAATTAACTGATTAATCAAGCTGATTTGTAAAAAAGTCAATTATCTAATACAAGCAATACCTTTAAATAACCATCTAACTTATTTAATGGCTCCTGCAATATTGTATAATAGAAAATTAAACAGATTTCTGAATTTCTCACTAAATAGTTAGAGGTTTGAAAAAAGCTCAGAAATTGAGAAGGAAATATCTGCTTCAGGTGACACAAATTCCAGTGTCCTACAGGCTGTAACTTCTTGATCAACTACTTCCTTTTCAAAACATTCTATTTTATGTTTGCCTTAATATACTTTGGGTATATCAGGTGATCGATGAAACTACAGTAATGGTACTTCATGCTGAAGTTCTTAACTGCATGTAGTTATTTGACAAGACAAAGTCAGAAGCATTTAAAAGTCACATAATAAGCTTTTGGCTGAAGCATCAAGTCTTGCATTAAAGAATCTATCAAATAAACAGAAAACAAAACATCTGCTCCACTGACAAGTTGGTGTTAGTACTGTAAATTCAACTGCAAACTCTGTTCCAAGTATGCCACCCACACGGCTGTATAAGAAACAATTTAATACACAAAGTCTGAACCTGTTTCCATTAATATCACTGGGAATTTTATCACTATCTTAAACTAGATTTCACAAAACATCTTGCTTTTTGCCTGCAGATTTAGAAATAAAATATTTTTTTTAAAAGATCAGCACCAGAGTAGCTAGGCTTTCAGTTGTGATTCTTCTGATGAGTCTCTCATGTGCTTTAAAAAGCTCTCTTCTTTTTCCAGGTTCAAATTAGTCTCTGGTCACCTTGCAAAACAGAAAAACTTCTGTTTACAACAGAAAACTTTTGTTTCTACTATGACAACTTCATGAAAAGGAAAATAGAAAACCAATATAACCTAAGAAATTCATTCAAAACAGCTGGGTACTAACAGTCTGCCTGAAAAAAACACGGTTTTCTTAAATAAAAATAAGGAAGTATTAGCATTGAACTGTTTCCCTTAAGGAGTGGTCCCCTATCTGTGTGAATGAGACATAATGTTGCTTTTAACTGTATGACCTTTCTCTGAACAATCCCAAAAGCCTCTTCCTAGCCAAAAATTTCAGAAATGGATAGAATACCTCTTAAATCACTATGTGGCAAGGACATAAATTAAGCTAGAGAATATGTTTTCTAAAAAAGCATTCAGAAATATAATCACTAGGGCTTAACACTGCAGACAGAGTAAAAATGTAATATTGATATAATTCAGAACTGTAACCAATGGAATTACTAGATTTAGAGAATATGGCTGAGAAAACTCCTACCAGAATTCATCTACAAGTGATATAGGTGGATAGGTTGAATATATGCTTTACACACGTACAACAGCTGAATATATGCTTTACATAGTTTTATATAAATTCATAAACCTCTCCTCATCCCATTTTCTCCCTTTTGAGGATGGGGGAGGGAAGCAACATGGAGAGAAAAAGGGTTAGAGACTCTATTCTGAAAATGCTACAATTGTGCAGAACTCAAGATCTGTTTTAAAGGTATAAAGGTGCAGTTATTAACCTATATATCTGGGAATGAAATGTTTATCTGGCAAACCTCTTCTAAGAACAGCAGTAATTTTCTTATGCAGGGTTCACTTTCAGTATAGCCTCAAACAGGAGGGGATTTAACTGTAAAGGAAAGTCACTCAAAGCAATACATAAAATTTAAAGAGCACTGAAGAACTTCAAGTATGAAAAGCTTTTAAGATACAGTAGAAGCAATTACTTGCTGATACAGCATCAGGAGGAAATTTATTACATGCAATTTCACTGAGAGACAAATAAGAGGCACTCTTGCTCTGAAGCAAGTTATTGCAAAGTATTTTGGCCCTGGCTTTGGCCATAAAATGCTGCAGCTTTCCATTCCCTGCCTGGCATGTAATTTGACTTCTTGATTGAGATAATAGAGTGATACAATTCAGGTCTCCACCACAGTCAAAACTGCACTAAATTTGGAAAGAAAAGTTGCTGCAGGTTGTATCTCCTCAACCAAACTGAAACAAACTTCAGCTGAAATAAATTTGTTTCAACATCTCAATTATTACTTTCTCCAACAGAACCTGAAATGAAATAAAATACTGTATATGGCAGGTATTTGTCTCATAAGAAGAAAATTCATTGATGTATTCTTTCTGCAAACGTGGTTTAACATTCTGGCCAAGCCCAGATTGTTCTCATGTCATAGTAACTACAGAGACAAGTCAGACCTCTCCAGTTAAGAACACATGAAGCAGATAATCAAAATACTTATTACAATCTGCTCCTAAGTAAATTCATCATAGGTTCAGAAAAAATTCACTGAACACTTAATGCAGAGTTCCCATCAATTTTTATTACTGTTTTTCTAAAGGGACTTCCACTTAACAAAATTATTTTGTCCAAACACATCAGCCTCACAGCTTGGGGACAGCAAAGAATGTAGAGAAAAACCAGAGCAAGGTCATGGCAAAACAGTCCTCCCAGATTCCAGGGAAGGGAATGCACAGCCATGCTCTTTACACTCCCTACCTCCTACATGGTCTGCAGGACAAAGTCGCACAGACCATATCGTTTATCTTGTGACTACAATAACAGTTACAAAATTGTAACTGGGGCCCAAAAAGAGGAGTTGAGAATGAATGAATGAGCACCAACATGTATTGGCATTCACACTACAGTAGGGAACCTCATACTCACACAGCTGTTTAAGGGTGCATAAATTTCTAGACAGGGCCTTCGAACAAGCCTAAGTATAGCCAAAGTAAAATTTAATATCCCACTTAGATGTGTTAATTCAAATAAGGAAAGCCAAAATGTGTTTGCACTGATAATTCTTTTTAAGCATTTCTTAGCAGGGATTATGTATCTTTTTTGTCCATTAGGATATGTTACACTCACACACACACAGGCACATAGAGGACATTCTTCTAGGACTTGCTGAAACAACCACCTGAACAATTGTGAAGCCAGCAGAAATTATAATTTGCATGGATGTTGGAAGAGAGTGTTTCATCAGATGCAGTACAGCACAAACAATAAAAAATTAGAAAAAGGAAATGAATGCTTGTTTTACAGGTACAGATTTTTTTCCAGAGTAGACAAGCACTTACTAAAGATGGAAAAATTTATGGTGCTTGTTACTTAAATTCTCATTTAATCTCATATGGTTAGCATCTACCTTTCAGCTTTTCATATCTATATTCTGTAAGAAACTTGTTTGCTAGGTTGTTGATATGGGATTATTTGCCTTGCCTGGCTTTTAGATGAAAAGGATGGGTTTCACTATTTCTCTTCTGGTCTCTGCAGAATTGCAGTTGTGCTTGCCTTGAAAGGGAAAACTAATATGCATGTCAGGTGCACAGCTAGCATAAATTAGATGGAACAAATATATCTACATAAAATAATCTTGAATGGTATTTAAAGGAACATTAAAACACAGATGCTTATTTATTTAAGTTTGAGAACTCTTGAAAATGCTTTTCCCAAAGCCCGAAAGTTAAAAACCAGTTAATAACAAAAAAAAAAAAAAAAAAAGGATTATATAAAAAAAAAGGATTATATAAAAGATATACACAGGCAAGGCATATATGAAAAAAAATTACAATTTCATTTCAAACAATTTTCCTTAGGCAGAGAGTTTTTAGCATGTACTTCATGTACTTTCAAGAAAAAGAGGGGAGAAGGTGTTTTTGAGAAAACAAACTAATGGTTGTATTATAAGGATAACAGAAGAAAATGCAATTCTATAGTCTCTCACTTGTAAGTAAATGACTTTGTAAGATTTCAGCTCATGCTAGAAGCGATCCTTTCACAGACATTCCAGAATCATAAGCATGCCAATCAACAATATTTAGAGGAGTGGGCTCACATTCCAAAGGTGTTTTTGAAATACTCCAGTACTCAACCACCACACTCCTATGTTTCAAGGAGTTCCCTGGGGTCCTACAATAAAAGCCCTCCTCCACCTCCTCCTTCCTTTTGCACACACAGGTATTTTGTTTTCTGGAACCAACTTTGAATCAGCAACTCTGACAGACCTAAGAACTGAACTAATATGTTAAAAGCCAAGATTTACCCTTTGTACCCGAACAAAACTGAACACAGATGTGGTGTGCTTTAGTGATTTAGTGAAAATGGACCTAAAGGATATCATTGAAATAAAATTCAACACTAGTATGCACTGCATTACAGGATATTGGCTCTAGACAGCTAGCGGACAAAACCTTCCTTTTATATAATGTTAGTATCCTCACAATACAACATCTGCTAATCTCCAGCTGACAATGGAAGTGAACAGAAGCAAGGATGTTTTTTCCCCTCTCTCTCTTTTCTTTTTCTTTCTTGTTCTGCCCTGTCCTGGAAAGCCCTTCTCCTTTTGCAGTTTCCCCATCTTAGACAGTTATGGGAGAATCTCCTAGTGAGGGAAATAAGAACCTGCAAAACAGAATGGCATTCTGTTCAAAAAAACCTCTTGAACCAACAGGGTAAGGTAACTTGAAGCAGAAGGAAAGAGTTTTTCCAGGCAAGAAATCCCTTCTGTCCTTCTTGCCATTTACCTTTCCAACCTTCCCAAGACCCTCTGTCAGGCTGGACAGAAATACTCAAATTTTATTTTTGATAAATTTTCTTTTGAAATAGCAAATAGAAGAAACACCAGTGAGTTGTCACACATTTGTACTTGGTACTAGTTTGGCACAAAACTTCCACCGTAGCTGGTCCAAGCAGCAATGCACTGTCCACAGAGTACAGAAACATGAGGAATATGCTACTCCACTGCCATATTCATGAACATTCTCTCTACTGTACTGAGATTACACTGTAGTGTAAAATGTGTGTTGCTTTGCTGTGCCCCTACTTAGACTTACAGACATTTTCCTTTTTTGCTCAGTCTCACCAGACAAAATGGCACTTGAGCCATCCACAGGGTTGTTGCTAAGGTTGATGAGATGATCTCACTGCTTTTAACTTCTAATGGCAAAAGACACTAATCCTTCAATACTTTCAATGCAAGTATTTGTTTTTGATGAAGTGAAGAGACTATTGTTGTGACCATTCTTTCCTTCTACAATACATCTGAATGCATAAATGTTGGTGCTCAGTGGACAGTCTTAGGCAGACTAAGGGTTTTTTTGTTTTCATAAAGGGCTTGAGTCTGGTAAAAAGGAACAAGGTGCAATCAAGTAATCTGGAATGGGAACACTGCAGACCACAACTGTCAGCTTGACGTTTCTCCTGTGTAATTTTTCCATCCTTCCTAATATGTCTTCCACAAAAGAGAATGCACAAATGAGACAAAGAAAGCCACATCCCTTCTCTGCCAGTGAACACCATTATATATTTCCATACAATAAACAATTTTGTCAGTGCAATTTAGCCTCTAAAAAAGTTTGACTGACCAAAATACAGTAGAAACAAATTTCAAGGAGAAAAAGAAGTATATATCTAAATTATACCCTCCCAGCAAAAGATGTCATATGCAGTTCTTCCCTTATATAGTGATTCCAAATGCTATTTCAATGTAAGAACATTCTCTAGTGATGAAATATGAAGAGATGATGATTTCCTCAAATTAGGAGGACATTAACAATTAAGTGTTAATGTGAATATTGTTACATTAAGGCAATTATAACTGTATTCCATGAAGAGCAATAGGAAATAATTACTCTTATTCTCAAGTGATAGATCTAAGAGAATGAGATTCCCAATCTTTAATTCATTAGATGGGCAGTTCTCATTTCCAAGTGTAAGAAAGAACCAGCCTTTCTTTATTGGAAAGGTATCTACTATCTTTCATTACTGAAGTGTGCATGCACCTTCATGTTTGTTTGATAATATCAAGCAGCAAACTGAAGACATTTTCAGGAGATATCCATCTCCAGGGGCAATATCCTTCTAATCAATACTGTTCACCTCTTCCAGGTTCCTTTAAATGCAAAGTTCACCCAGAATCAAGGAGCAGTCATGCTCATATAGCACAAGAGATTTCCCATGTGTATGCAAATACACCCAACTGATGGTTCTCTGACCCAGTCTGAGAAAAAAACTTAAGTGAGAAGATGTGCATGACATAGCACAGTTATCACCTAAAACCTGCTTTACAAAGAAGTTGGCCCATATTAGCTTGCATGCTAATATGGCTGTCAATTATCTTTTCAATATAAGTCTTTCAAGAAACAAAGAATGACACAGTTTTTTCTATGGGATAGTGAAGTTTTGATAAATTACTGGGGGAAGAAAAATGCATGAAATCTTATTTATCTATTTCTGACTTTAGACAGCAAAGCAAGCCTAAGTGCACTGTTGGTGCCAAGCAAAACAATGCAAAAAAAAAAAATTAAATAGGGCATAATGACATCATCAATGCCTCTAACCACCAAACAGATACTGAAACCTTTCCATCCTCATAAGCCTTCATTCTTTGCTGACTTCTATATACTATCACTCCACACTCTCCATACTAAACACAGAAGCACTGGTTGGCTGTAATAATTAGGAAAGCTTGCCAAAAAGATGTTAACACAAGGAATGCGTCAGGTGACACACCAGTGCCTCCAAGGACCCTGGGACCTGTCAACCTCTGTAACTATATCCTCCTGGCCTGTCACAGTAGAGTTAATTAGAAACATCTGTAGTACAGAGATCAAGCAGAGGCATGGGAGGCAGCTTATTTGCACAAGAAAGGTACAACTCGTGGGAGGTAAAGAACGTGGAATCACAAACAGATACAGATCAGTTACATGAAACTGATCAGTTATCTGAGATATATGCACTTCTGAAATGAAACTACCCAAGTAATGCAAATGCAAGACTCATGAAAAGCTTTAACTGCAACGCTGGCAAGCTGACTGACTGTCTGGAATCTTTACACTGAAGTCTCTCCACCATCATGCAAAGCACAATTTATCTATTCAGCCATTACGTGTCTGCTCCACTTGTTCCTCTGAAAAATGAACTATATTACCATCACCTTATGTTTTTGCTAAGGACCTTATGAAAAGCTAAAAATTGCAATTTGCTTAATCAGAGTTTGTGCTGCACTTTATGGCAAGCTAGTTCCTTTAACTATGATTCCCTCCTTCTCCCAAAATGAGATGTACTTTGGAAAAGTTCTGTTAAAAGTGAAACTATAATTTTTTAGTTTTCCCATTCCCCAGATCTTTCAGTCTAGGATAACGTACCACAATTTGGGTCAGTATGAATAAATATTATACAGAAAACAGAATTCAATAAATTCAAGTGGTAAAATAAATTTATGGGTGGAAGAGAACTTGGCAGAGTTGTGCACGTGCACAAATACATCTCAGAAAACTCCACATTCCTACAACTCCGTCCTCCCACTTTCCCATTAAAAATAAAGAGCTTTTAATAAATTAGTACAGAATTGCTGCAGATGTTGAAGGTGATCCCTCCTCTTTTCAACTACAGAGGTTCTTTTCATGCCTGTGCACATCAAAACTTGTCAGAGAAAACAAAGTGGAAAAAAAAAAAATCATCAATTTTGTTTAATCTGTAGGACACATAATTAAAGAAAAAGTGGATGGGGAATCCTCAATATATACGTAAGGATTTGCATAAGCAAACCACATGATCGAAATATAAATCTGTAAACAACATTTGTCAGGCATTTTCTGAAGCAACTGTGCTCTCCTTACTTTTAATTCAATACTATGCTGAGCTTTGGGCCCCCAGCAGATTGTGCCCAAGCAAATAGTTGCAGTTGTTTATGCTATTGTAGCCCCAGAATGCCTCACCCTCACAAACTGCCTGCTATAGTGCAAGTGGTGGCACATGGAAACACTTCCCCATGAACCAAAGCTCCACAATTCAGGCAGATGCTGGGGCTGCCTAACGAATTCAGCAAAGGGTCTGCAGTGCATGGAGTGCATGGACACCTTCCGTCACCCCCACTGCTGCATCACGGCTGGCAGAAAGGTGTGACAGCCAGCACTGCACAGCAACACCTCAGATTCTCAAAGCTGTGTTCATTGAAGGTGATTTGTTAGAAATACTGATTTCCCTGAGAAACTTTGTGAAAAGATGATAGTTCCCAAAGTTCCAGAGAAATGCTTTCCTGCTGATTGTAGTCCTCCTCACTCCTTTGTGTCCAGCAGTCCTACTTCAGAGTCTTCTGTTTCAAAGCTAAGCTCCAGATCTTCCTAAGTCCACTTGCACTTACTCTTTCAACTGCTCTTTCTTTGCCTTTCAATCCCAATTTCTTGTATTCAAGTACTTAGAAATTCAGAAGGTTTGTATTATCATGTTCCCAAGGAACAATTTATAGTAATTGTACTTAAAAAACTAATTCTCTGATTTTGACATGTATGTGCTAAAAAAAAAGGAGCTATTTTTCTTGTTTGTTTTTAGTAAAAGAAAGGCTCTCTGCATCTAAGAGCAATATACAGAGCTGCATGAAATTACAGCTGAAAGTAGCCATGTCAGAGCTTGGTAAAGCTGGGGAGCTAGTAACTCAGGACTGCAAAGGTTTACCTGCTTTGGTTACTGATAAGTCCAAGTGTGAATTTTACTCAGTTCTGAAGCACAGCCTGCAGCAACACAAAACTGCAGAGAGTTGAACAGAATGCAAAGATTTTGACTTCTAGTGTTTCATTTTCATCCCAAAAAAATGGGATGAAAAAACTAGCAGTTTTCTATGGGTAAAATTTCACTGATTTATTCAAACTTGGGAGTCTATGGTCCTAAAATCCCTTTTAGGACCAGAGAGTCAAAAAGGACCTTAATATTTGGACACTTATTGTATATTCTATTACAGGCAAGGCACATCATGAAGGAATCCAATAGCACGTGCTGAAATGTCATAAAGCTCTCTTTTTCCACATATTTTTTTCTGATTCTGAAATGTCTGTGTCATACAACACTCCAGATAGACTTAAACTAGCAATGATGTCGGTGTGTTACTTAACAGAGTATCTGAACAAAACATTTGTTGATACACAGCCTACTGTAAGCAAAGATGTGGAAAAGCAGCAACAGATTTTTATGGGGTTTGTTGTTTGGTGGGTTTTTTTGTGCTTGCAGTTTTTTGGGAGGAAGGCTAGGGAGGTTTCTTTTGTCAAAAACATATTCCCTATGGAAGGAAAATATCTTTTCTCTCACACCACCTTAGATTATTGCATGATTCAACTTCTTTCAAAACCTGTCTCTGTGGAAGTATTAAAAAAAAGCAAACCAAATGTTTATGTGTCTCTTCTTTAATAATAATTAGAAAATTGGTATATATAACATTTTCAAAACATGCAATACAGGATGCATTCCTGACCAAAAGAGGAACCGAAATTTTGTCATGTATTCAATTACACACCCTTCTAATTGCAAAAAGAAATTATCTAAATGTAGCCATGGTACCTAAACATTTCTAAATCCATTCTCTTCATGTCAAGTTAGGGCTGTGTCCACACAGCATAGGCTGAGATCCCCATGGCTTCCTAACTCAGTTTAACAAGTCATCAATTAAAGGCGGATACTTAGAGGAAGCAAAAGTGATTGGTTGCAGAGGGATTTCTGAACATTTTAACTGATACCCACTGAAAATACATGAGAAGGACTTCAAAGGCAGAAAAAATTGACTGCTAAAAGCCTGACAGATATATAATGCCGTGATAGAAATACTACACATTATGTCATATCTAATAACCCACTCAGCTGGTTTTGCTACAATGCAGTGCCAAATACAGCCCCCTCCCTCCTTCCTTCTTCCTCACTTCAAATTAACAAACAAAATTAAACTAACAGTTTTGTGGACACTACCTCTATGCAGAACACAAGTTTTACCCTAAAGTGGAGTTACAAAGATGAAGTAAGTAGTATTCTTGGGAGTGAACTAAATTTTTCAGTTGCTTTTAAAAAGTAATTAAGAAAGGCCCTGATTTCCAGAGGTTTACCCAGAATAGTTAGCAGCAACAAACACTGGTATGGTTTTAGTGTGCAGGTCAGCCTTTGAGATTAGTGAAAAACATGTATGGAAAACAACTTTTAAAATTAATTAATAAATAGTAATAATAATAATAATAACAATTATACAATAGATAAGGCCAGAGCTATCAAATAGTTTAAAATTTTTGAGGTTCCCACAACAAATACATTTTGTGGAAAGAGTAAAGGAAGTCAGATGGTAAAAAATATATAGCACAAAAATTGCAAACTTTTAGACAGCTTGTAGAACAGTGGTAATGCAAGAGGGAAATGGTAAACACACTAACAAGGGATCATCAGTCTTAATAAATAGGACAGGGTCACACGGGTTTACTTCTGGAACCCATAAAGGTCCCTAAGTATCTAATTATATCTGAAAAAAGCCTGAGGTTTTATTCCCTTTTATTCCTCAGTAGATTAGCTCATTCTTCATCAGATACTATTTTAAACTGAAATATATTCCTTTTAAGAAGCTATGGTTTGTTTCTTATTGGCATGATAAAATACTATGTATCATATGTTCTTCCAAGGGAGTATTACTAAGCAATATTAAACACTACATCCTAATGGAAGGAACACAAAATGTGTTTCTTAGAAGCACACAACAAAATCATTCATGGCATTGGGCCATACGGTAGCTCCAGATTTTGAAGAAAATGTCAGATTAAGACCAAGAGCTTTTACTCCTATATTTCTTCTTTACTGCCATCTACAAATACATCTTTTCTATCACGTTTCCAGGGCAAAGATGGGGTTATATTGTCACCTTTACAGGGAGGCAATTATGTTTCTCACTAGGCAGATACTTAGTTCATTGAGTCTAACAAAAATGATAAGTGCTTCTTGTTCATGTTTTTGTAAACAATGATTTTATAACATTGCTTAGGTTGGCAACTTCAGAAATCATAAGTAACAAAAGGTACCTTTGTGATCAACAAAACCAATATATAATGCATCTGTAACTGCAGGGTATATATATAAGGAAATGCAATGTAGTGGGCAATAAAAATAGCACTTTATTTTGACTGTGGTGCTAATTAGAATCAGATTTGCCTATTTAAAAGCCATAATTGAGTAGAACTCATGCTACCAAGATTCCCAGGCTTGTTTTACTTTTTGGGAACTAATCTACCGACCCCAACAGCTGAAAAATAAAGGAATGAGTGGGAATAAGAGGTCTGAAACATAAACACACCTCTGCTCTCTGCTATTTTTCCGAGACGAGAATTGTGTTCAAGTGACATGCTTCTTTGCTGCAGATGCTACTGCAGAACTTGCTAGGTACCTCTGATGCCAAACAGGACATTACCATGGAGCTTTAGAAAGTAGGACATGACACAGTAATTGATTTTGAGAGCATCTCTCCCTCCTCCCTTCCTTTCCCTGGTTCCTTTTTTTCGCTTCCAAACCCATTGCTATATTTTGCAAACAAACCTCTGTTTCATTGAACCATAGTTAAGAAATTTAACCTCAAGCATATAATGCAATTGCCACCTAAGACATACATAGCATTTGCAAGAAAATTTTTATTCATGGAAAACTTACAAAAAAAAACAAACAAAAAAAACCCAAAAAACCCAAAAACCCCAAAACAAAATGAAAACCCAAATAAACCAAACAACCCAGATAGTAGGACAAGACTTCTTTTCATAAGTAATAATATAAATGTGAACAGCTTCCAAATTCTGCACTGGTTACATACAACAGAATGTCACATGTGTCCCGTGGAACACAAAAATCATTACAAAACCCACATGAAAAGGTAATATCTCCTCTTCCCTTCATCTCCAGATGATGAAGCCTCATTTAAATGATGTATCCACTATGTCCTTATTATGTTATCTCTGCTACATATTCAATGCCCCTCAGATATTACTTAAAAGCCCTAAGGCTATTGTCTAAATTGAATTGTTCATTGTCCTCCGTATTTTAGTACTATTAAAAATACAACATATAATCACAAAGGTATTTCTCCCTCCTCATTTTCTCTAAGCAAAACTATTCTTATACTTGTGCAGGCACCTCCAAGCATTACTCTCTGACATTCTCATCTGATATTACAGTTTATGCAGAGTTCCATATGATCATATCCCACATAATCCTACATTCCTCAAGAAAGATGAATCTATATTGCTGTATTTCTGGGTAATGTGTTCAGTATCTAGAAGAAGTATCTTCTAACAAACATGACAATACTGGAAACCTCTGATTAAGTGTCTAAGTATGGTGCACAACAAAAAAGATTTAACAAAATATGAAATCTCATGTTACATTTATCAAACTATAATGATAAATAATCACATTTGTTAAAACTGCAACCTTCCTATTATAAAGCCACTTCAGCACACGGACCAATGGGTGTTCCAAAATGTATCAGGAAAACTTGCACAATCTGGTCTGTTACCCCATTCATGTGCAAACTGACAGAAATCCAGAGCTGCTGAAACACTTACCATGCCTAACACCTGTCATTGCTATTCCCCTGTCCAGCCAACTTCCTGACACGCATACAGTCACCGCTCGAGTGGTGTCCCCGTTTGCCTGCCTCCCCCCAGTCACCCCAATGCTGGCTGAACTAATTAGCAACTTGTCAGCTTGCTTGTGCATAGCTTAGCATGGAGTCGGGCACAGGGCAACAACAGGAATCCCTCTGGGCCTTGTCATAGCATCATTTTGGCAGTGGAGCCTATGATAGCAGAAAATGAAGCTGGTATTTATACACAGCATTAGAAAGGGGCCCTCCCGTATCAGGCTTAAGATGACAAAATGTCAACTTCAATCATCTGACAGGCTTTGGTCTCTCTCCGTAACCTCCTTCTTTTTGGCTGCTCTATTTTATATACACATATGACACTAACAGAAAAATAAATTGAAAAGAGCATTGAGGAAGGGTGTATTTCACGCACTGGTGCCAATGTTTCATATCTCATGAACCTCGGGAAAACAATTCATTGAACTAATTAGTTTACAGTATTTAAGCAGCTTGTTTCCCATCCTTAATCTTCTTTATGTAATACTGTGAACAAAGCCATATTATCTTCTGATTTTTTTCCTAAATAGTTTAACAAATATGATCTTTTTTTTCCCTTGGAGATTACATCATTTAGACCCCAAACTACCCTACCCTCCCTTACTTTCTTTTCTTTTTGGACAGAACAACATAAACAGCTCATAATGTTTTTCATAAACCTTCAAGATTATGCTCTCTGTATGTTTGGGGTTTTCTTAATCTTATCTAGTCTGTTTAATTTCTTATTTTTAGCTATTTCTCAGAAAACAGCTCTGTTTACTTTCCTGTGAAAATCAGATGACTGCTCCTCTCTCTCATGGGTCTAAGTAACCATAGTGTCTATAGCTTACAATCTTTGCACGCCTTATTTTTAAAAGTACTGGATAATAATTAGTTAAAAATGAACGAAGCAAACTTTTAAATCTAAAACAGATCCATCTTTTACTTTCATCAACAGTGATTGGTTTGAATCAGAAGAAAAAATACAGCTAAATAAATAACCTCTATTCATGGGCCTGGCAGCATATCTGTGTCATTAAAAGTGTCATTGCTGATGTCAAATTAGAACATAGTAGTGTGGACCACCAAGCTCCCTATTTCCCACTGGGGCCCAAAGTCCTTCAGAAGCAAGTCCTTTGGAATGTTTGACCCAGTAGGAAAACATTATGAAACCTGCTGGAGGACAGGACATCACTGTCCTCAACTGGTGAATCTTCCTTTTGTTATTATCAGCAAAAACCAGCCAGATGCACACTGAACTGCATCTGAATCAAGCCAGTGATGCTAACTTCAACCAATACTGAAGCTGGGTTAAGTAAATCCGTACATAAAGCTTAGATTTTCTTAGACAGCTAGTTATATTTTCATGTATGTTCGAGTCAAAGTGTATGCTAAAGTGTATTAATGGACAACTGGGGACAGCAGCTTTTTAAATTACTTCTACCAGGGACATGGGAGTATTGGCTTTTATGTCCAACATTTACAGACAGGATTGGACTTTCTGCAACAAACAGTCATATCCACTGTCTTTTTAAAATATGAAAAGGGAGGCTGGGTACATGTCATTTATCCAGTAGTCTAAAGGCATGTTCTACCACTAACATACTTATTACTGGAATAATTTCTTTGGTATTATTTCTTGTTTTATACAAAGGCACTTAAAATGCACAAACCATTCTGGAAAAAAGAAACCGATACTTCAGCCACAAGGTGAGAGAGAAAATATAATCTTCTGTACCTTTAAAGCTTTTATCTCTAAGCAATTTGTCAGATACTTCCATTTTTAGCTGGTAAGTGCCTAAACCTCTTCTTTGATATTGCTTTTTCACAAGGAAGTGTCATTTGATCATTTGAGTGATCAAATCCTCAATTGGACATTTATTTCATGCAAATTGCTAAAGTCCATGTGGTCAGCATTGTTTTCCTTCTGATTTTTACTTGCTTTAGAACTATCTGCTGTCCTCCCATGGTAATCCACAATAAAGTTGATTCATTATATCCTTAGCTGTCAGATTCCTGGCAACTCTTAATTAGAACAGAGAGGTGACATTGGTGCAGCTTCATGAACACATGAAAACCATTGAGAACTCTGTTCCACTGAGCTAGAGGAACTTCTCCCTCAAGGTCAATGCCTGCGATTCCTCTGGGAGCTGGCAGCTTAACTGAAGATACCCAAAATCTCACAGCTTATTGGGGATTTAGTAGGGACTGCAGACCTTGCATTATTTCTGAATGCCTGAAATGTTACAAGAACAAACCTCCTAAATGAATGAAAAGCATGAAAAATATGAATGCTGCATTAACTTCCATTAACCTTCAATTTTGATCCTAAATTACTGAATTAAAACTTTATGGGTTGAAGTTTCCCTTAAAAATTTTCTGTGTCAAAACGTGCAATTCCAGAACCGTCTAATGTTAAATATATGCAGACTCTCCAATCAATACAGACTGTGGTTGGGAGTAATGAAAGATGAAAAACTGCAAAGTTGTATTAAGCACAGAAATCTTTAACCCTTTATTTATCGGAAGATTTTGCTTCTTAATCTCTATCCTCATTTCATGGTCTAGTTTTGTACTAATTTAATGAGGAATGAAAAGGGATGATACATATCCAATTGTTCCCACTTCCTTTACCTCATTTAAAGCAAAAAGCATCTATTTTTTCAATTTACATCTAATACTTAGGAATATATGAAACAGATCTATTGTTATTCATAATGATTCACATTCATATCCATCGTGTATCCCAACATCCTCTAGAAAGTTTTAAGTGTTAGCTCACAAGGACTGAAAAAAAAAACCAAAACAGCCTTTGTGACTCATGGAAGCTGATGAAACCGGCAAAATTTTGATGTTTGCAATACTACGTAAGAGAATTAGCTGCATCAGGTAATTCACAAAAGATTGAGGCATCATATTAAATGTATTCAAGTGGGAAATATTCTCATACAGCATTTCATGTTTAATTTCTCATCTTCATCCCATCACATTGTTGATGAATTAAGAGTAAACAGCTACACAATTTACTTGGCTAGAAAATATCTATGCATAAGTAGAAGAGCTCTTCCCCTTCTTCAGTTCAAGCCTAGAAGAGACTTCTTATAAAATGGCCATGTGACAGAAGTCTACCAAACACTCTTCTTACTAAATGCAACCCCTCAACCCATCTATTTTGTGACCAATCAAAAATACCATTTAATTCACATATGGCTCACTTCATGTTTTTGTGGGGTTTCAGTGGAGTTTTTGTTCAGTTTTTTTTAATCACTATCCAAAGTCTGGCTCAATTCTTTGTGTGTGTGATATCTCACTACCTTTCCTTGAAGTTGGAGGGGTTTTCATGCTTTAATTTTTTTTTGCTTTGGTTTTTTTTTTTGGATTTGGTTTGGTTTCATTCTTTTGTTGGTCTGGTTTTTTGGATTTTGGTTTTTTTATAGTTTTTATCAGATGACATCTTGCTCTGACTGCACCTCCTCTCATAGTTTAAATCATAGTGAATGCACTGCACCTGGAACTCTCCCAGGATAGCAACAGCCACTGCTAATACTTCCTCACTTGACTGATAGTGGTCTGCTTCAAGACTAATTCCAGTAAAACCGTAATTACTAAAAGACCTACAAATACAGATTAAGACAAATACAGATTAAGGGGAGAAATTGTATTCCAAAGTCAGTTGCTAGTATAAGAGATGTATCCATGCACAGCTATTGTATCTACTCTGATCCAACAGTGAGTTAGAAAATACAAGATAAATTCAATGATGTAGAGCACAATTTACTGATAGGAAGGATTTCAGCCCAGATTACACTTGGGAAAAAAGCACAAGTTTTTCCCCTAAGAAATCCTTTATGCAGCTCTGCATTACAGATTATGTGTTATAGCTTCCTTCCCAAAGGAATTCTCACTTTCTTTTCACACTCATACACATGAGTATGAGTGAAAGGGCAAATACTACAAGTTCTGCCTGCCCTTCAGTGGAGGAGATCTTCACCCTGGCATTGCAGGACTCTTGCACTCTGCACATCGTCAGCAGGTGAGGCTACTGCTGCCAATTTCAGCTCTGAATGATTTCCTACACAACTCAAGTTCTATCCACACATCAGTAAATCCCCGGTCACTAGTGGTACAAGCAAGTAAATGGAGCTCCTCAGGTGCATTATAAAAAAACAAAAAAAACCCATATATATAAAAAACATAATTGAGAAATAATTGAGAAAGACTGCAAGGAATTGTTACTTGTCATTTCCTGATGCAGCTTTATCACAAAGCTACACCACTGGGGTTTGCACTCTGTGTTAGTGGGGCTTAGATTGTTAATTACTAATCAGACTGGTTCACAACTATTAGTCAAAGGTGCTTGTTGAACACCAGTAAAAATCTCACACTCATAATTATCTTTAGTTTGTTATAGTTTTACCTGCAAGAAAAAATAGATGCTATGTACCTTCCCCAAAGGATTATGGAAGCGAAAAGTGTTGCAAGATGCATTAAAAAAACTTACATAATTTGAACACAAAAAATTCCCTTCTCCTGTTGTTCGTTACCTATCTGTATGCTTCATTTCAGCTTTGCACATTGTATCCAAAAAAATTTTGGCTTTTACAGCAATTATACAGCAAGTTTTGCTTGTCAAAGCTGTATTTTGATCTTCAGAAACATGATGAAATCCACCAGCAACATATCATCTTCACTCTTCCATAAAGTCCCTCTATTGAAAACCATTACCATAGAGGAAAGACCAGGACATATTCAGACATGACCAATTCCTCTTCGAAACTGAGAGCCCAAAAGATAACAAATTAAATCGAAGTTGCTGCTGTGAATTGTGTTTCTGGTTGAGCTTATGGTCTGAGTTTTTTCAAACTATTCCAAAAAAGTGACAGCTAGTATTTTTCCTACCTTGGTGAAAACTGTTAGGTCATGGTATCAGTGGTGGCTAGTGTAGGACTTACTGCATGAACCTGACTACTTTTACCAGATTATGTAGTAATTGCTGCAGCTAAAAAGAGATTGCAGGTCTCTGGCATAAAAGGACCATAATCTAAAACTACTGAGACATAAAAAAATTTTATCTAAAACAAACCCACTTAGCATTTATATGTCAAACACCTTATGTTTCTTTGTATGATGATGAATAAGAGTGTTTTTAAAAAATATTTTAAACCTGGAAGAATGGAAACAGACAATAAATAGGCATTTTCTTTGCTTGAAATGCTTGACAGCATGATTTTAATGAGTCTACTGCAGAAAAAATATGCCACAAGGATATTTTATTTTATTATGGTGGTGACCAAGCCACAAGGATAGCTGTATTTCTACTAGCCTTTACCCGTGGCTTCAGTCAATGACAGCAATGTTCAAAAATAGTATTTCTACCTGAATAACCAATGAAATATAATAACCCAATATATATTTAGATATGTATCCACTTTTAGTGTTTGATTGTAATAAAACATCTCATTTTATTGTTTTAAAAAAAGTAAAACCTATTTTGTGACCCAAATCAGATTATTGTGTACCTGTTTTATGATAGCAGGCACCCCGAGAATTGCTACTTCAGTGTATAAATATTTGATCAGAAAAATTCTGGAGTAGTAATTCTGCACATTTATTTTGTATCATATTGACTCTATCAACTACAGACTTGGCTCTCATATTTTCCCCTTCTTGAGAATATTTTAAAAAGAAAAAAAAATCAGTATATGAACATGGTTTCACAGTTACTGTAGATCCTTTTGATTTAATGAAATATTCTAATCTTTCACCTTCTTTATATCACAACATGAATTGGAAGGATTCAGTTTGACTCCAATATTCTGTCTCGTGGTATTTCATATGATTGAATCTGAACGGTATCTCCTGCACATGATAGAGAGCTGAAAAAGAATTTCATCTTTTGAAAATACCAAATGAGCATGTTAGAATAAGTTAGAACATTTATGAGGCAATTTAATTTTCAAGTTACTTCTTTAATTATCTGGACCCTCTCACTCCAAAGACACTCTAACAATATAGAAAAATCTTTTGCCTGGTATGTCAGTCACCTCTAAGATAAGTATAAAAAAATACTATTTTGTCTTTTTGTATGTGTTTCAAAGTCTTTCAGAGAAAGCCTGAGCAGCACACATGCTAAGCAGGTATTTCTTCCAGAAGCCAGCCCTGTATTTAGAAAAGGAGAATTGATCCTTATACCACAGCCAGCTTCAGTAGTAAGAAACAAGAGGGTGGATGGAAATTAAGCCATAGAAGCACTTATGTGTCTTTACCATCAATGCACAGGTGCTTGTGACAGCAGAAAAACAGTTGTGAAATAAATTTTGAAACCTTATTACCTTTGATCAATGACAGAAAATTATTCAGCTCTTCTCAAGTCCTGCCTGTGCTTGCAAAAGAAAGGTTGGGAGAGCAGATGCACTTATGTGGAATGCAATACCAAAGATGTGCTTTTCTTTCTAACTGCATCTGCAAAACTTCTAAAACTTCAGAAGGGGGCAATAAGAAAGACAAAAAAAATGGAAAAGAAGCAGCCATCACATCATATCAAAACAGTAGGTGAAAAGAGCCAGCTGGCTGGCTTACACTTATGAATCTGTACACTCTCTAGATTCTAACTATTCCAACAGCTCTGCAAAAGAAAAAAAATCTCAACCCTTCATGAGAGATACAGTGTTCTCCATGTGGTAAATTAATAAATTACCTAACTGCTAGTTAATTACATCCTTCCCCACTCATCAATGCAAGTATCCCTGCACTATCACAAGCATCATCTTATCATGTGAAAAAGTAAGATTACATGATCACTCTAATCATTATTTTCCAACAACAGTGACAAAAAAGCCAGGTAAATACTTGTATTTGAAGCCATCAATGTGCAGAGAATCATAATTAATCTTTATGTAGCACTGCAATTTCTCCTCAACTACTTAAGTATTGTTATAATTGCAGGTCCAAAACAGGAACCTCTTGGCTTTGCTTAATGATGCTCTCCTGTGCTGTTCTCCCAAGACAAAGCACTGATCTGAGAGCAGAGTTTGCAACAAAATTAAGCTAATAAAAATGAGAGCAAGACCAAGGTGGGTACTAAGGCCTCACCCTGAAATGGGAAAAACTGGTTAACCTTAAGTAACTCTTTATTGGGCTCCTAGAAATTAAGACAAGCCCAGTGACAGGAACAAACCATGGGCAGAACCAGAGACCAAGGAACAGACATTTTGATCTTTATTTGCTCTCACTTGTGGCTTTTGTTTATTCAGTAAAAACAGAATATAAAAAGATGGTTTACAGTAAAGCACTCTTTAGAATAAGGTACCAAAGGCCAATTAAACCTTTCTCCTCCATTCCACTTCTTGAAGATCAACTTTATCTACAGAATTATCTTAAGTGAGTAACAAAAATTAACAAAAAATTAACAAAAATTAAAGGCTCAGCAGCACCGTGTGTTAAGTAATTGGACCCCAGCTCCCACACCTCTTTGTCTCTTCACTAAATCTCCTCTGCCTCTCAGCTAAACCAACCCACTCAGAATATCAATCATAGCTGAGGCTGGAAATCACTGATGGACAAAAGAAGTAATTGTAATAAAATTTTAAAAACCAATACGAAAAAACAACAGCAAAAAACCCCAATGAAACAAAAAACCCTAAGCCACCTGCTACAAAACCCACACTGTATATGTATGGGCATATTTTCTCTTCTTTCACTTTTTCCTTCTTCCATAGGTTTATCAAAATCTTCTGATACACATTAGTGTCCCCAAAAAGCCCAAACTTTGTGCCAACTCAGAGGTAAGTAAATAAAGGCAACTTCTTAAAAAAGCATCTCTCTGCCAAGATAGCCACTGTTATAAAAGGAGATATTTATCCAGAAAGAACATTACATTCATATTAATCTGTATGAGGATATCAAATCATGCCACTGGAACAGAATAAACAAAGAACTATACTTGTACAATGAGAAATTACTGTACAAAGAGTTTCAGAACAGCATTAATATTTTGAGATTTGTTTTTTTGGTGTTTCTTATACTCCTTCCAGGACAACATAAACAGGGAAATTAAATTAATCTGTTTTATTCTATTATTTTTAATCTGCAGTAAGAATGTTTATCAGTGAACCAAAACCCTGTAGACATTCTCACAGCTGAGCTAACAGAATGGAAAGTGTGACTTCTCCTGCAAAGTCAACTAAGGTTTCCTGAATGGCCTAAATTGGTGCATTTTATACTATATTTTATATAGTAACATTCCTTGCAAACAAAATACCTTTGAAAACAAAATCTAGCAATGTCAATTGATCTTTCTCTATATATGTAACACTGATATGCATTCTGAATAAGAGGGGCTTATCTCATTACTTATCTCGTGATTACTCAGGAATCCCCCTTAACACTTCTTTTGTTAAAACTTTGTATCAGGTTTTTAAGTGACTACAAAAAATGTAAAGAGCACCAACTGTAAAATTGATAATATTTAACAGGCTGTAATACTGATGTGATACATATTTATTTTTACAACAACCCAAATCAAGTTTCTACATTTTCACAGGTAGAAACCAGACCTGAAAACTACTCCATAACCTTCAGTTAAAATTCTCACTGAATTTTTCAGTTCAAGAACTGTGTACATCTCACCCCTCCCAGTTTTTTAAGTGAGGAAGATATCGGTGGGAAGAGAAGAACACCCTGGTTCATAAAAAGCTTTGATTCAAATAATTACAGTTGGAGCTTATGAGGAGTTCTCTAGTCTGCACCTGGATCAATACTTGTGAAGTGTCTGTCCTGCATGAAGAATTCTGAAATCAAAGGAATATCTTCCTGATTGCATGGGTAAACTGAGCAGCTGCTTCTATCCTCGAGTCCTGTCTACATGGAAAAATTATTCCCAAATATGACAGGCTATGAATTTGAAGTGCAATAGCTGTTCCAAAACAGCTACTCACTGACACAGTAACTGCAGTCTAAGAGCATTCCACATTCAAAAAGGCATTAAACTGCAAGATTATTCATGTCCTCCTCTGAGTGCCTGCAGCCAGAAGCCTCAAGTGGTGTTAGACTGGGTCTTTTCTGAAGTCCAGGACTACTCATATAGACCACTATAATCAATCGTTACAAGGTAAAGCAGCCAGTGGAAGACACTTCCAGATATATCCCAAAATCACAGCATGGGGACAAAAATTTAATTTCCAGTTTCACTGTCACAGAACAGATCTAGAAACAGTGATAATTACCATAGAAATAAGGCACTTTTCTAATGGCATATTCTTTCTCCCTCTACTCCTCAGGGTGCTCTGTCTGTAGGAGAAAAAAACTTTCCTTTTTTTTCTGCTGGCATACATGAACTATGTTACCACTGTAAAAGTCATACATAACAGACCTAAACAGCTCAGGCTTGTCAGTTGCTCCACAAAACAAACATAACAGCCATTCTAGCTTTGTAACAATTTCTCCAGGTTACAACTTCAGCCTGCAGGCTTTTTAGTAGCAATCTAATGCCTGGATCTATTTTAAATAAGTAACTGTACAGCTTATAATTCAGAATATCTACTGACCCAACATGGTATACAGTACTTCTCTAAATCCCATGACAAAAATCACATGCTGTTAGTGCTGAAGAATTCTGTTTCTTACTCATCATCAACTATTCACTTATAGGGTCAAGGACGATGTTACTCGGAAGTACTCACCAGTATCCAGGGTAATTCATATTTTAAAAATTGTGGTATATGTGAAACCAGAAGTTTATATATAGCAAGAAAACATAATCCTCTTTGCTTATTTTCTATCAGCACTAGTTTGTACTTCTCTTTTCTGAGGCATTCTCTTCACATGTTCATATCACCCATACTTTATGTCGTTTGTGGGGTAAAATTCCTGACATATTTTCACCCTGAAGCTGTGATCATCATCATCTTTTGAAACACGCATGGGCAATAACAAAAAAGCCCATAAATCCTTACACTTAAAGTTAACACCTAGTAAAAGCTTTAGCTCAGATGTATGGTAAATATAGAGGTATCAACTAATGATGACACCAGAAAAAATACGGGGTTTTCTGCTTTTAATTAAAGATTCCATGAAGGGGAGTTTATTTCTTACACAGATACACTCTTTCCCTGTCAGTGTAAGCCATTTTTTGTAATGCTTTTTTTCAACACAGGAGAAAAGATATGAATGCCCTAAGGTGCAAGTATTACCAACACAGATGGATCAATCTTCAAGCACAGAATGACACACAGATCACAGAAGAGGTAAACCACAAAAAATACCTGAAGAAAGCTAAATAAACAAAACCAGGCCAGAGTATCAGTTCTGTGGTGCTCCACAGCCATTCTGGTAGAGATAATTTGCCTGGTGAAGTCATCCTGATCAATAGCTCCAAGGCAGCCGTGAGTTGGCTCTGTGACAGTCTATTGACTAGAGCTTTTCTCCTTTCCTAATTCAAATGGCATAATTCTGCAATCTGACCGAGGCTACAAGGTCCCATCAGCAGATGTTGACATTATCTCCTCCTGATTGTAACAGCTTACCATAAACAAGTAGTCTGCTTTTTGAGCTTTTTTTGTTTGGGTTCTTTGAAAAATGGCTACATAGGGGAACAGTGGGAAGAAAGGAAGATTATGATTTATAGCTTGGTACAGAATGCTAACATTTCTTTCATGTGTTTCCATTACGGTGAAGAAATCAGGATGCCATTAATCTATATTTTCCAATCTGACCAACTGCCCTAATGTTTTATTGTATGTTACCATTTCATTCAACAGACCATCTTTAAAAATGTACAAAAATGGGTTTGTACTGCTGTTGTCTCCATACATTGCTAAAGTATCTTTCTTTCTCTTCCATATGCTCTGCCAGGCATAAAAGCTGAACTCAAATATGCTAGACTTTTACCCCTGTTTAAAGTCAATGACACATGCATTGTTTGTTTATTGTTTTACACTGTCTTAACAGCTAAGAATTTGAGGGGCAGTTCTGTGCTACATCCATGATCTTTAAATATGTCAAAGTAAGTGCTATGCTGCACCATGCAACCATGACACCGCTGTGTCAGAAATGAAGACTGAACTGTAGTTTTCTATCACCCAGTAAGACCAGAGGAACAAAATACTACTGAACATCTCTCTCAAAAAAACAGTTGCCATGACCTGGAAAAAAACCAATTCCTTTTGATTTGCTAAGAGACATTTCAAGCTTGGCCAGGCACACAGATTTATTCAGATGTCTTTATGATTTAGGTTATTGACTACAGAGACCTTCTAGGAAGCTAGTGAGCACCATTTCATAAGGATCATTAGCTAGAACTGACCTCAAATACCACAGTTAAATCTACAAAGAGTATGACCAGCTCTATTCAAAAATCAGACAATTTTTATGTTGACATCAATGAAAGCAGAATGGGATTAGTGGGGACATACAAACTGAAGAGTCACATCCATAAATGCCTTGTTTTGGAGTCAGTGACTTCATTGAAGTCTAGTCCCCCAAATAAATAAGATGAATGCTTACAGAGATTTTGATTATTTCTCTATTTGCTTGAAGTACAACCTGATAGCAAAGGAACATAATCTAGAAAGCTGGCTTCCAGATTTAGTGTAGTCATTTCTTTTCAAATCCCAATTTGATCGGTAAGATGCTCTATGACCCTGGATGATATGCTCTGTCTTCCTCACCCCAAGTCTTTTGCCTTTTCTGCACATTGGCTAGCTCTCACTTCAATCCTGCACACTAGCCACAAGTCAATCCAGTTTATGATAGCAAAGGATACTGTTAAACAAATAAGTCCTAAAATTTGTGAGGTTAAGTTGTTGTTTGTTTTTTTTTTTAATTACTGGCTGCCATAACAATATGTAAGATTTTATTTTGTTTAAAAAAATGAAAAGGATATCAAAAAACCCCCCAGCTCAAACCAACACTTTTAACTTTTAACTCACTTCTTCTGTGGACACTATACACTTAGGGAGTTTCTGCATGGAATTACACCTTGCATAGTGCTGTTGTATCAGTAGTTTACTGTACTAGGCCAATCATCACTGAAGATTAAATCTTGCATTTGTTAAATTCCAGCATTAGAAAGAGAACTGTCTTCACCTAATCAGAAACACCAAGTACTTTCACTTTTTATTACTTTCAAGAAGGGAAAATACTCAATACTGACAGGTGATACTCAATACAGATCAGCAAACTTTACTCTGTAGTCACCCATTTTATATTAAATATGCAGTATAAAATTTTTGTCATAAACGTAAATTGAACACACATTCATTAATTTTATCATATCAGGAACTTCTGGTAGTAGCATAAGATTTTGCGACTCTCATCACTTATATTTTCCTAAAATAAGGATACCTGGTTCTTAAATGTATTTAGTAGGCATGGTACAGAAGGGTTTTGATGGATATGCAATTCCTTCATTGTCTCTTTCTCCTGCCTTTCCTGGTTCACAAAAGCTGAGAGCTAATGGAAGCGACCAGACTACATGGTTCATCTACAGAAACTGTGGATCAAGTGGAGCTGCCACAGCACACACTGTTATCTGTGCAGGACTGCTAAATTCTCCTTCCACCCTTGCTGACTCAGAAAGCGATTTAAATGAAGCTGCTAACTCTAATGAGCAGCATACTGCTGGTTGTCTGAAGTGAGCTGTACACCACTTACAATCAAACTGTAAACCAGTCATTTCACTTCACTGATTTTGTTCAGGCTTCCTAGCGTTTAACAGACAACCCATTATCTAGTCCATCACACTGCCTGTCCACCTCTCTCTTTCAATTGTTTCAAGACATAGGATGAAGCAAGTCATGCTATCTTACACAACCTGTTTTCAAAACCTCACAGCCCCCCAACAGAGGGCTGCGGTTCACAGTAGTCTGAAGAAACCTCTAAATCAAAACAAAGAAACCCCAACACAACAGTAAGCTTAGAGCACCTTTAGCAGTGTTATCAAAAACAAGCAGTTACAAATTCTCCAGCATGTCAAGGACAGATTTCCTAAATATTATTTCCTAAAATGGTGTATTTCTTCTGGTACCTTAAATTAACCACCAGGAACCTCAGTATTAGAAATGGACTTAACATAACCTTGACACTTTGGAGTTTACTAATTTTGTTATGAATAGCAGCTGTATCCTCTTATTTGTGATGAGAGTCTTTTGACAGTCTCCTGCTGCAAAGCACACACGTGGTCTTGTGCAATCTGGATAACAGTGCAGAAGGATCAGGCCTTCTATTCTGTTCATATACAAAACTGTGCCTTCAGAACTCTGTCTCTATCAGACCCCAGCAGAAAGACGTGATGAATGGGCCCCAAGAGAGCACTTCTCCTTGCCGTCGGCTCCAATGGCTTACAGGCATATGACACTCCATCAATACCAAGAGCTGGCAGCTTGAAAGGCGAGAAGGACGTTCACTGATAGCATGCATCTGCTTAGTAACAGCACTGGTGCTCCACTCCTTTTCCCATTCATTGCCTGCAGAAACGACTCCATTGAGAAGCTTACCATCAACAGATGGTCCTGGACTAAGGTGTAATCAGGAGCAGCTTGCTAAATTTGCCCCAAACAAATAAAATTACAGGCTTTTGTGGAATCTGAAATTGTTTGGGAACTTGGGTGGTACAAAGAGTGTTAATGTGAGTACATCCCAAAATGATGATCGAAAGTTGTGAGTCAAAATCAGCTCTGCCCTGAAGTTGCATATTTATACTTATGCTGCTTAGCGCCTTAGCTTATACAATAGATGCTTATTTTGAGAGAATTTTTAGCTGCATCCTAATTAAGTCATTTACCTCCTACAGTCTTCTTTTTCCCTTAGGATATACTCTGCTGAAAATGTTTTAATGCAAGACTTACACTTTCATCACCTTCACCTCCTGAGTATTTCATCTGTCAACTTTTTACTCCATTAAGAAAATAAAAACTACTATTATAATTGAACAAGTCTTTACCAAGGCAGAAAACAATGTTATAACATAGAATTGGATGTGTATATGCCTTGAAAGCACTTTTACTTCTAAGTTATTTGTTGTTTGTTTGAATGCGACATTCAAGTTTGGAATCATGCCCTCTTAGAATCTACTAATAGTAATCCAAGCAGAAGCAAAGGAAAAAAAAAAAGATTAATTTAAAATGCAAGTTCTGTATCAAGATTTTTCTACCTACTGTGTAGAAAACAAGTAATATATTTTTAAACAAAAATGTATACAATTATAACAGAAAAAAATAAAATATATTCCATAGACTGGCATACACACATAACACATAGCATGCTAGCAGGCTATACTAGCATAACTGTGGATCTAACCCCAATGAAAGATTTCACACAGTGACTGCATGCAAACTAATGTAAGTTGCGTGTCAGATTCATGCTTAGTAAAACTGACTACAATCTTAGGCATCAATTTGATCACTTTCTTGTCTAGGTGACAAAAAACTCAGCATATGAAAGTTAGGAGTGTCATTGCTGAAGATAACATACCAGTACTCTTCCAAGGTTAAAAACTACACATATGAAATGAAGCATTGCTTCATTTTATGTTTTCCCACCACCTTCAGATGGTAAAATGCAACTGAACAGAGAAAGCATAATAAAAGCTCACTTCTTCAAACTATCTTTGAAAAAATTAGGTATCTTTTTTTACCTTGTAAAATATAGGCCATTTATAAAATTAATGAAAACAACCTCTTGAGGCTGTAATTCTTCAGCAACACAGGACTTTCAGCACTTGTTTAACTAAAGGGGTCCCTATACTTCTGACTCATAGCAGTGTATTGCCCCTAACTGTACCAAAATAACTGGTTTTGAGGCTGTGAGATGGATCCTGGTGCATGTAGTGATTTTGTTAAATAAACACCAGGTGGCTCACAGCAGAGTTGGTTTTGACCTTGATCAACCCCTTGATCCATTTCATAGTATCCAACCTGTCATCACAACAGAGAATGACAAATGCCTAACTACAGGGAGATCTCAGCAGTCAGCCAAGAAGGAAGAAACTAGGACTAAAACCAGAAGATCTGCCAAAACTCTTCACACCATGGAGCTGGGGTTTCAGGAAGAACTAGGCTGGGTCATACATCACATCCTTGAAGTTCACATCACCATTTGTGCATCCACCTGCTTGATCCCTTTTTTAGCACTGAATGATCACCATGAAAAGCTTCTTCTCAGTTACCATTTCTGCACGTAAAGCCATAGGTCAGAAATTCTGTCTTTATGGATCAGAAACTCCTGCATATTACAATCTACTACAGGTAGTAGCTATACATACTTGCACTGAAAATCACTACAACTATGGATTTTTTTTTAAGCAACCAAGTGGCTTTTCTTGATTTTGGCCAAGATCACAGCTACAATCTTCTTGAGTTTAGTTAGATAATAAATTTCAGCTTTGACCTAAATATTTCCAAGTGTCAGAAATATTCTTAAAACCAAATACAAAAATGTACTGAAAACATACCAAAAATGTACTACTAGTAAGTTTTTCTAGTAAGTTCTTCAAAAAAAGGTAGCTGCAGATATGTAAAAGCAGTTGAGATGTAAGTGCTATGATTTCACTGATAATAAAAATTTATCAGTTTAAAGTCTGTGAAAATCTTAAGTATTGTGAGAGAAAAGGTGAGTTGCGAGTCAAATCCATCACAGAGCCTCTGGTCCTTCATGAATACCAGATGCACACCTGATACCTCCGAGTAAGCTACTGAAAAAGAGATGCCACCAGAAGAAGTTCCCAGATGGGCAACAACTAATACCATCCCTCACCCCAGAGCCTCACTGGTGGCCAAGATAGGCTACTGTGCAAGTCCATTACAAAAAACACATGGTTATATACAGTTGCAGCTTCAGGTAACACACCCCTCTGTGCAAAAAGTTTTCTATGCATTTCCAAAAATTCACTGAGTTACCATGATGTTAACAGTGACAAAGACCGCCCAAGTGAATGAAAAGGAACCAGTAAATAGACACTGTAGGAATGCTATAGTAATGTTTTTCCAAATAGTACCAATATATTCTAAAATAATAGAAAATAAAGCTGACAATAAGAGCTTTTTTTTTCCTGAAAGATACACGTTTCAGATTTGGAACTATATTCATTACTGTATAAGATTTTATACATCTATCATAGGTATTTTTAAATTAGCATTAATGTTCTGGTTTCAGAGCAAATATGGACAAAATTGGTGAATACCTACTTTTTGAGAAGACTCTGCAAGCTGATATCTCTCTGTACCACCAGCGTTATCATATAAATCTAATGGAGCAAAGTAAAAAGACCAAGCTCTAAGTCTTACCACTTATTTGAAAAAAAAAAGTAATAAAATAATAACCTCAAGATGGCACAGACAAGCCTGAGATGTATTGTGTGTAAATTGCAAATCAGGTACTAAATCCATCTAGGGAAAGTGTAATTTGTAAATGCAAAACCTAACATCCATTCTCCCGATTACAAAATCTAGATGATAAAGCTATTTCATAAGTGACTCTTAGAAGGATTTTTCCATAACTTGTGTAATTTTTTTGTTCCCAAGTCAAAGAGGAAATTAAAGTGTGCTTTGTGGTATTTACTAAATTTGGTGTCGAATAATTTTCCCTCTTTCAACTTCGTAAATCTGTAAGGGTTAGCAATTCTATGTAGCCATTAAAAATAGATTTTACTCTTTGACTAAAGCATGCACCAATATACAGAAGCCAGAAAAATTGTGCAAGGTGACTTATTGAAAAGTCTTCCATTTGAGAGAGTAATTAAACGAACTGGCTTTTTCTCTGGGAAGTATGGCTTGGCTTCATAGCCTTGGATAAGGAGAATGATTAACCTGAGGTGCTCCACCGAGCAGCTGATAATAGAAAATCTTCCAATCTGAAGTAAAACAATTATCACCAGCCTTGTATTAGGTTCCTGGTAGCTGGGTCTGCCAGCAACACACTGCAGCCTCTGGCAAGTTCAAAAGGCCACTCCCGTGCTAAGGGTGCAGAGGTTCCCCTTTGTCCGTTCTTAAGCCGTTAAGTCCCTGACATAGCTGGCGTTTAGGAAGATAAGGAATTGCCTAATGAGACACCAATCTTCTTCTGTTTCCTTAGTGGTGGGAAGCATTTATGAACAATGTCAATCTCTCCCTATCTGCATTCCCTGAGGTATAACAGGTGACGGGACCCAAAAAAGCCGCAGCAGAGCAGAGGTCCTTCTACTCCTCCTCCCGCCGTGCCTCCGCCCCCAAGGTTGGCGCTCGTTCCTTTGCGTGGCACAAACCCAGGCTGCTCCGCCTCAAAGTGCAGCATGCGGAGCGTCTCTGCGGGCTCTGGAGGACACCTCTGTCCGTGTGCGGGGCAGATGTCCCGCTCGGGCCCCGCGCCGAGCGAGCTGTGCCCCCCGGGGCCGCCCCGCTCCCGCAGAGGCTCTGCAGGCTCCGGCACACCGACGGTTCCGCGCTGCAAGCAGCAAGCACGGGCTTTACTTCGTGATTTTTTTTATCCTGACGTCAATGTAAAATAAAGGTAATTTAGGCCCTGGTTATAAGCAAGAAAAACAGAGGAAGCTGGCGGCAACCGCCTGACTTCAGAAAGCCTGTGAGAGCCTGCCAAAACACAATCTTAGCTGAAAGCATTAGCATATCTGAGATACCCCCCGATGCCTAAAACCAAAAACCTAGCAAAACCAAAAATGCTCTCCAGCAAAGCCACCGTCTCTCTCTCCTGGTGGGGTGTGTGGTGAGGAAGCAGAGCTTTGGCTGATAATGTGGGAGAAGAACAGTAACTACCACCCCAGATGAAACTAAGTATGACAATTTCAGCTTGCAGCAAGTCTTTGCAGTCAACTTATAAATCCCTCAAACAGGGTGTCATAATGAAAATGTGAGCACTGTCTTAATAGATAGGTACCTTGACCTGACAGAAGTTTGGCCTCCGTTCCCGAGCCCAGGCAGCCTTGAGACAGAGAGACGAGCTGTCCCTCCCCCTCCCAGGACGGCTGGGTAGGCAGGAGGGGGCTGATGGATGGTTTTGTGGACAAAGAAGAGAGGGATGAAGAATAAACTGCAAATTGATCTGTGCAGCAGAATAAAAGCAGGATGTGGCAAGGTACACCTAGGTCAGTGTCACACAGGTGCAGGCTTTGGAATTAGTTTCCTGAACATCTGCAGCAAACATAAAAAACAACTGCCAGTACCAAGGAGGGAGGAAAGAAAATAACACATCTCATGTTGCATGGAACAAACCAATCAACAAAGCAAGAAAAAAATTTAAAAAAAAAGAAAAGAAAAAGGTTTTTTTCTGTCAGTGGATGATCTGCTCCTTATTTCCTAGTTTAAGCTGTATGTTTTGACGCATCATTAAAGAAAATAATAATCCTTTTGATTTCCCTGAAACTGTTTGAAAACATTCCCCTGTTGAGACCTCAGCAGTCAGTATTCCAGACCTAAACAAAGGAAGACCATTGCACACGGCTTCTGGCATGCCCCTCCCCAGCCCTCCCCCGCCCGAGTGCTTTAGACTAAATACAAATTGGAGTCCCCTCCTAGGAATCCACAAAGATCCATCTTAACAAAATGTCCATGTACGTGATAGGCAAGGAGTAATTTGTGTGGGGGTTTTTCGCCTATGAGAACGTCTGGAAGAAGAAGAAAAGGTTACTGTTTTGCCCATAATTATTTCTCCTCCCACTTTTATCCTTGCTATTTCCAGGGTAAGCAGAGGGAAGTGCATACCAGTACTGGAAACTGAATTAATTTACAAAGCTTTAATTTTTCACTTAAGTGTGTACAAAGCAAAATTACTGACGAATGACCATTCACATGTGAAGAACTAAATTAATTTGCCCAAGAACATGACTGCCTTCAGCGTTTAGAGAAATAACACAAATGATTCCCTTACCTTGACAGAAAAACAAACTCCTTGCTCTAAGAAATGAAAAAAGTAACATATCCTAAAAATTCTTCAAACCTGTTTACTGAACATAATGTATCCCAAGTGACTGACTGCCTTTTAATGCTGAGAACTTTTTTTTTAAGTACACTGGCTTAAAATTTTTACTTTTTGTTACTTTTCCTATCATATGGCTGCTACTGCCATTTTTAACTATGTATTTTAAATGAAAAAAATTACCTCAGTTAAGACAATCACAAAATTCACAAATAAGTATTAAAATTATGTATTTTTTTAAAAAAAGCCATAAAAAGACTGTTCTGAAAAAATGAAAGGAATCCCACAAAAGAGTGTTTTAAAAGCACAAGTCTGGCTTAGCTGTCCAACAGAAGCTGGTAGAAAAATTTGTACATTACTTTAAAACAAAACAAACCAAAAACAATTGAAGGAAGTACTCGGGATAAAATAACTGTGTTGTGAGCGGAGACTGAAAGCAAGAGTTATTCAAATTACCTAGTGGTTTGGGGAGCTGGTATCATTTTCTCCCACGAGATAAAATCCTGGGCACAAAACAACTTGGAATAGCTCACAGCTGCTCTGAACATGAGTCTTTTTACAGAAAATGTCAGGGAAAGAGCATAAAAAATTAACAAATCCTGCTGCATATATGTCTCAATTGCTAAACCCAAAGAAGCAGCAAGGGCTACTGTTATCCTACAGCCATATCTCCTCCACAAAAAACAGCATGCTCTGAAGAGTCCATCTCCCCAGCTCAGTACAAGTCTCCTCCCCACTGTTAGCCTGACCACAACTTGTAACTACAGCACCCTCAAAGCACATAGCAGGATCTTCAAACACCTCCCCTCTTCTTATAGCAGCTGTAATCTTGCACACACATGCAAAAATATGTGTGGTGGCCACACACTAGCTAATTTGATATTTGCTCAGCTTTGACCAGAGAGCACATTTTCACTCTCCTTTCACTTTCCTTTTGCAACTCAACTAAAGAGAAAACAAGGCAGCACAGATTTCCTCATGCTGTAACAAATCCAGCACCAATAACATACTGCAGTGACAACATGATGCTACTACCACTGGTGGCAAAGTGTCATACAGAGCAACCTGCATTTGCTCAAACTGCAGTATGTCTGAGCAGACCAATCCAGGTGGACAAGGATCTCTCCTTTTTTGCAGCCAGAGCTGGCTCAAACATCTTACTGTATCCCAGAGACCAACCAAAGAGGAAAAAGAGTAAGGTCGCTTTAAAAACGGGCAACATTTCTTCACACAAGACTTGCCCTGTTGTGCCTCCCACTTCCCTTATAACATCCTGTCTTGCATAAAAGACATTTATTTAATAGCAGTAACAGAGCTGTGGGAAAAGGCTTTTTAAGTTCAAGAGTGGAAGTAAGCGTTGAAGGAAGACCAGAGATGGTGAAGGACTTCTGTGTCATACATCATAGTAAATTAAGCCAGGGGACATTTCATGCTGAATTTAAGCCTGGGAAAGACTCATCTACTTTGAGATTGTCTTAAAGGCTTTTTTGTGGGTGGTTTTTGTTTGGGGTTTTTTGGAAGAAGGGGTCTAGATGGGTGGTTTGATATAATAAAAAAAAATGTAACAAACCAGAATGCAAAAAAGTATACAATCTGGATAAAGGAATTTTTAATGAGGGCACTGCAAATGACATTTTCCCTCTACTTCAGAATGTTGCAAATAGCAAATTAGCATATCTCAGAGTGGAATTTCTGCTACGGGAGAGATGAAAGGTTAACTGTCTAAAGAGTAAAGAATATGTTTGACATCTATTTAGAAAAGCAAGACTCTTCTAATAAAAGTAGAGGCCCCACTTGATGCTCCTAATTCTCCTTCAGTGTTTGCATACACTTTCAAATAATTAGAGAAACTCACTCTAGAAAGCCTAACTGAAAAATAAGTAAAAAAAAATAACCAACCACAAAAACAAGTGCAGACCTCAATGCCTTGTTTGCTGGGCTTGTTAGAGGGCTGTAGAGGTCACAGTGATTGACAAGCCTTTGGTGCCTGTAGGAGAGCTGCTAATGCATACACATCACTGAAGAAGCAAGCTCTGAGTACTACCATGCCTAATAAGAGACGGGCAGCCAGCAGGCCGAACAATGTAACAAGCAAACCCTCATGAACTTAGCGTGGCTGAAAGACTGCAAATTACATTCTCCATCAATTAGTACCAATTAGAAAGCAGGACGGTAAGACATATCATGCAAATAAAGATCTCCCCCCACTTCCAAGGCCCTTTCATAAAGCTACCTTTGTTGCCAGTTCTTAGCACGCATCTTACTGCTGCACATACATGTCTGGGCTTCCACGTGGGAATTTGTTGTATGTGTTATCAGAGCAATAAAGTTGTTGAGAAAAGCAAATTGGGCGAGGGTACACAGGCTTGAATTTTTAAATCCTTCCATAACCTTAGTGCTAAAATTGGGGTTTCATAAAGTGTGACAGAGACAGGAAACCATAGTCTAAAGCTAGACAAGGCTCCTTCCAAGCAGATCCCACCCTGTGTGCTCACTGCAGCCTCACACAAACAGAGCCCAGTTCATCACTGGAAGACCAGCAGCTTTCAATGGCTCCCCATTCAGTCCCGAGTCACACTGGGCAGTGGGAAGGAAGAGAAACACATCTGGGGAAGCAGATGATTCTCCTTTTTTTCTAGCTCTTTCTAAACCATGTCATGCGGAGTCAGTGGGTTGATTCTCTAAATGGTTAAAGACAGCAAACTGCTTCCACAGGCATGCTTGTAACAATATGATTCCATGGATTTGACCTCCTGTGTATGTGCCTGTCTACTTCTGCAGCTGTTTTAACTTCTCCTTGCAGTATTGAAGGCATGGTGTAACTCATTACATTACACCTCCAGTTGCATCTAAATTCAGCTAGTATTTTGAAGACAGCTGTGTCTGTTTAGGAAAGGAAAAACAGCCCTATTCAGTGTTCAAATGTATACATTCAACAAACAGAACTATTGACAAATAATATTGACTACACTTTTCAAGCCTTACTGAACCTCTACACAGGCTACAGCAATAATAATATAAATGTGATTAAAGTTTCAAAAACGGTAGGTTGCAAGGAAAAAAATCAGTTATTCTATTTTACAGAAGTCATCTTAGGCACTAGACTTGTAATAAAAATAATATTTTGATCTTAACACTTTCACTAATACAACTCTAGAGTATTTTACAAGGGAAGTGGCAGCACCACTTATGTAAAGGAGACCATTACTGCACAAAGAGCTCCGGTTTATTTCTTTTTTTTCATGCAAGTTTCAAGTGAGAAATTGAGAAAAAAACCAAACTACTAAAATCACAGAGTTTTGGCACATTTATCTTCCAAAGAACTACTTCATCTTTTTCCCATTCACCAACAGGTGGCCTTTTCAGTCCAGAAAGGAGTGGGCCTTTGTTCAGTATTGGAGACAAGGGGAGCACTCCTATTTTGTTAATGGACTCTGTGGGTAGGTCTTCACCTATTTCATTTCACCTACTGTTGTGAATGACTTGTGTGCAGTTCAGATGTGATATAGAAATAAAGCAGAGGAAAGTGCAGCAACAAAGTTCCACAAAAGAAAGCATGAATTTGATCCTATGAGTAAATTCATGCCAGAGACAGCAAAGTCAGGGGTTTTTTATATAATTTTATTTAAAAAAAAAAAAATGTTGTCAGAAAACTTGGCCAGGTAATCATTTTTTGGCAAAACACAGGAATTCCTGGAAAAGTATGTAACATAGGGGAAAAAAAGAATAAAAGAGGAGTATATCTCTTAAAAGTGAAATTAAGATCTTAAGTAAGTGCCACAGTTATTTCACAGGCTTGCTGAAAATGCTTGGGGTTAAAGAAAAACAGCATCATGCTTAAACAGAACTACTTGGATATTTTCTTGGAAAGCAAAAACAAATAAAAAAAGGCCATGCCTGAGAAGCATTCTAATATTATAGCAGCTCTGGAACTGAAACTAAATGATACCAGAGTAAGGACTGTTTTTCTCCTTTGAACTCTTAAGTACTGCTCAGCTTGTGTCAGGTGTGATGAGTGCAACTGTGACAAAGCACAGTGACCCACTTACTCAGACTCTCCCTATTTCTCATTCATAGCTTGTTTTTTTTCTTCTTGGAAAGAAAGACATGCCTTCCATTCATTTCCAACACGGCACAGAAGTATTTCAGGAGGTAGTGGGACAGGATGTCACCAGGACAACACAAGTAAGCACAAAAGACAGATACAAAGAACAGACTTCTTCAGTGGCACATTTGTCAGATATTTCATAAATCATAGTGTCACTGTATTACAACAGCAACTGCTGTCTTGGAACATACTCTGGGTTATCCCTCTCTGTATGGGCTAGTTGATATAGCTTGCAAATTCCACAGCCAGCTTGTCACTAACTACTATAAATGGAATAAACCAAGAGATTGTTCTTCAGTTCTTGATATGCACAGTTACAGACAGCTTTCACAGACACAGACCACATGAGGTACTACTGGCCCTGATTACCAGGTTCAAGATAATGGCTCAAATCACAAGACCTTCCCTCGCGAAGGCAGAAAGCCCTGTTTCCTCTGTGCACTCCACACTGACTGGCATGGACTTGCCCTGCTGCACTACCAGGAACAATCCTGCCAAGGTCACCACCTGACTCTGTTAATTTTTAAGAGGTTTAAAGCACATTTTTTTCAAACTAATTTCACCCAATCTAGTTTGACATTGATCAAGAATGGGGGGGTTTGCGATACTTCTCCTAAAAATTCACTTTTACCCCAGTTCCATAGCATGAGTAATCATGAGCTACAGCAGGTTAGCTATACAAGCAATCATAATGCTTTTAAGTTTCTGAGTAAGACCTTGGTTTCCCCTCCTCCCAGTTCTCTGGCCCACACTGGAGCATACACTTCAAAATATTTAACTATATATAGCTGGTAAGCTGGCTTAAAGGTAATAGTTTATATGGAAAACTTACCAAGACATACTGAGAAAGCATAAAAGAAGAACTGAGATAAAAACAAAACCCTTCCCAAAATCTTTCCCATATTGCAGCAACAAATGAACGAACTATCTTGAGGCAAAGTCATTAAAAAAACCCAAAATATTTCAACAATTTCTGAAAATTTGTTAACTAGTTAACTTTTTTATTTCTGCTATACTTCTTTTGTTCTCCAAGTCTTTCAAGTCTTTGTTGCTTATTTACATATGTGGTGGTCATGTTAGTGCAGTTAATTGGATTCACCATTTATTTCTGAGTACTTCATTTCTGGCCTGTACATTAATCCAAGCCCTTGTATGTTTCCCTACATTTCAAGTCTTTGAGTAGCTTCAAACCACTAGAGAAATTTTTCTTATTTTCCAGATTAAAAAAAAAAAAACAAAACAAAACAAAACAAAACAAAACAAAAAAAAATCCATTCCACATTCCTTTAGTGTTGAACCCAGCCTAACTTCATAGTGCAAAAAGAACAGATTTAATTGTTTAATTGATTTCTTGTAACGCTTTGCAGCTAGACATTTCCATGGCACAGCAAAAACATCACTTTCTAATCCCTGGATAATTAAGAGATAAAGGAGATTTTTTGTTATTATTTATTTCAGTTATCACAAATCCAATTGCAGTAAGGTCATGAGAAACCAAGTAAACCTCTAAAATGATATAAAATTTCTTTCATGTAACTAAAAACTACATGACTTTGCTCATTACCTGAAGCTTCCTCATAGCCACATTATTTAATTCTGGTAGGAGTGTCATGACTGGCAGACATGACAAAAATATTTATTGAACGTATGTATACATAAGCATACCTCTTTAAAATTAAATAAATAAGGGTACATTAAAGGAAAAATAATGCAAACTGAATTAGGTATTAATGCCTCTTATGGTTCTGACATTACCAAACGACTCCTGCCTTGATATACAAAGTGGTTGGATATTGTTTTATTCTATTTCTACACTTAGTAACATTTGCACATGTTTTTTTATTGAGTATGTAAAGCAGGTGGACTAGCTAAAGTAGAATACCGACATATCAGCTATGAAGATGATTTACCAGTGCTATTTTGAAAAAGTAAGACTGCAAAGACACACAATCAGTTACAGAAATTTGCCCAGATCATTTCACAAATGTTGGTTCAAATCTAAAAATAACAGCAAGTGACTGCAGCCATCACCATTTTCAAACTGAAAAAATACTGCTAACACAACAGGACATATACACATATAATTCTAGGGAATGTCTTAAATGTCTGAATTCATTTTGTAACAACCCTAAGCTTGTGCAATGCACTTCTATTGAACATCTTTTTGTAAAACTTGTGCCAGTACTTGTTCTAGTTGCTTGGGCCAACTTATGTACCAACATGCTTAATATTACCTTTCATACTGCCATTATCCAAACACATCCCCTCAGAAGATTCATCCATTTGTCAAAAACAAAACACTTAATCCAGTTGCCCCTACACAAATGCAATATTGGGGATTTTTTTCCATTCCACAATCAGAACAAAAAGTTACTTTCTATTTAAGGGATGTGCAAAGAGAATAAGCTCAGTATTTTAAATTTTTCTTGGAGCTTGAAATTTAGATTTTTACAAATATGCTCATCCTCCCACAACCATATGAGTGACGGTAAAGACTCATTACACAGATCAGTTGCAGTATGTCTGATTCTGACATAGGAGAGGAAGTTACTTATATCAGCTACAATGTTTCTGAGACTACTACGAAAAGTCAAAAGGCAGGTGCATGAATTTTTCTTTTTCATAAGGATCAACCCATCAGGTGTTTTTATCAGTCACTTAAATTTGCCTACCATACAGAGAGGTTTGCAACGAAGAAATCTCCTGCAAGTCCCAAAACAAGATGCAACATAAAAAAGAAAAAAAAAGCCAAGTGCTTACATCTATATGCTTGAATGCAAAACATATGCCATGGATTATGTCATTGGAAGCAGCATGTCCTTGTTTACAAAAGTAAGCAGAAGGAAACCTCAGTAGTACACCTGCAGACCAGGCTTTCTGCAAGAATCAGTGCTTCCAGAAATGCTTGAAAGGAGACCACAGGCCAGGCCACATCATATTTTCTCAGCAAGGCTCTATCGGTAACAAAGCAGGCAAAGCTTATCGTGCTCAGTGCCCATATTCTACAAGTTTGCTGTAATGCTCCAAGGGCTTAAGTGCCCTTTTCTGTCAACCCCCTGCTTCATTTCTCCATTGAAATAAATCCCTTTGTAATAAAGAATGAGACTTACTACTTAGACTGTATGCAGATGAGGAAGGACAGAGCTGCTTTTACATTTGGCTGGCAAATGACAATCTGTAGAGGTAGCAGGACTGTTTAGGGATTACAGACAAAATTAACTAAATGTATCTCCCAGTTTCTCCTCTTCTCCCACTAAGTTCTTTAACTCTTATTGTAAGAGAGTAACTCAAATTAACAGACATTTAAAGTTTCAACTTTCTACATAATTTTGGTGACTATAATTCTATTTTCATTACTTTGATTTTCAAGAATATATGTCTGGACTCAGAGTGGACAGAAGCAAGGAATGAGGAGAGTGGTTTCAGATTATTTAAGCAGTGCCAATTTCTACTTTGACAGTCCTGCCATAGGCTGTCAAAGCCATGTCATTTACAGAGGTCAGGATACCCAGGAATGCTTTTAAGATGTTCATTGTAGCTATTAGAAATAAAAGGAAGAAGGAGCAAAAGCTTATTATAAAAAAATATTTTCTGAATATATATGCATATGCCTTAGATGGCAATTTATAAATAAATAGTTTTTCAGTAAACATAGAAATTGCAAAGTTAAAAAAAATATTGGAATATTTTTTTTAATAGTTTTTTAGCTACAGAAATAGCCTGAGATTTCATTTGGCAAGGGCACAGAGGCCTTTACTACATCTGTGATTTCTGTCACATGAGGCTTGATTATAAAGAGGACATTGACATGTGTAAAGATAATAAAGAATTAGTTCCAAAATGCTGAATTGTCCACTTTAAAACAAATTGCACAAGTTTCATCTGCAATTTAAAAGCCATAATGTTTTGCATACCCACAACTCAAAATGAGTAAGCCATTATTGCATAGTGTATGTATGATCAGAATTAAGTAGCTTCAAAAGCACCATAATTAAGAAAAGCATAAACAAAATTGAGAGATAAACATGGGGTCACTTTCCTTTTTTTGAGTATTTATTAAGTATTAATATAAATTCTTATGCAGATTATCAACCCAAATTTGTGTTCTGGAATTTCTTTCCATTCCTTTCTTTTCCTACAGCATCACTCTGACTTATTGTCATATTAATGGGAAATAAAACATAAAATTTTTAGTTTATTCTCTGTACTTTTTTAGTAGACATCCCAAACTGCCCTTCAGTGTACCAACTGTGTACCAACCTTACTCCCTGCAGGTCATAAGCACTAAAAATATTTAAAGATTTTTTTCTTGTCACAGTTGGAAGAAACTTCACTTTCTATGTCATTTCAGGCTTTTTTTTTTCACTTGCAAGACTGTTAATTAACAAGAGTTGTGATTGCTGACACAGATGCAAACAACTTATACCTTTGCAGTGAAGAATAGCCCAGTTTCTGAAGAAATAAAAATTGAGAGGAGAAACAAGGATGAAGGACTCGTTTCCAAAGGAAACTGCTGTTCATCTTATATATACCAGTATCTCTGAAACCAGGATTTACCTATCTACAAAAAATGAGCACTTTAATTCAGTCTTAAGATTACTTTTGTGTATTCCAATATAACATGTAAATAAAATAAATTTAATCCTTAAAACATCATACCATTATTTGTTTGCTATTTTTTATGCAAAAAAATTAGGGGTTGTCAGCTTAACATCAATAGACTAAATGTAAAAGATGTAAACTGGTTCAATAATGGCCACAGTACTCAAAAACAGGCCCTATTTCCTCTCAGTCAAAACAGCATATAATATTTTATGAACACAATTCAAAAATTTTAAAAATATACTGTAAGCATAAGCAACCAGAGGAACTATGTTGCTGAAATGCCAGATGGTTCTATATATTTCTTCTTACCTGAAAATCATATTTAAAAGAGTTGACTTTAAGAAGTAATATGACAACATTTTAGCCAACAACTTTAATCCTGCCTGTATATGGTCTTCTTTCATATGACTAAATTAGAGCTGCCAAATTGTTTCAGTAATATTCTTGTTGTGAATAGACCATGCAAAAGATAAGATGTCAAAGCTGAGTCAGTCATTCAATCCCTGCTTCCACAGGAAAAATCCTCCAGCCTTTCAGCCTAAACCAGTATGCATCCACTAACTCTTCAGTAGCACCTGGGTTAGTTCATGCACTTAGTAGCATCTTAAAAAACAGAGAGATGCGGGTTGGAGGGTAGCCACATATGCAGAAATGCCAACATCACAATTAGATGAAATAACCCCATTAACCTCACTCAGGTGCAGTTGGAACAGCCCATTTAACCCACCTTCCATATATGCTATCTAGAGTTTAATGCATTAATGTGTGTCCTTCCCTCTTTACACTTGCAATTCCTGATAAAAGTTCAGGTCAATCATATTTTATGTTCTCTGTTTTGATATCTGCACTTACAGATACAATTATAATATTTGCATATTAAGCACATTCCATCTGGAAAAGGTTTAGAGAAATACATTGGTGACCACTTCACTCTCTGATCAAATATTATGACTGGATGAAAATACTCATATGCATAATTATCTAACAGCCAGCACAGCTGAAAAATTTTGAAAAAAATGCAAACATTTTTCCTAGTATACTGATCATTATCAGAAATAAGTTACAGGGGCTAGATGACTGTCATAATGCTCATGTCAGAAGTCACAGGATATGCAATTACTATGACGTTGCCCTTGGCACCAGTATTTTACAGAAATGTCCAACAGGTGCCCCCTTCTCTACATCAATTTCTTCATCTTTTAAGAAACATAAAAAACATTCTCTCTAGAACAAAATGGCTGATACTGCAAAAATATTAGTAGACATATCCACCAGAACAAAAGACCATTCCATTCCATAAATTTATGTCTCTAAAATAAACCAAACACCACATGAAATATCACTGAATCTGCTTCAGGAATTAATTTTGCTACCACTAGTCAAATCAGATATTGAGGCATTGCATTTTTTCCTAATGATTTTTTAAAATTAAATAGTTTACTTTTTCAGCATTTTTAATTGATACAGTGATATCAAAGAAAGACATATTACTGTGAATCATCCCAATTACAGTGTTCTAATGCATAGATTCAGTAACGTGAGAATTTGACTCATTGTCTTCAATTAAACTCAGACTGTATAGAGAAGGTGAATTAAACCCATAGCCATGAGTTTAAAAGTAGCAGATGATTTTTTATACTAAAGATTGTGTTTTAAAAGGCTATTATATGCTCCTAGACTGGAAACACCTCATTAGAATGTGATATTTGGGGCTGTCCAACAATTTTAGTTTCTAAGAGCTCAGACATGAAAGCAATCAAGCCTGTGCTGCTATATAATAGATTTTCTTGTGAATATTAACAGACTCTGAACTGAGACAAATTGGTAACATGTATTTTAAATCTGAACTCTGATGAAATTTCTCAGTACAGCAAGGTTTCTGAAGGGTGGAAGGATGTAACTGAAGCCGTAAAGCCAGTGCACACTAAACTCTCACCTTCCCAGCAGGGGCGGTGGAAGGACACAGAAATGCTTTTGCTCCACAGTGAATCAAGGAACATTTTCCTGAAATATCACAAGCTAACCTTCCTGAAAGCTGCAAATACAGTGCTTGGGAGTCTCTTTCTTATATTAAAAGGCAAAAGTTCATAGTGTGTATTGCAAAGACTGATAAAAAAAATGTTCGCAATTGACAGGCTTGCTTCTCGAACAATGACTCTTCTTCTACACAGCAGATCATTCAATTTTAGTTGTATCATAACTGAGGGGAATGGGGCAGTTCACAACTCAACTACAGACTTCAGCAAACACCACTGCATTGAGACTAATGCTCAGGCAAACCTTTTCCACAGTCATGAAGGGCAAATGTAAACACAGGCTGCCAGAAGCTGAGACCCTGAGAATCTCTGTGCTTTAGCCCAGTTTAAAATAAACATCATGAAGAAAAGGATGTTAGCAGACATATTTAAAAAAGAAACTCAATAAATTCAACCCACTCTCCCCCCATCAAAAGCCACAGAAGCAGAAAATTCCAACATCTCAGTAAATACTGGCAAAACCAATATTTATTCCGCACTTGGTGCTAGGACCACAAATGGCAATAACCAGATTTTCTGTTTCTACAAACCTGGAGTCATCTAAAATTCTTGGACCCATTTTTGCTCAGTTTGTCATCCTTTACCACACAAATAGCAAGTCTTAAATTCCCTGGACATTTTTCTGTTCTCCTGTAGCTAGCTGTGCTCTCAGAGCATTGGAGCTTTTGTCACCTCCCTTTTTGGAACACTGATCTCAGCTACAGCAAATTAAAGATTAAAGATTTCCCATTACTTTTATTTTTTCCACAGTGTTGTCCTATGCACTCAGAAGATAAAGAGTCAGTAGCACTTGACACGGAAGTTAACTCTCTGAAGTTAGCACATGCAACTGGTATGTCACATACATTAAACTGGAGCTCCTCTAAACAACGCTTGTAAGCATCATTAATCATTAAACATGTCCTGCACACAACAGATAAAGTAAACACTTATCAGATTTTGGAGGAAACCCTGCTCACTTCCATCAAGAAGAGTATCATCTTTCCAAAAGCAGTAAAAATATTACGCCCCAGCAAGTGACCTCTGTTGTCATCAGAACAGTCTAGGCTTCACAGTCACTAGTGAAATTAAGTTCTCCAAAACCTACCCAAAAGTTGAGATTGATGACACCTCCAGTTTCATTTCCTGAGTAATTTTTCCCAATTTTTTTTCATTCCTACTTTATCAAAATTTGACTCCAGATAACAGCACATTATCACAAATAAGCATGAAGAGTCTTTTTCATTTAAAAATTTTTTTAGAAATAAAAATGGCAATTGAAATTCCAAATAAGGTAAATGGAACATAATTTCTCAGGAAAACAGAACTGAAAAGGGAGAGCATGAACAGAATAAAAATACTGGAATCAAAACACGATTACTTGAAGTATTTATTAACCTGTGAAAGGCATTAGTTCCCAAGGATCACAATCAGAACTACTTTATTCTATTTTGGAAAATATTCATATAAGCAAAAAAACCTGGTTGACCCAAATCTGCTAGTGTCACCCAATATAATGTCAAATCATCACTACAGGGAGACTGCTTTGAAAAAGGATAACACAAGGTCTCTCACAACAAAGTCCTGAATTTTAAATGGATCTTTCCTTGGTATAGGAAGCCACAGACAAACAACAAAAAAACCTCAGATAAGCACAGCATTCCATAAATTATAGAAATGCATTGAACAGCACAGCAAAGCAAAGAATACTGACATGTCGTAATTTTCATGCTATATGCTGCATGGAGCAAGTGTGCTCTGCAAGGTAAACAAAAAACTTTTTGATTTTGCACTGCAGTCATCATTAAGTGAATTTATCTGCAGCCTCTTCCAAGTGCACTTGCAGAAGAACACCATACAAATGCCCCCAAAATGCTTAGCTGTAATAAAACTATAATAATGATTTATTTTGCAGATGAGTTAACGTAAGCTGGAATGCAGGCATAGAAATCTAAATTGAATTTTTTAATACTTGTCTTTAGGATTCCTTTTGAGATTCACAATGAAAACTCAAGTCTGAATTCCCAATATGGAGATTTTATGCTTTTAATAGTCATATTTTTATTTGCTTTTCTGCCATAAATTTGTTTTTGCCAATATAAATAGGTCCTAGTAAAAGAGAGATTGCATTTAAACTTGTTAATTCTCTTTATGAAAATAAATTCTGTAATATATATAGGGATCAGTAATAATTCCCATGGTAATATAAAAAAAGCAGCTTAATATTTGCCATAAATATAATTACTAAAAGAAATACCCTTTGTGTATGCTTAAAATAGCATCCAAGACAGTATTACACCCAATAATTTAAACTTACATATATGTTATATATGTAACATATATGATATAATGTTGACAAGTAAAATCCTGGTTTCATACCTGGAATTATTACTTGCATGCTTCTTTATTTTCCAGGTTACAATGGTGAAGTTCTTTTTTTTTATGTGCAAACACTTATTAAACTTACATACTAGAATGGCACTGCAAAAATAGATGGATATTACTTGGAAAACAGCACTGCACTCAGCTGAAAAATATACTCCAGTTCAGGTGAAAAACAGGCCAAAACCACATACACAAATATTTCACTTTTGCTCCTTTTTTTGCTCCTTTTTTATACTCCACTGAATCCACATGCTAAATCATAAGGAAAGGCAGTTTTTACTGGATATCATGTTTTTTAATGAGAAAATTCAGTGTAACTATTCTAGTGTGACTTTAGCACTGTTGATCTCTTCATCATAAAATCATTGCAGGGGTCTAACTCCAGGACAAATTTAGCCTAAGCCTTACTTTCTCCCTATTTTTTTACAAGAGAAAATGTTTAGATTTTACTAGCTGAGTCTGAGTTATCTGTTCAAGAGGTTTGGAGGTAGATGTGTCTCAGGGTGGGGTGCAGAGAGGGATGTTTGTTTGATGTTTGGGGCTTTTTTAAATTAAGACATTTCATATTTTAAGATTCAAAAGCTCCGATTCAGTACTGCAGAATACTGCTTGCTGCTTTGGGAAAGGAGTGGTTTTTTTGCTGGGACTGTCCCTTCAGTATATCACATTTAAGATCATCAGGGTATTTGGATAGTTCCAGTCTCATTTTCAGCATTCAATTACCACAAGAATCAATAAACTGTCCCAACCTACTGTAGGGGGAAGGAATAAATTAGTGTATTTTCTATTTTGCCAGACAGGAAATTGAGGAACAGAAAAATAGGTGGCTTGTCCAAGCTTATGCATGAAGTCTACTACAGAGAGCAAAGTAAAAGAAATTATTTTCAACATTATTCTAGCCAAAGGACCCACAACACCACCCTTCTGTTCTCTTTTGAGTATAAACAGTTTTAAAAATAAGACTGTAATATGCACCATGCATATCAAATCCACAAAACTGCATGCTGCAGCAAAAGAGACAGAGACTACAATCAGCAAGAGAAGAATCACAAGAAGGTTGTCTTTTCAGAATGTGCTTTGACACAACCCCTGACCTTAAAAGCATATCAGAGGCAAGAACTTCCACAGTTCTATGAGCTGTGAGACATCCACACATAACCTAAACTTGTTATGCTAGGATACTATTTTTGTTCACATCGGTATTATGCTTTTTTAAGTGTGTTGCCACATTTGTATATGGTAAGTAACAACGGCGAGTGAGGCTCCTCAAACTAAGGGACAGCTAAGAAATACAGCGATGGCAAACGCACTGTATTTAGGCATCCTTAGTACACCCTTAGTATATTGAGTAGGCTCAGGGGACATGGGGCATAGAGTATGCAGACAGATTTGTTTTAGGGGCCCGGACCACCTAAAACAAATTAGTTAGTCCTAACCACCAAATTAGTCCTAACCACCTCAGGACTAACAATATGATTCCACTTCAATTCCCCTCGACTCCTCATTCTAGGCCTACTCTCCACTATCTTCATCATGTTCCAATGACGACGCGACATTGTATGAGAAATAATAAGAAAAATTACAGTAGAAAGGAGCACAAGGCGTGTTTAGAAGGTAAACTTAAAAACCAATGCAACAGAATGTGAGCACTACATGGAACAATTACCCCTGTTGCAGCCTGTTACCCCTAACTCAGCAGCCTGTTGGGATATGTGGAACATTTGATAGGTAAAATCACCCTTGCCATTTGGGTAATAAGTTCATTAATAGTCAAACAGCAGTGCTGAAAATTAATGATCTGCATCTGACTGCCCAATCAAAATCTGCTCTTCATAACAATATTTATGTTTGAGAGTGGATCTAGCAGATGTCCGTTACTGTAGATTATTTGAGAATAACTAATTTTACCTAGAAAGCATTAAAGTAAAAGGAAGAAAAGTTTACATCTTTTGGAATTCCATAATTTGTAACACAGAAGATGGAAAGATTTGGACAGAAATGCAAGTGTAAAGTTCATGCAAGCTCTTTTAGATTCAACTCAGAGCAGAACAGAGAAAGCCACATATTATGTTTCGCTCTTCATACACTGATGCACACCAACTAACTCATCAAGAACAATCCAGAGGTCTTTACAGCACATCATTGATAAGAGTACACAGAAAATTGAATGATCTCCATCAAAATGTATCAAGAAGCACAAGGGAAATTAAAATAATGCATTACAATTAACACAAAAAACACCACATCTTTTTGGCATTGTGCTAACATCAAACTATTTAAACTGCTTAAGGTTCAATAATACCACAGAATCATTAACCTAGAGGATGAGGAGATACAGAGATGTTTTCTCACCTCAGAAGTCTTCAGTTGTCTGCCAGGGAAATCTTTCTCCTATGTGATCTGACCTAACGAGCTGACCTAACTATACTGGAGCATGAACTTTTAGAAAATTCTACAAGATGGGGAGCGTCAGGACAAAACTGTGTTATTCAGCCTTCTGCCTGTACTTTGTGTAGTGCAAAGAGGCCATGGAGAGTGCCACTCCAAAAAACACCACCATTCATGAGCAGGGAATGATTTCTGTGATGAACATCAGGAAAGATTAATTTGACAGCCAATCTCTGTCATTTGCTTATGTACTTCACCAAAGGTGATAGTGAAATTCCAGCTGAAAAATTTGGTAGGTGAGGCCACCACATTCAGACACAAGTTGACTCTTGAACAGTCACTTGACTCTCTCATACTAGTTATTCATGACTGCTGAGTGAGAGGAAAAAGCTGTTTGCCAGTCTTCTTAAAGAAAACTCTTACTTTCTTTGGCTGCAAGAAAACTGAAGAGCTATCAATTCTATTAAACAAACCAGCATGCGGATCTTGTTACATGTATGTGAATGAATCTTTACTTCCAAGAAAAAGTGCTGCATCCAAAAGAAAGGTGGTTCAAAGCAAAAAGGAGCAATTTAGCAAATGAGAGCACCCAGTATCTCAAAGAGAGAGCTGCTGAGATTTACCTCCATGTATTAGGGGTGTAGAGTAATGGCTGTTGTTTTGGATGGTGTATGGTTTGTAGATCTATGGGGACCCATCTCAACTGAATTCTTTAACAGCTGATATGACAGAGATGTCCATTACCCAAATGGACAGCACTCTTTATTGATCAGTGCTCCACTTAGCAATCCAATTTGTTATTCTTTTGTCTCTGCCCTCATCTACCCTAGATAAAATGAAGGAAATAATCTGGCTTTAAAATAGTTAATCCATCTATTAGGCAAAATAAGCAATTAAAGCACCTAAACACAGAACTTTTAGTATATCCACCTCCCCTTTCCATACAACAGGCAGGCAGAACTGAGAAGCAGTCCTACTGTGAAAGAGGAGATAAAGAAATGCTACAGTCACTACAAACTCTATTTATGTAAAGTGTCATGTTCCTTTCTTAGCTTCTTTGTGAAATGTTTTTGTTTCTCTTGACACATAGTGGGCAAGAAAAGCCAAAACCCCAACAAAGTAAAAGTGACTACCTTACCTAATAAACCAGTGAATCACCTGAGGAGATTAAACTGCCTGTAATTTGATTTATACAGTTAGACTACAATTGCACAATATTACAGTACAGACAGTATGTTTGTTAAACTGTTCTCATATGAGATATGAGATTAGAGTAGATATGAGAAAAGCAATGCTGCAGCATTTAATATTATTCTTCATAGTACGCATAAGCATGGAGACAGAAGCTTTTTTTATTCCTTCTCTAAGCCCAGTAACAGAAAAAATTTAAAATCTTCCAGACCTGAACTGCATAGTCATTAGCAAACAGTCAATGACTTGATCCTCCACTAGGGCTCAAACTGCACTTTGCCCAGGCTTTTCAACATTTCTGTTTGGAAAGCCTTCCATACCCAGATATCCCCTGAGAAATTTTTTATGATGCTAGAAAGACTGTCAACTAGAGACAAGAGTCCCCTGGCACCTGAGACACAGACAAGACTATCAAATAACCCTTAGTTGCTGGATGATGCTGGGTGTCTGAGCTTGAATTCTGATATCCAAATATTACCTATGCAACTACCTGCAGAGGTAAGAATGTTATGATAGCAGCGGATAAAACCAATTAGAATGGAGAACAGTGAACATATCAAGACCCTAACTTCCACCACAAAAACAGTTAATGAGAGAACAAAACAGAACATAATACACATGTGTCAAGAAGCAATGTGTTCTCTGCTATATCAAGAACACAGCCTAGGATCTAACCTCCTTCTACATTGGAAGGAGTCATGCACATGGAATAGCATAATTTGAGTCAGAGAAACTGAACACAGGCTATTAATAACTCTATAAACACTGGATTGCAAATGCTAATATCAGTAACACACATAGGTTAATTTTAAATTTAGGAAGGTGCTTACAGCTTCAACCACCAGCATGAATATTCCAATAAAACTGCAGAGCATGTATTTTTCTTTTGCCTTATATCTGAGCAACTTCTCCTTTCCATTCCTGCAATTCTGCTAGCATCACTGTCTGGTATTGCTCATACCCTAATCTACTTCAGGATTTATCTCTTATTGTTGCTACCAAAACTCCCAGATAAGCCTGTAAGCTTTAAATTTTTACATACTCAACAACTAAGGAATACAGCAAAGATGTTGCATGCAAAAGGGACCAGGAATAAGAATTTCTTAGTAAGCACATAAACTTTTGTTCATTTGGCAGAAAAAGGCAGATACACAGGAAGAGAGAAAAATGGGAGGGTTGGTATCAAATCTAACTAATGGATCCCACAGGCCAAACCTCTAACTGACTGCTGGAATCTACTGTTAATAAGGACAATCTGGTTAGATGAATCATGGACATTACGAAATAAAAACTTAGCTTTAGCCAAAGAAAGGCTGAAACCTACACTCAACATAGTGCTGCTTAGAACATCTCCCCATGCCCACCCACTTTCTCTCAAAATTCATTTAGATATTTGTAAGTCACTAGAAAAAGTACTCAGTAGACAGTAAAACAAATAGGAAAAGAAAGACTTTAAAATTCATCCATCCATCCATTATTTTTGTGGTGCTACTAATCTTTGTTTAACTGTGAGATCTCCCCAGAAAAGTGGACTACCTACCAGAATCTAATGGTAGAACAGAGTAAAGTAGAACAGAGTCCTGACTCCCATTTTCATGTCTTTCTGATGGTTTCCTTTTTTTATTACTGCGTCTCTTTGATGGTGATTTAGCCATTTAATAATGTTATATAAATCTTGTGAAGTGATTCTCCAAGTGACATCATGTAGACCATCATTAACACAGTGTTTCAATTTCAGAATTAGAAAGCACTTTTTCTCCCCCTTCACACACACCATTGCAAAACCTCAACTTAAATATCTAAATGAAACACTTCCCTCCCCACCCCCACAAACATACCTGTTTTCTGTAACTAAAGTTTCTGTTTGTCCAAGACCACCCAAATGGACATCAGCTGCAGCCTTCTTATTATACCTCCCTGATACTCACTTTGCAAGCTTAACTTGCCCAGAAAAAAAAAAAAAAGGGAGTAAAAAAGAGGGGGGAAAGAAGCATGTTATAACTGGCCTTAAATTTAAATGAGAATGTTTCTAAAAACTGATGACATTGCTCAAAGATACCACTCACCTCTTATTTTTAGCCTTCAAGAAAGCACTGTGCCTTTTCAATATCAGGATTTTCACTGAGCCCACAGAAATCAAAACTCAGATGAGAAATGAAAAAATGTTTAACAAAACTGTAACTCTCTTATTCACAAATTCATGTCACATTTGAGTGACAATTTTGCTACAGGTATTTTTAGGCCATTTCTCGAAAAAAACCTCATTTTCCCTAAGCACCTCCTTTTGTCTTAATCAAAATAATAGCATTATTCCTATCTCTAGTGGTACAATTCCTAAATCACCACGTTTTTCTCTTCTAGTCTATTTTGATCCTTTGGTGCTGCTACAGTTGAAAACAGCTGCAGCAGAAATGCTTTTCTTTTAATCTCTCCCTAGTTGGTAGAATTTGATGTCTCTGGTATGTATCATTTGAATCAGTGAAGTAATTTTTGGATACTATCTTTTTTTTCAAAATATGGCAAGAAGAAAGTCTTAGTGGCCTATTCCAACTACTTTCTTCATTATTCTAACTTTTCTTATTAAACTATAAAATTATGGCTGGTACTAAATATGCAGTGCAACTCTGTGAGTAACACAGTATTTCAGATATTTGTACTACCTCTCTTCAGCATTCAGCCATTGCTCGGCATCTTTTTGAGATCAATGGCTCGCCCATCTTCACCTCTTCTGAGAATTAAATACTCCCTTCAGAGCAAAATGGATTTCAGGAATGAAGATAGTTTGGCTGCTAATGCTTCCATATTACTCTCTAATGGGGGGCACACAACTCAATTTGTCAGTTCTACTCCTCTGTAACAATAATTACAGGTTGCAGGTTTTCCACCTTTAGTGCTCACATTCACTTTGAAGTTTCCTCCCTTCAGGCTTCTCCCATTTCTGCCCCCTTCTCACTTGTTTTGATATGGCTCGCACATTTCCTGCTATTACAATTAACAATGCACATACAGAAACAATTGCCACTGTCACAACACTCACTGCTTCAAAGCTCTCTCCAACTTGCAAGACATAATACACAGAGAGGACGCTAAAGAAAAGGCTGAATTTAAAATCCCATCTATACTGAAATAGTTGTGCTACACTGAGATGTCCTTGGGAGTTTGCTGGGAGACACTAGGGTCTCTCAATGTTTGTGGTGATCATTTTCTCATCAAGAGATTTATGCTTTACATGTCTGGACTGTTTAAGGGTGCACACAGGCTAATTTAATTTATGTTTTTAGGAGAGCTGAAGCCTTTACAAAGAAAATGCAAGGGGCTATAGGTTGCACTGCATGCACAAGGGATTACCCGTCTCTCTCTCGCTAGTGGCAGAGCTGCAAGATGCAGCAGTGTACCTCAGTTCAATTTCTTGGTAATGTTCTTAATTCAAAATCACCATCTTGCAAAGAAACTATGCCGTACACAAGAGATATTTTATAAAAATCCCCCTGGGGTTTATACATATCTTGAAAAGAGTTGGACCATTTATACCCTAAATAATCAGACTAACCCACACCAAGTATGGGTATATTCCTACAGGCAGTGGGTGTGCTACTCATGTTTTGTTATTTGAACATCTTCATGCCATCAGTATTCAAAATAACCTTTTAAAAAAATAGTCTGTAGGTTTAGTCGCTTATTACATTTAGAGCAGGTAGCAGCCACAGCTATTACATGTAATTTCAGACTGAAAGACTCATTAGCTATCTTTGGAGCATGACTAGTTGTTCCACACTATTTTAGGAAGGCTAGGAATTTCTGTGTGCTGGGACAGATGGCCTCACACACTGAGATGAAACAACAGAAACAAGGGAATTTCAAAGAACACTATAATTTTAGACACATATTACAGATTATTGCCTGTGATAGAACACAATTCCTGCACATGTGGGTATATGCAGAACTGCAATCACACACTAGCAACAAACTACTCTTTGCAATTACAACCCCTGAATTCAGAGGTCTTGTAAGTAGATTGAGATAATAAATCTCAAGACACAATAAATCTTAAATTAGATTTACTTGAGAGACTCCAAATTATCTTGAGGCTCCATTTATTATTATTATATTCTTAAGTTTGGAGAAAGCAGTGTTGTATGTCCCAACTCAAGGCTAAGTGTGAGCACTGTTATTTTAGGCCTACATCACACAAATCTCAGTACAATACCGGGCATGTGAAGACTGGTGCAAATGATGTTCATTAATGTAGATATTAAAGCACAAGTTAATGTGATTTTAACATAATCATAGTTAAAATTCCCGCTTTTATTTACAATCCTTCTTGTTCTCTGTGACACAGACACAGAGAACTTCACAAGTCAGTATCTTCACAAGTCTATGCTCAACAAGGTATCAGTCAGAACCCTATACTACAACTCATCACTGAAAGAAAGGATGAAAGAAGAAATAAGGTAAGAGAGTGTACTTTATATCTCAATTCTTCCATTTTCTTAAAAATTTTTTTCTGAAAGAGCAATGTTTTTGTTTTAGGACTGGAAAACCCATAGGCAGCAAAAATAAAGGCTCTCAGGAAGTAAAAAAAATTCTTGGACAAAATAATATCATGGCACTGACAAAGAAAACTGAATATCAATTATTATTCTTTATGTAGTTCTTTAAGCACATCCTGAGCTTGTTGTGCAGAAAACCAGAAGTCTCCAAGTCCAAAGAGGGTGGAACAAAAAAGGAAGATGTGTTTTGCAGGACCTGGCCAAGTGAAGATAGGAAGGGTAAACTCAAATGTATATCAAAAGCCTACTTCTTGCAGGCAAATAGAAAAAGACATACATTTTCTTATACTAACAAACAAGTCTTCATGTTTCTTTGATCAAGGAAAGAAGAATTCACGCCAATGTTCTCTCAATTACCAGACAGCGTGATTCAAGAACACTTAACATATTAATGCAGCAAGACTCAGAAACAGTGCAGCAGATTAGAAAATACCTAAGATATCTCAAATTCATATGTACTCCAAGTAGGTATAATTTCCTCTTAGGAGAGGCAAGATAGCATTTTTATGGTCAATATTTCAGGCTGAAGACTTGAATTCAAATTGTCTTCCCTGCTGTCCTCGTTCTGTTTCCCTTAGTCACACCCCATCAACAAAAGGGTGATTGTTGTGAGTTTTTTCATGTAACAAACTTCACTGGAACTCATTCAGAAAATATTAGTCTATCTCATGCATAGATTCCAGACGGACCAAGTTTTAAGACAAATAGAAGGAATACCAAAGGGCAAATTCAATTTTTCATTTGTGTACTGCATGCCAAATTGCAAAGAAAAAAAAAAAAAAGAAAGAAAGAAAGAAAACAAGAAGGAAAAAAAAGAAAAAAAGAGAAAACTCAAAGCAAGCTGACATCTGGCTCTTTCTTCTCAGGAGAGGTCCAAGATGAGAATAGCTGGGGCTCTGAAGAGCAGAATCAGCGTTCACTTGCAAAGGTGTCTCTTCAACACAGGTGTTCTCCGTCTCTCACCTTCCTTAGTACAAAACTACCTTGCACATATAAAAATAGGAAACATGAAAAAAAATCAATCACTCTTGCAAGTAGCATCAGCAATTCTATGATTTATTTTAATGTGTCCACATAGCACTATTCTCCACTTTATCTCTGCATCTAAATGATGGTGGGGAGAGGGAAGGAGGGGATTTTAATCAGCTATTTCATAGATTTTATTAGGAAAATATACATGGTACTCTAGTATATTAATTCCTCTGAATTCTGTCTATTTTTTTTTAATTTAGGACCAAAGATGTTTGAGCATTGCCTCCTCAGTAATTCAAAGCACAAAACAAGCCAAATTGCATGGGTGATTAATCTACTTCTGTAGTGAGAAGTCAGCTACTATTCTGCAGATGGGAGCACAGTATCTGGGATTACCATTAATTTCTTTATTCATTTTTTACTCATTATTACTACAATCCTGGCACCAGGACTAAACAGTAACATATAGAACTAATTACTGCAACTGAAAAATACATCAGATCTTTCAGCAAAGACATTTACATTGAAAGTAACACTGGAGGCAACATCTACTAAGATATTCCAGTACTTCCCATCTATAAAACCTGATTTTTCATATCCTTCTTATTTGTTGAACTTCCCACAACTTGAACATTTTTGTTGGGTGTTTTAAATGGGAAAAAATCCTGGCATAGGACAGTACAGATGGGAAAGCAGAAGGAAGGATAGCAGAATCCATGCCCATTAGAAAATGCTTCCCTTTGGAGCCTGGCATGGACACTCTCAGCTCCACCACTAACTACCCTGCTGTCAGAAGATATCAAAGCCCATAAGCAAAGCCCTCCTTGCGTAGCGTTACTATGCAAAAGATGACAACCTGCTGCTGTTACTATTTATTCAGTTAGCTGAAATAGCAGAGAATTATGGGGTGAGTTACAAATGCCAGCATTTCAAATGATCCCTGACACTTTGATTTGTTATGAAAGAAGATGCATGTGAACACTTCAGAAGTGTTAAAAATATTTGTCAGGTTGCAAAGTCAAATTTTCAAAGTCAAAAAATGCTGAAAAATTGCCATTTCACCTTGGTCTCAATCTGCATCTACTACAATACAGTCCATAACAATGTGATCATGGTACTATTTGTCCTAGGGGACTCCTGCATCATTAACTCAGAATGAGAAGAGTCTGTTCAAAGAACAGTTAATTTTTTTTTTTCAGGAGAAAGTATTTCAATTAATAGATCTGAGGGTATTTTTCCCATTCAAAATAGTCTTGCAACAAAAAATGTCAGAATCTTATGCTTACTCAAGAATTTATTTAGCTTGCAAATATTGACAAATCTTACAAAGAGTTCTGTCAGCTGAAGGGTATTATTAGCCGTATGGTACAGAAATGGAATTGAAGCAGACAAAGGTTAATGCAAGAGTGACCAACATTTTGGGCCTCCTGATTTGCAATGGTTTGGGGTGTTTAGCACTTTGTCACTCACGTTCAAGACATAGTTCGCATTGACTACAATTGTACCTGTGAGAATGCACTACTTTTGCAGATCAGACCCTATAATTTCAACTCAAGCCACCCAGCAAATCAGGAACAAGCAGTTAACAATCATCTGCACAACATCTTGGTTAAGCCTATAGCCTAAAACCACCACAGAAACTTTTAAAAAAGTTGACTTGACTCAAGAAATCATATTCTTTCTATGCTCACTGCATCCTGAGCATTGGTGGAAATTGGGTTTGGGGGATAATGTAGCCTACCACTGTGCCACTTTCTGTCCAAGAGGATGCTCCTGCAACTAATTCTAATTTCTGAAGGAAACCACTAAAATAATAAACCATTCAACAGCAAAAATTCTAACCAAAGCAGCATTTTTACTTTTAAGGAGAAGGACCCAAGAATCCTTCAGATAACCCCAAGCACTTGGCTATGATTATTAACCTTTGTGAAAAGTCCTTAGATAGTAAGTTGAAGAAGAACAGTAAAAAAGGCAAATAACCGTGATAGCTAAGACATATGGGAAAGTAGACAAAGAGAATTTGGTTAAATGACTAATTTCTTTTCTCTTTAACCAGGTCAAACTAACTAACAAAATGTAGAAGCCATAAGGGAAAAAAACAGCAGCAGTAAGAATACCTATCAGCATATATATGGGACTTCACAGGTGTAAACTACTTTTAAAAATTAACTAATTAATCCTCACAACCTCATATTCCCATCTGATACAGACAAGTATTATAAACCTGCATTTTACAAGAGGAAATTAGGACACAGGGATTAAAAGCTGCATTTCCAAAATGTCCATTAATTCTATGTGTCAATCTGGAGTGCCCAACTTGAGACACTGAAATAGAGGACATAAGATATTCTGAGGACCCTCAACTGCTGAGAAAGCCAGCACTAGTCATAAAGAAGGCATCGGAGAAAAATATCTGAAGTTTTGCTGTGTGATAAAAACAGAAAAGCATAATATAGAAACATGTTTTGAAGATATTGCTATTAATACACACAAATTTGAGGCAGAGCTGGACCTGATAATAATTTAAAACTGAATTTAATTTACATTCATTAAGGCAGCTAAACATTGAAATAACCTCTGAATGAAGCACTTGTGCTAGGCAAACAATGTAAGGAACAGAGAAGGAGGTACAGGGAGAAATGAAGAGGGCTAAGTCATGGCCAGTTCATCCAATGCAGACTGAATCTGGTATTTGTGTTAAAAACGCGGGCAAGGGGAAAAACCTGAATACTTGTACACACAAGAAGCCTTTCTATATCTACAGCACAGCAGTAAGGAGTCCTGAATTTGGCATGCACAGCAGCCTCCTGGAGTCCCACTGCTGGTCAGACCACAGATGAGCTTCTTCCTCTGCAACCTGTGTGGATATCAAACCACACCCAGCCCTCTTGATACACTCCTTAGAGATTCTTGTGACTACCTGCAGAACTCCAGGTTTTAAAACAGGCAAAACAAGTGTTTGGAAGAGAGAATAGACAGGCGGGTTTGTGAATTTCTTTTAACCTTCTGAAAACTGGACTTCAGATCAAGACAGCACAAACAAACCTCTTGAAGGAGTCTATTTTCCTAGGACAGACACAATTCCTAAAAGTCACACCTAGAAAATTAAAATCTTCTCTTAATTTTAAAACAAGCTTGCCTATGATGCTTATCATTGGTAATGAATGCTCCCCAACACATGGGTAACAAAGGCAGCTGACAGTGTGCAGCAACCTGAATGCCAGGCTTGGAACATATATTCTTCCCTGTCATTTAAACCTCTTCTTCACTTCCCATTAAATGAGGAAATAAGAACCATGCATTGAACCTGTCACGTTTCTAACTGCATCAGAAACGTGTCTTCCACAAACATTACCTGTCTGTCAAGGCATCAGGCCTTGGCATGCCAAACAATGCATGCCTTTTGTAATCTCAGCTGCTGGCCATGTATATTTACTGCATCAGCTACTGTATCAAAAGCTTCATCTTTGTGTCTCTTCAGTAGAACATGAAATATAACTGTTATCAAAGAGGTTAAGCAGATCAACTTCCTTTTTGACATAAAGAAGAAAACCATTATGGAAATAAAAGTTCCATACTGCAGAAAAGATTCAGGCCTGTATTAAATGAACAACTATGCATGAGATTTCCAGTTTCTAAAGGAAAAACATTCAACTTTTTCTAGGCACATTTCTTAGACCAGTCTTGTTTGTAGAGCACTGAACACAGTGTGCTCCCTCATCTGCCATTCTGACCAGGACATTTCACAACAACCCCTCTTACTCCCTCCCCAGCCCATTTACAGAGCTTACAAAGAACTAAATTTCTGCTCTTAGCTCTCAATAAAAAGAATGTCTGCTTTCAAGCCCTGCCATTTTTTGGAAGAAGGACAGGTATTTTATCTCAGCAATTCTTACTGAGTACTGCATCATTCCAAAGGCCGTTGTTAATTACTTAAGGCTGGGGTCAGAAACCTGTGGTTTGAAAGCCACATGTGGCTCTTCAGGAGCATGTGTTTTACTCTTCAATCTCTGGCAGCAGCCCACAATTTTCAACAACTCATAAGCACAAAAGGAGGGGTTTTTTGGCAAGAAAGGTCCTTAACAGCTGTGTAATAAACACAGCTTCAGAAGTTCTCTTATGTTTCAGCTAAGAAAAAATCAAACTTTGGAAAGTCAATTTTGACAAGTAACATGTTATCTCTAGACCTGCCATTAACTTTGCTGAAAAACTGGTATGCATACAAAACAAACAACAAAGTAAATCATCATAGCATCGGATTGATAAAACAGCAAGCAATACTCCTAAAGAGTTATAATTCTGCATGGTAGGGATTTTGTTTAGTTAAAAAAAATAAAAAATTACCAGCAACGTTAAATGTTCCTTCCCTGATGGCACTATAGACTGATTTGCAGCAGAGACATTTCAGTACAGGCTTAGTGTTTGTCATCACTTTGTCTTGCATTTAATAGTGTTTCTTCAAATAAAAACAAACTGGCCTACACACACTCACAACCCACAACATGCACAGACACACACACACACACAGAAGGAGCCAGATTTTTCTTTCCTCCTGTAACATTCTGGGACAGTTAATGACTGGAAATTAGTGGAAAATGGAGGGGCCAGAACAGAAGAGAGATATAGTTTGTAAAAGCTGCCCTCCAACATTGGTACTGCTGTTCAATTCATCCTTGTGATCAATTTGGTTGTCTCTGGAACATCTGTTCACAAGCTGACAAATGATGAATCCCATCTCAGAATCCATAAGCAGAAAAACAGCAGTCTGATAAACAGCTAATGGAAGAAATATATGCACCTTTCATAACGAAGACAAATCACTCATTCTCACTAAGTGCTTCCAACAGGAACACTAATTCTGTATTTATTTGCAGAGCATATGTACTGTGTCCAAAGCAGTGCATTAAAAAATATCTCCAGCAGCCAATTGGTTTGATTACATTACTCTTCCCCAGTGTAAAAACAGCTCTGAAACAATAACAATATTAAAAGAGCCTCTATGAAAAAAAACACTTCGGCAATATTTTGTGGGGCTTAATTTTCTCATTTTGGTGTGGAGTAGGGTGATTATTGTATTGAGCACTTTTCTCCAGGAAATACCCAGAAAACACCGAGGTCACACAACAAAGGCTTTCACGCACTTTCTCTTAAACACAGCAATTATTTTAATTAATAACTCCAAGAAAATACTGCAGGCTTCTCTTTGGTTTAGACCTAGTCTGGTGATTTTCTTGACACCAGGGACACTAGGTAAATTGCAATGCTCTTCCCAAGCCAAATAACAGTCTTTTTTAAAGCTAGGATGTTGATGAATTGTTATTTGCCATGGCCTAAGCAAGCACAGAACACCATATCTATTCCTCCTTCAGTTCTCTCAGGAATGATGAATGGAAAAATGAAGTAGGAAGTGCTGGAAGCCAGCCTGAGCTGAAAAATCTAGCAAATATAGGAGGATTGTTTTAATCATACTGTGAAAAAAAGCAGCCCTGTATTATTCTTCTAGTTCTGTCCTCTGATTGCAAACATAGAGCATGGGAAATATTGTACTGCATTTCTCTGTCTGAAAATGGTTAACACATTGAAAATAGCACAATCGCCCTTCACTCTCTGACACACAAAAACAGGACTCCTTTAACTCAGGCAGTTTAAATCCTGACTTATGAGTTATGACATGCTTGTAAAGTCAACAAAGATGCTGTACTGCACACAGATTCTTTAGTTTTAAAGTGCAAAGTAATATTTATCTCCTCAGGAGCAGCTGGATGACTTATATCCTAATACCATCTAGTGCCCACACCATACATATTCCACACCGTAATATTTACTCACAGATAATGGATAATAGAAAGTAATTATCAGATATGGAAGTTTTCATGAATTTACCAGGAATATTTATAAGATCCAATTAGCTGTTTCCCACAAGGTGGACTGCACAGGCCACTAAGGATATGCACCCCTCTAATTCTAACGTGGATTCAGATAGACAGGCTTAGAGATGAGTTCAACATGCCACGAAGATAGGCCTGGAGAACCTCAAGGAGTGGACCCATGTGAAGTGCATGATAGGTCCCACACATGTGTCACGGCAATCTCTGGTCTGAACACAGGCTGAAGGAAGAAGAGATTGAGAGCAGTCCTGCACAGAAGTTCTTGGGGATGCTGGTGGATAAAAAACTGAACATGAGCCAACAAGGTGCACCAGAAGCCAAGAAAGTCAACTGGGCTGCATCACCAGCAGCATGGGCAGTAAGTTGAGGGAAGTGATTCTGCCCCTCTGCTCTGCTCTGCTCTGGTGAGATTCCACCTACTGTAAAAAGCCCTGTGCTGGAACCCTCAGCACAGGAAAAACACAGACCTGATGAAGCAAGTCAAGAGGTGGACCCCAAAAAATCAGAAGAGTGAAGCCCTCCCACTGTGAAAAAAAAAGACCTGATAGAATGGTGGTTGTTCAGCCAGGAGAATAAAATGCTCCTTTTTGAGACCTTATTGCAACCCTTCAATATTTAAAGGAAGTTTATAAGAAAGATGGGCAAAGGCTTCTTAGTAGAGCCTGTGATAGGACAATGGTTTTAAATGATGGGGAAATAAAAGGCAGATTCAGACTAGATATAGGGAGAAATTATTTACAAAGAGGGTGGTGAAACACTGGCAGAGATTTTCCAGAGAGACTGTGGATACCACACATTCAAGTCTGATGGGGATCTGAGCAACCTTCTCTAGTTGAAAATGTTCCTGATCATTGCAGGGGACTTGGAGTAGATAACCTTCGAAAGTCCCTTGCAATCCAAACCACTCTAAGATTCTCTGAGAGCAGAGAGACCACCGTTCAGCAGACTGGTGGTGCTGTGTAGCAGGCAGGCAGTCTGTGGGGGGCAATGATCTGCCTTGACCTAGTGTCTGCTTCACAGAGGTAAAATCCTGCAAGCACCACTTTGTTCATGCTGGATGGCCAAGTTTCTGGTGTGGTCAGAAATGCCTTCCAAGGTATGATCTTTCAAACACACACATGGAGGAGCAGAAGATGCAAATTTTGTGTCACCTGTATCAAGAACTGTACTTCTTTATGTGTTTTTGCTGAAGTAAGTGACTACGCAGTAAAGGCACGAGCCCTGGTATTTCTTGAGACATGGGACTATGGAAAATTCAAACTTCTTACCTGCTGTAGCAGTTCAGAAGTGATACAGAAGTGATTAGAGGCAATACAGAATCACATGAAGAAGTTTGTCAAGCCCAGTGACAAAACATATAAGGTCCTCTATCAGCTGACACACCTTAGTAAATACAAGAACTAAGTTGGTGGTCTTCATCCATGCAAACAGGTACCAATTCACAGGAGCAACCATTTCTTTTTATATAATTCTAAGTACTGCTCATAGTCTTCTGTAAAGAAGTCAAGACATGAATAAACTTAGCTACCACTTCCCTGATCCAAGTAAGTGCTTTAACAGCCAGACAGGAAAGCTGTTCAGTAAGCTGAACCCTTTTGTTTCAGTATTTGGGATAAATGTAGTCTGTGAATATAAAGTAGAATTCAAGAACTTCTCCTGCAGCTTCATCTAAACCCACCAACCCGCTTCAGAGGTACTTCTAGAAACATGTCAACAGTTGGTTAACTTTTAACAAACTTGGCTGTACACACAATATATGTAGGCATGCAAATAGTAAACCAGTTATTCCTGTTGTGACAGAAGTCACAGCTGCAAGTTGGGCATGCAATTTTATAAAATTAAGTTCCAAAATCCTAACAGAATTGGGGTTTAGATGGCAGAGCAGTTAGATGCATTTAAAGAGTTTAGCACACAAGGAAACCATGAAATTCTTCAGAGTCTGCCTGTATATTTTAGCATTGATTAGTGCCAACCACATAGTTCAGTGATCTTCCATAGCAACTTGAACATGACTTACTGAAGTTAATTCAAAGTTATTAAAACAGATGTGTATAGTGCTGCATAGTTACAGAGTTCTCTCTCATTACTATTATAACTGAAATTTCCATTACACAGATGATACTATGCTAAGATGGCATTGTTACTCTGCTTTTCTTTCAACACCAACATCCTGTCTATTTTTAGTCCTCAAATAAAATGGTTTCAAGGTTGTTTTGGTTTTCCCCTTGCATGAGGTTAATATGGATTTTCCTCCAAGAATTTCCTGCACACTAATAAGTTTATCAAAACTAAAAAAATTACTTTGAATTGAAAATAGGACTTCTACAGAACAATTCAATAATAAAATGTTTAAGAATTCCTGGAAGAATATAAGCTGGTTTTATTTCTTTTCTAAAACAAGGAAGTTCAAGGTTGGTGGTGTTTGGTTTTTTTTTTTTAAAGGCAGATTGAAGGAAACACTACTCCCTTTAGTGAAGAACAATGACAAGACAATGCTATTACTCAGGCTTTGGCTTAAAACACAAACAGCAAGGAGTGCCTTTCTCCTACCTCACTACATTTGTTACCACATTTCACTATGGTGAGATTCTGCTCCTGTGATCACTCTGCCACAAAGGCACCTGAAGTCATTACTCACTCTGTTAATCACTAATATGAATGGGGAAGAAGGGCCAGAACCTTTTCACATTACAGTCTCATATTGCTCAAGGGGAAAGAAATAATCCAAGTGTTGAAAGAGGATGAAATATAAAATTCCCTCTTTATAAACTTAACTTAAAGGTAAAGCCATCACTTGTTTCTAAACCTTGGCTACCCATGCAGACTGCATTTTCCAAAGTTCTTTGTACTTCCAGAGCAATTGCTACTATTTCTGTCATTTTCCAAAGCCTATAAATATATGGAAATACTTAAATACAATTGTGTCAAATTTAAGCACTGTGGTTTCCCCAACTTTAGCATCATTGCTCACACAAGTCCAAGCAATAAAGTTTGACCATAAGAAGACAATTCAGTTACAAGTACAAAATGAGTTTATTTTCTGCATGCTACAGAAATGTAAAGAGCTTCTTCCTCTTTGTCTTCCAAATAAACAAGCTAAAGGAAAATGTTTTAACGGTAAAAGCACTGAGCTTGCATCTCCATTCCATACATTTACAGCACAGTTTTCTCGCCTCCTTTGTAGCCTAGTAGCTCTTTTTTCATCTGTTCTACTGGGCAATGTAAAAACCACTGTGCAGTTCAATACGCTTGTTTCAGGGAGAAAATTCTCACAGCTGTCCAGGAGGTAAGAAATTACATTTCTTTTACAATAAGTGAAACTAATATATTGCATCAATTTCATTCAGGGAGAATTGAAAACAGACTCTCATGTTCCTGAAGGACAAGCCCAAGACCCCTGCCCACTACCTTTCAGAATAATCACACCAAACTAATCTATAAACCCACAGCTTAAACCATGAACAGGGAGAGTCTCAAGTTCCTGGAAGACAATACATCTATCCATTTTCCCTACAGCTCACAGAAACCCTTATTGTTACCAGCAATGTTTTCCTCTTTTTATTGTGTAGCCAAAAGTTGCTCCTTCAGTACAAATTAATAGCACACTTGGGATAGGAAGGCCTTTGGGAGACCATTATAGGATTTCAACACCATATATGTCATCACCATGTGGCACCTCCTTCACAAAAGGGTAGGGCAGCAGGTTGTGCCTGTGTGCTTGGACAACTGTAATGCTGCGGATTTCATTTGTATACCCAGATAGAGGAAACACTTGCCTTTACTGGCTTTAAAAAAAGGTCAGTGTTTGATTTAATAAATGCCCTGCCAAGAAAGCAGACTCCATTTTCAAAGGTTTAACACTAGTACTCACTGGGTGGCTGGGTGTCTCAGAGCATTGCTAGCAAGCTACAAAGACTTTAACATCTGTCGATTTCCCCAGTTTGAAACCAGCCCAATTCAGTTGTTTCTATACTTAGCAGTCTCTAAATACATGAGAGATGAGTTTGGCAAGCCTCTGTTCCAGCTCTGCATTACAAACTCATCACAGTGGCCTTTAAATACAGAGGTTAAAAACCTACCTATAGGGAAATGCACATTTTTAATTCAAGTTAATAAATCTGTCTTCCTGTCTCTGTAAAACATACTGTAGTTCTGTTGCTTAATATCCAAACCCTTGCCTGTTCAAGCAGTCCTATTGACTTACTTCAGAGCAACCACTCATATGGGTTCAGTTATTCATACACATCATGCTAAAACATTTGCATGATGAGGCTAAAGTGACTACACGTGAAGCAGACTGTCAAAACAATAATTTAAAACTCAAGTGCATAACACTGCATGCAACTGTATATAAAGCTGAAAGGAAAGCCTTGCAATCTCAAAGAAAATTGATTTAATAAATGCTATAGCAATAATAACATCAGCAACTACACAAGTACAGTACTTTCTAATTTGCAGAACATCACAGAAACTACAAATCATACTGACCAGAGACAGCACCTATGTGTGGTAGGTATTTGTTCATAAGTCCTTTCAATGGAAGGGTTACAGCCTCATTTTTTCCAAGCAGATTATGGCCCATACGCATGTATTCAAATTATGCACAGATGCCACCCTTTTGTCCCTGCCCTCACGATTCTTGAAAACAAATAACTAACAAATAATGTATTCATTACAGTAGCAGTGGTGTAGTCACTCCAATCCATCTCAAAAAGCAACAAAACCCAGAATCAAATATACATGCTAGTTTAACCTTCGTAAATACTTTTTTCAAGCATTATTTCTTCAGTAATACTTCATGTCCCAAGGATGATTCATCCTCCTCTAAAAAAATTAAAAATCAAGACAGACTTTACCAATGAAAAACAATGACATTCTGTATGTGCTCAAATATCATTGCACTGATGCAGTATTTTAACTCTGCTCTCTGTGTCACATCTGAGACATGGCTCCTGGTTGTCTGCCCTAACAGTCAGGCTGTTACCAGCATGCAAGATGTGTGTGCTCCCTCTGTTGGCTATCTTGCTCTTCGGTAGGAAAAAAAATCACATAAAAGGGAAAAAAAGCCTTACTGGGAGGGAAAGCTATTTTAAGTTTTTGGCTAGGACATGAAAAATTATCTCCTATGAAAGGGATCATGAATTTAGAAAGAGAGAAAACACACAAATAACTAAATGGCTGAACTTCACCCAGCACTTGACCAGACGTTAAATTTTCCAAGCACAATATCTGGTCTCAGAGTTTTCTCTTTGTAATGAATTGGTGACATGTATTACTAACACCATCAGATTTAGGCGTGCAAAAAAGTATTCAGATGTCAAAGTACTGGTATATCAAAGCACAAAAACCACTATGAAAAACTATGCAGCTGCTTATTTGCTTGCAAATGCCAAAGTTAAGCCAAAAAAGCAGACTTGGAAAAATATCAGACTATCTGTGCATATTCACAGTATTTCATACCAAGAAACCTAAATCAAAGTTTCAAATTCTTTAACAAAAATCCTTTTAAAAGGTTCTAAAATAATTCATACTTAGTAGAAGCGAACACCAACAGCTATTTCATTCAGCAACACAAATCAAGCAATTATTCTGGCTTGGTAATTGCAAAGACTCAAAGTGGTGATATTGGTCATAGCACTGCCTACATAGTACTTTCAACAGGTAATTAACTTGTATGATGTCAGGAATTCAGACCTCTTTACTCAGTAACACCATCAAACAACTGTATTGCAAGCACACAAGAAATGCAGGCACATCTCCTGCCAAGACCCTTCACCCAGGAGCTTCTGAACCCAGCAGAGTTCTCTGGCAGGGGAAAAATAATAAAACAGGGAAAGACTACACAGGGCTCTCCTGTGAGAATAAACAGGGCTCTCTTGCAAAGCCACAAGTTGTTAAACAAAAACATATTAGGTAATGAGAAGGTTTTGTGAGCCAGTGACTTATTAGTCAACACAGTGTGGCTGGCTGGAATTCCCAAATCAGATTGTCTGCCAGTCAATTCCATTACAGTGCTCTGACAAAACCTGCGAAACCTTCAGACAGCTATCCTCCTGCAACGTCTGGAAGGACATTCAGCAAGCAGATCCGTGTGGTCCCAGAAGCAGAGGTCTATTCTGTTTTAGCTTTCTAGTTTCATTGTGACTTCTTTGTTTCTCTCACCCACCATAAACTGAACACCAGCCTGCAGAGTTGCAGTGGGTTACCAGTTGACATCCTTGACAGAAAAATAAAGGTGCCACTTAGACCATTATTGCAACATTGTACTTAAAGTATCAATAGCTTTAAAGCTTCCTCCACTATATTGTCAGGCTCCGTCCTCATTAGATATTGTGGCTGCAGCACACAGTACTGTTCCAAATACAATGAAACCAAGCTATAGTTTTTGCCTGCTGAGGAACTGGTGAGTACAGAGCATTGCTGAGGAGTGGATATGAAATATGAATGTATTTCTCTCTTGATAGCAATGAAGTGAAGATACCTTGGTCTTTGTATTGCACAAAAAATGTTACTAGATCCTAGCTAAGACTAATGGTTAGAGAAAAGCTTGTCCTCACTCTGTAACCTACAGAGTTGAAGATCATGCATGCTTTTGACACTAATCAAGTTAAGGCATTCTCTCACCTTCCTTTTTTCTTTTTCTTTTTCTTTTTTTCCTTTTTTTTTTTTTTTTCCAAAAGAAGGAAATAAAAGCACTCTATTCTGTTTTATCCTGATTAGTCCTGATCATGTGAATACTGCTCTGCCTCCATCAGGACTCAGAAAATAATAGCTGCACAATTTTTGCTCTATGGGGCCCAAGCTTGGGTTTATAGTGTAAAATCCTGATATCTGGTCAACTCTTTACATACTAAAATGGATGAGCATTCTATTTAGCAGAACTTTCAGTCCACATTACTCTGCCAAAGGATACAGCTCAAGGGCAATATAAAGCATCTCTGTAACTTTTCTTTTAAAAGTGTTTTGCCTGTGGCACTGAAGATCCTTACAGCAATCTGAGCTGAGGACATGCAGTTGACACATCTTTCTTAAAAAGATTTTGGCAGAAGACATGAATGATGGCAGAAGACAAGAAATAATGGCAGAAGACAAGAAAAACCCTAAATCCTAAAACTCTAGGACTAGAATAACAAATACATTGTAACTGCCACTAATTTCTAGCTTCTTCTCAGCTCTGATTATCATATCTGCATATTTCTTGAAGAAACATAAACATAGAATTAATATTAATACTAAGCACTTTAGACAACAAATAGAGAAAGTAAACACAACCATCTAGGTCTCCACCCATGCTGTGTGCCATACTGAGTAGTTTTTAGCTACAAAGATAGAAAAAGATCCCAAGGAGTTTGCCAGCTAAGAGAGTAGTCCATCAAATACTCAGAAAAATAGCATACAAATAATGTGTATGACAGTAATTTTGAATCTGGGATTCAAATTATTATTATTCAAATTACATTAGCCAGTGAATAGCTCGCCTCCAAGAATTCTTATATTTTATTAAAGAACTGACATAATTCAGCAACATTGCTTGCAATAGGGAAGAGGATATGAGAAGGTCAAATGTAGCTGTGTGGTGGTTATGCTCCACAGAGTTGTAATAAGAAGCATCAATGTACTTTTTTACAAAGATTTATTAAATCAAATGTGACTAGGTACTTATAATGGTGGCTTAAAGCATATTTAAAAAGAAGGGTAGAAATATGGGTCCAGTGTCACCTGTACTTTTCAGAAAATACATACACCATGAGTTGTTAAGACTCCTTAGTCCAAAACCTAGTAGCAATCTGTGGTATTGCTGATGTACTCATTCTGTGACTAAATACAAAGTAACTGCCTCTCAAGGATTTCATCAGCATGTACATTGAATGAAATAACTTAAAGAATAGAAAGAATATTTTCTCTCAAAGCGAGGCAAGTAAATTATTAAAAAGAAGTTTTTTTTAAAACAACTCCTCACTGAATAAGGTTTCCGTAGTGATCTCTGCAGTATAATGAGTACAATTACTGAGAGAGAATGTCAGTTGTATTTTAGCTCAAACATAAACACTAAAGATAGTTGCTGATACATCTGAAAAGCCCATTATCCTTTAGAAAAGAAACTTATTTAAATTTTGAACTTCAAAATACAAAAGTCCAGAATGCCTTAAACGGAAATGCACATATATATATCTTACCTCAAAATACATTTTGAAATTGACAAGATAAGTAGACAAGCTTTTGATATAATGTATTCAGATTGGTTCTAGTCACTAACCTATTACCATGAAGCACTGTAAGATACCAAAAAAAAACCCAACCAACCAACCAAACAAACAAAAAAATCTGAAAGGTGCTACGTAAAATTTACTTTAATTCCACAGATACCTGCCATTAAAGTTTAAGTACCGTGAACTTAAATTAAAAAAAATTCTTACAGTGTGAAGCAAATGACAGTAGAAATCTATCTATTCATAAGAAATCTATCATGTCATAAGAAATATTTGCATAATGGGCAACAGGAGAAAATAGGGTACTCAGCTCATATATTGCATTAGTCCTTATGATACTAGCCAGCTTTATTACGGCAGCATGGAGAAGTCTTACTGCTGAACAATATCCCTTTGACTTTGAGAGCACACCTGTGCATACCTGTTCTATCTCATGATCTAGCAGAGAAAAACATACTTTTATAAATACTAGAATCATTGGCAGCTAACAAAAATATAATATAAATAAATATCACCGTACAAATGCAAACGATTGTAAAAGGACATTTCAGTTTTAACTACAGTAAAAATACAAAAACAGGATCACAGAATAAGTCACCCCTGAAGCCATAAAAAATTTATTTTTCATCTGATAGCTATCACATGATTATATAACTGATACATTTTTTTTTCTAACCATACTTAAAAAATAAAGCCAAACAAAAAACATAAACAAAGCAAAACCAAGCAACAACAACAAAAACTAAGCAAACCTTTCAAAATAAGTGAACCAAATTTTTATGTTTAAACAAAGGAATTTGAAATAAATATTCTCCTTTCCTGCACTTGAGACCATGCTGGACTATTTCAGTAGCTATTTATGCCTTTACTACAAAGAACATTTGACTTAGGAAACAGATTCACAATCCCTTTGAACTGGCATGGATCCACACTGCTGCAAACAGATGTTTCTGCTGACACAAAGAGGTAATGAGAAGTGAGAAGATGGGAGAAGAGCAGATAGCTTTTTGCTGTAACAACAAGACTTCGCAGACAGAATAGGTATGAGTTTTCCATAATTTTTTATTAGTCTACCTAGGGAACAGAAATTATAATTCATCAGTGATCAAGATTAGTATTTTATGCCTTTAATGTACCATCAGGTTTTCGCCATGGTTTTCGGAGTTCTGGTTTCTCAGCAAGCGATAAGGAGACTAGCAAGAGCTTGTGATAATATGAGTGGTCCAAAATAACACATGGATAGAAAACACAGCTGTCAACATCCTTAAGGATGAGCTCAGTCAACAACTTGTTTTGGTGACAGAAATATCCAATTGTTACCATACTGCTAACTACATCTCAGTCAGTGACAAAAGCAAACTTTCCCTATTTCAACTCATGTACTTCTCCCTAAAACAATGCTAGATTTGAATTTGGGATAAAAAAAATTCTGTACCTACATAGGTGATGGTTCAGGACATGGTTTCAGATATCTGTGTCTTTCAGTTAGTTCTGGAGTAACTGCAAGGCACGAATCTTTAGCATTTTCAGAATTGCAGAAAACAGTGATGCTCACTTGGTCATACAGTACCATCCAAAAGCTAATTTCAGACAGAGATAAAAAAAAGATACAAATATTCTAAATGACATATGTGAGTAACAAAAGATAAAAAAAAGATACAAATATTCTAAATGACATATGTGAGTAACAAAACACCAAGTCTCTGCAATTCTTTTATCTACTTCCTCCTTTTTCATGACTTCCTAAAGGGTGATTCTTGAATATCAAATTATGAATATGATAGGGACAGCAAGTAATGTGAGACAGCCATTTGTTTAGCAGGGCTAACCCCAAGCCACTAGTGCTTGCACAAGCTGTTAAGCTCTGTCATTATACCAGAGCTTTCCAGAGGCCAAGTGCAGAAGGGTCATCTCTCTGAGAAATTGTATACCCTTTACTTCGTGTTTTGCTCTCTGGGGTTAGCTGTAATGTGACCTTCAGAATGACTTGAAGCTCGAGGTTGGAAAAGTATAGATGCTGCAGCAGATCTGAAGAGCAGCAGTGGTGTGAGAGGAGTTCCAAGGCAAAGCCACGAAAAAGACCATGATGCTGCAGGGCAGACTTGAGGCACCCTCAGCCCCCGCCTTATGCCGCAGGCTGTGTGCTTTCTACGCACAGAAAAGGAAAGAAGGAAAAAAAGTACATGTGATGCAAAAAAGAAATACTATGAGGATTTAAGAAAGAAAACAATACAAAGCCTGCAGCTCAAGAACTCAGGCTGCACACTAGAAATTACCTTCCATTTAGCTAGGATATTCTGGTGATCAGACAAAACCAGAAAAAAGTACGCACACTTGATGCTTTGTATTTATTATAATCTTTATGTAAATGTCATGGTATCTTTAATTTTCTTTGCTAATACAATTTCTGGCCTTCCACAGTGAAGTCTGTGTTTGTCAAAAGTACAATTTTTCCATTAGACAAGATTTTTTAGCATCTCAGGGTAAATGTTTAAACAAAAGATTAGGGAAAACATCATTCAATTGCAGTTTTTTGAAGAGGTAAACACTATGCTTTTAACACACCCTTCAAAATGTCTTTTAGCTACCATTTCAGTTTATGTTCACTGTTGTCATAAACTATAAATATAAAAATGGTTGGTATGTGTCTACTTTCATGCACAAAATTCTGTTTTTATTTCTAAATAGAAACTGCTTCTGCTCCAAAGAATTTGTACTCCAAGAATCCCAAGAAACAAAGGGCTCAAAAGTTCTCCATCTATCATCCCTTTATGTCCAAGTGTCTTGAGGAGAAGGGAGGAAAAGGACATCAATACCCTTCTCTTCAGACTCAGCCTTACAAGCATGGCCCAAAGAAATATAGTCATTATTCTTGCCAGTATTCTCAAGCCAACTTGGTTGTGGGGTGTATTGGGTTTTCTTTCCCTCTCCTAAATTATAAAAGGAGAATGTTTCAAAATTGCGTCAGTTTTCAGATAGGAAAAATTAAAGAGAAAAAGAAAGACAGTACCAGAATACATAATATTGGCCAATTCATGGACAACTTTTAAGGAAATTTTATGTACAAATAGGTATGGAGCTAAAAATTAATTATAAATTACACAGGACAATTCCTATCTAAGAATCCTGAGGTTTGCAAAAGAAAAGGTTATCCCAAAGTCTAATAAAACATTATGCCTGATTGTCTCTTTCTCACACACCAAAGGGTACTGCTATTGTTCCCCAGCAAGGCAGACAGCTGGCACTGCACTCTGAGCGCCAGCACGGCTGTAGCCAGCAACTCATTTACGACCCCAGCATCAGTCAGTCAAAGCAGATAATTTAGCAGAAAACCTCCCAGGCTGGTAGTCCTCCCATCCCTCACTCCCCCCACATGGCAGTAGACAGGTCTGGTCAGGCTGCACAATTCCCAGCCTTCAAAAGCCCAACATTTTTCATGTTCATTTGAGAGGTTCTTTCCCTCAGATTCAAAGTGCTTTCACAAACGTGTTAGTGGGTGAGAGCTTTCTATTCTCACAGTAGATGTGATTAATTTGTGCCATTCACGTGGCTAGTTCGGCACAGACAATGGGAATGGACTGGCTCACACCCCATCTACAAGCAATTTGTGCCACAGAAGTTCAGACTTTAAGAAAAAAGGCTTTGACAGAAGCAAGTTTCCTGCTTGCTATGGATGGTGCTGAGTGAAACAAAATCAAGTATTTCTGCTAAAAGAAAGAAGGTAGCTCTATTACCAATAGCACAATTATTATTAGAATAGACCTGATAGAGACAGAACAACCTTTTTTTCATTCCTGCACAGATGACAACAAAACACATTAAAAAAGCAAAACCTGATTTGTAGATTTTGTTTGATTCATCCAGCAAAGAGTACACACTAAGAAAGCAGGGACAGGAAACCTGAATAAAAATAGGTTTAACCCAGATATTCAGATCTCCCTCTTCCATTTACACTTACAGTTGCAGAAGGGCATAGTAAAATAGCAAGAGAGATATTTTTTGAATCCTCTTCTCTTGGTATATTATTCTAGCTAAAGCCCTCTATGACAGTTCTATGCAGTTCTGTAATCAATCTCGGGGCTTATGTTTGATGGACTAAGATAGTAAGAACTCACAAGCATTTGCTGTTCATCTCTGTCAAAGAATACTTGAACTTTCTTTACTCCAGTTTACCTTCTATAAAGACAAGTGTTGAAAATCACCTCTCAGCCCTCCCAAATAAGCTCACTTGTACCATACATTAGAAAGACAGCACTGACTCAAATTCATATATAGATACATAGATATCAGAGTGTACTGGACTGAGATTTTATCTTCTATATATACACATGGGCTGGCCTATCGAAAGACGTTATCAGATGCATAGGGTAAACACGAAGATTCTAACCTGCACCAAAAAAAGTAGTGTTATTCTCACTGTTATTCACAAAGCAGCATCTTTCAGTTCTTCAGAATGTCTAACATAAGCTGAAGGTACAGCAATCTCAGACCATGCTGCCTATCATTATTAGAAGTATTTAATTGTTTGCTGCCTTTCAGGAAAGATTTAAGAGAAAATTGAAAGGTACAAAACAGGAAAACTAAAAATAGGCAGAGTAATGGATGTCTACTTAACCATATACCGACATGTACTTAAAACTAAATGGACCAAATAGCAAAGAAGGAGCTGGTGCATTCCAAAATGCAATATCAGTAAATGGAAGGTCCTCTTAATTTCTATCAATTAACCCAGTACCTTAAAGTCAGCAATTACATACAGAAGCATGCCCTGCAATGGCCTTGAATTTGTTTCATAGCCAAAGCATATAATTAGTCCTGATTAATATCCCGCATTGCACATCAACAGTATCAGCAAACCTGAATGATCTACACTGCTGCTGCCACAGGAAGCCTTAGTTGTCTGATCAGTGCCTTTGTCAAAGCACTCTGCCCAAATGAGATTGAGGGCTGATTTGGCACCCACACTGCCTGATTTATTAAGAGAGAAACTGTGCTGCCTTCCATGTAATCATATTAATCCCTTGCATCAACTAATTAAAACACAAGGAAAGATTTTACTTATGTGTGAGCAATTACAACAAGTTCCTGGTTGACAACCAAATGGATTCATGACATTAATTTGTGAACAACAAGGCCTTGTGTATTAGAGAATTTTAACAGGTGAGTTTACACACAGTATGCGTATGTATTTTCATTAATTGTGAGCACATTAAAAAGCAATAGGTGTAAACCTTACCTAAACCAAAGATTATTCACAAGACTGCTTCTAAGGAAAAACAATTAAAGCAGAATAAATTTCCAAGGATATACATAAAAATTTACCAAAAAAGCCCCTCTGCAAGACTAGTTAATTTTCTGAAGCATTGAACTTCAACTGCTTCAGTAGAATGTACATTTTGCTAACATTAACTTTTTGGATTAGATTTGTCTGTAAGTGATAGTGAGTGACTAATGGTAGAACTGGTAGCAGCTGTTACTGGGGATCACTCCCAGCTAAAGTGGTCTGTGCAAAAAGCTTCATCAAAAGCTGTGCAACCTGCTGTGTGGCTTCTGTTCCTCTGGTTTGCCTCAGTCAGAATGGGAAACACTCCAGCATGAGGGATGCAAATAATCCGACATGGGGGTGGCACACAAGAACCCACAGGGTCATTCAAACCAAGGCACTCAGAGATAAAGCAACACACTGTAGTCACAAGCTTGAAGTGCACCATCAGTGAATATTTCACTGTGCAGATGGCTTGTTGTCTGGGTAAAGCATAATGCACCTAAAGCAAATAAAACAGATCATTTTTCTTTTCTTTCTTTTCCTTTTCTTGTATTTTTATTGTTTATTTATTGTTTTTATGGTTATTAACACTTTGGGGGGATGATGCTAAATTATGCCACCCACCTTACAAACTGCCAATTAAAACATAACAGCAAACAAATGTATGTCAGCACTTTGCTTTCTGAGTAAAATCATACCACAATTGATCATCCACATTCCCCTCCACTACAGTGGGATTCTCCTGTTAGAATTTCTAGCATGTTTCAAATGCAAGGGCTGTCAATGATTCTCACACTGACAAGGGAGTGTACATACACCCTTGTGTGTGGAGGAATACACAACAGAGGTACAGGCTTCCTTTACTCCTGAGAAATGAAAGGCTTGACATATTTTAGCAACTACATAACATAACTTGGGAGTATTACTGTCTGAAAAGCAATGGTTGTTCCCTAAAAATGATATTTATTATTCATACACAGCAATCTCCCCACAGCACAGCAAAATCTCTGTGAGAGCAGTACCACAGAAAACCTAGCTAAGGAAATGTATTTTGAAGAGACATAGAGTACTAAATATTATGAATAAAGTAGGATTCCCTGGCTTCTGTCAGGAGCATAGCAGTGTCTTTGGGGAGGGCAAGGAGCAGAGGTGTTGCTGGAGTTGGGGTTGGAAAGGGGAGGAATGGAGGGAGAAGGGGTGAGAAATATGGAGAAAAAAATCTAGAACTGTTTCAGTGCAGACTAATTTAGTAAATGAAAGACATTTAAGTGGATTGTGTGAACTCCTCCTCTCTCTGCTGATCTGGTACCCTTCCCACATCTGTCTATAATTGCACAGGGCACCTCCTGCCATCTTCCTCAACATTGGCACTCTGCCTTGCCAAGAAATCCTTAACCTGATCTGCTGTATCCTGACCAACTGTACCACTACAAGATCTTACCAAGAGATAGAAGAAAAGAAAAAGGCTCAGTAAGAAAATAGACTTTAAGCTGCAGTACTGTTCCAGCCCCAGTTCCCTGCAAAATCAGTGCAACCAAAGCTGGCAGCAGCAAGTGGCTACAGTCCCACAGGAGAGCAGAGCTATAGTACTGAGACAAATACACGTTTCCTTAACTGTAAATTATGAGCAAATGCTTAAATTATGTAGGCAAATATATATGAGATGCAGTCATGAAATAATTTTACATCCTGCTAGACAATTTTAGAGCACATTATTTGGAGTTTTATAGTACAAAAAGAACTCTGAACATGAGTTTTGTATCTTACTGTCCCTTCCATCACACTCCCTATTCTTCATTCCACCTTCACACTTAATTCAATCCTCCCTTTTCACATTGTTTTGTGACTGGGGTTTGACAAAGGTATTTTGTAGCAACAGTTTTGTGCATCACCATAGTGAGGCCCCTTTTATCAGTGCCTCTGTACTACCTCAGGGTTTTGACAGAAAATCCTATGTAACACAGGCAGTGAGCTTGTCTGCCAGCATATTCCCACCATCATCAATTGGAAACACCGACTTAAGAAAATCTACCAGTATGTTCCACTTGGCTCTGCCCACTCCGACAGCAATGCCAGTGCTGGAAACAAGCACCAGGCAACTTACTCTGAGAGCTGCTACTGCCAGCCCTGAAAGTTTCCCCTCTCTTAACTACGTTACTTCAAATGTGCCACACCAGGTAGCAGGGGCAGGGGAAAAGCCTCCAGTCTATACCCTGTGGGAGAACATGTCCCAGGGTAAGGAGGTGCTGGAGGCTCTGGAAACCTTTGCCCTATGACTGCTCTCCCCCACAGAAAACATCTCAAAGAGAAAGTGGAATCTACAAGTGAGTGGAGTCACAATGACTAAAGCAAACAAGAAATCATAACAACTATTAGTTTGTCTGTCCTTGGCTTATCGTTCTGCTTTAGGTAAGGTATTAATCATGTGGGGAATGGGAAAGGGAAGAAGAAAGTAGCAGTGAAAGCAACTATGCTATTCTCTTGCATACACTTGCCTTCTGGCACAATATTCTGGATGCAAAGTTCCCGGCAATTCAACATTATGGTTTCCTTCTATTTGGCCATTGTTCTCAGCATGCAGCATTAAAGTCTGCTTTCTATAATAACAAGTCTTTAAGGGTTTCACTGGTGAAATGTGACTATCAAAAGTTTTAAAACAGAGCTTATGGTTTCTCTTTTTTTTTTGAGAATCAGAGAAAAGCTGCAAAAAATTCTGAAAAAACAAAAATCAATATATATCAACTTTGGTAGCAGCAGCTGTTGGCAAGTGTACCTTCTTTGAATAAAGCTGTCAATATGGCTAAGAGCTTAAGGGCTATTTTTGAGGCAGTTACCTCCTTGGACTAAAAATTAATGACTATAAACATTCTTTGTTTCTGCCCCATCCCCACACTCCTGTGTTTTCCTGTGGTAATGAGCAGAGTCAAGCTATCACTTGTACGTGAATGTTGTGAGCACAAAGAAGGGGAGTGTGATACGATGGCAAAACTACTCCCCTCAGGTCTACCTCCTTATAAAACAAACAAACAAAAAGCAACAGCAAACACCACGCTAAATCCTTCTGATGAGGGGGGAAAAGGAAACCTTAATTTGACTGATTGTGCTTAAGGCTGTGGAGGAGACATCCACACATAACTACCACGCTGCATCCTGGCATGCATCCAGAATTTGAAGCGCCAGAATTATATATGGTGGCATGTGTCAGGCCATTTCACTGCACCTAACAGTTGTCTCCAGCTTCATTTCAAGCTAATTAGCTGCAAAAGTCACTTGAGAAAATTCTCCCCTTCATGGGGATTTCACAATAAGGGCTCTAAAAGACATCATCCCCTATTACAGAACTGAGGAACGTGGAAAGACTAAGAAATGCTGCACTAAAATGAGATGATCAATGTTTACTACAAATCAGTCAACACTATTAAGTACTAATAGGGCAGAATCAAAATTAATAAAAAAAGAAGGAGAATAAAAAAAGAAGAAATCAATAAATTAGTCTGGCCAATGAGAAACCTCATGGGTTTAACTTGATATGCCATTAATATGAAAAGAATTTGACAGTTTACATAAGGGATGTGACCTGGTGCCAACAACCTCTGGCTTCTACATTTTCCAGATGGCAAGAGATTAGGCTAAAGTCTTTATTCTCACAAGAAGATTTTTTTCCTCCATGGAAAAACTATAAAGGACAATTCTGTTCCAAATTTCAAGTCTCTTTCACAAATGTCTACTCAATTCCAGGCCTTAACTAATGTCCATTAAAAGAAGTCTTTGGGTTTGAAGTAGTGAAGAATAAAAAGAACAAAGAAGAATTAGGGGAAAAAAAAGATGAAGGCAAACCTAAATTTAATGCTAGTCTTTAAAAGATATATTGACAAAAGCAGTGGGGCAAAGTTTGGACTACCATTAGCTTACAGGAAAAGGTTGGCAATTTTCAATTGTGGATGTGAATGCCTACTTGAGTTTGATCTTGATGGACTTAAAATAGGGAAAAAGTTAAGCCTCCTTAGATATTAAAAAATGCAGTTTTGTTAAATTCAGTATGCACCATTTTTTTCACTTTGATTTATACCACCATTGACAAAGACTTTGAAGGACATTCCTGTTTAATCTGGTAAAGAGCCACAGCACAGGGCATTGTCTCTGCTTTGCAAACGTTAATATGAAAAATCATCCCTTGACAAAGCATGACACTGTTTTCCATTAATCCCTGAAATACAGCAAAGAGGGAAACTGGAGCCTTTCATTGCCTCTCATCCAGGGGAAGACATGGATGATTAATCAAAGTGGTCCATAAGGTGAAAATATATTGTGTGAAATGTAACTTTTGCAGACAGAAATTCATAACTGATCAATCAGGCTAAACATTAAAAAAAAAATCAAAACATATTTTTCAGTGCCCAAGGTATCAAAAAAGTCATCTGTGAGAGTTGTTCACTTCTCCCTTCAACCATCAAAAAGTATTACCTCATTTTTTGCTTTAGTGGCATCACCATAGTAACCCTTCCCCTGCAAGAAATATTCCCCAAAGTCCACCACCCCCTCCAGCACATGCCTTCAAGATCTCGTATCTTTGTGCCTTATAAATTGACTTGGTCCCTGAAGACTCACAGTAAATTCAAGTGCTGAACACACACCAAACCTCAGCCATTAAAGGATCATCTCCAAATCTAAGCTTAACAAGTGCTCTACACAAACCAGATTTTAAAGTGATCAACATTTCGGCTCAGTCCAAAATGTGGAGAAACAGAGCAGCTATTACCAAGACATTGTTTCCTTAACTAACCCCGTCTTGCCTCTCACCATTAGTAACTCATTTTACACATGATCATCTTTCATTTCCCAACATTTAGGTTGGTAAAGATAAATTTATAGTACTTTCCACATTACAATTGTATCATTCAGATTCACAGACTAGAAAAGTCCAGCAAACATATAACTTCAAAATGTTATTTAAGGAAGTGAGCCAAGAAGATTACGTCATTGCACTAGGTTTTCCTCAGTGGTCTAGAGGAAAAAAATGGATAATATACCCAGTAATCCCTTTATAGGCCTCCTTTGCAAGGAGTAAATGATGCAGTTTTGTTTGTAAAATATTTTGAGGAATGGTCAAACACTAGAATTAATATTAGGGCTCAGGGATGTAAAAATATCTGCCATAAAGTATTCTCTTATTAAAGACAGTAAGGGTTTTTTTAGCCAAGTTATTTTACCATTTTGCACCAATTCTGAAATCTTCTGCGCTTATCAAATTAGATAAATAAGGGGTTTGACACACTGATAAATAACATTTCAACATTTCAGTCCCACACTTGGGCCGCCTGGGGCTACACTGCAGCAGGACAGGACAGTTAATTTTCCCAAAGACTTTTCCCCACATTCTCACAAGCAGAGAGCTGCTATGCACCAATTAACAGGAGTAAATCAGTTTCATAGGATTCAGAAATAAACTTTTTCTTTGCCCATGCTGCTGCTTCAGATGACAGCCACACTGCTACTCTCACTGCATGCATGACACCTCCTCTGCTTCCTCAATGCAGCCTGGTATCACCCTAGTAAACCAGGGCAGGTTTGTACACCTTTACTGGTAGTATTTTGTTTTAAACTCAGAGAATGGGAACCAAAGCTTGATCATTTATTCAAAAAACTCATTACCTGTACCTGTAGCTGAAGGCAACAGAACCTTCTGTAAGAATATCAAAATACTCTTTTTGTTGCTTTTGAAAAGCAACTGGCAGAGCAATCCTTTCAACTTGATAAGCTTTAGCTAAAAGCATATAATGATGCTCTTGATATTTCTCAGATTCTCAGAGACGATTATATTCGGTCAACAAAAAAGGAAAATTTAGAAGAAGGTTAATTCAGCACAGCAGAGGATGGAAGAAAGCCACGAAGATCTAACTGCCTTTTAATGTTCAACTTATGTTGGCAACTTCTTTTTCTGCTCAATATTTCTGAATGTCCTTTGAAAAGACAAATTTCTTTAGATTCTTATGAAAACTTGGCTCCTTCTCTATAAACAGTCTACTTTTCTTAAGTTCTTCCCCTTTTCCTTCTCATGTATCCCCCAGTTTCCACATATATATATATACATACACAGTTTTGGTTTTTCTTTAGTTACACTGTACAGCACTTTCACTCTGTTCTCTAATTCATGACTGTTTATTTCACATTTTCCAGACATATTCAACAGAGAACTGAAAAACCAGAAGACAGGGAGTCTGAATTACTTTATGTCTGTTAGGAATTTTTTAGGGAGAAAAGATCTCATATTTGACGGCTATTGAAGGAGTACTAGATTCTAGAGATGAATGAGACAGCTGGAAATTCCTTACATATATTTTGCTTTTCTGTTGCAAAGAGCTATTGTCTTTTAGGATTGAATCAGAAGGTTCTATCTTGACAGGAATAGTCGAAGATCAGTTTGTAAAAACAAAATAAAACAAACAAAAAACCAAACAAAACAAAAAAAACCACAAACAAACCCCAAAATAGCAACAACAGCAAAAAAAACAAGCCACAAACTAAAGTTTTACCAAGAACTGTTCTAGTACAGTATAGTATAGTATAGTATAGTATAGTATAGTATAGTATAGTATAGTATAACAAACAAACCTGATAACTCAGTTTATCAATGTGATTAATAGTGCACTCTGTCATGCATGATACAAACACAAGTCCTACGCAGTCTAGACAGCAGTGCACAAATTATCAGTAACAACTAATTAAAAATAAGTAATCTTAAAAGTAGCAAACCTAAATTTTTCTTTGGTAGTTTGTGATGCTCCTTTTAAAAGCCAGTTTATGAGAATCTAAACCAAATTTCAATTGTTTTTTTTTCAAGGGAGAGGCAAAGGAAAAACATCTTTATAGTACTGGTAATACACTGTAATAGGAATATCATTATATATATCCTTGCAATTTTGTATCCACTGGGTGAGATAGCTGCGCAGTGTACCTTGCAGATGTATAATTCTTGTTCTCTAGTCAAAATGAGACTGAACAGCTACAAGAGCAACAAAAAACCAGAAAGTATATTTGGACACCATTCTTGGTTTGTGTTCTTCTTCTCTATGCGAGTAGATTACATTTTCCCCAGATGGTATGCTAAATTGTGTCCACAGATCAAAAAGACCACAGGCCAACCAAACAGGTTTTCACCTTTCATTGCCAGCACTTCTTTTCAGGTCACAAAACCTACGCCAAGATCTTCACTTTCAAAGTAAACAGCATTTTCATTTCATGCCTCCTTCAAAGTTCATCTGAAGCTGTCATTCATATTTGGCTATAGTCTTCTTGAGCAAATGAATCACAAATATATGAACAGTAAGTACCCGTCTGGAATTCTGGCAAAGGATTTGTGTATCTGTACATTTATACTGTTTAGCAGCAGTATTTTCAGTAAGGGGGAAAAAAAGCACATCTGTCTTTGTCTCAAGGATAGTGACTCCTATCTATTAAAACCTCAAGAGATAATGTTGACAGAAACAGACCTGCAATTTGTTTAGTAGCACTTGGAAATTAGAGCAGGTCTTGACAACAGTGGGACTTTTCTGCTATGCACCCAACATTCCAGATGGACTGCATCCAAATACACTTGTCCACAGAATAGGAAAGAATATCATTGCAAATAATAAAGTGGTACCAGCTTGGCCTCCCCCTGCTTTAAAGAAATCTGAGTAGTGTTTTACCACATTTTAAAAAGACAAAGACAATTTTATTTTAAATCACTGAGCACCATAAAAAGCAGCTTTTGTAGATACCTAAAAGGAGATATTACTTGTTTAAATGTTTAAAGGTGTCCCTCAGTAGCTTCAATCACAGAGCTCATCCTTTCTTTCTGAACAAAGCCCTATACCTTGCCAAAAGTTAAATTATATCATTGATGGAAATCACAGATCTTGTTTACCATCCAAAAGCTGAGAAAAATCTCAGCACGCTGGAATTTAAAACAACCCAAGGTCCTCATTTCAAACTTGATAGCTATGCCTTTCATTTGGGATTTGGCTGGTGTGGAGGGTGGGGACACACCATCTTTTAAGTGCAGATTTTAGATACATCTTTGATTAGAGAAGCACTTTTCTCTGTGTACATACAAGCATTCTGTTTTTAAAGGGGAAAAAATGAACAGTGCTACTCCATCCTGTTTAGCAGACATCTGTACTAAATATTTTGTAAAACTTTAGTTTTAACTGTTAGTTTGTCTTAAAAAAACAATCCTCAAACTTGGAAGAGGCAAACAAATTAATTTTGCACAAGCCTGCACTGGAGCAATGCGCTTAGTAGCCAGCTAATCCAAGAGGAAGTTAAGGTTTTCACTTCAATGGGTGAGCTGTCTGGCAGAAAGTAACAGGCAGCCCTTCTATCTTCAGTGATAACCAAAGCAAAATGTTTTGTTCAAGGTCAGCTCATTTTCAAGCTTTCTGTGTGCTCAAATGGCTCAGCTACTCCCATGCATATCTTTGAAAGATCCCTGCAGTGAGCTGCAAAAGTCCTTCAAATCCTCACCAGACTAAAACTGGGAACGCAGGATGAAGGAAAATTGAAAAGGAGCAACAGCAAACCCCAGGAGGCTAAAGGAGCACCAGCTGCACTCTACCTATCTGTTTTAGGAGACATGGTTTCTGGTCACTTGTTTCACATGTAAGACTGTATTAAAATATAACCCCCTTGCTGCTTTGTTCAGTCATTTTATGTAATGGTTTGCTTCACTTTTTCTTGCTTATAGCAACTATAACTTGTGAGAAAAGAATGTTCTTTGTTAATAAATCTCTAGTTTTTAAATGCTCAGAGAGGCATTTAAAGCATATAATTGACTAGATGGAACATAAAAAACATCTTAAATGCTCTGGCAAGGCATTCGGCAATATCTAAATTCTGTCATAAAGAGGACAAAATCACAGTTCAGAAGCTGCATGAAAGTATTTAACACACTCAAAAGTTTCTGACACACACAGCAGCCAAAGCGATACCTACTATTGAAGGTCAATGAATTAAAAAAGTAAAAATGAAAGTTTATCCACAGAAATACCTTTCAAGTGTATTAATCTCTAGGTCAATTTTGTACTGACCCAGCTGTTTTGATTTTAAAATTGTGTTCATAAAAATATAATAATATATTTAATTTGTTTCTACTACTTCTTTCTTCTCTACATTTTGAGTGGTGTAAAGATCTTCCATTTCAGAAATTCCATTGGAATCAAAATATCAGTATTTGTCTACTGATTTTAGGATGAAGTGTCTTCATATAGTGTAGCAGTATTTCTGAGTTCAGAACACACTTTGGTGAGGTAAATGTATCCCCACTGCTAAAAAAAGTAAGGTATGTGAAATAATTTACAAAAGGCTTTGCATACACACAGCCAAGCATAAGACTAGTCAAACACCTCATAGAGCCCTGGGAGTTTCTCCTTCTGTTGTTTTAGCTCCTTAAACTTAAAAAGAATGATACTGTAAAATACTAAAAAATGTTTAGAGAAGTGAGGAAACATAGAAGAAGCTTAGTGTATGTTAAAAAATCAAAGGAAGTTAAAATGATTCCAAATGTTATTCTTAATCAACATTTTAACTGAATCTCTACCTCAAGTATTTACTTTTTTCTTAATCTAAGTTGCCAGTTGCCAAAAACCAGGCTAGCACGACAAGAACGTGGATTTCTATTTGCAGCATTTTCCTGAACTTTCTTAGAAGCCTTCAATATTTTTATTACCAGAATTAAAGATCTGATTCTGCGCGAGATAGAGCCAATACTGCTGCTCTTATTTTCCAAGCCAATCTGTACACACCCAAAGTTAAAACAAAACAGAATAAAAAATTGATTCTCTGTGAAAGTATCAACAGTGTTTCTTCTATAGTTACAAACAGATGCTTAATGACTCTTCCCTTGCAAGTTTATAAAACTTGCAAAGCAATTGCAGTAATGACAGGTGCATAAGTACAGACCAAAATTAGCAACAGAAAACAGCAAGCTGTTGTTACCAATTTTGCATAACATTGGAATAGCTAGAACAGAACTAGGCTCTTCTGAGCTCCTTTCAAAGACCTCAGTGATATCAAGCAATTTGAAAATAACCCTTCCAGCACAATGTTTTTCTACCTTTACCAACAGTCATGCTCAAGACTTAAATTAGAAAACTTGCTCCCCAGCTCAGTTCAAAGACACTGTTTCCCATTGAACTGGAAATTTTATTGCTTATGGTTCATGCATTCAATTCTAAAACAACAGCAAGCTTAACTGCTTGAGAGATTCTGCTCTGCAAAAAGTAACTTCAGTAAAATCACTGTTTCTTTTCTACCATATTATAACAGAGAATTACATTACAGCCACTGTTTGCTGTATAAAAAAGTATGAGAGAAACAAAACAAAACAAAGCTCATAAACAGCCATCCAGTGATTTTAGAAAACATACAAGGGAATCCTGGCTTTTAGGACGAACAGTTTAAGGAACTTACAGTCAGTATTCCTTTTATAGTTTCAAAGAATAAGTGGCATCCCCAAGTTATATTTACCTACTATAAGCAAGTAGTTGGGCACTTCCTGAGATGCAGGGTAATTATTTGTGTTTAATATAACCCTGAAATAATTCTGTAGAGAAAAGGAGACACAGAAAGTATTTATCATTTTCTTTTCACAGTTCCCCATTATTTGGGTAAACACATTCACATCTTTAGAAAATAAAATGGAAACAACAGCTGAACCACAGTTTTGCTGCTTGCCAAGATCTACAATGTGTGCCAGAAGATTAAAATAAAATAGGGTTAGTGAAGTTAGAAGCAGATCCAAAATATTACAGCAGAAATGCCCCATTTCTTACTCTGCATCCATTTTTATATGATGAGAGAGAGGAAATAAATTTCTTGGGATGATTTACATTTGCAAAAAGGGTCAAAATGTAAACTGGAGGGACTGAAAGCCAGTGTTAAAAGAACTGATCTTTCACAGAAATCTCTGTGCATTATGTGAATGCTGTTGGCTGAACCTGCTTAGAAAACACTGCCAATCAATATGTAGCTCCTCAGCAAAAAGAAGTCTTCTTCCAGAAATGTTTCATCCCAGGAGAAACTCCCTCCACAGTACAGCCCTGGAGAACTCATGTACTAACAATCACTAGGAAATGGAATCTGAAAACACACTACTTTCAATAGGAAGAATGATATTAATCAGGTAATAAATCAATGTATGACCCCACTTAATACAAAACACATTTATGGCTATCCTATACTACACAGTTAAGAAGCAAGCTGATCCAGTAATATATTCTATGTTTTTCAATCAGCTGCTGCAAGTTGGCACAAACACATCATTACTTCAGAAATCCTACAAAAAGCTTTGCCTCTTTGCTAATCGTTTGTTCCTGAAGGCAGAACTTCAGCTATTACTCCCAACATGGAAATGACAACAAAATTTCTGTAGGCTTCTTTTTCTTCATCATTTCAAATGTGCAAGCCCTCTGTTTTTTATAAACTTCATTCTCAGATAATTTTAGAAGACCATTTAAAAAAAAAAAATCACACTTGAGAGGGTACTAAGAATAAGTAAGCTTTTTGTAAATGCCATGAAATAAGATTTCCAAGACAATTTGTACCTTTTACTGTTTTCATGGATAAAGATTATTTGGAGGAGAATATTCAGATACACTGTATACTTACTTAAGAGAATAAAAATTGTTAACAAGCTTCACACTTCAAAACTGCAGCAGAAATCAATTCCACCACACATCAAGTTCTGGGCTATCATCATATAGGTGCAAAGGGTAAGACAAAAGTTAGAGATGACATGAAACCCAGGCTGATCAGCCAGGTTCTCAAGGGTAAATTTGCAATAAATTCAATTTTTATCCAACTCACTATTTCAAGCTGAGTCACAGCTCCAAGGACCTCTCCTAAGAGCCAAAATTATGCCCTTGCAGTTCCAACACAGCATCCCCACAAAAATGTTGCAAGATAGACTCTGAACAAAAAAGGTTTCTAAAGAAGCACTGATATCCTAAGCTTAAAAACTCTCTGATAATGCAACAGGTACAAAGCTCTCAAAACACATTACCATGTAAGGCTTTTTTGTTTAAAACATACCTTCATACATGTCCTCAGCTTGGTCATTCATCAACCAAAACCACAAACCCAGGTTGGTCCAAAACAGGACAGCAAACAGATCAGTGCCTGGGAGAAGCACTAGGAGTAGAAACCTGTTGATTTGGACTTGCAGTCTTGCAGATATGGAGAGACAACAGCTGGTGTTGTGCTCTGCTTGACTGAACAGGAGGCCAGCTCTCCCTTCACTTTTGTCCTGTTGTGCTGCCCTACCCTAAAAGCACAAAAGGCTCATGAGACAGGACAAGATTTTGGAACTGGGGAGAGAGAGGGAAGGAAATAATCCCATGCAGATTTTTCTTTTTTTCACAAGTGACACTTAAGTTCTCCCTATATTCATACTTGCCTTATCCTGTTTTCACTGCACTGACACTAATCCGCCTTGAAATTGGCTGATTCTGCCCAAGCCATGTTTACACAGAAGCATGTTTCATCTGGTTGTCCTCATTCAGAGACCAGTTTCTGCTCTGTGGCAGGAGAGATTATTAAAAACCTTATTTTACAAGCACATGCTTTAAAGTGACTCAGCTTGGAAAGATAACTGTATTATATCAGCCTTCCACTCCCTAGGTCACAGAGAGGGAGAGGTAGCAGTAAAAATCTCAAATGGAAATTGCTTTCTAAATATATTATCCTCCATAAAAGCCATTTACCAACTGCTAGTACCCACAAGACAAAGGGAAAAGATAAAAAGTACATGTGACATGGCAGAATAGGGAGCAACATGGAGGACTCATTTGTATTATCACACTGAACATTAACCACAAGAAGGTAAAAAACCAAATGCTCCCTGTTTTGCACAAACATCAATTACATCTAGTAATTTCACTGATCATTCTTGTGAAGCACTAATGCATACAGCATTCTGGCTTTTATGGCACAGGTAGTGTTTCATTGTCTCCGCCTCAGAATTCCCTTTTGTTTGGGAGAGAAAACATTTTTTTTTTTCCTGATGATAAGTAACATCTGCAGCCTCACATGAGGCCTGAAGATCACACTACCTAAACCTGCTAGCTTATTTCATGGCAGAGAGCAAGGATCATAGAATCATTAACATTGGAAAAGACCTCTAAGATTGAATCTAGCCATTAATCCAGCACCATCATGTTCACCACCAAACTATATCCCCAAGTTCCACATTCACAGGACTTTTGAACTCCTCCAGGTACAGCAATTCCACCACATCCCTGGGCAGCATATTCAAACACCTGGCCAAGCCTTTCAGTGAAGAAATTATTCCTCATATCAAATCTAAACCTCCCTTGGTGCAATTTGAGGCCATTTATTCTCATCCTGTCACTTCTCACTTGGGAGAAGAGTCCAACCCCTTCCTCACTATAACTTCCTTCAGGTGAGTTGTAAAGATTGATAAGATCCCCCCTGAGCCTCCCCAGACGGGCTAAACAACCCCAGCTCCCTCAGCCACTCTTTTTCAGACTTGTGCTCCACACCCTCCCCCAACTCCATTCCCTTCTCTGGACACGCTCCAGCCCCTCAATGTCCTTCCTGAATGGAAGGGCCCAGAGCTGGACAGCTGGACAGCACTCGAGCTGTGGCCTCACCAGTGCCCAGCACAGGGGGATGGTCATTGCCCTGCTCCTGTTGCCCCTCTGTTGCTGACACAGGCCAGATGTCCTTGGCTTCCTTGGCCACTTGGGCACAGCTGGCTGATGTTCAGCTGCTGTTGACCAGCGCCCCCAGGTCTTTTCCACCAAGCGGCTTTCCAGACACTCCGTGACAGCCTGTAGCACAGCAGGGGTTGTTGTGACCCAAAGACACTTGGCCTTGATGGAACTCAGGCCTTTGGCCTTGGACCATGGGTCCAAGCTGTCCACATCCCATTGCAGAGCCTTCCTGTTCTCCAGCAGATCAACATTCCCAGCCAACTTGCTGTCATTTGCAAACTGACTGAGGGTGTACTCCATCCCCTCATCCAGATCATGATAAAAATACAATACAGGGTTAGCCCCAACATGGGGAACCCCAGCGGTGACCAGCCACCAGCTGGATGTAACTCCATTCACCACCACTCTCTGGGCATGGACTACCCGGCAGGTTTTTTACCCAGTGAACACTGAACCTGTCCAACCCATGAACAGCCAGTTCCAGGAGAATGCTGTGAGAAATGGTGTCAAGAGCTTTGCTGAAGTGCAGACAGACAACACCATAGCCTCTCCCTCATCCACCAAGCTGGTCACACAGCCATAGAAGAAAACCAGGCTGGCCAAGAAGCATCTGCCTTTCATAAACCTGGGCTGGCTGGGCCTGATTCCCTGGTTGTCCTCCATGTGCCATGTGATGGCACCCAAGATTATCTACTCCGTGGTGAGTTTTATGCAAGCACACTTACGTGGAACAAAAATATACTTCTCCTCCTAGGGTTTAGATAACACCTTCACTCTTCATGAAAACTCCAGTGGAAGGAAGGAGGGGCACTTCTTGCATATGTTGAGCAAATCTTTTGCTGTTGTTTCCTCATTATCATTTACAACATTCTAAAATCACCAGCCTTTAAGTCCTTTCCTTCAGCAACCACTACTAATCCCCCTAAAAGCAGAATTTAAATCCAAATGCCACCAGTCACTTTTGTTGGGGGTCATCCCCATCACACCTTCTCCAGTGACTAGGCCAAAAATCATATTAGCCTTTCCAAGTTGCTAATTACCAATTTTCTAGATCTGTGAGTTATGTCAGAAAAAAAAAGTGTTACTGGTTTTCTTCCCCTTCATTCATCACAAAAAAAAAAAAAAAAAGGAAAAAGACACAAGACACCAGTCACACAAGAGACGATTAATCTATGCCTTCTTGTATTCTACATTTCAAATTAGACCTAAATTGCTGTACTTTTCAATTACAAATAAGAGGTACCTAAAATTAAAAAAACCCAAACTATTCCTTTATTAGTTCAACAGCTTTTCAGCCTTCTAAGCTATGGAGCTGATATTTCTAAACCAAAAAAAACCCGAAAAATCTGTAGTTGCTAGAGCAGAATCTTGAATTCAAAAATATAAACAAAGCCATCAGTTACCTACATACACATGCACCATACTCCTGTCCAGGCAGACTTGCTCAGTTCAGTAAAATCCACAACAGATTCTCATCAAATTCAAGAATAACAACCACAAACTAAAGATGGAAGAAGACATGCAGCAAAATCCAAAGCCTGAGTATAACTGCAATTAAGATGATGTAGAGAGGTCAGGGCACTTTCTACTCACTCTGTGCTCCCCAAAGAGATATTTCTAAAATTATCAAAATTCCAAGAGGTCATTAAAGACAGCAAAAGATAATGGAGATAGGGATGAATGTAACAACTTGTCAAAAGATCAGCAACAAATACTTTTGACTAAAGTGTAAATAGGAACCAAATATATTCTGTCCACCAAGGCCTGCTAGATAAAGAAAATGTACTGCTCAGTGTCAAATACCCATATCCCAGGACTCTCTTTGCAAGTGTGTGAACAATTTATGCTACACAAACAAACCTACTGAGGGGATGCCTCACATCTCCTCTACCACAGGCAATGGACTCAAAAAAAAAAAAACAACACCCTATTACCAAAAGCTGAAATTAAATGTGGTCTCATTTTTAGCTCACATAATAAATTGCTACTTTCTGAAATAGATGTCAGCATGTAAATTACACAGTTGTGCACACTTTCTCAGCTATATCAAGAGTTAATTAAATGGCAATACAGCTAAGATTATTCCTCCAGTACTTCAATATTTGAATGGACTGGCGTGTCAAGTATACAAATCAACTCAGTCTGCACACCACAAACACACACTTCTTACCAGTTTTAAGCCGCAGACAACAGTGATAAGTATATTGCTGCCTCTGTCAAGAGCCTGGAAGGCAGCATGGTAGGGAACTAACTGAGATGTAAGGTAGAGAGGAATAAGTGTACATCATTTTCAACTGCAAAAAAGGTATTAACAGTAATTAACAAGCATTTAACTCACTTTGCTCCAGAGCTCCCTGGCCATTATCAAATAACATGAACTAAAACCTCTGAAATAGATCCAAACAAGAACACAGACAGGGGTTGAGCACTGTAATTCACCACTGCAGGCAGGCAAAAAATTACCACCTTGATAACAAAGGACTGAGGGCACTGACAGATGTCTCCAGCAAACCATGCTGGGACAGCTGAATACCAGCTGCCAGCCTGCCCCTCCATTACTGAGCAACCTGTCAGCCATCTTCATACAGAACCTTCAGTGCTCTTGCTCTCCTATGCAGCTCAGCCTACTGCACTGAACTGTGAAGGGAGAAGAGGCACCTTTTAGCACCTAGGTACAAACCTGGTAACCCCTGGCACAGGGATAAGTGAATACACAACACTAAACAGGCAACAATTTTGAGTGAAGGGGTGAAGCAGGTTGCCAGGGAAAATAAGCTATTAACATTAACCAGAGAAGAATTGCTTAACTGCAACTCTCAATGCCCCAAATCTCTGATTTGCAGGAATTGCCAGATGCTCATGCCAAAAAGCATCCTGCTGCACATTCATTCTGATCAACCTAGAAGCAAAGTATATTGCACAGGACTGCAGACTCTGAGGGGAAAGAGAAGCTGGGGCAGAAACAAAGAGAAGCACCCGCTGGATGATGTGGGGAATCACCCACAATGCAAGACACTCAGCCAGCTTCTTAAAACGGGGTATCTAGGTATCAGTGGAACAAACAGGTAATCCTAAAAAGAAAGGGATTATGTCCAGCAAGCAATCTACAGATGTTCTCATTTTCTTTCTTCTAGCAAACATACTGTCATTTAAAAGAGAACCAGTGTAAGCCTAGATCAGAAGAAATGGATGACTGGCAAGCAGATGAAAGTAAGCTTTACCTTCAGATAGTTGCTATGGACCAAGTGAGAACACACAGGAGAAAAGCAGAGAAAGCATGTGCATGTAGGGGTGAGAGAGAAGGAAAATTTAACCTTGTGCTGAAGACTGCAATGTGATTATCTTGTAGCTGCAGGTCTTGTGACATGCACATAAAATTAGACCCCCGGTGCTCTTCACTCTTCATGGGGATATAAATCATCACTCAATCCTCACAGAGTATTCATCTTGGTATATTCAGGCTTTCTTTTTAGATTTCTTGAGATAGAAGGCCAAGGTTGCCTGTTCATGCCAAATTCACTCTCAACTAAATACCACTATATATTCTTAGGCATTCAATTTATAATGCCAAGCAACAAGATTCTAAGCACTTCAGATTTAGAAGAAGCTAGAATATTAAAAAGACTTTCACCCAGAAGCTATGGATATTTAGGCATTTTGTGTTTGGAAGCTCTAGTCTGTATGAGTTTTATTGAAATACAGACATACTTCTCTTGGCAGGATGGTATATTTCTTGCTGTAAGACAACAGAAAACCACTGGCAGGACTTGATCAGCTTGCCTATCACTGATGGCAAAATGTACACTGAATAAGGCATGTCCAGCAAGCTCTAAATTCCAATAGAGGAATTTGGCTTTAAAATTGTTGTTAGAGTTCTCTTACACAGCTGGGTGATTTTATGAATATGGTAATAACTATAACCTTTAGAATTCAAGACAGGAACAGCAGATGGAACCTAATTAAGAGAGAAAAAATATTAATTCGTCTTCATAAGGAATGGGAAAGGCAACAGCTCTTTGCAAAGGGAGATCCTCCGTGTCATTTAATAAATGCAGAAACAACCAAGTAGACCAGGGACACACTGGGAAACAGCTACAGCCTGCACTGGAGGCCAGGATCTATTACTAGCTTAAGAAACTGAATAGACAAGAAACAAGACTAACAACAAACAGTGGTGGTTTTTTTCACCGTACATGACTGCTGTGGTCTGACTGCATCCTCAGCTTTAGCTTACAAAGAAAAAAACATGCAGAAAATTGTATTTCTTTCAAGCTGCTTCAGTTACCTGCACTTCAACTTCATGAAAATCCCTGAAGAACTTGCATTACTCTGTTTTTCTTACAAATAACGCAATGCAGTAGACACCTGTCTTTATGTCCCCTCATATAGCTCAGGGTAGAAGATGGAGGAGGAGGCAGGAGCAGGCTTTTTAACAACTTAGTAAGAAGAAGGATTCTTGTTTTTTCTGCTGGAAGAGAGGACTCAGAATGGGAAGTAGATGAGGGGCATAAATAGCCTCTTAGAAAAATCTAAAGGAGAAGTCCAAACCAAAGATCCCAGCAAATACTTGGTTCTCTTAATAAGTTCTGTCATGTCAAGAATGAAACCCATACTATGTTTCTTTTTAAAAATGTTATGATAATTCAAGGTAGAGGACTGGGGTGGGGATAGAATAACAGAGCAAAAGATCTCATTTCCAACTAGGTGCCTCACATTCATCTCCAAAATCAGCCTGCAGTATCTCTAGCTCTTCCCTTTTCTCACACTTTAGCACAGAAATTAGTAAATATGTACAGATACAGATGATTTATTTATCTTATTCCAGCATTGCTGAATTCACTTCTAAGGCAACTCAAGAGAAAGTAATGATTCAGCTGAAGTAAAAGCATGTAAAAACAGGTGAGAGATAACAGCCACTCAATGCCCTTCCTCCATTCCAGGCAACATTTTTCTAATTGCCATTTCACCAAGTTGGCAGGGGGAGACTAAAAACAGTGAAGCTAAATACATACACATACACACACACACACCACGCAACTTCTGCTTCTGTTTACTCAGTCCTTATCCAGGCCCATTAAGCAGCATTAGCTGGAGATGAAAGGAATGTTTTGAAGAAGACAGGCATGTGTTACCATACCTAGCTGGGCAAATAATGGTGCCAGTGATATAAATCCCATAAACTGTGCACTGTTGATACTGATTCAACACCTACCCCTGTGATACTAGCATAAGTATAAATCACCACTTCACAGTAGCATAAGTATACACATTTGTGTACACACAAATTGTGTGTGCATGTGGTATTTTCTTGTTCTGGCACAACATATTTGATTTTGTGTGCCTTACTATTGCTATTGCAGCTCTGGACCCCAGCAAAGGACTCCTCCTCCCTCATAATTCTGCCCCCCTCCCTGGCAACTACACTTCCTTTAGCTCATTAGCATAAGTAGGGAAAATACCATATAACTCACAACATAACTTGTTCATTTAGGCATACACGTCCAACAGAAATCAGAGACTCACATAATATCCTGAACTGGAAGGGACTCAGAAGGATCACTGAGGAAAACTGCTGGCCCTGCACTGAACAGTCCAAGAGTCACACCATGTGCCATTGTTACTGTACTTTACCAAAATCCCACTTATTTGACCAAAACAAATACTGAAACAGTTGCAAAACACTGTGAGGGCAGAGAGAAATTTGGGATATTTTCACTTAGCCAGATGTCATGCTAACAGAAACACTCACAGCAACTGCTGTGAAATGTGTTAGCTTTGCCAGCCATGCCAAATAAAAAAAAACCCAACCAAACAAATTCCCTTTTAAAAGTAGAATAAAATTAATAATTGGTAGTGTTAACAGTGCACAGAATACAGATAGCAGACCTGCTGTCTATACTGAACTATAGTTCAATACCTCAGCTGCCCCCCCCCGCAGAAGACACTTGTACTTGCCCTTAAGCTAAGCCTCCCACTAGCATCCCTGCAGCAGTCATCACAGGGACAGATCCCGGTGTTTCTCTGACATTTCACTGGGCACCTGTGCAATTTCATTAAAAAAAAACACACGAGGCACCTTATGCCACCTACAGGCTCTACTGCTTGCTTTCTCTGAAACTCAATGTTTATTTAAGCTCGCCCCAGTCTGCTTGTTTTCAACCCTGCGTGCAAAAGTTTTCCCAGAGGTGTCCTGACCCCAAGCTTCCTCTAACCTGCCTTTTCCCTCTCACAAAAGCTGACAGATCTCAGGGTCCATTTCTGCCATACGTTGCTCTCCTCATTTCCAGCAGAACTAACTTTTCCTGGCAAACTCTTCCAAGCCCCAGATAGTCTTCATTATATTCCTTTTCTACAGCACTACTGTGAGGACTAGAGTTTATTTTACCCTTTAGGAGCCTGTTTCCCTTGGATCCCGCTTCTCCCTGAAGTTCTGATGAAAACAACAGGACTATTTGCTTGAGAAAGAATTAGGTGTTCAGGACCAATTGCATTGTTATTTATTAATGTAGAATTACTTTACTATTAGTTATTTCCACACAATAGAAATTGAAGAAAGTAAAAGTTAAGACACACATCTCACTTTGTTCCAGTGTATCGCTTTCTCAGAGAAATGGGAGAACATGCATAACACTGCACTAGGTCCCAAGAGGTCCATTACAAAAATATACCACATATCATTGTAGCAAGAATCACCTCTCTGAAAATCATTCTTAGAGAAACTGCTCAGGAGATGAGCAGGAAAAAATATCCCAACATGTCACCAAAGCAAACAGGAAGGGTGTCTGTGTAGACAGAGCTCTAAATTTCAGTGGAAGCAGAGCTTCAGTAAGAGAGGGATGGGCTTTTGCACAGCCAAATATAGCTGGTGAGATAGGTTTTACTCTAACACAGAAAAGCAAAGCCAATCCTGACCTGCAGGCAACTAGCTGCAATGCCACTTATTTTGGAGACCTCAATACAAAGTGTATTATTTTGGCATCATTTCTTGGTTTGGTTTGGGGTTTTTTTGGAGGAAATGCCACGGGAATCCTTTAGATCTTTCCTGAAAACAGACTAGAGAAGTTTTCAAGTGACATGATAAATTACTTTGTTGAGTCTTACAGGCAAGTTAAGTAATTTGTACTTAGAAGAGAAAAACCTAACTGGACAGCCAGAAGAAAGCTGCTCTGACATGCTCCATACATCTCTAAGGGAAAGGTGGGTTATCTACCATGCTCCTAGACACACCTTTACATAAAAGAAGATGCATTCAGACTTTGAAGGGAACCACATCTTAAAAATCAGCAAACAAATGTAGCATTACCATACTTGGTAGATGTAACATTTGCATCCTTCAACACATCTTTTTGGAAAGTGTGTTATGATCTCATGAATTACTAGTAAAGTGTTGTGATTTTTCATCCTAAGTCATGCAGCCAATGTATTTTTAATCTAAAATGCTTTTTGCATGAAGAGGTTTGTACATGTGTTAAAAAACACTAATGGGCATCCCAAAATTTATCTCCTGGACATACTGTAACCATATTGTCTTAAACAGATTTGATATGGATATGCTTTTCTGGTCCACATAGGCATCAGGTTTCAACACAATTTTCCATTCATACCTTCAAAATAGTATGCCCTCTTCTTCCTGTTTGAGACACCTGAAAGCTGATGGTCCATTGACAGCTGTCTGAATTGGTTCATTCTTTGCTAACTGTTTACTTTAGATCAAATGAAAGTAAAAAGGAAACGGAAAACAGCCCCATTGGGAGGAGACTCATGTGGGACAAATTAGGAGCCACCATAAGATTTAAAAGTCTGGGGGGAAAACAGGACTAACTAGAGGCAGCTGTCAGGATGTGGTTTTTCTGTTTATATTCTTCTCCTTCCATCCCTTAACCCCCTAAATTTTGAGAGAAAATAAGCATGTGTATGCATGCATGCACAAGCAAAAGCAAGTGAACATTGATCTCTCCTCTACAAACAGCACACATAAGAATATAAAGTAATCTGTACAATAGAGGCAACTCAGTCATTGAAATAAACATAAATGGTAGAGCAACTTATTCAAGAAAAAAATTAACTTTTTTCCATATCCAAGTATCATGCTATCCTGTAAAACTGCAATTTCAGAACATCAGTTTTAATCACTAAGTGAGCTACAAACTGGAGCTGGTGGTCAAAGGCTCCACTACAGTTTTGTGGATGGTAATCCTGTTGCTGGATCAAACTTTCCTTGTATTCCATCATCCCTTCTAAAGGCCAAAACAACAACTCTTAACAAGGCACACCACCATGGACAAAACTGTTTCCTATCCAGAAAAACAATGAAAACAACCAAACAAAAACCTTCACAGGCTAAGATTTAAATTTAACATACAGTAAGTATGGTACTAAGAATCCAAATTTAAAAAAAAAAATAAATTCATGCACTGGAGGAATTCTTCCCTTTCACATCTTCTCATGGCTATCTCCCAACTTATTACTGTAATACTTCACATAATGCACTCAAGGAGAACAAGTTCAACAGCTATTATTAACTAATAGTTAAATTAGTACTCCTGGGCCTAACAGCCTCCTATCCCTTACCATCATTTTCACCTTCATGTCAAATCAGCTCAGGTCATTTTAGGGTGGGATGAAAACCAAAGTCACAGATAACAGAAGAGGAAACAGAAGGAACCAGTGGATGGACACAGCACAAGGTGTTCCAGACCACTGAAGAGCTGACAATCTCCAGTTCCCCAAAGATAGCTCTGCCTCTCCACATTTTATTATTCACATCTTCTCTGCCTCTTGTCTCTCCCTCCATGCTTATTCCGCCTATGTAGCCATAATTCAAAAGGCAAATATCTGGATTTCAAATTTCCAGACAAATCAGAACTGCTTATAAACCAAATTACACAAGAGCTGAACATTCCTCCCAAGAAGGATTCTATCAGAAAAGTGAACCTGACTCCGTAGATGACACATTTTTTAGAGACAGAATAAGATAAAATTTTAAGTGCAATCACAGAAAAACAAAATAAGACTGCCTGGTCAAAGCAGACAGAAGCAATCAAGACTGGTTTTCCTTTAACTGTTCTATCAGTTTGACTTTCCCTGATGGGAGAATGAATTAGAGACAGCTAAGTAACAGCAAGTGCTTTTCAAAGTCCAGTTTTTCTGTGTAATTATGTACTTCAGTCCTAGTTTGAAAGATTATTATTGCAGTAAGCACCTCAACAGGTGATGTAGCAAAAACAATACAGTAACAATATGCCTTTCTGCAGTCTAACAGTCACATAAAAGTAGATTCTTAGTTTACTGCAAGCATGTTCACAGTCACATGCACCCAAAAAAAAAAATTGTTTTCCAGTGTCACTGGAAAAAAGTTGTAAATGTAATATCCCCAACATCACGGTACTTGGGATCTCAGTCAGAGGCATGCACTATCCTGTCTGTTACTATTGTTTGTGATTAAATACATTCTCACTTTTTTGGAAACAACTTATTGTGTCTTTCAGTTCAGTCCTTAGGAAGAGAATATTTAAGTTAAAAAAACCCTGAAGACAACAATTAAGAAAAACGAAGGTTAGAATGATTTTTTTTTAATGTTTTGCTTTCATGTTCTTTGTAGTAAACACCAGAAAAGATACCCATAGCTAAAGATAGCATTTTTTTTCACCTAACTTCTGATTTCTTAATAAAGTTACCCCACTTTCAATCTCACTGCAACACCCTTAATGATTTTAGGCAGGAAAAGTATTTTTCCTTGCTAAGAACGCACATAACAAAAAAGACTGGTTTCCCCAGAAAATTACAGGTTCTTCTAGCAGTAACTACGATTATTGTTGTTATTTTTATGATGCAGGAGTAATTCTAAAACATCTAAATCTGGTTTTTGTACAACCACTCTATGGTGACACCTAATAACCTCTGGGACGAGACAGCAGCACTTTTCTACATACTCCTACTGGAAAACGCTATGCAGTCTCAGTCTATTTTAGTACTATTCATATAATACTAGTATTACACAAACCCATTCACCATCACATGGTGCAATATTCAACAAAGCCCTATGCCACAAATTTAATTAAGCATTGACTGAGTCCAAAAAACCAGGATGAAAGCTAAGCCAGTGAGCTACCCCAATCTCCCTCAAGGGGAAAAAAACCCAAACCAAACACATGAAAGAAAGGAAGAAAATCCAACAAACTCTCACACAGCAAAAACAAAACAATTAAAACCCCATAGCTGTCATAGCATTGTTGTCATATGTATTTATTCTCCCAGCTGTTCACAGGAGCAGGGGCTATAGAGGCTGAAACTTAAAAAGACTTTTCTTGTGACAAAACAAATTTAAATATTTCCAGACAGCTATGCCCATTTGTTGTTACATTAAAGCATCCATTATTCCTTGAACACATGAGATCAATCAGAAAGAAAGAAGTATTACTTAGTGTCACTTAAGGTGCAGTAGGTGAGAAAACCAAATATTTTTCATGTGACTTTGAATGGCCTTTAATTGGCAGTATCTTAGAGCAGGCTTGACTTCCTAATATTTCTTGAACTGCTTTTTCTCCTGAAAAGCAGCAAAGCAGAGTGAAAGGGAGGGCTGTGAGTTTCCCCAGTGCTTACTCCTGTAGTCTTTCGCTATTTTGAAGGCAAAAGAGAAATGCAGGATCTGGGAGTAGACGAGAATAACACAAATAACCATAAATAAATAACTCCAAAAAAAAACAGTGCAGGAGAGAGCAGATAAAGTAGACATTAGGACTATCAGCATGTGGATGGCAAACATGGCACATTTTTTGTAAATTACATCTACAGTACAGGGTTAGTGGATCAGAAAAATTAAACTGCTAAAACTCTGTTTTTTATTACCTAAGTGTCATTCAGTAAATCCGTCCAGCTGGTCACCAAAAGCTAATCTGGCAAGAGTCCAAGGCTCAAGAATCAAAAATTACTGGCTCCAAGCAGACTCTGTTGAAGCACATTTGCTCCCTCCAGAACAGACTTCCCCTCTCAAGAAATATTTTCATGCTGGCCCAAGTGCTGCACAGCATCAGGCTCTCCTCCTACCACGTGATGCCTTTCAGTCCCAGGCTCTGAAATGTGACTCTCAACACCACTCTTTTCCATACAGACTCCCAATATGGTGCTGATGCTTAAATTCACATCTACAGGCTTAAATCAGAAGTACATTATTTAAAATCCATTTCTTTTGATAGAGATTTTTTCAGTCAACATGTGGACATTGTATGGAAAAGAGCAGCACATCAATCCCTACACCAGATAAAAACTGTAAGGATGCATCTACTGGCTGCTTAGTATGAGTGGGAAGAAACGTGGGGAAAGAAAAGAGCCAACCATGCTTGTAAGTGAAATAACTGCAATGTTTTGCTTTACTGCCATGCTGTGGAAAACACAGTACAGTATCCCAGCCAGGCTTCTTTTTCCACAGTGTGGCAGTAAAGAGAAGCAGCACAACTGCAACCCACCTTGGGATGCACAACTGGAGAAGGTCAAGGAATGGACTACTTTTACTACTAACCAAACAACAAGGACACAATTTAAAAAGGAAACAGATCGTATCACTTACTGGAAAGAAGAGATTAGGCCTGCTAATTAAATGCAAGGATCCCCATCTTCTTCCAAAGGGTGCAGCTCTTCCTCCTTACCATCCGTCTGTTTCTGATTTTGGTTCTGACCAAAATATTCATTCCACTGAAATGCAAACTTCAGACCTATGCACAATAAATAGCATCTGGGACAAATTACTGAAAAAACAAGTACCTTTCTTTGTTTGGTGTTAATCTAAAACAGTTATTAAAACAGTTCTAGCTAAAACCTTTGCTCCTTCACAGCAAATATTCAAGTACTTGGTATGAGTGTTACAGGCAAGCCTGCCTCTTTGGTAGTTTCTGTGGATTCAGCCCTGTGACAACAACTCCTCGTGTTCAACATGGCACCGACTGCTCGGAGACCTCCTGTGCCCCTGTTGGGATGCCAGCAGCCTTGCTCATATTGTTTTCAGGACTGGGACAGGGCTCCAAGTCTCCATGCAAAAAACTATTATTCTTAAACACTCATGATTTACCACTGAAAATACTTGCCTAATTCCCAGAATTTCCATTACTTAAGCTCTCTTATAGATTAAGGAAATAATAATTGTAACAATTAAAATTAATTGCCTTTTGTGCCAATGAGAACTGCCCTACTTCCCCCTTCCTGGGGCTCTGACTCCTTTGATCTGTTCAGCCCTTTTACAAACATGAGCTGCAGGAGTGGCAGGTTGGAGTAGGAATGAAGCAAATAATTCCTGAGTGAAATGAAACTGAAACTGGCAAGCAGCCGAGATACTAGCCTGAACGATTAAGTAAAAATAACAGTGATAACAAATAACAATTTTTGTAGTTACCACTCCAAGCAATCCCAAAGAAAAGGTTGGCTGGGAGATTCAGCTTGAGATTCTTGCTGAATCACTGGCAAAACGGCTTTCTGTCAGCACACAGTCAAACATGGTTACAAGAACAATCACAAGAAGCATTCTTTGTTAAGAATAATGTGGGGGCATTTAAAAGAATAATACAAACAAAGAATAATAAAAAGGGGGGGGTATTTATTCCTTTTGCACACCACTTTTTATACAATAGAATATTTTCAAATGAAACAAGTCTGTATTCTACTTTCCCAATTTTCATTTGGAGAAAAAAAATTATAGTATTTTGTGCCAACTGTGCTGGCTTTCAGAGGTTTTTTTTTGTTTGTTTCATTGAATTCTATAGATTTTTCTGTTTTCTGAACATACAAAGAAAATATAATGCACAGAGAAATTCTGCCGAGCACAATAATCTTAGGAAGTATGACATATTTTTTCTTTCAGGTTCAGAGGTTACAATATCCATTTCAGACAGACTAGTAAACACTGCATCATTGGTATTTCCATATTTTCCAATAAATCAGGCTTTGAAAGCCTAAGTATTGCAGCAAATACATGAACTGGATCACTATTCAAAGGGAGTCTGTGTAACAAAGTCATACTAACAAATCTAGGTAGAAAGCAAAACAACCCCTGAAACTGCTGAGCTATTAACTTTTACATCTTATCATCTAAAAATGCTGAACCACTCCCTTTCCTCATTGCTTCATGGGTGCTCCTTTCCCAGTGTTTTACTTTGCTGAGAGTTGCACAGAGGCTAAAAAAATGCACGGCTGTCAGAGAGCTACACTCTTAGCAAGAGTGCCACGAAAAAGAACTGGCTGCCATTTTCAATGCAGCACACAGGTTTCAGGCATCAAATCTAAGACTCCTAAGAGCCAGCTGCAACAATATACAATTGCATGACTGACTGCTGCCGTCATCCACATTTTATCACTGCTCCAGCTGGCACTTTTACAGCGGCCCCGATGCTGTTGGGGTTCCCCCACCCTGAGATGGAGGAGGACTTGACTTTGGAGAGAAATTTCTGGAAGGGCAGATTTGGGATGCGCTGTGTCTGCTGCGCTCCCCCGAGCATTGCGTGTCACGCATGGCACAGGAGCATGAGGAAGCACTGTCGGTGGGCGATGCACCCAGCGGTCGGGGGCTGCAGCACCAAGCCCACAACCCGCTCCCCACTCTGTCTCCAAACATTTCCATACCCACAGAGGCGTGAAAGAGGGGCAGTGACAGGCACGAAACACCAAAACCTTGCATGAAACACTGCAGAGAAACTCCTAGCAGTATTCATTGGAAATTAACTCCTTACTGACTCATGTGATGCTCACACAAAGCCAAAAAAAGGGAGAAGAGGGGACTGACAATGGGCTGTGAGCCGTAAATCACTCACAAACCACTGTGAGATGGAAACACTGGAATTGAACAGCACACAATAAAGATGTAAGGAAAAAAATAATCTCTTCTTCAGTTATTCACTGAAATTATTTTCACTTGATGGCTCACTCATTCCAAGGCATGTCTTTGTCCAGGACACCACATCGCTACCACAAAGGCAAAGCGAGAAAAAGCAAGACATCTGCTCAATCAAGAACTGCTTTTCTCCCTCTTCTGCACAAAGTGTTTTGTCTTCATTTTGGCTACAAGGAGAAGTGGAAGAAAATCAAAATAAAGAATATTAAACAGAGATTGGTTTCAGCTCTTCTATGTCCTCTCTCTGATATGCTGCCATATAAGGAGTGCAATTAATGGTCATGTTATAAAAATAATTTCTATATTTATAATTTACTTTTATTTAAAGTCAGTGCCATTGCATTATTGGAAAAAAAAGGGTTTTGCTTGTTTTTTTTTAAAGAATATATACATATGCACACAGATACTAAGAGATACAAACACATGCACTCAGAGAGACATATACACATCCCTACTTATGTATATAATGTAGTGATCACAAAACTTGACTAATCATGAAGTCAAAAAAGAAAATAACATAGCTAGTGGCTTATTTTAAAACTAAAGAAATTACATAATCTAATTAAAAACTCATTGAAATATTCTTTTTTGTATTCATATTTTTAGATTATTTAAATTGTGCTGGGCTATTTTGTATGCATTTTTACTCTGCTCACCATCACATTGTCTTCTTATGTGATATTTACTGAGATTTAAGTGTAACATGGTTAATAAAAGACAATGAATGCAAATTACAATATAACTAAAAATTTGGGACAAAAAGCCACCTGGCATAATGCAAAATATCCTCTTATAAAACAAAAGAACTATATATCTTTAGCACCACACCTTACTGAACAATCTTTACATCACCCTGCCTTGTTATTTGGTCTATTGTATTAGTCTATTCCCAGACTGTTTGCAATTAAAAGTAGGTTTCTTATTACTATGAAGTGCATACTACAGGCAGTGATCCAAATGATGACAAGAAAGGCACGCAATAAGGTAAAATATGCTTTTTTAAAAAAATTCCATTAGATAAATGATCAATGGTCTTTTAAATCAGGCTTCTATATTTCTAACTTAGATGACATTTCTCTTTCCTTAATGAGGAAAAGAAGTAAAAAGAAAGAAAAAGAAAAAGAAAAAGAAAAAGAAAAAGAAAAAGAAAAAGAAAAAGAAAAAGAAAAAGAAAAAGAAAAAGAAAAAGAAAAAGAAAAAGAAAAAGAAAAAGAAAAAGAAAAAGAAAAAGAAAAAGAGGGAGGGAAAAAGAAGAGGGAGAGGAGAGGAGAGGAGAGGAGAGGAGAGGAGAGGAGAGGAGAGGAGAGGAGAGGAGAGGAGAGGAGAGGAGAGGAGAGGAGAGGAGAGGAGAGGAGAGGAGAGGAGAGGAGAGGAGAGGAGAGGAGAGGAGAGGAGAGGAGAGGAGAGGAGAGGAGAGGAGAGGAGAGGAGAGGAGAGGAGAGGAGAGGAGAGGAGAGGAGAGGAGAGGAGAGGAGAGGAGATAAAAACTGCCAACTGTACAGCAAAGCAAAGTGCTGTGCAGAACATGACTGGGGCACCTTATGTGGAACTGCAACTCTTGATGTTTATACTCATCAGGGTATTAATAAAACAGAATAGCTACCACAGGAAAGGCACTCCTAACAAACTCTCTATTTATTAGAAAGTTTGTAAAATGTACACTGTGCTCCCAGAATCCTCTTAGAGAAAAAGCTGCTGAAGAAATGAACCTCCAAGCACATATCAGACGAAAGACAATGAGGAACCAAACAATCACCCAGATTAAACCACTAAAAAGACGCCTTTTCCTTGTTCACAAACTACAAAACAAGCCTCATTTTCTTCATCAAGTCATAAAAGAACATAAAACTGGTAAAGAAAATTTCCATGATGCCTAAGACTATATAACCTTAACAATTTTCTCTGCAGTATAAAAAATTAAATAGTAATAATGGAAAACCTTGGGAAATGTGGAGGTTTTATTAGTTTTATTAACTCAACAGTATAAACTTGAATTATCTCAGTTTGCTTATTTGCTAGTTACTCATTTCAAAGTGCCTCTCAGTGCTAATGAAAATAAAATCTCAAGTGCTTTATAAAAGAAATGGGGTTGGCTGAAATTACTAGAGATTTGTATTTTATTTATGTTAAGATGCTTTCTCGTCATTTAGAGTAACTAAATTGTTACTTTAGGAAGCGGTAGTTACATGTTTACATCTCCTGTATCAGCCATGTCATTGAAAAATGAAAGCCAAACAAAAAAATCCCCAAGTATTAAAGTAAATATTATTGGGCTGATTACTTTTTACTTATTGTCACTAGATATTTAATAATACCAGGATGCTAGAAAGGGATATATTTAACCTTTCTGTCCCATCTCTTAGTTCTTTAACTGTATGGCACACTGTATTTATGCTTAATCTCTTTTTTCCTCATCCATTTATTTGTTTTCCTGCCAGTTTGTGCTCCCAGCCTGAACTAAATTAAAAACTATTTTCAACTGATTCAGAGCTATTTAAACTTATTACTTCTTCAAGGATATTTTTACTTTAAGCACTTCAGGAGTTAAATTGCTAAGTTAAAATCAAAGTAATGACCCCAAGCAGAGATAACTGAGTTGCCGTGTAAATTCATATAAATAAAATTGGACAGAGAAGCATTTCCTGCTGAAAGATAGTGTCTCGATTTAATCTTCTACTGGCACTAAGCATGCCTCATGGTTCTAAACAGCCCATCACTTGCATTAAGACTATCACAAAGTGAATGAATACCAAACAAACCCAATCAGAACTTTGCCCTCAAAGCTGTTAAAGCCTCCAAATTCCTAATATTTCCAGACCACTTGAGTGACTGGCTCACAAAACATAGGGATAATTAAAGTGACACAAAACAACTGCCCTGTTTAAATCCTAGGGGCAGTTTGTCTAACCTTCTGATCCCAGGGGAAGCCACAGCCAGTCAAACACCTGTCTGTGGTTGCTATCCTTCACAAAGTACTCTTCCCAATATATGAGACCATCTATCACATGAACTAACATGGATCCACATTTTACTCTCATTTATGACATCCAGAAACTGCAAATCTTATATCTTCAAATGTAAAACAATTTTGTTGAGGTTGGATGCTCCACTAGCATCATCTACCTGTTAGAAACCATATGTTCTAACCAAGTCAAAACATTTGATACTTCTTGTGAAATGTCTGAAGGACAGAGAAAAAAAACAAGCTCCAATACCTGTAAAAAGAGAATATGAAAGTAGAATTACTTTTATCTTGCTAAAAAAAAAAGCCAAAATCAAACAAACCCAGCACCAATTCTCTTTTGCACATTGTTCCTGAAAATAAAATAATTTACATTTTACATTTTGACTATTCCAGTGTCATAATCTCTAACGCCTTTCAATTTAGGAAAAACTGAAAAATGCCTCCTTGGGAGTTTCTGTCATTTTGAAAAAAAGATCACTCATCTAAGATCTTCTCATCTGAGAAATGTTCTGGCAAGACTACATTGTGCATCTTCCAAGCACTAATAACATTTGCATGTGGTTCTGTTTTATTCTAAAAATCAGTTTTTTCATTTATAGGTAGCTTTCTAAAATTCCGAAATGACTTGGCAATCTCTGGAACAATTTCAAAGGGTCACTTGATTTTCCTCTCATAGCTCATTCACAATATTAACCACACTTAGCATAACACCATCAGGGCCCAGTTTTATTATTTCTCTGTGTGATCCAGGGCTTCCATTTTCATTCTCAGAGTTCAACCACAGTTTTTCAAACACTGCTCCTGCCAAAGGACAGAACAGTGCTTGCCTTCTCTACCCCTTTTATTTTCCTCCTTTTAGCCTATATATTCAGATGAATGTCAAGCACTGACTGAGAACACATTCCATGATGATACCTATTTTCACTTAAAATACATACTTACTTTTGGATTCAACTCCTGGCCTTTTCAGTCAAAGTTATTTAGGTAGATTCAATCAAGCATGTGATTAGAAATAATAACTCACAAGCAATGAATTCAAAAAGGTTAGATCTTTGCAAAACTGTGCATGTGTGGCAAACTGCTACTTCTACTCTGTGACTTCTAAAGAAGATACTAAAAGCTTCCCTCAACAGACCTGACTTTTGGACCCTAAACAGTGCACAGTGACTTAAAATTCCCAATTCCACAAAGGCAACTAATGCAAGTGCAGCTTCTCTTCATTGGATACCTCCTATTAAACAACATTATTGAGTTAGCCATGACCAGAAACAAAAAATTTGGAGAGATTTTCAGATACTTTTTTGAAGGTGAAACTATTCACAAGGCAGAACATTTTTGATTTTGAAGTAAAAATCTACCAGTAATGATACAAAATAAAATAAATGTGTATTAATGACATTAATGAGATCTTAGTTTATATTCAGTTACCCTCTTTCAGAACAGAGTGCAAAATACAATTGTCAAAAATTGTCAATTTCTGAAGCAGAACTTCAGAAAATTGCATCTCCAAGAAAGAAAAAATACAGTTCATTCTTCTCGTTAGGTTCTCTCCCTACAAAAGGTCAAAAATTGGTTTTTCTTTCCACTTAACTAAATTAAAAGCTGAATTCCAGTGTCTAGTCAGCAAGATATTCTAGTATTACTAGCATTCTAGTATTCTAGAATTACTATTACTATTCTAGTATTACTCCACTTGGTTTGTATCAACAGCCTCCAAAGAATTTCCTACCTTTAGAAAAACCTACCACATTCAGATCAGCTTTAACAGGTCTCTGTTTTCCCCCATCTCCTCTACCAGTCATTTCCCACTCTTTTACTGATACCAGAACACAAACATGGATTTAAAAATCATTATTTGGCAGCAGCGCTCAAGAATCACGAAGAGCCATGCTTCAATGTCAGTTTTTACAGTGAGATTCCTGCCTGAGGGAGATTCAAGTGACTTGCAATAGTTTACTCAGCTATTCATTAGGACATCTGGAGGTGCTCACAGTTCGAAAGGGTTACTAACCTGCCAGCAATCCTAATATATTGACCCAAAAATACTTTTAAATATTGTCCTTTCTGAGGTTTCCTCAGGTGCATATGAAGTGTCCTTTTCAGTTTCCAAAGAAAACTTGCCATACAGTCCTTCTCCCTCTGCTATTCTGCGTCTGCAATAGCTATGCCTATTGTCTCAGGCTGACCGTCCAAGGAAGCAAATCTCAGACTGTAAACACTGAAATCTATCTGAAACACATCTCACACCTCAGTGTCAAAACTTAGGATGAACAGTGGATACAAGGAAGGATTTGGTTTCACCCAGTAAAAGAACTACTTAAAAGGAAAAACTGCAGCATTTTGCTGCATTTCCCTTTTAAAGCGAAAATAAAATGCCACACAACTGCCCTAAAAAATTACAATCATCTTTTCAGAACTGTATTTTAAATCAGAAATGGCACTGAAAAAAATCTAGATCAACTCAAAGAAGATGGACCATATATGGAATACCTTTCCAATCAGGATTTTTATAGTAAATTGTATTACTTTTTTTCCCTTAGGCTCGCCCCCTTTCTTGTGCAAAAATTACTAAGGGAGTCTATGTTCTTGTTTAGCATATAATCTATAATGGCTTTAAAAATGTTTCTGAGGACAAAAGTCAGAAAATTCTTGAATATAATTATGAATATATGTATAGGCAACTAGTGTGCTTTAATAACCCAATTTCTGTAAGACTCCACTAAAAATTCTGTCACATAATCTATGTTCAGTGAAACATTTACCTGCCATATAATGTCTTTATAGAAGCTTTCCTCTGTTTGCAATTTTTATTGTCTTCACAGGAGGTATAGAGAGGATCATCAGCATAAATTTAACTTATATCTAGAAATAGTACCACAATTTTAATATTCATGCAATTAAAAAAAAATATGTTAACAATTCACCAGCTCTCACTTTTTATGACATATAACATTTTCCCACAAATTCCCATTCTCCTACAAAAGGGATAGAAATATTTTTTAAAGTCCTCACAGGCAAACTGGGCTCTTTTCAAAAGCACTTAACCACAACAGCTTTTCCCCTCCTCAAAATCTCAGTCATGCAAAACTACAGAGCTATCACTTGTTTTTATAGAAAATTAATACGCAAAATAATTTTTTAAAAACTAACTTTTTTAAAATATATGTAGGAAAGAAACTTATTACTCCTGAAGTGAGCTGTTCATATACAGCACCATCAGTACCGTATTTAGTTCTAATCTATTATCCTCAGCTTTTACATTTATTAAAGTAAGTGCAATGAAAGACTATTTTTAGGGGATGAAGAGAGGACAACATGACATGCTCAAGATAAAATGTAATCTAAGCAGCCAGATTTCTTTATCTAAAACTCAACTGAAATCCAAGAATATAAGGAGAACAATTCATCCTAGAGCTTGACAGCTATTTTATACAAATTTGGAAAATAATCAGATGAAAGAAATGGAATTATTTCATCTGCTGCCTAAACTGTCCCCTTTACAGATTAAAAAAAAATTGTTTCAGAGAGATACAAACTGGTTTTGCCCCCCAGTTATATATACAAAGTAAATGAAAATTTGGGTCCCCAGAATCAATATGCCTATGAAAATATTCCTTTCTCCCTTAAAAAAGGATCAGTTAAGGCAAAGAATAATGGTTACTTAATTACACAAATTCTTTTCATAACCAAGACTTTAATTAATCTTGCTTAGTTATGGTCTTCTTTTAGAAAAAATATTCAATAATATTTGAGAATAAAGTATTATCTGACTTCCTTCTGTAAGTGAAAAGGTATTTTCCTCTGATCTAATTACCACATCATATTTTAATTCCCATATTCCCATATGTTGTCTGTGAGTTATTAAATATACACATACCTTTATGCTCATTTCTTATGAGAAATACAAAAAGAAAAAGAAATCAAAACACTAAAAAGCAGTTAACCTTAATGCAGAGGTAAGAATCATCATACAGAGGGCATATCCTGTCACACCATTTGTGTGCCTCCTGTTTGGGGGCGGGTGGAGAAAGATTGATGTTGAGTAAATCATGTGAAATGTATGTCAATGTACTCCTTTTACTAATCTTTATCAGTAATTTACAACTGCACAACATTTATAAATTCAACAGCTCATCAAAGCATTTGAGTGGAGTCAGTCCTGAGTATTCATTAAGTGAAATTAAACATAACTTTCCATAAAGAACTATGAGTAAGTAGGCAAGCCTACAACCAGCTACCACTACAACAATTTATAGCTGCAATCCTGCCTTATTACTTCCAAAGATTTTTAAAAAAAACAGTTGGCAGCTACAAAAAATACTTGGTACATTTTATAAACAATTGTGTCAGAAAAATCTTTTATGTCCCTGAAGGACTCAGTAATTCTTCCTTCTCCAATGGAAAGAGATAAGCTAAATACAGAAATATACCACCTCTCTTTATCTGCAGGATAATATTCCCTGCATGATTTTTTCCCCAGCTATTTATGTTCTTTCCACAAGCACAAGTCCTAAATAAGGCCACTAAGAATTCAGGTAAATGCCATGAAACTATCCGGACCATCCAGATAGAAAATTCCCTAGAAACAGTCAACACATTTTAACACATGTCCTCCACCTAAAGACATCTCTGTATCCACAAAATCAAGCACAGAACTATACTGCAGGACACACACACAAAAAAAAAAAAAAACAAAAAAAACCAAAAACAAAAACCCACACCAAACTACCATGAAAGTAAAAGAGGAAAACTACATGTGAAGGTAACTATTCACATCTTTGACATACATTTTGGAGTTACTTACTAATTTTTAAAGCAGCCAAGAAGGCAATTGTGAGCTTTTGAAATTCAGCCTTTCTCTAGAAATATCTGTCTCAAATTTAATTTTTTAAATTTTGAGACAGATATTTCTAGAGAAATATCTGTCTCAAATTTAAAATTTAATTTTAAAATTTAATTTTAGTTTTTTTAAACTTAGAAGGCACAAGAAGGAAGTAAAGAAACAAGAGTTTTTTAAAAACAAACTTTTACTATGAAGATGTCTTGAGATTTACACCTGAGAGTGGCTTACACCGAGCAGCATGGGAGATAGTATATGAAAAATTCATAGAAGAGATCTAAACAACAAAACAACCCTAAGGATTCAAATTTAAAAGTATGTTTAGATTTATTTACCTAATGAGAGCAAAGTATTTTTTGAAGCCTCTACCTCCTCCACAGTGAACTGAATAACTGCAGGAATAGCATGGAAATTACGGTTTAATTTCCTTTTTGTGTGCCAGCATGGCCCTCACTCTGCAGTGATAGCGTGCAGAGGGCAAGCCCTGCACTCACAACAGGATTTGATGCTTGAGTGGGCCCAAGCAGCCTGAATGGCAGTCAGGAGGTGGAGACGCCATCTTAGAAGTAAAACCCTTGGTCCCTCCTGACTCATTGTGATAGATGAGTGGTTTGGACATCCTGCACAGACCCCTCTGGGCACAGCACTGTAAGGTCTTTTGGTTTATGTATAGTATGTGTTATTGTCTTGTGTGTTATTGCTCCAGATAGACTGGAGTGAGTTGAGCTGGAGGCCACAGGGACCATCGTGGCTGCAGCACATTCCCTGCACTAGGCACCTCTTGAAGCCCCTTCCAACCTGGACTGTCCTGAGATCCAGCAGGCATCTGTCACACTTTTGACAGACAGCTCATTAGCCATGTCCCAGGCTGAACTCCAACAAGCCACTCCAAAGCACATCTCTCTCACCAAACCAAAAATGTCTGATTTCAAAACATACCCCACTATTAATTCCACTTGTAAATATTTACCAAGCAGTAAACATGGTCAGTGACCTGCCACGTGGACATACAAGTGGTGTGATGGGATCCACCCACAGGTCCCAGGAAGACATCACCATGCACTTCCCATCACTTATTAGCTTCCTGGTAGGTAGGTCCCAGTTCACCTGAGACTGGCAAATACAGCATCCATCTGAGAGGGTCAGGATCCAGGGAACTGCAAGACTAGCAGTCTGATGTTGGTGCTGGGAAAGGTCATGGAGCAGATGTCCTGAGTGCCATCACACAGCACAGACAGCACAACCAGGAGATCAGGCCCAGCCAGCACAGCTTTAGGAAAGATAAGCTGATCTCCCTCTGTGAAAAGCTGACCTACTCAGCGGGTGAGGATGGCTGTGGATTCTGCCTGACTAAACCTTTAATAAAGCCCTGGCACCATTTTCCCCAGCCTTCTGTTGGAAAAACTCACTGTTCATGGCTTGGACAGGTGCAGTGCCAGTGGGTAAAAATCCGGCTGGATGTCCACGCCCAGAGAGTGGTGGTGAATAGAGTTATATCCAGTTGGTGGTCCCCCAGAACCCAGTGTTGAGGCCTGTTTCATATCTTTATATCTTTGTCTATCAGCTATCTGGACAAGGGCATCAAGTATACCCACAGTCAAATGGCATGAAATTGAGTTGGAGTGTACCTCTGCCCGAAAGTAAGAAGGCCCTGCAGAGGGTTCTGAACAGGCTGGAACCATGGGCCAAGGAGAACGGAATGAGTTTCAACAAGGGTAGGGGCCAGGTTCTGTCCTCGGGGCACAACAACCCCTGCTGTGCTACAGGCACAGTGTCTGCAAAGCTGCCTGGAGAAAAAAAGACCTGGGGGTTCTGGCAGACAGCAGCTGAACATGGGCCAGCTGTGCCCAGGTGGCCAAGAAGGCCAAGGGTACCTGGCCTGTGTCAGCTGCAGTGGAGCAGTAGGGACAGGGCAGTGACCGTCCCCCTGTGCTGGGCACTCGTGAAGCCACACCTTGAATCCTGGATCCAGTCTGGGCCCTTCCATTTAGGAAGGACATTGAGGGGCTGGAGCATGTCCTGAGAAGGGCATCAGGGCTGGGGAATGGTCTGGAACACAAGTCTGATGAGAAGCAGCTGAGGGAGCTGGGCGTTCAGACAAGAGAAAAGGAGGCTTGGGGTGACTTTATTGCTCTCTACAACTGCCTGGAAGGGGGGTGTAGTGAGAAGGGGTTAAGGCTCTTCTTACTGGCAAAAAGCGACAGGATGAGAGTAAATGACCTCTAGTTGCACCAGGGGAGGTTTAGATTAGGTATTAAGAAAAATTTCTTCAATCAAAGGGTTGTCAAGCATTGGAACAGGCTGCCCAGTGAACTGACTGAGTCACCATCCCTGGAGGAATTTAAAAAACATGTAGATCCTTTAACTCTATAATCCACAGTTTAATTTTGGATCAATATGTATGTAGTTCTACAAGACAAATTCTCTATAACTTAATGCTAATTAACAATTACAGTGCAGTATTATAAGATTGGAGTCTTCTTCTTACAGTCTAACAAGGAACATAACGGGACCAATTTGATAATACATAGCACATTTTTGTTTCAGAGAAGTAGAAAGACGACTCTTTAATTTCCCATCCATACATATTTATAGCTACTAAATATATAGCTATCTTAAAAATATACATTGGATATGTACAAATTTATTTTAAAAATAATATACAGATACAGTACAAAAAGTTTCTTGAGAGTAACTCAAAAACAAGACCATAAATCTTGAAGCACTGTAATCCTAGGATATAAACAATACATGAAGAAACCTACACATATAAGTAGTATATAACTGAAGATACTTCACAGATTGATATATGACATTTTAAAAACTTTTAACTGAAAACCCAGCTTCTCAAATTGCAACTACTTATACTTGCTGACTCACTAAGCAGAAAAAGCAACCGTACTATGAGTTAACAAAGCAGACTACATATCTGGATTTTAAAGTGCTGGCACATGGGAATGTTCCTGACACAGCCTTTAACACTGAGTTTCTAACCATTGCCATTACATGCCTTTATCTGGAGTATGAATTTCTGCCACTGCTAAATCCTTAACTAAATCCTTAATTAGAGGACCAAAACATCAGGACGATGTTTTGAATAAACATTAAAGAATGGAATCCAAGGGAAAAACAGATCCCAATTCATACTACAAAGTCTTTTCTTCCACAAAGTCTTTTCTTCCATGTTCTTTTTCAAAGCCAAAGGTAGGTTGGAGTCTTGATTTAGAGACTAATATTCACATATTTGTGGTATAGAAAGAATATTTAAAAAGTGAGTTTGTACAAACACATAGTAATTTATCTATACAAAAAGAGATAAATATATAAATGGTATGTAATGATCTGAAAACACTAATTTTATTCTGGGATACAAAAATAATTTCCAATGAGAAGATAACTAAAAAATAAAGAAGATAAAATAAAACTCTTCAAACTATTTCCTACCTGAAAAAATGTATCTTTACTGCCCTTGTTCAACACAGTGCCAAGCAAAAACATTGTTTGAGGAGCTTTCTCCCTCAGTGTCTAATTATTTTTTGCTCTGTTTTTGCCTCCCTGATGTTATGTCACAAGCCTTTGCTACAGGCATTATTTTCAACAGGACGCAGGTTCCCTTTGTTAAAGCATGTTAGGGTGTTTTATAGAACCATCATCAGAGAAGCTGCAAGGATTTGTGTTGCTTCATTAAATTTTACAAGGCAGTGTTTCCTATATGAAATATAATTTTGTACTTTTTTGATTGTTTTTATTGTCATAACAATCCTTACAATTTTTTTTTTCTTTTGTTTCTTGCTGTTTGCTTGTTTGGGCTTTTCTGGCAGAATTAATATAAGAAATATTAACAAGACAAGGTTATTAAAGCTTAGGGATGAAAATATTTGGGATCTCTGCACAATTTTTAACAGCAAGTGGGGATGAAACATTTATTTTCTCTACTTAGAAAAAATGTGAGTTATTAGACACCTTATCACCTAATGAATTGTCTCAGGGTGACAACATTACATTAATGTACCAACATTAGCACTACCCCAGTGTATTAAGGCAACTCAAGCCAAGGTTAAGTGATCATTTACAGCATGTAGAAAAGAAAGTATAAAATTCTACTTCGTATAAAAGTATATAATCCATTCACATGCATCCACACACTGTGTTTATGTCAGGGGCTCCAACTATTAGAAGTGCACCAATCTCTGTCAAAATACAAGCAAGGTGCACAAAAGTGTCATTATTTCAGCCATGTATCCCCTGTCACAGTATGTCCATTTCAGCTACACCAGTAGTGTTTACACAGGCTGCAGCCCTTGTTTTCACAAGAGCGAAAGTCCTACTCATTAGCACTATTCATTGCCAGTTACACAAGAGGTCTACTTGCAACTAAATCACGTGGCTAAGCCCTATTTGTCACAAAGACAAATAGTGTTACCAAAAAAAACCCCAAAACATATACATATATATGTATATATATATATATATAAATCAGTGTACCTAGACATCAATAATATAAACCAAAGCAACTTGCAACTAACAAAGTAACTGACTTTTTGCTCCAACCATCTTGTTTCTTTCTTTAGTGAAATATCCTGTTTTATATCATAACGATAATTACCAAGAAATGCTGAGGGGTTTGGTGATTAAGACATTCATTTAAATAAATTAGGAACAGAACTGTTGCTCTTCCAAAATAATTTGAACTTTTTCAGATGTTGTTAGATAGACCAAAGCCCAAATCAGCAATCATTATTGTTTAATATGCAGGTTATTTTTTATAATCATTCTTCTTCTGTTGCATCATGGTGCATTATCATACACTACATGCATGTACCATGTTGGAGGATCAGAAAAATAAAAGTACTGACTTAATATTGAAAAGGCACAATGAAAGGAGGGGACAAAAAAGAACCTTTAAAATTAATTCATAATTGTAAATCATATACATACTTTAAAAAGTATTTCAAAAATTTATGAAAAAAAGAGATATGAAGTTGATTTACAAATTAACTGAAGTTTTGGATATGATGTAATTGAGTTTGTCAAATAATTGGGGGTATCTTGTAATGTACTGGCATCCAACATAGTCTTAATATTACTGAAGTCATTACAAAATAGGGCAGTCTTTAGATCATTTTTGTTTGTGAGAGATTCCTGTGTATGCTAAAGTGGTCAGAATTTCCAAAGGTCTGCAGGCTTTATAAAATATACCTGGCTATTTTAGAATAAACTCATTCTAATCTGAACTAGAATGACTAGGGCAATACAGCCCTTTTGTCATCTACTGACAACTGCCATTGCACCATCCAAAATCATTCAGGATTCACAGTAAACTCCTCCTTTTGGGGCATACCGAATTGCAATTCCTCTAAAAGATGTACAGACATGATTTGTGACAAACTACAAAAGTGTCCTAGCCCTTGCTGATCACACAGCTCTACTGAAGAAATCCTTTCCCCCTCAAATGCCAGATCAAGCTCCTGAAGTGATGCCTGGCCCGAGCCTGCTCCCCTGCCTTCTCCAGGTGGCTGTGTGGGTCCAGGCAGCTGAGCCAGCTGGAGCTGCCTCACTCAACTTTCGCATCACATTACTTCCGCTTTTCTAACTTTTCCACTACTGAGCACCATCAATTATGCACTAGAATAACAGAGCCTTGGCTCAGCAATGTAACATAAAGGCCGATTATGAGTGTAAATAATTTAAACACCTGCGTGCAGTGTTTCTTTCAGCAGTGATATGTGGCTGGTGGATGAGATGCATTCACAGGGAAGGCTCAGACTTTTAAGGTACTGACAACTCCCCCATTCACATGATGGGGAGGGCCATTTGCAGTGCTGCTGTTGGTCTAACAACAGAGTTTAAAAACAGAGGTTTTTAATTAGAAAGAGAAGCACTGAGAGTCATATATATGAGAAGAGGCAAGTTTCAAAGTCTACACTCCAGAGAAACTGGGAAACTCTGTAGATCCCTTCCCCTCTAAATCATTCACAGGAAAGGCTAGGAACAGGTTTTCAGATAGAGAATGCAATGTTAATGTTATAAAAGGCTGCTATCAAATCACTTTAGGCTACTTAAGAGAGAAGGAGAAACCTGCCTTTTTAAGGAACAGCATGTTAGAAAAAATGAGTTTCTACTATAAACTATACAAAGTTCATTTCCTCTCCTAGGCCATTCAGTGCACTAGTGGTGTCATTTAGACAACTGATAGCAAATTGTACAAATTCTATTCCTAAGAGTTTAATTTTGCTCCTAGTATGCAACTCAGTGTAATGTCACAGCAGCCAAAGATCATGCACCTGATAATTTCTTCAAAATGTGTTAGTAAAGGTCATGAGAGGGACCTCCTCAGATGAAAATGGTTAAGGAAAACTTTGCAATACCTGGATTTAAGTATGTTACAAGTTTTCTATAATATCCTTTGAATGATTCAGCGTTTCTGTCACCAGCCATCAGAGTAGTAAGATGTGGGACAGCTCTAACACATGCTACTTTAAAATAACCAGGGAACTGTTAAAAAGAGCTTGCAGTTGAGAGACCTTTTTTTTTGCTTTGAAAATCCACTAGTACAATTTGACATAGTAATGTAGGATACATGCAATATTTCAGATTGAAAACTATACTTCACACTCCAGGTAAATAAGTTTTGAACCAACAGCACACATCTAATAACACAGTTCATAGCTTTGTATCTGAGTTGCAGACCATGCTACACATAAAAGCTTCAGCATACAAGGGGTGGGGATAGCCAAGGGGATAAAATTAAGAAATATGAAACTATTACATGTATAACTCAAATGCACAATCTCTCAAACTGTGGTTTAAAAGCTGTGTTGGGATTTGACCACAAAAATGGAAAGAAAGGGGTGAAGGGGGGCAGAGGGTGTTGTTGCTTAAAACAGCAAACTTTAATAGCATCCATATGATTTAGCAAATCAATGTGGCCAAAGTCAATAAATAATCATGCAGCTATTTTCTGAAACAATTTCATTACTTGCTTTGAGCTAACAATCGGTAATTGAGGAAAAGTGTTTTCATATTTCCTCCTATTGGATGCATCTTTGCTAAGTTCCTTTCAAATAAAAAGGTGGATTTGCACCTTTATTGTCATATGAATATTTCAAAGCAAGTTCTTTGGAAGGTTACTAGGTTCTTGCTGCATATTTTTTGCAGTATTGATCGATGGCAAAGAGCCCTGTTTAACTACTTGTGCACCACCTTCTCTAAGAGCCAGCACAGTCATTTTTAACAGACAAGAAAGGCTCACCAGACCGCAGAAGAACCGCTAAGTTCCTCTGCGGTGAATACTATATGCATGAAATTGTTGTTGTCTCCCGGCCAGACAACTTGGAAATCTCCTTCATCAAAAAATGTGCAAATGGTTATCAAGTATAATGTCTATTTATTTACTGTTTACCCAGGAGTTTTATTTTATGCTGACTGGTTTGCAGCACACAGTCTTCACAGAGCAGTTCTTTGCAGTCAGGCATTTTATGTGCCATAATGAGGGGCATTTTAGAGAAACGGTAATTATCACGGATTTTAGGGCTTAGGTAGCTGACAGCTTCATAGTGGGAGACTTCCCTACACTTAAAGCAAAGTTTCTCATTAAGTAATATAGATACATTTCAGTTCGGTTCCACACAGGCAGGCTGACAGATTAGGCCAAACTTGTAAAGCCAGCCATCCATGGGATGGAAGGTCTCAGCAATGAGCCAAGATCTAAGATAATTTTAATAAAGAAGTATTGCCATGGACAGCATCCCTCTGTAAGACAACTACCAGTTGTGTTGTATTATGCAGTATTAAGAAAATTACTCAACACTTTAGAAATCCTTCTCTGGCCACCTCACTACATACATAATGAGAGTATACTATTATGTAACTTTTATGTATTTACAAAAAATGAGAAATAAAGATGCATGACACACTTGACCCCTTGTATTTTAACAACAAAATGTATTTTACTTTCCCAAGTAAAATCTTTATCACCTATCTATCATTTATCACTGTCCTTCCCAACTGTAATTAATCTGTTCTATTGAGGAAAACGAGAGCAGTACATCCACACCCTGTCATTTGCAGGAGCACGTCTTGCAGGTTCCACTGTTTCAAGAATGTTAGACTGGGAGAGTTCATTACAATTAGAGATGTTTATTGTGTTTATGAAATAGTTTTAGAAGCCACAGTCAACAGAAGGATTAACAAGGACATTTGGTCCAGAGACATTTAGAAAAATAATTAAAGCAACTGTTAAAGCAGGCATTCAAAACCATGTGGGTGGAGTGTCCCTTTATGTGGGAGGGAAATACAGCCATGAACAAATCTCCTAAATTCAGGAACCTTTAGGTACCCCTAACTCACTGCTCCTCACTTCTATGTGCGTGCGAAAGTTTGCCTGCCCTACTCATCTGTGAGATCAAAAACAGCCTTTAATATTTCATTCTGCACAAAGCACAGAGCGTGCTCAAATTCAATACAAGGAAATGCTTTATCTCTTCCTTCACAGACTAATAATCTGACAAAACCAGAAGCGCCAGGGAGTCATGGCAAGTTGTGAGGAAATGACGTGCAGACACTTCTGAACAATTTTATTCCTGTTTACTGTTTGAGACACTTGGAGTAAATAAACACCAATTAAGTGCATTTTGTTCACTGATGCATAAAACCAGACCCAATATCAAAGACTCAGCTGGTAATCAGAGTATTTTACCTGGAGTAATTATTTGAAACATTTCCCCCCCTACATTTTTATGTGGCAGTCAACACTTCTTTCCTCATTTCTTGCATGAGAAAATGGGTTTCATTCATAAAATGGAAAAAACTTCTAATTTAACAAATCCACACCAACAAACAAATGGGAAACTATATCTATAGAATGCTTTAAAAAAGATTCCTATTAACTGCGGAATTTTAACTGTATTTTTAGGATTGCCTTAAATTTTTCTACATACTGCAACAAACACTATCATCTCATTTCCTAATGACATCTAAAAGTAATATTGTCCAGTTACAGTGTATCAGATTGTGTTGCAGGACAGCACTTTGAACAGTACGGTCTGGATGTGCTCATGGAGACATTTAGATAGCAACACCCTTCTCCCTTAACAGAAACCTAAGAACACAAATATCATTAAAGACAAGAGACACAAGTCCAAAATTTTAGAAGCCCTGTAGTGAAATTATTTACTATTTTATGCTTACAGAATGTGATTCTGTAGTTAATCAAACAACAGTTGAAGTAAATTTGTGTTAATAAAATAATTTCTGTTTGAATATTAAACTATTGCTTCCACTAGGAAGACATTCAAAATCACTTTATTAAGTATATAAAAAGTACCTACAAATTATGGTAATAGCCTATCAAGCAATTTTTTGCTGTCTTATTTCATCCAACTAATCCAAGATAATTAGCAGTATTTTCACAATTATTTCTGCAGCTATTCAGGAATACAAAATACAAGGAAAGACAGTAAATGTAGAGAAATTAAAAGAAAACTATTTTCCTTATACACCTGCCTTTATAACACCAGGAATTACTTCACAGTATATATTATTAACTAGAAAAACGCAAAAAATTCTAATTAAGGGTTATATGTTTTCTAAAACAAAAACTGGAGAGAAACCATTCAGACTCTAGGAGCCCTTAGCTAAATGCTCATGACATTTAGAAAAGCACTATAATGCTGCTCTGTGACTCCATCAGACCTGGCAGCAGTAGACATTGTCAGGTAAATTACTGCACATACATTGTCTGCTGACACTAAAATAAAAAAAAAAATGTTAAAAGGCTAAAATCACACGTCATGTTGGAAGACAGAGAAAAGAAAGCAAAAGCATTCCAGTATTATATGTTACAAATAAACCTTCTTCTATGGTATCTGTTTTTTAGGTCCTATCTGGGCATGTGTCTCTAGCAGGGTTTGCTATTAACTAAGAATCATGAGAGAAGATAGTGGGTGAGAAATTAACCTCTTAATGGCATTAAAACTAGACCTATCCTAGTACTGGGGGGAAAAAAAGAGACACAAAAAAAAAACCCTGGGAAAATCTTGAAGGTTGAGAAGTATACCCAGATGTTGGAACACCCCAGATGTTGAGCATGATCTGAAGAACATGATCATATATCTTGTATAGGCAATATCACACAGGAGCTTAAATATTTATTTTGATCAACATTTGGATGTTGCAGCAATGGTCAGAGGTGATGAGATGCACATGGCACTTAAGAGAGACCAAAAGTCCTCCTGAAAATCCACCATTCCTGACATAAATCACACATAGCAGAAATCTGAAATATTTTGAAAATTTAAAAAAAAATTGTATTTATCAAAAATTATAATTAAAACTAGGAGCCCAATACGCAGCTATAACATTACATTTACAGACAGAAACACAGTACATTATTGTAAATAGTTCTGCAGCCTGTAAATAGTAAATATTGTATATAGTACAGTTTCAGCCTGATTACTGTAAATGGTTTTGGCCTGATTCAGCTTGACATTCTTAGTCCAATCTTCTATTCACCTAATATTATGGCAACCAGTGAATCACACTATTGTCCTTTAAGAGCACAATTTATACTATCTGTACCATTGCATGTATTTATGATCAAAATAAGACCCTAGATGTTCCAGCATGAAACTACACATCTTGCAACCATAGCTGAAGTGTCACAAGATATACACCAAACTCCATGAAGTACTGTTTATATATACACAAGAAATCTTTGGCTGAGGTTGTCCAGTCTTATAAATTCAAGCTGAACCTAAGAATCAAGTACCAATGTTAAATAAATCGTTCTAATTTATAATGCTTTCATATAAATTGAATTTGAGGACTGAAAAGATACTATGTAAAAAGCTATTATTTCTTAAAACTGCACAAATTTTACTCACCTTATTCACTTCCATTATTATCCCAATTATTTCAATGAGTTGAAATGTCATCCTTCATTACTATTTCTGTTACAAATGACTTCTCAACTGTAGAGATATCCCTCAACACAACTACTCTACTTAAGAATTCTTGAATATTCAGAGAAAGGGGGAAGAGTTCAGAAGTGTTATCACAAACAGGAGGACCTGATTGTGTGCCCTAGCCATCACCACACTTTCTAAAGTAAGAAATTATCATCCTGCTTTAATTTCATGAAACTCTTTGAAACAAACAATTTATGAAGCAGAGTTGTTTATATATACATTATCAGCAAAATTTTACCACCAATTCATATATTATTTTCTGAAAGACCAGTCAAATACTCTTTTTACAGTTTGATTTGCAGTTTCAGCCATTCCACAAATTAACTTGCTACATCTTACTGGGATAGGGGAGAAAAATCCTCCAGATCAATTACTACAGAATTAGTCCCATTCATCCAAACTATTCAGCCATAAGACAGTCCAGCTATATGCTTTTTATTTAAGGCAATTTCTCTTTTTTTTACATGATGCATTTTATTTTCTTATTAAATGTGAACTAAATGAATGAAGCATTCATTGAGTCAAAAGCAAATGGGCAGCAATTGAGCTCTGTATCACAAATATAAATTTTAATGTGTAGAGGCACAAATTGGTTTTTCTGACACCAGGAGGTCCAAAGATTAAAAAATTAATGTCTGTCCATCTAGACAGGGAACAGCTGCTCACCTAATAAGACACATTTTCCACTTTTTGCACAGGACTGCAAGACCCAAAAGGTATGGCTGTATTGAAATTAGCTTTGCATGTACTTAAGTCACTAAGGAGCTGTCCTTGCAAAAAAAGATTTCAAATTTTCTCTCCTAAGTCATTGCCTTCCCTTATTTCAGAGGTTAAAATTTTGTCCAAGGAAAAAGTCTTTTCAGAAGCCCACCAATTAATTTCTATGTGCCTCATCTAGAATCCATACCTTACTGCAGGTAAAAGCAAAACTAAATGACCAATTCCTTTCAGCTAAATACTTGCCTTCTGTTAACCAGCTGTATTTCTCAGCCCCACAGAACCACAGCTACCAGCTACTTTTGCCTGTAATTTTTGTCCTCTGTTGCCAGTACTAAAAGAGGAGATCTTGTTCTAGCTGTTTCCAAGTTATTTCTTCCTATGAGGGCAGCTAAGAAATACTCCTCATAATCAGGAGTATTGTATTTTTAAATTACAAAAAACAGCTGCCTTACAGTGAATAGGGATATGTAACCTCAAATTGCAGTTCTTAAGAGGTCACAGTTTAAATCCAGTTATGTATAAGAGGATGAGCAAACTTAGCTTTGATTAGCTGCAAAGTGATAGAACCCTCTTATTCAACTTCTTTTTCTCCTTCTCCCCACTTCTCAACTTAGCCAAGAGAGAAAAGAAAGGGGGGCCAGTGGCGGGGTGGGGTGGAGAAGGAAAAAAAGAGGGAAAAAAAAAGGCCCACACGTTCTCTTTGCTCCACTGATCTGTTGTTCGGGGAAGCTATCTGCCCATACACAGCCCCTTAGCCATCTGGGCAATGAAGAGCCCTCAATCCCAGTCCTGAATGGTAATTGTCTCAGAGAGCACCCTCACAGGCATTTCAGGCAGTGGGGCTTATTAAAATCCTGAAGGGCAGTAATCCCTGAATGCCACTAAAAAGATCTCCAGCTGCTACCATTTATGAAGTGGGCTTGACAAGAAAGAGAAAAGGAGAGGGAGCTGGGGGGAGGGAGAGAGGGAGGGAAAGGAAAAGAAGAATTTAGAAGAGGAAAGCTATCCAAATAGGGCCCCCATCAGAAGAGTCACATTTATAAGCTTAAGCTTTCTTGCCTCAGTTCCCAAAGGTATCTCAATCCAAAACTACATTATGTCTTCCTTTTACTTGCTCCTGGCAGGGTATGGGGGGAACACATCACAAACATATGCTTACAGAAGATCTGAAATGAGGAAGGAAAAAGAAGGAAGGAAGGAAGGCAGACAGGTGAGGGAACCAGAAGCAGAACTGAGTACCACACTTTTCATACCACACTTTTCCCAGGTGGTATGAAGAAAATGCCTAAATGTGAAAGCACTCAAAAATCATTTTCTCATATGTGTACCTCAGTAATCCTGGGAAGGTCTTTTCATCTCATTAGGTTAAGCTGATTAATAAAAATTCAGCAGTTTGGCCATTGCTTCTTCAGAAGTGGTGAAGCAAGTTGAAAGATGCAGGCGGAAGGTTTTTGTGTTTGAGACAATAAGTGGGGTGACTTCTTAAATCCTTCGTTGTCATCCTCCATTAGAGATAAATAGACACCTTGGCTCAGATTCTTCAAACAAACACTACGTTGCTACACTTCTTTATTTTCTATTAACCTTCATGAAAAACCCTTCCAAAGAGCCAGGATTTTTGTGTGTGTGTTTTACAATTCACCAATTGAAATCTAAATAATTTTAGCAATTATTTAGACAAGTTTTTGAAAAGGCATTCTTGAACACCTATGTCAAATATAGAGGCTGTGGAAAATTAAGAATATGAGCTGGCCAATTGTTGCATTTTAGTAAGAAAATGCACTCAAAACTGAAGGTAAATGTGCAATTTACATATCTTCAAAAACTGCTATAACTTAAATAGGGTTTTAAAAAATATTTTAGCAACCAGAATTTTAAAATTCTGCATTAATAAAGTTGAAAGCCTATGAATTAATGTAATTCATAATCTAAAGCCCTAAGGATAAAATGACACATCTGTTCACTAGTAGAACTTTATAAATTTTGCATTTTGAGGCATTATATTTGTAAAATCCATTTCTGAAAATAAGAATTTTATCCAAGCATGTCAGAGGTTGACTGCTCAAGTAAAAGATCAGATTGAAAAATCAAACCATTTCTGTTTATTTATTATTCATGACAGACCCCATTATAAACTTTAAGTTTCTTTAAACTATTTTATGCACAAGCATCAAAGTATCTTAACAAATACATATAAAACCAGCCCTTCAGAATTTCAAAACATTTTAAAACACTGCAATGTCACCATACTCTAGAGAGGTGTCTGATCAGACATTCAAATGACATGTTCAAAGTATTTAAACAGATACTGGACCAAAATTTCATGGCATTTTTTAAAAAATGTGACCAATTAGATTAAATATCATGCGTAAGTGTACACATATATGAGTCTGTATCACCTTTTTTATTCTCCACTAAGGCAAAATGATAGACCAGATATCATGAATCTTATCTACTGAAACTTGTACAAATCATTGTAAACATGCCAATTTTAATGTTCCATGAGGCAGAGTAACTGCAGATTTTAGAGAGAATCATTGTGTCAAATCAGCAAGTATGCCATCTAGCACTTGCTTTTTAAGTATGATTTAGGCTTGTACCAAACTTGCACAGAGATAAAACAACCATTTTCATGTTCTAAAATAAGGTAGAACTAGGTTCTTTTGAACTTTTAGTTCAGGTAAGAGACTATAAATTACAATGGAGACCTAAAAGGTCCTCCCAGTTAGGTTCATACTTTATTATGCCCTTTTGGTACAACCACTCTAATACATCACAAAAGATTAAGCAATTATGCAAAAGAAAACACCCATGCTTGTTGTGGACTCTAGAGAAGCAGATTTTAATGCTTCAAAAAGAACTTTCATTGATGCATCCTAAGTTTTTCTGGCTGTAAAATCCAAATTACGATATTGAAACTGTTGTGTTGAATGAGAAACAGGAAGTAAGGGATACACGCAAACGTGAAGAATAAGGAAAAATAGAAGGAAAATTACTTAGACATAACTGCTTGGCAATAATTGCTTTTATTTAAATGATTTAATTAATAGAAATAAGAAATATTCATTCAAGACATAAATCCATATCATCAGTGAGGCCAAAGGAGCAATTCCGATAACCCTTCCCAAGAATAAGTTAAATGCATAAGTAAGAATATACATCTGTATATTGTCCAGAATTTCATGTCCTGAAATATAGCAATGAAAACCAGTAGTGGACTGTCAAGAAATAAAATTATTTTGCTCACTTACGGTACCATTGTTTGCTATTGTTTCTGACTAAACAAGCTAAGTTAAGCTTAGTTGTTCTAAACCTCATTCTTACATTTCTCATTAGTCACAAATGAAGAAATCTATGCAGAATCTGGTTAACAATTACAGAAAAACATAAATTCAAGTCCTCTCTGAAGTTTTAACACAGGGGCAAAGACACCGTAACTAAAGTTAGGAGGTTGTGTACATCCCTGACTAGCTGGGCACAAACTCTGTGCGCCCAGGGAGAACAACAATTTACCATTTTTTGTGATTTCAATTAATTCATTAAATGGCCAAACTTCCATGGGAAATGGGCTGCACCAAAAAATCCCAAGAAACTATTAACGGTGAAGATGAACTGCAAATCAACACCTGCACAGATGATGAGGGGATTTCTTCCTTTGTTCTCCAAAAAGATCTTTTCCAGTGTGAAAGGTGTGAACTGTTATCAGAGCACAAGGCAATGTAACTCATCCATTGCTTCAGTCCTTGTGGAGATGGAGACACTTCTAACAGGTCTTTGTCAGAAGACCTGTTACAAATTTCTGCTCTTTGCAAACTCCTACTATAAATAAAATATTCTTGAGAGGATTTTTTGAGAAACAGCACACCTCCCAGCTCTTACAGCATTTTAACTGAGATCCTTTTAAGAAAACCCTGAGAGAATTAGATTTTTAAAATAATTAAATAAAAAGATTGCAATCAATTCATTCAATTTTGTAGTAACATATGTCCATTATAAAATTTTGTTATTACAAACTAGGAAAAGTAAATTTAGAACTTCTAAGAGAAACAATGGGCATGACTCGTGCATGAAAGAGAGTATTTTGCAATAATATGGTAGAGTTACTGTACTTATTTGAAATTCAGATAAATGTTTACAGAATAATAGAATCAAAAAATTATGAGGAAAACAAATGCAACTCAGTGTGCAATAGTAAGTACCAACAACTATCTGTTTTAAACAGCGTTCTGCTAGGATGGGAAAACAGCTAGTTAGAAGAGTAGTGTAAAAAATAATGCTGCATTATGGAGCTGTGAGACAAATGCAGCATTGCAGAGACAAAAAAAAGTAAGACTTGTAAGCTTTCTAGAAAACTCATGGCTACAGCTGAAATTTAAGCTAGAGTAGTGAGGGAGCACAGTTTTGATTTTTTTTTTTTGCATGAGGCTGAAAAAAATCACATGAGTACATTTGATTGGTCATTCTATTTTAGTAAGTGCCAGTCAATTCACAAATTATTGTCACTGACAATAGTTAATTTGGCAAATACAAAGAAACCATAAGTAGTTTTCCAAGTTTAACAATAAACAATTCCAAAATGCAGACATTTTACACTCTGTCATATACACATGCTTTAAGATTAAAATAAAAATCTTACAGCTTATGGAACAGAAAATTGTTCTGATTGATGCAAAAGAAGCAACTCTGAATTTTCCTGTCTGTAAAGTATCAATCATAATATAAAATTGTTGTGGTATTTGAGGAAGGGAGGCATAAACCCAAATGAGAACAGTATTAAAAAAAAACTAAACAAAACAAACAAAAAACAAAAACACACAGAACAACAAAAACCAAAAAAAAAAAAAACATGAAAGAAAAGCGGCCCAGACAAGGGCCTTACTTGTTTCCTGATACAGGCTGTATTGGAAGTCAACTTTGCACTTGAGCCATACACAAAAATTCTTTTTAATACTAGAAAAGAAGATGTAAATTTATTAAGTGTTTAAAGTACTGGTTCAAAAGAACACAGATTTACTGCAGAAAAAAACAATCATAAAGCTTCCTCTTTTATATATAACTACAAATGCCCTCAACCATGCATTTCTGCATTCAAAATAGATACAGGATTGTGAGCAGGATCTGACTATAATATAATATTTACAGAGCATATAATATTTACATAGGGTATGATTCTCATTGGGGGAAAAAGGAGAAAAATGTTTGTGATGGGGTGATGATACAATACTTCAACCAGATTTTATACCTCCAAGCATTTTAGACACCAAATAAGCCAATTTATCATAAAATTCTGGTGAACTAAAATTTGAGTCACATTGTTCCATAGCATTTACAATAATTTGTCACCTGCCTATCAAAAGTCATCTTTTTTCACTTTGAAACAGTACTGCTCTCCATCAACTTGAAAAACAATCCTTTTGCTAGCTTTAAAGCACTGAACTTCAAGTTTCTCATCAACAGCATTTTATACTTTAGGTAATTCCCATCCTTGTTTCAACCTCTTCTACCCAACACATGGAGACTGAGTTCTTCCTGTTACAGTGCTGCTAGACAGTGCAAGCAAAACACAGTGCAGATTGGTTGTTATTAGCACACTGTCAAGCATTTCTCCTTCTTAGATAAAGGACTACTGCAGTAACAAGACAATCCTATTCCCATCTGAGGTGAAGTAAACAGAATTTGCTTTTATACAGATCCTTTCATATTCAAAATATCCCAATACGCTTTACAATAATGAGATAGATACACTGTCATTTCCATAGTCTGAAACGCAGAGGGCAAGGCTTTGTCTTGCAAGTTGGAATAAAAGGAGGTCATGGGTCCTTTGAAGTTTCCTTACATCATCTAGACTGAAAGACAGGATGGAACGGAGAACATAACTGAGACAAAATAGAAAGGGAGGAGGGCAGGTGACCATTGTGAGATGTGTGAGACATCTCTTTCATCATATTTAAGGAGCACTGATCCAAAAGCAAAAATTAATCAGCATGGAAAGATTTTTTTTTAAGACTGGCAGCAGGTACAATGCTAATCTTATTTTTTCTTTGAAGGCTCTTCTTGGGCAGGAAGGGAGGGAGTGAGTTAGGAAACCTGGTGAGATGAATTCCACTTTCATGACAGCACGCTGGGGATCTATCTATATGCATAGAGAGATTCAGTTCAATGTAATGTACTAGGCTGTACTACCCACCACTCAACATTAAGTACTTATCCAATAATGAGGTGAAATATCCTAGCAAACAAGAATTTTAAGGGAACTTAGCTAAAAAATCTTCTAAGGAAAACAGAAAGGGGATAGGAAAGTACAAACAGATCAGACAGCTCCCCACTGCATCTTAAAGAAAGGGTCCATCACCCACCTGGCACTGGCTGGCAGAAGTTTCTCCAATGAGCTCAGGCTGGCCAAGGAAAGCACAACAATCTGCAGCCTGTGTTTATTGCCAAGCTGTGTTTCCAAATGAATTAATAAGAAGTGGTAGCCTAATTAAACTACATCCTCTGCATTTTGCCTTTTTTCTGTACAGCCAAGAAACAGCTATGTGGAACAGAACAGCAGTGGTTAAACTCTCCCAAATACTTCATCCATCACTGCTTTGATTAGAGCCTCAAACTGTGAAGCAGCAAGAGCTGCCCAATAATCCACCTTTATTGCTTACTTGTTCACAAAGGATTGCAGAGTCTTTGGGAGGAGCCATCCCTTAAAGGAAAAAGTTTGTACCTCTTCTCCACATCCCACCTAACTGATATGAAAGTTATGTTCATCTAGCACCTTACAAGAAAGAGGATGGTTTTGGACACTCCACCGCTGCAAAGCTTTATGCAAGCCACATAAAGTCTTTGCCCCTTTTCTGTTGGAAGCTTCCCTTTCCTCAGCATTGAGCAGTTACGCCTTTAGCTGTGCTCACTGTTCTATTTCTCCCACTGCCTTTCTTCTTCTCCTAACACTTGCATACTTTAGCCTTGGCTATGGAGTACTGACTAAGAAGGAACAATAGGCCCTTTTCAATTCTTCAGAGTGAGCTTTGAGCAAAGCTCTGCTGAGGGACCCAATCAATATTTACTGCAGTTTCAAGCCACCATTTCATGGCTCCTTCCAGGCAGAACACACAAGCTGGGAATGCTTAGACCTGGTATTATTCGCACAAGGTGAAATTAAAGGGATAAACATTCCAAAAAAAGTATTTCTTCTTGGAAATACTCATGGTCACAGAACCAAAAGAAAAAAGGAAAAGGGAAGGGGGCAAGAAAGATAAAAGGACATCCTACAATCACAACTTCTGTTTGAAGAGTAATCAGCCATTTATAATTAGGAAAGTAGCTCTTCCCCTAAAGCTGATTAGCAAAGTTTGAAAATCACACATCAGGTAGCTATCGCCATAGTAGCAGCAAATCCAGTCGGATACCAAATCCATTTAAAGGGATGCAAGTAAATGACATTTGCAAAGAAAGCCCACCTCATTAGCTATGTAAAGCACTCATTCTCTTTGCAACACCTAGGTCACGGCATGACATCAAACCACAGCGTGACCATAGATTATAGCAATGCATCCTTTTCCAGAGATACAAGATCCTGAAGTTCAAAAATCATACTAAGAAACACACTTTCAGCTTATCAAGTGAAAAATGACAGAAAAAAAGGTCAAGAACTGTCTTTTATCACATTAAGGACCAAAGTTACATGGATGCTTCATAAGTAATGATATTACAAGCAAATGTTTTTAAAAAAACTTTTTTTTCACTAAAATTTTAGGATTATTTTTCTTTTTGTATTGCATTCACACTTTTGTAGAAGTATTCACCTGTTTCTAGAAGCTTGCAGGAAAAAACCAACAAAATCAAAAGACATGCCATGGCAGAAAACTGAGGCTGCAATTTAGAGAATCTCACCTCCTTCTTCATTAGTTTCTCCTCTTACTCTCCATAACAATCCACACAGTACAAAGAAAAGCCTCCTCCCAAAAATTGTATTTCTGACAGTAAAATACAACTGGACTGACAATCATAATTTACCTGTTCAAACTGAAAGGCAGCTATATGATTTTTTGTTTAGAGTGGTTGGAGTCCTGTCTCAACATGCTCTCCCATGTTAGATTTCACTGAAAGTTTTGAGTCAAAGAAACTGACAAGCTACTGTTAAAGCAAGAAAAATTACAGCTTTAGCTTCAGATGTGTCAGGATCGATGGGAAAAAAAAAACATTTTATGTCAGCCCTGTTGATAAAGGGCATCAAGAGCAGAACAGATGCATCTTTCCACTGTGCATGTTCAATTTTCTGATGCATGAAGTTTTGATTGTTCAAGCTGCTTCATTGAAGAATGTTGCATTTGTTTGATTAAAAAAACTTGCCAACGTCACATGGAATTTCCAATTCTACTCCTCTCACTTTAAGGAAATGCAGGAAAGCTTATATGCATGGAAGCATAAAAGCACAGTAAAACTAAAGGAAATCACAAAGACATCTACAACAGATGTAAGACTCCTGAGTAAATAAGAAATCTTTGTTTATGAAACAAAGTTCAAAATAATAAAGTTATGAGGCTTCCAAGTCTCAGATAAGTAGGGCACTTTTGTACTATGTTTAAACATCTCTTACCCATCTTTTATATTATCTTCTACTAACCTCATACACAGGGTGAAAATTTTAATCAATATATGGATAAATAAATTTTACAAAATAAATACGTAACCAGGCTCAAAATTGTAGTTTTTATGAGGAGTAAACATTCAGTAAACAACAACCAAAATAAAAAGCAAAATCAGCGGGCTTTGCAAAAGTGGTAAATGAAAACACAGGGTAAAAAATTTTAGAGACCTTAATCATGTTCTATTGTTCAAAACGTCTTAGGATTACTAGTAATGTTTTGAAATTTAGAGAGGAATAAAAGAAGAGACTTAGGCATAGTGAAGTTCTGTCAACTGAACAGTGGATACTTACTTCACTCCCTTCTACTACTGCTACTTATAAAATAAAAGAACATTCAGTAAACTCAATGGAAATTTCATGCAAATATAGCACAGCATCTGGTCAGACTATGTTACCATGCCATTTGAGATAGTTTCTCAACTTCATGCAAGTAGTATTTGTGTAAACAATGTTCTTTCCTCTGATACATTATTTAAACAAAAGCATTCCTACACTGATGCCAACTACCGTAGCTGGGAGCACAGGCAATGTTCGTCCTAAAACCTACGAAATTATCTTGAGAAATTTGTATTTCTCTTCCTTCTCAAAGATGGGAGTGTTTCTCAAACCAAAACCAGTAACAAATCTACCCATAACAGGAATCAAGTAACAGTACTAGTGTCTAGAACGTTTAGCTGAAAACCACAGAACCTATTCACCTGGGTACATCATGTACTTTTGGGACATAAGATACTACCAGGACTCATTTTGTCTCAGACATACCCATTATATGGTGGAAAGCAGACAATATTTTGTCTCAAGTGTAGGACTAAATCTGAAGAAAAACTGTAAATTCAGGAAGACTGGGTAAACCAACCTGATACTAAGCCTAATCTAAAAATTAAGTCTTGAATGCATCCACTATACTAGCATTATGAAGTAAATAAGCATGCAAACAGAGAGAAGAAGCAATCATTCCTCTATCATCCGTTAAAAAAAAACAAGTACAGAAATCCTAATTGGGCACCAAAATCTGATTCACTCAGAGAAGTTACAAAGGCAAAATTGCTTTCATCAGTAACAACACATTACCTTTAAACTCCACACCTAAAATTAAGTGCTTAGGAAAGTCTTCCAAATGCTGTGTTCTGAGGAAGGCCATTATATGAGCACTAAATCAAGACAGCTAGTATTGAAAATGGAAAATGGAGATTTCTTTTTACAGAAAGCTATAAAATGCAGTTCAGTCAGACACAGGATCTGAGAAAGTAATAATAAAGTAATGCTGTAAATCACTAAAAAAGTTGGGTTTTTTTTAAAGCTAACTATCATGCTTTGGAGTAGAAGCACTGAATATGGAGATTCTCCTCATAAAGTGTTCGTTTCAAGTAAGTTTTATATAATTAGGATACAGAGAAGGGTTTCCTTGGAATTTGAATGCAGTGAATAGCCATGATATAATGAGATGCAAGTATGATTTAGCTCTGTAATTAATATTTTCTTCACCCACACTGTCACTTGTTATGATAATGTGAATCTTAACCTTAATGAGAAATTTCATACCACCTTGATTAAAGATACTGCAAATAACAACATTCTTTTTATTTTGGTTTTATTTCGATTTTATTTCAACGAAGAATCTCTTTACGCTCTCAAAATTCTCAACCCTTCTGCTAATGAAGTTTCTATCTACAAAAGAGATTTTTAGAGACTGATTTATATATCATGTATTTAAGTGAGAATTATGCTAGTATGTCTAATACAAAATGATCGTGCTCCGCAGCAAACTACCACAGCAGGTAGTTTGTCTGAAGACCTTTTAAGATGCAAGTTCCTCAATAAAATTGTGTATGCATTCCTTTACAACATTTGTGAATTAACACAAAAAGTTATTAAACATGCACACGATGCTTTTGAGATGTAAAATTCAACACATAAAATTTTCCAAGATTTCCAGAAACTTTGCAGACAACACCCTACAAATACATATACATAGTATTAAATTGGGCCAAGCAACTTAAAACAGGATCTACCATCTCAGAGACAACAAAACACAATCAAATTTCATACATGAATGATGGATACAGTTTAACAACATGTAAAATTCCAAAAACTAGAATTGGAATTTTTTACAAGACTCTATTTTACCAAAAATAAGTTTATTTCATCAATAGGTATCTTCGTGAATTTAATGAGACATACTTCCTTCAAGATATATCTTCATCTCATGCTCTGTCTCATAGCTACTAGACAAGAGTAAGTCCACTGGAAACCAAGAAAAATGTAATACTCGATACTCAATGAAATGAAAATGCGTAAGAATAACTGCCTTCTCAGCAATCCCAAACTACAGGGACATACCACACAACAGGAATAACTGCTCATCATTTTGGTAAACAGGTAAAAATTACATGGTTTATACATTAAAGATTTTATATTTACAAGAACTAGCATTCTCCAGAGAGCTTTCTTATTCTAAGAAGGCTATTATTTGAATTTCTATAAAACAGAGACTTCTTTCCTGAATAACAGTGGTTGAATTATTTCAGTCAGGAAATCATTCCTATTTGAGCATTCACAAGATCCACTCATTTTTTAAGGAGTAGTGCATATACTGCTTTGGAAAACACAAAACAAAAATATTCCAGTGGCATACTACTATATCTGATTTATTTACCCTCATGATCTTAAATTAATTATATTTGTCACATACCAAACCACATTACACTATATAAGGCATTCAACACCTCACAGTTTCATTAATGGCTATCTGATAATCACATACAGTAAGCTAATTCTCACTTTTGAAATGGCTAACAGCAAAACTCTACTCATTCAACCAGGTTTCCTTTTACCCTCTTCCATTCACAAAGTTAAACATCCCAACTCTGCAAAAGCTGTTCAAAAAGTTTTAGTCTAGAACTTATATGAACCCAACCAGATAAAGACCCACAGGGTTCTGCAGTCCCATCCTGCTGTGCTTCCTCACTAGATTCGATTCACACAGATTGCACAGCCTCACAAAAACTGACAAGCCTAACTATGGAACCTCATATTCAGCAGAACTACACCATGAGATCATCAATACAGGACCTAAATCAACTCCCATCCAAAGCAGTTCAAGAATCTTTTTGTGTTAATAAGTAGGATAAGAATACCTCCAAAAATACGGCAATAAAAATCCAACAATAGTTAGTGTATTAAAAAAAAAAATCACACCTTGCAGTGTCTGTCAAGGCACACACTGCAAAAAAAATAGACTTCAATTCCTCATTACTACCCATCAGCTCCTACTAACTTCTACTTTTAAAAATGAGGGCATATATTTAAACAATTTTCCTTAATTTTAAGGGACCAGTTTTTGGAAGGTATTTAAGAAACTATATGTGCAAAATAGCTGAAATAAAATCTAGGACAGTTACGCACCAAGCAGTCTTAAAAATCCCATATGGCCGCTGTCTGCAACTCTTGGTACCTAAATATATTCAAATTCTGATTTTGAGGATATATTCTTTTTAAATCAGTGGCCTAAAAATGCTTAAGTAAATGCTCATTTTAAAAGCTTAAAAAAAATAGTAAATATTAGTGTGAAGACACAAATTCACTCTTTCAATGTCTTTAAGAACTGTGTTTAAGATAATTCACATAGCAATTATGCATTTATGCTTACATTTGGAAATTCATGTGCAAGGATAAATGGAACAAGCACACATTTCACTCAAGTCAGTACTGCAGTACACCAAAATCTTACCCTGATTTCACTTAAGATAACCACAGACTATGGGCTAGAAACAGAAAAAAAACATGAACATGCAAACTAGCTGCTTTCATTCAGTTTTTTTCTAATCCAGTTTACTGCGCAAGGCACAAGCAAAAGCATACAAAAGATAATTCCCACCTATTGAATAAATGCAGACAAATACTGGCCTTGATTGCAGCAATTTTATTGGAAAGTTCAGTTCACCAGAAAGTGTGCAAGACAGAACAAGAGAAAGGCAAATGTGGCTCAAAGGCAAAGGGGAAAGTGTCTGCAACTTGGGCATAAGTGAAGGGACAAACATAACCCTAGAATTAAAATCTTTGGAATAAAGAATAATCTTCCAAGGAAATATGACTTCACTAGCACTGAATTTCCCCAGTTGGGTATTGTGTGTATGTGTGTGTACATATATATATATATATACACACACATATATACATACTTACAATTTTTAGGCACACACTTCCCATGTTCTTTGCCCCCAAAAGCAGAGCTGACAATGGTGACAGCAGAGTGTGTAATTAGTTTTTATTGTTCCCCTGACAGCCATAGCTCTGCAAGGACCCCTTGCCTTTTCCATTGTAAATGTTATGGAAAAATACACTAATGACAGGCATTTAATTATGGGCACAGCGACCATGAGGGGAGCTGTGCCAGAAGTGATTGGCAGCTTTGGAAACCAGATATTCACAGCAATGGTTCTTTTTCTATCATACCTTGTAATCCAGATTAGTGAAGATAGAAGTTTTTTAAAACATATTTTCTAAGGCCTTGGTTGTTGTCTAGAGATATTATTATTAATTACCACAAACAGACAGAAACTGACAAAAAAAATCAACATCTTTAATTTTTTTTGTTAATAGCAAGAAGTTTTTAGAATGAGTTCTATGTACTGACAATGCCATCAAACTCAAAGAATTCCCCATTGACTCCAGCATATAGTTAACTTTTTTTTAAATTATACATAGCTAGAAACAAAGAGATGCTATGCCCTCTTAACATATCTTTATTCAGTATTTAAAATAAACTGTTCCACATTCAGCTGTAGTTGCCGAGGTGCTTTTTCACCTGATTAATTAGCAATTGGTAGATACACTTTTTGGCAGCTTTTGTATCCCTATTATTTCTTTTGGTTTGGCACAAAAACTCCCTTTTGGGAGCACCAGAATTTGTAATGTACCCCACTTAGTAATGGATCACTAATTTTTAATAAACTAAGTCCCAAGAGAACTGCAAAATTATGTAAAAGTGTATTGGAGCAATAACTGTAAACAAATAATAAATAAATAAATAAATAAATAAATAAATGGGCCAGGGCTAAGAGCTGTCGCAGTACATAAAATACTACATCTTTTCCAGACTATACATGGAAAGCCTATCCAAGAGATCACACATAATCTTCAGACATTGGTCTGAATTGGCCTTTAACTGCTTGATCCAAATCTCTGCCTTTACCTTTAAAAAGCAACTAGCTAATGTGGATGCACAATTTCCTTGAAGAATGCTATATCTGAATGTTCCTTCACAGTTTCTCATCCCTCCCCCATGACCAGATGAATGAAATTACTCTGTGAAGCAGATTACTATGAAGAATGACCACACAATTCTGGACCAAATGGTTCTAAGTCTATGTAGCAGTCACAAATCCCTGGCTAAGCCGAACAAAGCAACATTATTCCAAAGTGGTAAGTTTGGGAATATAAAAGTGAAGCTGTCTGGCTCTAAAGTGGTAACTTACAAATAGCTGCAGAATCACAGTTGGCTGTCCATCCCCCATCCAGCTGGCTCTCATATCAGTGACTTCAAAAATGCAGTTTGCCATTATGGTGGCTTAAGGCACTTTGTGTGCCAGTGCAATGACCATGCTGTGTGTGCGTGTCAGAAGGTCAATACTTTCAAATTCCAGAGTCTCTCTTTATTTCCTTCTTTTCTGGAAACAATAGGAAAGAGAGCAGGATTGATAGCTCCTACTTTGTTAACTTCTACTCACCAAATGCCCTGCCTGTATGAATACATAACTATTTTTTGAAAATCTGATTAGACATCAAATAAAGTGGGAGGGGTTGCAGGGGGGAGAACCACAACCATCAAACAAAAACCCAATGCAGCTGTTTTTCCTGCTCATTAACAGCATTAATTGGTAAATTTTCTTGCAACAACTTTTAACAACTGCAGGAGACCAAACATCTTTAAAGCTGCTAGAAGTCCTTACCCAATGCTGATAAATTAGCATTGAAGACTGACAACTCTGCTACAAAGATCATCATTAAAATTAGCAGTAAGTAAAATAAAATATTTGGTTTTTTGGTCTACTCTCAAAAAAACTCTGTATTTTATCTATACAGCATTATAAATACAACAAAAAAATTAAGAGATTTGGGGGATTTTTTTTTTGTTTGGTTTTGATTAAAGAGTTAGAATGTATTCAGCTCCAGTTTCAAAGACACAGGCTGAGAAAAGATACACAAATTTATTTACAAATTTGAAACAAATGCAATGTAAAAATAAAACCAAAAAATCCTATGTACAGTAATAGCATTAAATAACAACAATATTTATATATTTCTTAGCTAGTCCCTGTCTGACAAGATAAAATTATTTGAATGTCTGTACAGAGAAGGAAATTCTCCTGAAGTGTAACAGCAATATGAAAAATACTACTTCGAAATCCACAAAACCAAAAGAGGTAGTGCTTCATTGCTATCCACCAGGGAACAGCTGCAGTGCTCAACTACTACTGAGGAACAGCTCACAGCATATGAACATGCCAATATCCACCCCCAAGCAAGAAAAACTAAGTAATTTCAGGGAGGAAGTATTATATTATTTTAATGAATAAAGAAGGTCAATGCTCCACAGCAAACATTAATTATGGCAAAAAATATATTCTGTCAAAACATGCATCCTTTTAAATGTCATGAGTCCAAATTTTATCTTTCAGAATGAAGCAAATATGTTTTAGCAGAGGGTGAACAGCATCAAAGTAAATGTATCTCATACTCTTTTTTTTTTATTTTGCTTCACTCAATGATTCATAAACAAATCATTTCTACTCTACACACTGCACCATTTCATCACTATAATCAAAACCTAAAGATGGTGCCTATCAAATAAGAAGGTTCTTCAAAAGTCTGAAGAAACAAACAAAAAATAAAGTTACTCAGTGAAAAAAGTAAAATAAGATTTTTTACTGCAGATACTACTGTTGAATGGTTTAATATGCTGATCTAATGATGGGAAAAAAAGGAACATGAAAAATAACTTACAGGTTTTGTGAGTCTAAGGTCCTTTTTCCATGCAATAGGTCAGCATGGATAGGAAAATTTGTCCACTAGATTATAATGCAAGTGACAATAAGAATTGTAATTTTCAAGTAAAAATTGCAAACCTGAAGAATTTGCTTTAATTCGCATTAGCAATTCAAGCAGATCTTGCTAATTAACAGAAATTTTGTGCATTTTCTTGTTAGTTGATTTTTCTTTTTTCAGCATTTTTACTGGTCATGCATTTAAATAGAAAAAGGCCATAAAGCTCTTTGCATACCAGTTAACAGAATACGGAGACCAAAATATATCTCTACATTTTGCAGCAGTCTAAAATAAATTCATTTCCTTCATAAAACTACAATTCAACAAGGTATTTTCATTAACCTGTCAATAGCAGAACATGAAGGATGTTTTCCCAGATTAAATATATATACATATATATATTAGGGCATATTTTTCTTTTACTGTATTTTTCTGGCATTCTATGATGGAGAAATACAATCTCAATCCTCACAGAACACTGGGGTTTTTTTCATACATGTATTTTCATATATTTCATTTTAACTCAAATTATTTTCTGAAATGGATAGGAATAGTGTTTGTGCTTTTGTAATGTAAAAATGTAGGCTCAGTTTCCTAAAAAAGAGGATTTCAGATATCTATACATGTTTGCACATTGTAAAATATACACACCACTTTAAATGAGCTCAACTATAATCTAGCTTGGAGAGACTACAATGAAAAGGGAGAGTGCAAAAACGCAAGGAAGACTCCTAATGCGTGAATGATTCTATTCTTTCATTCAGCTGTGCTGAAGTACCTTACAGTATGGCTTACCCATAACAACTGTAATACCATCAGAATGCAATTGCAATAACTTATCTGTTTACTTCAAACCAAATGTTTTCATTTCATTATGTTGGTGTGCTGCTGACTAACTAAATTTTAAGCACAAGAGCAACAAAAACTTAAACAAAATAGGGCCCTTTATTCTCAAAAGTGAATTAGACCATTCAGAAACACTGGAATATTATATTAATCATGAGACTAAAGATTTTTTTTTTAATGGTCAGAACTGGGTAGCAGAGCAAAGAGTATTTATTGGAAGACAATCACAGATCTAAAATACTTCTAATTGCATTTTAAAAAAATTAAATTGAAAAACAGTAACCCAAAGATGGAGGCATTTCTCAAAGTTATGGACAAACTACTATCTACTTATTTCACCAGGAAAGGTTGTGTCCTTGTTAGCATCTTCTCTCAGCTGTTCCCAATCACCAACCTTCTTCATGTGTTTTCCTGGCAGTCTTGTATTTCAGCAATGCTGCAGTCCTCCACCCAGCAACAGACTTGTGTTGGAAGAAGAAGTCACAAGACACTCAAATAAGCTAGGAGAGCTCTCAAAGCACACTCATGTAATTCTTCTCTGTTTCATTTTACGTTGCTGTGCCCGAGTGCTAGCTTATCTACCTGCCCACCTACTGACCCGGGAACTACCAGCGTGTGAAGAAACAGCCAACTGGAAGACCGCCAAGAACTAAAACACAGAATCTACAAATAATTCTCTTATTACTGCTTTGAACTTTAACACAAAATGCCTTAGCTGGAAGATTAGACCTGGAAATTTGATGGAAATTCCATTAATTTTCTAAACACTAAAGAGCTCAATTTAAAAAAATAATTTTCAGATTTTTTTCCCTCACACAATATTCACAATACACTGTGCACCACATCACCACCTAATGACACACTTCAATGCATACATACACGCATATGTGTATCTATATAAACATTGAAAGATATATATATTCTCATTACATATGCCATATACATTACGTATGCCTGTCCATATAAATGTAATGACCATGACTCTTCAAGGACTAATTGCATTCATTCATTTTTTCAGCCCAGCATGAAGCTGGTGGATTGCTGAGATCATAGCAACAGGGGAGAGAAAGGAAGGCTCATCTTTATCTGTCCCTCTCAAAAAGCACACTGGGCTAGAAGAATGCAATGAAGTGTCCTGACTACATGCACTCAAAAAAGATTTCATAAGAAGCATTTCATGAAGATCAGGTATCACTTAACAAGCTGCCTTTCATACAAGGGTGGAGGCCAGTGAAACTATTGTTCTTTGTGCAGTTTTTCCATAGAAGGTTTCAAACTGTTTCAAACACCCACTTTTAAAATAAGCACCAATGTTCTTTTGGAGACACAAGGTGTTAATGAAACTATTAAAAGCAGAGAAAGTAGGTGTAAAGAATTGACAGCTCTACTACTGATCTTTTAATTACAAGGAACCAGTCAGAGATTTCTTCAGCTCTCAGAGCAAGCTGCTGGATAAAATGCTGTAAAAATGCAAGCTATGCTATTTCAAAATAGGTTTATATATATGTATAATATATTTACAAGGATGTGTATGTATACCCCAAGTACTTAGGCTCTTATGCTTCCCTTGACATATGAAACTCACACATAATACCAACATTAAAGTAGACACTTTGACTTTACCCTTCTTCATCCACAACTTCCTAGTTTTCTTAACATGTGTTTAACTACTTTCTTCCTATTCCAGCCATTTCTGCATGCCCTCAACTCTGTACATAGGCAGAACTGTATCTATACAGAAAACAACAAAAAAAGACAAACCAAGCAAAAAACCAGCCACATGACCTCAGCACATACAACTAGCATGCTATGGTGAAATCCACAAACACGTAACAGATGGCAAAACACTCATACATCCATCCAGCTCGTGAGTGTGCTCCAAGAAGTGCCAGGTGTGTGTGAGCTGCCACATCCAGAGCTTCTCAAAACTAAATCTGTGAATTTGGCTGGCCCAGGAAGGCACTTAAGCACACATCTATCCACCCACACAACTGCAGCAGAACTTAGGTGTGTAAGAATTGAGTTCAAAGAAGTAAGATGCTTTTCTGAAACAGTTCCTAAATACTCAGCTACAAAATCCACATAGGCTGAGAAATCCAGGTTGTGAAATTCTGGTCTATGCATAGATTTTTCAGAAGTATCCACTCATTTTCCCCCAAATATGTATCTTAAAAAAAAACAACCTCTAGTTACTGACCAAATTGTGGTATCCCGTTTAATTATGTGCAATCACTAACTGAAGTTAAAATTACTTTTCAATACCTAAATTCTCTATTTACCATCTGATTTCCTGATTTTATCCACATAAATACACAAAGAGAAAATATATCAGCATCCTATGTCCTTATAATAATTATTCTATGGATTTGGTGGACAATTTTCTTGTATAAAATGCAGCCAAATCCAGTAATACTCCGAATAAAAAATACTTGCTTTTGTGAGACTAGAAGCTATGGCCTCTATGTAAGACCAGAAACTAGACCTGCAATTCAAGTATTTTTAACCACCCTGAAACGAACTAACAATTTATGAAGCTACATAACCTGACATTGAAACAACTTACATGGAAATATCTAAATAGAAACCACAATCTTAAATCATAATCCTGGCAAGCAAAAAAATGTAGCAACAATTAAAACAAGTAGTTCAGCTTGAACTGTGACAAGATTGCAAACAGTAGCAGGCATGACGCAGGTAGACCGCTTCAAATTTTGGCCCTGGTACACTACATTCAGTCTGAATTCTAATTAAAAGGACACTACCAATCAAGATTAAATTAATATGCTCCATTACAAAACTGAGCATTATATTGAGAATAATATTCCCTGATGATAATAGTTTGCAGTCCCACATGAGAAAACATATATGCAAAGAGTGCTGAAAGACTAATGCACTTTAAGGTGACAGTTAGAATTTGTGTTCGTGTAATTCTAAGCCTACATAAATAAACAAAGAAAAGAAATCACATTTTTGAGTTTACTTGAGGATTCATTTCCAATCAAAAAAAAAAAGGAAAAAGAAAAAAATGGACTAAAAAAAAGTTATTTTATTTATACCTCAAAATTTTAATACCTAAGCATATTTTCACCAGGAACTGGACTACAGCATTTATAGAAGGTGCATGCTGATAATTAAATATGAAAGAAAAGTAAGGCATGGTAATACTTTAAACATTTCCAAGAACTGACTTTGACTTTGTAAAAATAAAAAACTTTGTTACTCATACATGCTGACAATAATGACCATACACTTTCTAATTGTTCTAGCAGAACTCTGACAACTAACCAAGCAATGTAATATGAATTTTTCTAATAGACTCACACGATTTTTTATTTACCAACCATTGTTCACACTAGGAGCATTTATCAGCTGGGTCACTCAACAATTTGCTAATGTCTCTTTCAATGAGAATAAAATCTTTACATATTTCAGCAAGTTGCTGTAGTCTAATACTAATAAAAATTAAACCATCAAATCTGAAAGAAGGACAATCATTATCAAATTCTTCAAAGTTTTAATTTAATCTTAATTTAGAGTCCCTTAATCATTATTAAGATGATCAATATTTCAATTTTTTAAAGAAATTAATTAGTTCTATGGCAGTTTGTTAATTCTGAATAAATACGATAAAGAACTAAGCTAAATCACAATGTTACTATTTGTGTTTATAGAATGACAGTATATTTTGATCTCTAATTTCAAATAGCTATCACCAAGTAAGCATCTCTACTTATTCTACATGCATTCATCTCCTGAGTCTGCCTCTAGATGAAGATAAATCACTGCAAAGTTATTCCTGCAACATTGTTAAATGCTAAATATTTTGATATCAAAAGACAATTTTGTCTTCAGCTCAGGTTCTGATGAAACAAATTCAAAAGAGAAGTGCTTTCTTTTCTTTGGGTCTGTCCCACCTACCATTCAGGTGTTTGCCTGTTTTTCTGTAATGCTCGTGTTACTTAGTAAGCACACACAAACTGGCATGCTGTATAAAACAAAGGAGAGTTGCATCTGCACCCTGCTCTTACTCTTATTTTTAACTCACAAATACACATGGCATGTCCAAATAGATACATCCATTGTGAGAGGGCAGTATTCTAAGACAAGAAATGTTTGGTTTTAAAGCAGAAGGTTTAGAAACATCTTAAATTTAACTCTTCCTCTACTGTTTGGAATAACAAAACTAAGTTTTCTTTGCAGTGTGCTGATGTTTGATGTTGGATTAATAAGAGTAGTATAGTATTAACATATGATTTAATTTACTTGAATCCTTGTAAATATAATTCAGTGCAATGCCCATCGACTAGGTAAGCATTTGTTTGTACCTTCAACTGTCTTCACCTACGCACAGTTAAGATCATCACACATAAGACAACAGAAGTGAAAAATCTTGAATCTAAGGCTATTTTTGAAGTGTTTTAACTGTTATGCTAGCAATGTATGCATTTAGTCACACTTATTTCTCTCCCAATGATCCTCCTTTCACCCAGTGGGACTTGAGCATATAACTTCTTTTTTTTTTTCCTAGCAGTTACATTTCATTTTGCATAACAACAGAAATAAAAATTCTGATTTTGAGAGGCAAGTAATTTTTGGGAACATATGTTCTCTGATGGATTATGTGAGGTGCAACTTTTCATCTTATTTACTCTGAGCAGTTTTTTTCAAGTAACACATGTAGAAAGAGGAAAATGTAGAGAGAGGCATTTCAAATCACAGATGTTCATCATACCCAAACATGATTGTTTCTGTTTCAAGTTTTTGGGCCAATTATTTATTGCTGAGACACTGAGATCAGGAGCACAGTAATAAAGTGCTGGACAGACTAGCTGATCCTGGGCACTTGAAAATTCTGCTCGTTAACTTTTGCATCACCTATTTTAAATCTACTCTGGAATACCAAGCAGTGGAGTTTTCTGCAGGCAACATAGATCTATTAAAAAACATGACCTGTGACAAAAATCAATGTGCTAATCTCAAGCCAAACAGCAGTATCAGAAGCATATAAAAGAGATAACGTAAGATAAAACGTCCCCAAATTTTCTTAGACTAGCCTGACAGGTTTACCAAAAAAACCCCAAAAAAACAATAAAAAAAAAAAACACAAAAAAACCCCACAAAAACAAAAAAACCAAAAAAAACAAAAAAACCAAAAAAAGGTAAAAAAGGTAAGCCTGCCACGGGCACTTTGACAAGGCAAAAATATTTAACACCCAGATGACTTTTTACCTCAATACATGGATACCATTTGGAGGAAGACTGAAATTTTCTGATGCTAAACATGAGGGAAACCTCCAGGAAAAAAAAAAAAAAAAAAACAACTAAATGAAACCTTCCTTTCCAGAGCTGAACTGCACTCAGAGCCTGGTGCTAGGAACCCTCCGGTGCCACGAGAGCGGGGCGACTGCGCCAGCACCACTCGGCCCCGACTGCGGGGACCCCGACAATGCGCCGTCCTGTGTCCGGCGGTACCGGCAGACCCCGCCTCGGGACGGCGTACCTACCTCGCTTCCTCACCTCCAGCCCGCCGGGAGAGGCCCCGCCGGGAGGGCAGCGCAGGGCACGGCCGGGCAAAGCCGTCCCTGACAACCACCTCACCCGGGTGCCGTGCAGGTCTTGCCGAGGCCGCAGAGCCCTGCCCGGGGCCGGCTCCCTGCTACCGGCGGCCACCACGCCTGCCAAAGGAACCCTTCGGGGCACCACCGGGGGACCGCTATCTGCGCCCCTCATCACTCCCGCGCTCCCGGAGCAGGGTTGGCAGCAGACAGGGCTGCCCCGCGGCGAGGGGCGCCCATGTCCCCCGCCGGGGGCGCATCCATCCGGCTCCTGCGGGCCGGCGGCGGCCGATCCCGGTGAAGCCTTGAAGGGAAGGGATAGAGGAGAGCAGAAAATCAGCCCCGCCAACCGCCCGCATCCATCGCTGGCTGCCGCCCTGAACCTCCCTAAAAGAAAAGTTTTCGTCTCTTTCTTGCAGCCGGTCTCTCGACATAGGTCTCCGGCGCCGGAGCGCCGCTGCGCGCCCGCCCGCCGATCCCCTGCCCGGTGCGCGCCCGCGGCCGCCCCGCGTACCTGGGGTTGGAGCTGTTCCAGTACACGGCGTAGCGGTCGGCCACCGCCTTGGCGCCGGGCTCCTGCCCGCGCACGCACACCCACAGCGCCGCGGCCGCCAGCAGCAGCATCTCCACGTGCGGCATCGCGCCCGGCCGGTGGCGCGGCGAGGAGGGATGCGGGGAAAGATAAAGAAAAGGGAAAAAGGGGAAAAAAAAGAAAAATAGGAACGGGAAAGAAGGCAGCAGGAACCGAGCCGGGGCGCGGGAGTTCTGGGGTGAATGAATAAAAAGCGAAGCGCGGAGGCGGTGGGCGCCGCGCCGCAACGAGCGGAGGGCGCTTAGCGCCGCAGACGAGCAGCAGGCGGGGAGGGCGATCCGCGGCCCCTCAGGAAGCCTCACCCCGGCAAGGGGTGGTGTGGGCCGAGACGGGTGGCGGCGGCAAGCGGCGAGCGGCTCTCATTCACCGGGAGTTCCGCACGGAGCCCACGGCGCGACATACACCGGCCCGCCGGCGCGGCTGGCGGGCGAGAGCAGCGATTCCTCAGCCCCCTGCGAGCGGCCCCAGCGGCGCTGACGGCCGGAGTGCGCGGGGATGGAAGAAGCGAACGAGCGGGAGACGAGGGAGAAAAGCGGGGAGGAGCAGGAGAAGGAGATCTTTCCCCTGGAAGTCCACGGGGGGTCCGGGCAATATATTAAAGGCGGCCGGCTGGTAGCGGGAGGAGAAGTACCCGCAAATGTCAAAGCACAAAGTTTGTGTCTTCCTTTCTGGCCCTCCGCTCCCCTCAAATGAGCAACAAACAAAAACAGGGGGGGAAAAAAAGGGAGGGGGGGAGGGGAAGAGGGGGAAAGAAGCAAAAGCCCTGAGGAGTTTGCTTGCTGCGCTGATGGAGTTGAGAAGCCTGTTCTGCAGCACGGAGTGTCTTGAAGGAGACTTTGTGGAGTGGTTTTCTTGTCCTTCCTGTTCCTGGGCGGTGGATGCACCAAGGACTGAGCAACAGCAAAGGAAAAAAAAAAAAAAAAAAAAAAGGCGGGGGGCAGGAAAAAAAAAGAACGGCCAATCCAAGAAATATAGCGGCGTGGAAACCAAGGAGATGAAAGTAAAAAAAAAAAAAAAATTGTTTTATGAGAGGGCGTGGAGAAAAGCAAAATCTCGGTCTCGGAGAAGTGCAAAATCAAGCCTGCAAACTCCTCTGATGATGCTGGTCTTGGCTGGCCTCTCCTGCTCGGGAAACGAATGGAGTAATACGGCGAGGTGCAGAAATCTCCTGATTCAGCCTCCCGGAGCCTCTCTGAGATAAAGCAGGGTCCAGTCCCGTGCACATCAACTTCTGCGGAAGAACAAAACAGTTTGAAGGGTCAGGGAGGAGGTGAGAGTAAAAGAATCCACCCCTCCGAGGACTACACAGGGAGATCGAAAAAACCAACCACCCCAGATCTTCTCGGTCTTGCCCAAAAGCTGCTCCCCTTTTCCCTCTGAAGCAGCAGCAAGAGCAGCAAGGAAAAATATACCACGCCAGCAGGCAAATAAATAAACTTGAATGCAGCGGCAGGCAGGGAGGGATCGTAAAGAGCGACGAGGATTGGAGGGGCAAAAGTCAGTTTTGAAAAAAAAAATGCTTTATGGGAGGAAAAAAATCTTTAAACAGTCACGCCCCCTTTTGCAATGACCGGTTCCTTCACTGCGTGTAAATCCGACATCAGCAACCTGGAAAAGCTAGGAGCCTGGCGTGCTGAGCTGCCTCTGTGCATGCGTGTGTGCGACAGGCAGCCGCAGAGATGTATACGCGGTATAGCGAGGTACGCACACACACACACACACACACACACACACAGGGACACACACACACACACACAGGGACACACACACACACACACAGAGCACCCATACATACATGCACACGCGAGGGTCCGATCCGGCGCCGGTGTGCGTAAGGGATGAAGACGAGGAGGAGGTGCAAGCAGCCAGCTCGAAACACGGGCGATGCTGCTTGATCATGTGGGATTTTTGCATGCAGTTTACTTTGGAAAGAGGAGATTTGCCGCCGCAGCCAGTCAGGACATACCCTGCTGTTTGCTTACAGATTCCCTTTTTTTTTTCTTTTTTTTTTTCTTTTTTTTTTTTTTTTTTTTTTTTTTTTTTTTTTTTTTTTTTTTACACCTCGAGCTGATTGGCTTGCAACACGAGAAGGGAGGCGTCGTCCCGGGCTTCTCCTCCTCCATGCCAAAAAAATACCCAACCCCACCTTCTGGAAACCTGACTAATTGAATTACTAAGAACTCGGAGTGGTTCCTGTGCAGCCTTACTGCTAAAGGTAACCATTTCGTTGCCGGATGCTGCGACAGGCATTGCGCGGAACCCGCGTGTGGACGAGTTTCCGCCTGCCACGAAAAACAGTGTGCCGATAAATTCCACCGAAGCAGCAAACTCCTTCCCCGCGTTCCCCCGCGGCGGGGCTCGGCACCCACGCCTCGGGCGACGCGCGGCAGCGCCGGCCCCGCACAGCGCGGCACAGCGGGACCCGGCGGGGCGCGGGCGGACCTTCCGCAGCCGCGGAGGGGGCTCCGCTCCGCCACCCGCCGCCGCCGACACCCCGACACCGGCGGCGGGGCATGATGGGCGCCGGGTCGGCGTTCTGCCGCCAAAAGCCCGCGGGTGCGGGGAGGGAGCGGAGCGGGCAGGTGAGCGGCCCCCGCGAGCGGGCTGGGAGCGGAGGCTCCTCCCGTAGCTCCCGCCCACCGGCGTGGCTGAAGTGACGGCGGCCAGCGCCGCGTCCGTCCCGTCCCGTCCCGTCCCGTCCCGTCCCTTCCCGTGCCGGGCCCGGGCCGCTCCCGCCGCCGGCGCGGCCCGTTCGGAAGCGCCCCGACTCCCCCCAGCGGCGCGGCGGCGCAGCGCGGGCCGAGCGGCGGCCGCATCCTGCTCGGGACTCGGCTCTGCCGCGCCGCTGCTCCTTGGGCTGCTCAGCGCGCTGTGGTTTTCCTCAGCGTGAAGAAGGACTCTGCGGGTTAATCTTCACCGATCGCAGCCTCCAAACTGCCCGCGATTCCTGCTCTTCGCTCTCTGCTCGGAATTCACTGAAGCGACGGAGCATGGGCTGGAGTTAAAGAGAAACAATCAAACCCCTTGGGTTGGTTTTTAAAAATTTTTGGGGTATTTTTTTAGTTTTGGGGGTGGGGGTTGTTTGTTCGTTTGTTTGTTTTGTTTTTTATCGAAGTATTTTACAGTTTTCAAAGCTTTACTATTAAAAGCTTAAAAACTTGTGGAGACAAGGTTCCATGGTCTTCCTCCAGCCTTGTTTACAGTGTGTTGACATCTGTAGATTAGTGTTCGTAGCGTACAAAGTACATCAGGCAAGTAAATGACCCAGGTATAACAGGCACCATAAGCTCAAACTCTCTACATTCCTTTTCATTATAAGAATCTCAGCAATTCCAATTTTTTGCCATCTTTGAAATAAGTTCTTTTAATAGGCATAAGCACATCTGATATTTCCATAGTCTTTTTTTCTCCAGCACAGATAGACATGTGGAAATCACTGCCCTTGTAGAAAGCGGAATAAATAGCACTTTCCTTTTCCCTGAAGAATCTCCTCAGCCACATTTGTAAGAAAAGCTCAATATTTTTATCCCCTTTGTTCTCCTTGTGAGAAGTATCACAGGGAAAGAGCGAGGGGTCAGTTTGTACAACTTCAAATGCATTTTAATAGCAGAGTCAGACCTTAATCTAGAATATAAATGTCCTTCCAGGACTGCAATGATTGGGTTTGTTTTTGTTTTTTTTAACACATACAAAGCTGTGAAAAGAAGGTAAACTATTAATAACAGGACAAAAATCAAAAAAATACTAGCAGTAGCAGGAGTATATCCTTTTCCCCTGCTTTACTTCGCAAGCAAGCTGTAGGTGACTGCATCTTAGTAGTTTATAAACAATACAGAGACATAAATCCTTTGGACTGAAGATGTAAATTAATTCCACAAGTACAGCTAAATAGCAGTTTAATAAAGAGAATGTGAGAATACTTTTTAAATAACCACTTCACAGAACTGATCAAATATGCCATACCCAGGATCTTGCCAGCTTCTAGCCCATTCCCCATTTTCATGATTACATGATTACACAATTATTGATAGCACAGTTGTAAAATGCTTCTGTGTACCAATGGCGCCTAGCATTAGTGTTCATTAGGCAGAAAGGTAAAGACTGTTAACAAGTGATTCAGCATCAGTGAAACTGTTTTGAATACAGGGTTTAGAAAGACTCGTATCTGTGCACAGTGAGTGTTTGGAACTGCCTCTGACAAGCTGCCCCTGGACCTTCAGCACAAAGGAACATTTACCATCCACTGCAGAGCCTGTACTTCCTCGGTGGCTGCACAGAATTCCTGAGGGTTGATGTGCTGTGCTGCAGTCACTACCTTAATTGATCACATAGTGCAAAATAATTAAATTAAGCATAGCCTAAGACTTTGTCTGAGGGAAAAGTGATGTGTCTGAATATTTTCTTTCTTTGCTGATTGCCATTAACAATGTACATTATTTTTATCGTAACCATAAATCATTTTTATCTGTTCAAGATATCAAGAATTTCTGGACCATGTAGGTAGAGTTGTTGAAATATAATTTAAGTACTTGTCTTTGCCATTCAGGGATACTTTGTCACTCATGAAACAGAAAATAGCAAGTATATCTCTGCATTGTTCCTATAGTTTGTATGAGTGATTTTTATCTTCTATAAATTTGAGCAGTGCTTCAGAAGTAACACTAACTGGTAGGACCCAATCCACCTTTTTTCTGACATTAACTCCAGTGACTTTAAAGATATTCAACAGGCAAATATCATGGGCTTTTTCCTTTTGATAAAACCCAGAGAATTAAGGAAAGCCCATTCTGGAAAAATGGATGCATACTGCAAATTAGTGAAATATATAGCTGCATCTTAAAACTCTTTTTTTCCCCCTAAATTTTGTGGAAATGTGCATTTTAAAATCATATGTTAACATTTCAGTAAAATTTTATTAAACATAACCAGGCAAAAATATATATATTTTCCTATGGTTGGTCTGTGTTTAAATCATCTGCAATATTTTGTTAAAAGGCTGGATAAAATTTCAGCATATTTGTTTATCGGCAGTAACCCTGGACCTGTATTTTTCAGGACCTGAAAGAATCATGCTTTTCTTATCTTTTTAATCACTCTCTGATTGCATAAGCATGTTGACAAAAAATTATTTAGAAGCAATCTCAGCTTCAAGTTTTGCAAATTGAACAGAATGGTTAATCATCACAAATTCTCTCATCTTTTAGTAATTCCTGATACTGTAAGCTGTAAAAGAATAATTCTGAATAAAATCTTGGACTAATTTCCATATGAGAAGAGTTAGGTACCATAGATATAAACAATACTGTGGGAGAGAATGAATTAATTCTTTATAGAGAAGTGTGTTCCTAATTTGATTGCAAATATTCTTAACAGGATAAGAGCTTTCTTTCTAGGTGATTTCTCTAACTTAAAAATATTTTTTCATCTCAGACACATTTAGCTGTGAGAGACTTTGTGTATGTACTCCCTATTTCTTTTGTCCTTCTTTTGTTTCCTCATAGGAAGAAGAAATAATCTTATGAAAAGAATATAAGGATGTAGCTTCAGACAAAACTGAACCAGTGTTTACTGGTGCATGTGAGTATTTTCAGCTTGCTAGAATAGAGGAATTAAATTAAGATTCTCAATATTCTTTGTATTACGCTGTCTGGCAACTCCCTTGCTCCCCTAACCCTCATTTTCCAGTCCACTAACCAGGGATAGATTATATGTTTACTCTACTGAGTAATGTACCGAGGCTCAATAACTTCATGGGTTTGGATGTTCAAAGAAGCTAGTTCAAGACCCTTGTATAAAAATAAAAGAAAATGCCATGGCACAAAGTACAGTAATTGAATTTTAGATAACTTTAAGAGGGGTATCTTTCCAAGATATTTTCAGGAACGCTATTTTGCCCAGGAATCATGCATATTCCTTTTTGCATGTGGTTCTTAAGAGTTTGCTGTTGTTTTTAATGAAAATCTAGTTATCAACTTTGCTTCCATTTTAGTTTGTCAGCTCAGATCTTGTGTGTCTGGGTGAGCAGTCAAAAGATCTTTAGCTCACAAATTGGGCAAGATCTCTTCAGCACATAACTTTGAATGTGAGTCTGAAAATTTGCAAAGTTTAATACATTAAGGAAAACTTTGAGAAGGAGCCAGAATATTTCCTACCTTCATATAGCTATTTCATTATTTTTTTCATCCCCAAAGCTTACAAGGGAGAAAATTACAAGGCAAAAGATTTTCAAAAACATAGGGTTATTAATCTATTCCTAGACACAGAAGTACTAAAGTTAAATGCAACGTCCCCTCCATATATGTCAGTAATAACTAAGATATAGTGTGTTGCCATTCAGGTTTGTGTTTGTTTGTCTTCATAAATACTTTTGCTCATGTTTGCTAAATATCTAATTATGAGGAATTTTTTTGTTGACACACACTTTAAAGGGCTCAAAATTTATGCCTTTGTGAAGTTAAAATATTTTAATACTATCAGTTTGAAAGGCCAAATAAAAGCATTTGTTTCTACCCACTCAAGAGCCTGTGTAGAGCGTCTGTCTTTACAAAATGTAAAGCTCATTGCACTGATTTGTCATTAATATTGATTCAATAAGAATAACTGAAATATCTCATCAATAAAGTTGAAGCAAGAGAATCCATGGCCCTAGGATAAATATAGAGTTTTCCTTTTCCCATCCACTTCAATTCCTAAAGACATTAATTTTAAGATCTTTTTAAAAGACTTTTGAAAGCAATTTCTCAATCTTAATTTATTACAGAGCTAGGATCTTGCAAAACCTCCAATTTTGGTATTGGCACTGTAGAAGCAAGTATTTAAAGCTTGTAGGAGCCAGAAAGATTAAGTACTGTACTATAAAAATAAAGTATAATGTGGAAAAAAAAACCAACAAACAACTACAGTATTAATGTAGTTATTGCAAAGATTGCTGTTTAGTCATCCAAAAAGCTCTGTATTGAGCAGATAGGTTATGCAGGTTATACAGATTATGTTGCATGAGCAGGCTCTCATTTCAGCATCCATGCATCTCCTATGATGACAGGGCAGGACTCAAACCAGCTAAGGTAAATATTAATCCTGTTTGACCTTGGGATACTCTTAAATGATAATTTGTGTTGCTTGCTGTTCAAATGCACATGCTGAGACTGCATTTTTCCAGACTCCTTATGATGAAAGTTACCCTTTCAGGATTCTTTCTCTGCACTGAGTAATTGCAAATGGTGGTCTAGAACATCAGTGTTTGTTTAGAAACTCTCTTTTCAAGCAGTCTTTGCAAAACAGACAGAAGGAGATTTAAAAGATAACAGACAAACAAAACAAAACCCTCAGAAGACTAAAAAAGGCTTACATGCATGTAAAACCAAACACTGAATTCACAATAATATGACCAGAAACAGGTGCTTGCAGATATATGTGGGTTTTGGTTTTGTAGTGATGCATTGACTAATGGAAAAATCACCAATCTTGCTTATGGGCATGCTGTCTTTTGTTTGTTGCTGGTTTAAGACTTGTTGCACAGGATAGACACCTAGGGTATTTTTTTGTCTGTGTCCAGATAAGTGAAAGAAAACAAGTTAGAAAATCAAGGCACAGGTTATCACCTGGAAACATGATGGAAATTCTGTACTTGATTGCCATAAACCCCTGTGCAGTAAAAGTGATTATTAATTTTTATTATTAATAGCACACTTTACAAGAATAAAAAATTGACAAGATACCCTTTAATAATTTTCAGAATTTAATCAACTTTCAGGATAATTTTCAATTTAAGTTTGTGCAACTGCAACCATTATTCTTGCTGTTCATTTTCCATATGAATCATAAGCTGTAAAATCATAAACAGTTCCTATTGTTGCAAAACCCTGTGCTTGCTTGTGCATATCTTTCAATACATAACAAAACCTTAGACTTTGACACTGTCCCTTCATCACACAGCACCACCCATTAACTAACATTACTAACCTTAGTGAAAATGAATCAACTTTAAAAAATCCCAAGCAACAGAGCTGCAGAGTAGGTTATTACAGATCATGCCACAATTCTGGACTGAATTAGCACTGGAGGCTGTCACTGCCCCAATATGTTGCACAAGTAAGCGTTTTATAGTCTAAAGACAGGCTGAGGAGTTTACAGGTAGCTGAATGGCACAAGACAGTATCTCCATTCAGGAAACTTCAGAGCTCCTTGGCTAAGGCAGGCTCAGCACGCGTCACACGCTGGAGAGCTCTGTGCAGAGGAGATGCTTTCCTGGCCAGGGGAGCAGACCTGACAGGGCATCGCTGGGTGCTGTGGCCTGTGCAGATGATGGTCTCCAAGCTGTCTGTCAGCAGGGCACAAAGGTTACCCCCATGAGTGTTTGGTGCAGCTTCTCACCCAATGCTGTGTGCTTTGTACAGCAGCAGCTCCACTGGTACTGCAGCCATGGAACAAGGTCCTTTGTGCTGGGGAGAAAATCTAATCTGGTTAAAAGAACAAACGGAAACAAGTCTGATATATATTACTGCAGTTAATTAGCAAGCAAATTCTGGAGAAGTCTGTGTGCAACTATGCACTTTGGAAGGTTTAACTGGAAGAAAGAAATCTCAGATGTTTCAGTGATGAAACTCTGAAGAGTTATTTACTGTAGGTGGGGTAGAAGACCCTTGCAGTGCTTTTAGCTCTTTGGACTTCAACAATGCTTTTAATTAAAAAGCCTATTCTTAGACTCATGTAACTGAGAGAAAAGAAAGCCCTTCCTTTAGCAACTACATTTATGAACAGTTTGCAGAGTAGAGTTTGAAGAGTGAGGCCTAAATGTTTTTGAAATAGCAAATGTCACATTCATGCCTGGGTACCTGTTATTTGTAGTCCTGTACTTTTGTGAATTCCAACACGAAATAGAAAGGGAAGGGCTATCAAAGACATTTATGAACACAACAAACAACAACTTTCAAGACAGAGTTATGAGGGAAAGGACATTTTCTTAGCCCTCTTTATTCCTAAATCAGAGAGGTCCACTAATATAGCACATTTTTTTGTAGATTTTGTAGGCAGCCTTTTCCACTGCATGGTTTACCAAGTTTGGCTGACTCTTGAATTCCAGGAGATTAGACTCAGCCAAACAAGAACAGAACAGAATTAGCTGCCTTGTGTGATCTATGCCAACAAAACAGACATCAGCTTGACAAATGCCAGTCTGATAATCATCATGGAAAGCTAAATGCAGAAAAGCAACAAGGTTAAGATATTTTAGGACTGTTTAACAAGATTTCAGTTGCAGTCTCACTGTCAGTGAAGGTGCTGTGGATCTAGTGGAGAATGGATTTATGAAAACATTGCAATAGTTTGAATTGCATTGTTTGCTTTGTGCCAGTTCTAAGTTAATATTATTCTCCTTACCATCAGCTGTGCCAGAGCCTTCTAGATCATTGTACTGTCAGAGGAGAAAATATGAGAATTTTATTTTCTCAGACTATAATGTCAAAAACTTAGATGAGAGAAAGTAGTCTTTTGGCACTCATGATCCCTCTTCCTTCATTATGATTTTTTTAATAAGTTTCATCTCAGATGAGCTTTTGCACAGACTTCTCAGCTTAATGAAAATTATTCATTAAAATCTTACTCTTTTAAATTGAAGTTACAGGAGACTTGTACAGTCAAGAAATTAATTTCACACCTTTTTGGCAATCATTTGCTTTTACTGTCCTTCATTTTGGACCTTGGCCATAGGCACTCCAAAGACATGCATCTTACATTTGACATTGGAAAGGTGTTCTCAAAACTAATTTTTTTGACCTTCTATTTCAAAGGGAAGAAAACAGGCGATAGTGGAATCCATCTACAAGATAACTGAAATACAGTTCTGAAATTTAGGACTGTCTTACAAATGTTGAAGGAAAATGCCAAAATCAAGAACTGAAGGACTAGAGATTAATCCTAAAAGAGTAGAAGTAAGATCTTGAAAATAATTCATAAGCAGACTTCCTAATTAGGAGGGATTATTAATATCTTATAAAATCCACTGTGTATTCTTAGATCATTTAGCATTTCAGCATAAACAAAAGAAAACAAACAATGATTGTCTTACACTTCTGAAATCCTTTTGTCAACAGGCATGTGGTAGAAACAGAATGGAAAATCACTTTATCTAAAGACTGCCAATTAAATCACAACAGTAAAAAGTTTTTCACTTTGAGTGACAATTGATGTTTTCTGCTGTCCAAATGTTGCTGCATCTTCCCTGAGCCAAGGAATAGGAGTAATGATTAATTTTGTGTAACTATTAAACTTTACTTCAGAGGGGGAAGAAAGAGAAGAGGGAAAAACCCTAGGGCAAATCAAATCAGACTGTGGCACTCTGAGCTCTGAGGTCAATAGTCAGAGTGCTGGGGTTTTTTATTTCTAAGTTACCTAGGATTTGATTGGTTTCATCCTCCTTTGACATGTAATCGAATATCAGAACTTTAACAGAAGGAATTTGCTACTTGATTTTATTGTCACATATTCCTGTTTAACAGAACTTTGAGGTTAAGTTCTGAGTTGGTCTATATGACATAGTTAGCTGCAGAGTGGATGTTCTTTGTTCAGAGTGTAGAACTAAAATTGCAACTGCAGTATCACAGTGTTCAGTAAAACATGCTGCTCCTGCAAGGTGCTGAGTGAGACTGTCACACAGAGCATATTCATTTCTCCTCATCTTTGGTGCAGTAAAGGATGTTTAGGATTTTACAGAAATTAATCCAACAGTGTTAGACCTAGAGTGGATAAATCTTCCACGTGTTAAAGAAAATAAGTGTGTTGTTATAAAACATGTTTGTGGCCAGAGTCCATTCAAATTGTCATAAAGAGTGATTTACAAGTCACTTACGAGAAGAGCTGTAGCAAGACACTTAACACAATCTTGCCAAAATCATGCAGATCTGACACAGCACAGTTTCTTTTGCATGACTTGTACCTGCAAGATCATGCTTTATAGCATAAGCTTTACGACTTAAGGGATTCTTATATCTGTAGTGTAAATTTACATATGTGATAGACAATAAATCAAGATTAATAAAATATATGATTAATTTTTGCTAGTAATGGAAAAGCTTATGAGAAAAATCAAAGACTGTTCAACTGAATTGAAATTTTACCTGCAAACTTATCCTTGCCAACAAAAATACTGTAGATCAAGAAAGTGTAATACATGGTATTTTAGTGTAACTGGCAAAGCAGCAAAGGATATCATTATAGCACAATAGGAGTATAAAGCCTGGTATGACTACATATATTGTCAGACTAAATGTAGACCTCAAAAGCTTTTTTGCTATGGAGTCCTTATCTATCTATCTATTTCCTTAAAAGAGCTTTTTTTTTATTTTTTTTCTTTTTTTTTTTTTTTTTTTGGTCCTGAAAACCTTGAAAGGTTATAATAATGGTTTAAAATAAGTAGCTCTCAATTTTTCTTTTGTGGTCATCAATTCCAGTTCTCTAAAGAACCTCATAAACACAATGGGCCCAATGCCAAAACAAAAATTAAATGCTCATGTGATACTCAACGGAAGACATACTTTATCTGTGAAGTGTTCTCACAAGGAGACTCATAAACCCTACATGAAAGTGCATGATCTACAGTTTGTGGCATTGATGTTTGTTGCTTTGACAGCACTTTTTATCAAAATAACTACAATTTTCAAAGAAAGACTACTTAATTTTGACTATATTGCTTTTTTTTTTGTGGGAAAGGAGCTATAAATAATAAGTTCACTAAGTTTTGGGGGTAGTTTGCAGTCGATCTAGTTTGGTCTGCAGCAGTCAGTTAATCCCTTCAAAGTATCATCTATTCGTCAGTTCATTATTTTCTCTAAGCGTAGATGGAATATATTAAAGCTATGTGGAAGCATTTAAAAAGAAAAAAGCTTGGAAAAGAACAGTCCCCTGCATGTCAGCCCTTTAGAGAACTGAAGAAAAGAGATGCTTTGTTGTATTGTTTCCCCAAAATGCTTCTACTGTCCTTTCCCCTTTTCCTCATCTACTATATTTATCTTTTTTTCTTGTTGAAGAAACTGCATTTAAAAAGCAAGTCAGGTTACATTTGTCAGGTATAGCTGCGCTCATATTACTCTGATATTCTCTAGCTGGTCATTGCTTTTGTTACTTTTTGTTGATTTATAAGAGCTGGCTGTAATTTGGTAGCATGCATTTTAAAAGAGGTGGCAGTTTAACATCAAAAGACACAGAAGCAGTAAAGGTCTCAGACTTGCACAAAGTTTCCACATACACAATATACTATTGTTTGTACTGCATATGCATAACAATTGTTTGAAAGTATTCAGCCTTGCTTGCCAATAACTTCTCAGACATGTGTATGGGCCTAGAGCTTTTACGTTTAAAGTTTTTTTTTTGGCCTGCTTAAGAAGATGGACGCAAAATTCATCATGGACTTCAGTGAGATCTGGATTTCACTCCCAGTGAGTAAGAAACATAACAACACAAAACAGAACATCTGCAATATGCAACTCAGTGGCATTAAATCTCAGAATACTGTGCAAGATCTTCTAGCATAATTTTCTTTAATTTACAGCTAACAGAAAAAAAAATAAAAGTATTTCAGAAGCTTGCAAATTTCACTACAAAATATTCAAGAAAATTATTTGATTTGTTGCGTTCTGCAGGTATCAAGACATATCTTGCTCAGTCTGCAGAAGAATACATGGAAAATAAATTTGGTTGTAAACAAGGGAAAAATTTGAGACCATATTTAGATACTCAGCATCACAGTGTGAAAGAGAGGTAGAGAAGAATTTTGTCTTCTTTTTTACTGGGAGGCCTGAGGCATTTGAGTTCAGTACTTCTCTAGAAGCATCTGCTTCACAGCTGTGGATGAGACTTTTCTGTATGTGCTTGGAGCTTTGGTTGGCTGTGGATTGAAGATCACTACTAGCTTAGGTAGTTGTCCACAGTTGCAACTCCATGATATTGCAGTTCTGAAAGCTCTGGTTCTTTTTTTGTATACTTTCCTCAGCCGTTCTTGAAGAGTCAACAAGACTTGCCTAACAGCATCATACTTTCTGCAGGAGCCACCCCATTAAGAAAAATTAAAAATGTGGAATAATGCCTTTTCCAGCAGTACCCAAAATAGTCTTCATTAGGAATTACACCAGGATTAAGACTGAAGTCTGAAAGAATTTTACTACTGCTTACAGTGAATTCAGAATTTGGCCAAGTTTAATGTAACGTAATCCAGGCCAGGATTTATGGACACCCGGCATGCTGATACCAGGCAGCACCAAGCTGGATTTAATCAGATAGGGAGTGGAAACTTAGAGCATGCTGTCTGTGGCAAGTATTTTCAATAAACAGTGCCTTTTAATATATTTATAAGCATCTTCCACCATCATTTTAGACAAAGAAAAAGCACCGCATCCCCAACTTTATTAATATCATTAGCTGGTTTTGGTTTTGTTACATAAACTGTATCCTCTCCCTGGTGTTTTTTTCAATAATGTCCCAACTTCACTGATCTGCACTAAAATCCTTTACCTCCTCTGTTCAGATCTCTTTCTTTGCTGTTGCAAATACTTAGTTAACACCACCTGACTGCTAAGAAGTTAAAAGATCAACTGTTTTATCCAGAATATAACACAGTTTTATAGTTATGAGTTCTCACAACGTAGATTTTCCAGCAGTCCATATCTGATATTTGCTTGTTCCACAACCTTTGACAAATCACTTAACTTTACAGATTCACAGCTTACATATCTGAAAAGCAGATCTAGTAATAAATACCTACTTTTCACAAGTGTTGAGGGGATTAATTAGTCTGTGTTTGTTAAGCACTTAAAATCCCTCAGATGAAAGACACTAAATTAAAAAAAAAAATCAGCTCAGAACTTTAAAGGCTAGAGTTATTGCTATTATAGTTAATCTGATTTTAAATGTTATAGTCACTGTAAATTCACTTCTTGTCTCTGTGCTTGCTGAAGCATCTCTCTCCTCAAATAATGTCCAGTCTTGAAAGCAAAGAAAATCTGAGGGATAGACAATCTGATATCCCTGGACAGCTGTAACCTGGTGATACTGTAAAACTAGTTGTTACACAACTGTATCAAATTTGCCAAGCTACAGCTTTTATCCCTTTTGATTCTTCTGTCCTTTGTCTGCTATGTCTAGGTGCTCTGTTGTACTGTATCTTCTCTTTTAGTTGATGCTTATGTTTCCCTCTGACTGAAGAATCTTTGATAAACTGGGAACTAAGTTATTCAGTCTTTCATTAATTTCTATAGTTCTTTGCAGAACAATTTCATAATTTTCAGCATTTTTCTGTTGTAGATAATAAAACTGGATGTAAATATACTCAGCAAGCCACAAGATGCTCTTGCTCCTTGCAGATAAGTATTTCTCTACCTAAACTTCTGAGCATTTTTAGCTATAGCTATGAATAAATGTGAATCAAAGAGGCTTGTAAGCACTTGATTATTCACCCTAAAGTGAAAAGCATTGGCTTTTAGTGAAGTATTTAACCTATTGGTATGCTAAAATGACCAATGATTTCTCTATTCCTTTGCTTGTACATTAAATAAAAGTACCATGAATGAATGCTTTGCGACATTTTAGTCCACACAAGCATCATATATAGGAATATCAGACTCTGTATTCACAGGAATAGCATGTAAAAATCTATGTGTTCCCCTGTCAGAGGGATACATATAAAATTTTTGGGAGTCTATAGTTATGAGTCAGTAGCCTTTCTGTGTGCCATACATTAGTAGTTTCACATGCTTTAGAATTCCTGTGATCCCCAGGCAATAACAACATCTTTCAAGAATTTCTTTCACAGGAACTTTTTCTTTGTGTCTCCATACTTTTTTGCTTTGTTTATCTCTTGCACAGAATCATGCTGAGCTGGAAGGGACCTGTCAGGATCATGGAGTACAACTCTTGGTCCTACGCAGTACAGCTCAAGTCACACTATGTACCAAAGCATTTTCCAAACATTTCTTGCACTTGGTCAGGCTGGTGCTGTGACCACTGCCCTGGGGAGCCTGTTCCAATGCCCAAACACCCTCTGGGGCAAGAACCTTTACCTGATACCCAGCCTAAACCTGCCCTGATGCAAGTTCAGGACATTCCCTTGGGTCCTTTCTCTCTGCACCCCAGAGAAGAGATTAGGGTCTGGCTCTTCTCTCCCCCTAGCAGAGATGTTGTAGATTGCAATGAGGTCTCCTTTCAGTCTCATTTTCTCTTTCAAACAGTCTAGGACAATGTTTAAAAATGTTGTCTGCTTGCTTCTTCCCTCTGGGACCTCAGTCTTTATTCTCACCTCAACAATGGGTAAACTGCATTTTATTAATGGGGTTTTTTTCTGCATTAGTTAGGACACTGTAGCCTGATTTTTTTTTTTCCCATCTAAAAATATGTGTATTTCCCACTTAATAAAATAAAGTATATTCTTTACTTTGTTCTGTTTTTAAGGTAATGATAAGGACATCTGTAACAAGAAAACTAAAGATTCTTATTACAATTAGAAAGAAGCAATATCATAAGCATGTACAGCACGTATAAATTACATGAGGTAGAAAACAGAGATGGACAGACTTTCTGTGGTGTCAGCCTTAGTGATTTTGCCAGTGAAGCTTCAATGGCCAAGAGATGAACCTTCACTTTATCTTCAGAAGCTATGCCATAATGTTGCAGATCTAAAATTGAAGATGTTTATTCTGCCATTTAAACTACATTTGCTCACAATTTAATCTTATGCCATCCCTGCTAGCTGTATATGGTAGCAGGTATACTATACTATACTATACTATACTATACTGTACTATACTATACTATACTATACTACTAAGAAAAACCCACATAGATCCAATTGGTCAATGAATCCAAACACCATCACCAGTGTCCAATTAGGAAATCACCCTTTGGTAAAACAAATCTCCATAACACATTCCACATGTGTACAGCAACAGGTGCAGCAAATGAAGATACGAATTGTTTCTCATACTTTTCTCTGATCTTTCTCATAGCTTCCCACAGATGTCCAGGAAAATCCTGGGAGAGAGCTGTCTCTCTCTGTTCAGAGGATATGTGATAACCACAGCTGTATCCATAAACAACTGCTCTTCCTTCATGGGAATCTTGCAATGCAAGTGTTTGAAATTAACTTGAAGACATTTCAAATGAAAATGATCAAAACTAGTTTTGCTCCTCTGGTACTAGGTGGAAGTTAGTGTCCAGTACTCCCAAACCAGGTTCATTCAGAAACTCCATGTCTGGACATTCATGTTTTAATACCAAGTTTACTTATTTTAAGATATTTGACATTACAAGGGATTCAGCAGAGGAATACAGCAGCATTGTGCAGAAAATGCAACACAAGGATAATAAAGCAATTGCAGTACACAGTTGAATAACAACAAAAATCTGATTCCCATTCCAGGTGTCCCCATGCTTTCCATCTCTGGGGTGGTTGGTTGAAGCCAGCTCATACCTGCTGCTCTGAAGTTTATTTTCTTGGTTCCTCAATTTTCATGTCCCTGTGTTGGGCTGAGTCACTTGTACACTTCTCCCATGAAGTTCTGTTCAGGATGATACCCACACCTTTTTGATTAGCTTATGGAAGGACATTTACACAACTCATTGATCCACTCAACTTTCAGAGCCATTGGTTAAACCAAAAGCCAGCCTCATGCCAAGTTTGTGTTGGGGTAAGTTCCGCTTTCTTTGCAACAGCTGTGGTAAAGAAAGTGCTCTTCCCTGAGCCTCAGGAACACATCTTTGCCCATCTCCTCTGGGTCTTTCTCCATTGTGGGGGTTCATTGATCAGTTACAGTTGATGTGACCTGACCCTTAGTGATTTTGCAGATATTTCTACAGACAGAGGAAAACAATTATGTTAAGATAGATGCACTTTAGCTAATGCACCAGTGAGGTCATCAGGAAGGAAAGCAGCAGGCATGGTACTTGCTGTTATACACATATCACACCATTCTGAAGCAGCAGACAGCATGAGATCTATACATTAGACTAAGTACTTCTAGCAGTGAAGTCAGAGTGCATTTGCCATCCAGGATGCTTTTTACGCTTATCCTTTCCTGACATCTTTTTTTCTAAGTGTCCCTGACAACATTGTCATGACAGAACACTGGACACATCAAACCTTTTGTCCAAGCTGGTGCAGCTGTTCTGACATTCTTAATGTAATAGGAACATCGCCAGGGTCACTAACTAGCATAAATCAAACTTGAGAAGTGTTTTAATCCAAAAATCTTTTGAAATAAATACATTCCTTAAACAGATTATGGCCATTTTCTTGGATTACCTTAGACAGAAGAGATGAACAAACCAAGAGTGACAGGCTTAAAACACAGCTAAGGTTTATTTTAATTCCTTTCAAGCAAAGATCTCAAAGTAAATACTGATCTACGACCACAGAATTCCTCTGGGAAGTACGTTTGACTCTGAATTATTCTAATAGCTTTACAAATGCATAAATAGGCTAAATGAATTATTCCACTAAACTCTGTCAGAATACTGTTATTACATTTGACTTGGAGACCTGAATAGACCACATACACACAGTGCCTGAGTGAACCAGTGGTACATAAACACAGCTTGGAGCAGTTGCTATCACAGCAAGGTTATAAACTTATTACCATAAGGTATGACAATATATGTATTTATGTCATCTGCACATAAGCAAATAAATGCTAAAAATCTGTATTCTTGGACATGGACTTTCTGTAATTTCTGTTGGATATGCAATGTTTTGTCCCCAGGGAAAATATATATAGAAAGCAAAGTAGGCATTACTGATTTTCTGGGACAGGTCCCTCATCAGAAAATATATTACAGGAATTGGTAAACACCATAATAACTTTTCCTAATTTTTGTAAGATAGCATTATTTTTAATAGTAGTCTTAAAGTTTTGTGTGTTTTGTTAATTTTAGCTATTTTTGTAAACCTCTGTGCTCTTGGGGATTCTCCTACCAGAAATACAATGAGTTCTACATTGTGAGTGACAGTACTAGATTAACAGGTCAGCAGTATTGTAAAAAGGTTGTTGACAACTCTTCTGACAGATTGCTCTGAGTTTTAAGAGCTTCTATGTACATCTGGCAGAAGGACTGGGCGCTACAAAAGATAAAACTTTCTAATAAATCTTCAGGAGACTAAAAAACCTAGTGGAACAGTTGAGTTAGTGGAATGAAGTGGAATAAGCCCAATTTTTATGGCATGTTGCCACAGTGTTCCCAAGTGGCTTTAAAATGAAACAAGGAGACAATGTGTGTTTATTGTGGAGTTATATGAGCAGCCAGAGAAAAAGAATTAAAGGCAAAGATGTTTTGAGTTGTAACCGAAATCAAATCAAAAGGGCCATATCCCTATCACATCACCACTGGCTGCTAAGGCTTTATTATGTATGACAAATAGGTTTGAGAACAAGCAAATTCTTTTTTTCTTTTTTTTCCCCTGTAAGTCTGTTGCCTCATTGCCTGCTGTGGCAGCTAGGTAATGGAGATTACTTCATGCCCAAGTGGGAATGAATAGGCTACTGTGTACAAGTCTGTTGGGAAGAAAAATATTTTGGCTATCTTCATCTCAGAGCACAGTATTTTTGCAGAGATTTGAAAGCAGAGTCACTGGGTTGCAGGGAACAAGGTGATGGAGTAAATACGATAGCAATACATAGTTTGGGTAGCATTAAAAATAGTATTAATCTGAGTTCTTTTTTAGTTGTTTAGAAATCTCACATTTTACTCTTTCTTTTCCACCTGTGTCCAGTCCATAGCAGCCTCTGCTGCTTTGGGGTTACAAAAAAAACCCACTATTTTTCCTGGGTATAGCTGTTGGTGCTGAGACTAAGATCATTTAGTGTTCTTCAGCTAGCAGCATTTCACATTGTGAAGTTCCCACCTCACAAATGACATGACAATGCTCTGCCATGGAACAGGGAAAAACAACTTCTGTTTCAGGACAGGTTAGACAGATATGACACTCTAAGTGTAAAGCACTGATAGGTTCCTTTGTCCCTGCAGCAGTGTCACATTAGGTTGGGAACTAAGCCTGGACAGAGAAAAATGGAAAAGCTTGAGAACAGAGGCTAGGCTAAAAGAGTGATGAAAACCAATTTAGCTGTAATCTGGCAGCTGTAAATTTAACTGTGATCACAGAATATCTATAATTAGGAACAGGATAGAGAAGCAGACAGTATGGAAACAGCAAAAGAGCTAGCAAGATTTTGGTGGAGTTTTCTGACTATGATAGATTATTCTAAAACTGAAAGAAAATTATACTAATGAAGACAGGCCAATTATTTTTAAAGTGTGTGATCAGGTACTAAAACTAGGTCAAGACAAAAATAACTTAAGGAGTTTTATCATATTGAAAAAAATTAAATTAATTTACTACAACTAGTTGGGCTAGCAAAGGTACTTTCCAAACCAGAAGATGGTAGCATTAAGTCAATATGGTGCAATTTTGGCTTTCAGATGAAACTGCTTTGTTATCAATAAGTGCTCTCGATGTGTGTGTGAAAGGAAAAAAAAACTGGCATGAACTCTGCAGAAATGCTCAGCAACAGGTCATTAACAATTCTAAGAATATAAAGTAAACCAGAACAAAGGAAAGAAGCCTTGGGATTTATCTGAGATTTCCCCCATTAAGAGATGTGGCAGTATTCGCTTTGCTTATACCATCTGCACAAGTAAGGAACTCAGTCCAGTGCTCCAGGCACTGCTATATTAAAAATTGATAGGAATTCACTGTATAGTAGATTTTTCCTTCTAAGGAACTGCTAAATAGTTAATGAGGTGTTAGGCAGCTGAGTCCATCCTGGATGGGTAATTCTTTCAGTAACAACAGTTTGTTTGCCCCTTGAGGGTTTATTTTTTTACTATCTCATACAACAAAATATAATTTGACTTAGGCTTATTATTTTGTAACCTAAAAAAATATATATGAATTGATTACTGTCTTCTAAGTGATCTGAACACCTTTGGAAATCTTTCCCTGCTCATAAATAAACAATGAACAAGTAGATAGTCAGCATCTGTCTGATGAATTACAGTGTTTGAAGCATCACAGTCAATATGATCTAGTCAATAATAGACAGCAACAAAAAAAGATACCAGCCCACCAGGCAGAAAAATGAGTCTTTCTTTTACTTTTACTCATTTCTTCCTAGCCACAGTGAATAGATATACCACTGAACATTCTAAACCTATGCTACTACTATGTCGAGAGTCTCAGTACACTGAGCCAGTTTTTTGCCAGCTGTGTGTTTATCAGCTGTCAGCTTACTGTTTCTTTTTTAAAAAAATTAGAAGGGGAGAGAAAAACAAAAAGTAGTACTTTCTTTCCTGAGGATTTTGTGTTTAAAGATGGAGGCAACTGGAACTGAGATCACTTCATCTGTCTGCAGAGGAATACAAAGGTAGGAAACATTTCACTCACAGAAAACTATAATATTCTTCTGTCAGGCAATGAAAGAAGAAAGTGATTCTGTGAATCCTCAGGAACATCCACGTTTGGGAAAGTGTATATTGTTTCTTTTCTGAAACAGACCTCAGGTGAGTTTTGGCTCGTGGCTTGCACTAGTAGAGAGAGGGAAATGCTCATGGACAATAGTCACCAGCTCAAATCAAACCCAAGTCTTCAGCCATGGAACATCAGCTGTTCTGTTGCAGACAGAGGTCTTGCTGCAGGTGGACAAAACAAAAGCAAGTGCATGGGAGAGCACTGACAAACTGCACAGGCTTTCCAAGTCACCTGTTACAGGCATGCTCAGTTTTTCACAACATCTCCATCTACGTAGAGTAGCTGCTGCTGCTCAGTTCAGTGGATAAACATGGGTCATCTTGGTTGATCTAATCTTTTTCAAAATCCAGTAGGCATTTCGTAGGTACTCTAAGAGAAAATGAAGTAAAGGGGTAATAAGATTTTGTAATGGTATGGAGGAGTGTTAGGATACAAAAATGTAGCAGGTTTTATGTAAGTTATTTAAACATTTGCTAGAATGGGTAGGCACAATCAGTTCAGTGCTGAAAACAATAACATAGCTGACTATGCAACACAAGGTATGAGGGACTAGCTTGTAGCAGATAAACTAAATGTTTTTATAGTTGGGCCATTTTCACTCCACATTACCTTAAACAATCATAAAACATTATCTACTCCATTGCACAAAACCTGCTTGGTATTTCTGCTATAGCAGGACAGTCCTGAGCACAGTGCAAAAGCCAGGCAGATTTTGCAATATGCCTTAGAGAGACATAAAGAGAAGGACTGTCAGAACATAAACATTTTATAAAGTAATAGATCAGTGTTAGAGTAAGCATGAAAATCTGAGCATTGGCAGACACCTCTCAAGTTAGTGAGGTAAGAAACTGTTGGGCTTGCATTTTTACGTTTTACAAGTTGTATTGTTTTCCCAACACAGTATATCTGAATATTAAGGAAAATAATTTATCTGAATACAATATACTATACCTCAAATATTGCCCTCTGATCAGTTCTTCCCAAAGCATTACTTCCACAAAATAAGAAGGGTTGCTGACTACTTAAACACAGGTGCACAAAAATAGAAGAATGCATATTTCAAGCCTAACAGACCTTCTCTCCCAGGGCTACTGATCTGAATGGAGAAAGTTTGTGGGTTTTGCTAACAGTCCACAGAAGTCTGGGTTGTCTGTGTCATCACAATAGCTACTGATCATGCTGACAGCACCCTTTTACCAAAAGGTGCTGCATTTTAATCTCTTTCCCAGTCCCATCCATATATATGGATAGAAGAGCAATGTTTGCCATTTTCTGTCACTGCAGACACTCACTTCTGCTCTGCAGCTCTTCTCCTACTGTGGTCTTTGTCATATTTAACACAGAAAAAAGTATATTTGGCTTCTCATTCACACTTTTTTTCCCCTCATAAAGTCATAATTCTACAGAGAGCAACGTGATTACCTAGGAAACAGAGCACAACCCAGTAGATTGCAAGCAGCTGCTACAATAAGACGGAGTGCCTACAGCAGAAGGACCCTTGCATTACCCTTTTAGGTTCTACTTTGAGTTATGATGGAAAGAACATAGGATGAAATTAACACTACTGGATCAGACCAAACCATCTAGAAGAGTGTCTAGTCTGTGCCAGGGGAAAAAAAACAGGCAATAGGAGAAATTACTTATAACCAGAGTGTAAATTTGTAAGGCACTTTTCCCATGTTGGTGCACTGCGATGCACCATGGAAAGTGACAGAAGCTGAAGCTTTCTTCTCAACCTAATGCAGAGGATTTGGTGCCAGAGGGAGATGAGGTTTGTGTAGTTTCTTCAGAGTTCCCAAAACCAAAAATTTAAGTATAGCTGATGAAAAAAAGGTGAGGAAGCTTCTGTGTTTACAGCTTCATGCAGTTCAGAGAGGAGTATCAATAGCCTGTCAATAGTAACTAAACCAGTCTGCAAGTTACAGCAGTGATGGCAACAGTTCTTAAAGAAACTACTTCAAAGATTTTTTTTTTGTTTGAATAAATGTACATGTTTCTACAAAGTCTTCACCAATATTGCAATGGGGGCTCAGCCTGGAGTACATGCCAACAGCAGTAGTGAGGCAGACTTTCATGAAAACCACCAGCAGTGACATGTGGCTAAAAAACAGATATTCTGAACAATTTGTCTGAGAAGGACGAATGCTTGTAGAGGTTGTCCTTTACAATGTGCTCGGTTTACTGGCCTCAGGTAAATAAGCTAATAATTATTAAGCAGTTGTTAGAGAGTCTGTCTGAGACAGCGTAGGCTGTAGCAAACCTCACCCATCCAAGAAGATGTGAATAAACTGGAGGGCAACACAGAGAAGCTATTATGAAGAATCCTGTTGTTACAGTGGCATGCTGGAATGAACCACTGTCAGCAGGACAGACAGCGAAAAGGGTTAAGGAGACAAAAGAGGGATTCTGATACTTTTAGGAGAGCAATGGCTTTGGAAAGCAAGTTGACAAATAGGAGTGATGGAACTGTAACTACAGTGAATCCCATGGAGTATGTCCTGTAGTTCAAGCACAGCAAATCACACGGCTCAGATAAAACCCATCCAAGGGTACCAAAGAAAATCAGCCTTTGGAAATAATAGAAACAGCAATGAGGAAGCTGAATATAATGAATATGGGGACACAGAGCAAAGGAGGGAGCAATAGTTTTGCACTCAGTATATTCTATTTGCAGAATTCATTGTCAGAGTGGGGTCACAGAAAGATACCCAGAGACAAAGTAGGGCTGGTTCATGCTGTGACTTGATGATAACTCTGTGGTTATTCAAGTGGTAAGCATTCTGCTCTGAAGTTTTGGTAAAAAGAGACTTAAGAGAGAAGGAAAGTAGGTTAGAAAAAGTGTCCCATGCCTCAGCCACCTGTACTACTAGTGATGTCTACATCATAAAATTTGCCTTCTCTGTGGGATCAAGACTGGTCATTATCCAAAGCCAATGACTGTTTCTGAAAGATCAACATTGTCTGCTCAAAACTGTTTCTCTTTAGTACATTTCTCTACTAGGTTTCTGATCTATGATCATCTTGATTAGTTTTCTCACAGCTAGTGTATTTCTGTGACAGAATCTGCTGACCAGTGAATCAGGTCTGTGCTCAGAGGCAAATGAATTCTGAGACCAGCCTGTGGTGTTTCTACATTGGTGTGTGTAGCAACAGCCAGGTAGAGCAAGAGTTAGGAGGGATTGCAAGGTCATGTCTGGTTTCAGGGCTCCTGTGTGAGCACAGTCACAGAGACTGAGTGGCACAGCATGTGCACCATGAGCACAGGCTTCTTTAGAGAGACAAGAAGAATAGGGAGGATTGCATTTTGTATAAAGAAGCTTCTTGATGGGACACCACTGGGATGAAATCTTTTGGCGATCTTTGGATCCAGACTGATGAACCCTGGAGAAATAAAAGTGAAAACAGCTCAGGAAAAACTGATCATATGCCTTCAGCCACCTATAGTGACTGGGAAAAATATAAGATTTTTTTCTAAAGTATTTAGGGAAAAGGCCAAAGGTCAGATGGAACTAAATCTCGGCCTAGATTTAGAGATTAATGTAACATTTGTAAGTATGTGTGTAGGAGAAAACATGGGCTTGTTGTTGAATGAGAAAGACAACCTAAATAGTAACAAAAAGCAGCTTTGTATCTAAATGGCAGCTAGGAAGAAGTGGAGGTGAGTCCCATGAATCAATAATTTAATCAGTAATTTGAATGCTAAGAAAGTGATTTGCAAGTGATAGTAAATAAGGGGAAGAGATTATTAAGCGGGAAAGTGAAACCTCATTCTTAACAGACCTCACAAAATGTGAAGATTGGTGAACAATTCAAGAAGTGTAAATTCTGTACCTGGACATAAAAGACTAATTCATGCACAAAGGTAGGCTGGGACTGAGTGGCAACCCTGGTGTCAATGCCTGGAAGCAGCAGTGAATATCAAGCAGAAAACAAGCCAGTATTGCAGACACATCAAAAAAGGGGAAGTGCACACTGGCCCTCCCACTGGCCAGCAGGTCAAGGGGAGGGACTATACACACTTTCCTGACCTTTGTGATGCTGGACTTAAAATAATGTAGCAAGGTTTGGGTTCCAAATCAAGTGGGGTAGGGGAAAGAGTATCAACCAGGAGCTATCAAGATAGGTAGGATCCTAGAGCACATGACCCTCAAAGAGAAAGATTGGCTTGTTCAGCATAATGCAGAGGTTATCTAATAGCAGTCCACAGCTGCTGGAAAGGAATTTATGATTTCTTGAGCCAAATTCCTCCCTTTAGAAGAAAATTACCTCAGAAGGAACAATGAACCCTTACTGAAGCTGGGACATTCAGATTAAATGTTTGGGATATCTTCCTAGAAAAGATGGTAAGTACAGCACAGGAGTAGTGGGAGATTGTGCAACTTGACTAGGGAAAGAAATTACTTACCTGATCTACAGCAGGTCATAAATTTGCTTCAGGGGAGAGGTTGAACTAGATGTCTTCCAGAGGAAAATTCCAACAAACACTCTCTGAATCAATGACTAACTCATGGTTAAGTATATAATTTTCTTCACACATTGTATGTTGTTTGATTTCCACTGCAGCAAAAGGATGAGTTTAGACAAAGCTCAAATTCTACTCCCAGGGTGTTCATTTAAATCTCCTGTACCTTGAAGAAAAGACTAGAAAGCAAATTATGCTTCTGTACCTTGACAGAAGACCTATAGCTTGGGGTAAAACCTATTTTCATCTTGTTTTGTCCTGTATTCCCTTTGCCTGGAAAAAGTACATGCTTTGCTTTGCAGTGTCACTTCTTATGAGAGGATAGTCTTGAGTTAGTAGCAGCAGCAAAGGTCAGGAGATTAGGAAGAAAAACTAATTGTATAAACAACCCAAATATTGTCCATTCTGCACCAGTGCTTTTATCAGCTCTTGTTTTATCAGAAATCGGTCTGTCCCTTTACAGTTTACTTGTTCATAGGATTAAAAATTAGTGCTTTCAGTAGTAAATATGGAAACTATAACTATAATTCATCAGTCCTTTTATCTCTGATAAGCTTGTATCATTCACAATAGAAACTTCATGTATCTCTCATTTTACCAGTGAATGAGACATTTATTTCTAGAAACCATTCATACAGATAAACCTACAAAACTGAGTCTGCAGACATACCTGGAATAATTTCCCAGATCATTTTTATACAGAAAATACTTTATTGGTCATTTTTAGCTTGCATAGCTTCATCCAGCTTCAGAACCAAACTTTAATTGGCTGGAAGCACTTTTTTTTTCAGGTATTATAATGTAACAATATTTGGGTCTCAGTTCTCTTTGTCTGAAAATTTTTATTGTCTTTTGTCTTCCGTGTATGATTTCCTTGAACTTCAACAGGCTTAGCTAAGACATACTTTTCAGATTTTTAACAGTCTCCAGGCTTTACTCATAGTCATTTAAGCTTAGAGCTTAGAAGAGTATGTATGACTAACACATACACACAAAACAAAAAAACAAAAACCAATACCAAAACCAAAAACATCCCTGACAGTTAAATCATCCTCCACATTCCACATAAGGACTTTTCAGAAGAATGTTGTTTACCCAGAATCCTAGGACATGTCTAGTGCTCCAGAAGTGTGGTGATAAGATCAGACTCATGCTCTAGGAGAAAAGGAAAAGGGAAAAGGGAAAAGGGAAAAAAAGGGAAAAGGGAAAGGAAAGGAGGGAAGGGAAGGGAAGGGAAGGGAAGGGAAGGGAAGGGAAGGGAAGGGAAGGGAAGGGAAGGGAAGGGAAGGGAAGGGAAGGGAAGGGAAGGGAAGGGAAGGGAAGGGAAGGGAAGGGAAGGGAAGGTACCTGGAACAGAGGAGGACAGAGAAAGGAACAAAGAGATGTCTCTGGGGCTTTGCTTGATGCAGTATTGAGAGGTAAGGCCTGGCTCTAGAAATGCTGCTTCCCCAGCTGACAGCACTGACCTGTGGATTGCAAAGGTTTTAATTTCTTGGATACAGGCTCTCATGGACCCACAGGCAAATGTCAGCTACTTGCTATAGCAAGCACCTTTTCAGCTATCTCCTCTGTGCCTCTCTCTGGCCCCAGTTTGGTGCAAATCCTGGTGCTTCCAGGCCAGAGGGATGCACCAGTAGCAAAGGAGTGCTGTCTCCAAGTGGTCCTGTTGCTAAGTGTGGAGAGGAGACAGAAAGAGAGGGAGAGGGGACCTGTCTCTGAAAACCTGATATGCCTGTTACTGTCCAAATTGCCCACACTTGTAGCATGGCCCTGATGAAGCAGCACAACCACATCTGCTTCATGTTACTATTCTTTTCTCACCTGTCTCTGGCTGACAATTTCTTTTTACTTCTTTCTGTCTTGTTTGATGTCTGATGTTGGCTTTTTTTTCCTTTCTATTTTTCTTTCTGTCTCAATATATTTTTTTTTCTATTTGGAGGTTATTAAGATTTAGTCTTTTCTCTCAGAGTGTAGCCCTCCTTGCCCTGTCATGAAATGAAATCATATTGAACAGAAAGGCTTTACTTGGAGCTCAGACAGGAATTAAAGACAGCAGTTTTAACAAGAACATACATAAACATCCCCAGACTTCTAGTACTGCCAACGTGAGCTTCCTTATTCATGTTAAGATATTGACAATCTATTTTCAAGGTAGGATACATATTGCTTTGCAACTTTTATGTATGAAATGTTTTGCAGCACTGTGAATGGCTCTCAAAGACAGAATCAAATCTAGTCCTCTCACAGCCCTTACTATCTAACCACATACTACTCCTTGCAGTGAATGTATCTCAATAAATTCCTTAAAATGTATTAAACATGTATTATTTATGTACAGTTACAAGGGACAGAAAAGAAGTCCTAATTTTGCAGTGCATTGCTGCTGATTTAATCAGTGTACATTTGCAAACCCATAAAGCACACACAATATTTCCCTTCTGCCTCCTGCTTTTTTTTCATGTCTGTTGACCACATGGATAATGCTGGAGCTGCTAATTCTCTGCTTGCAGTGATTAATGCTCTTGCCAGAGCACTCATTACTAGAAAGACACTGAGGATCAAACCCATACTGAGAGTAATCCAGCGTAGCACCAGCTGAAGAGACAAGAGTTGTGTCTCCCTATGCCAGGGCTGCATTTATTGCTAAAACCATCTCCAGCACAAAGATGCCTTGCCATGCTTTTTCTCTGCCACCACATCCGGTATAATCAGGAGAGAATAAAAGACAAAAGGTTTACACTGTTGTTTTTATGTCTGCCAGTAACAAGATTGGAGATTCACAGCATCTGAAGCCAGTCAGTTCATCTAAGTGCTCTTCAGCTGCACAAAGCACTCCATCTTAGCTTTGCATCCAATTGTGCATTTCAGGGGATCTTTCAATATGCTCTTCTAGGCAGTGCTAACAAACTTAGCAATATGCACTCTTGCCTTACTTGCTGACTGGCTTAAAAAAAGAAAATTAAGTACATTTCTCATATGGCTATAATGTGGAATTTTTCCACACCATTAAATAAAATGTTACTCTAGTTTGTTTTGGCATTTTCTAGGAGAAAAAATTTCTTAAGCTAAACTTACTGAGTTGTGTGGGGACATTTTGCTAGTGCATACCATATTTTTTCCCCAACACATATAATATTTCTGCTTCCATGCCAGCAACTCATCTAAGGTAGAAAATCATCTGCCTCTCCATCTCTCATCAGAATAAGCCAATAGTAATTCTTCTGAAGCCCATGGAGTTAAACCACTGTACAGAAGAGAAAACCATGTTCTGCCTGATCAGCCCTGTAAAAGAAAACAAGATACAATCTTTATTAGAAACAACCAAGTTAGAGAAACTTATTTCTTGCTACAGTTTTTAATGTAGCTTAAGTGGTAGAGTATGACAAATAATATCAGTAACATTTCATAAGTAACTAAGAAAAAATATTGCATGTGATGTGCATTTCTTTTTGCAACAACAACCATAAGAAATAAATTCTTCGAAACAATAGTCTTTCTTTGTTAATGTATTATGCACACCTGTGCATTCACATAGGTTAACAGGAGGGCAGAAGGAGCCTTAGTGCAAATGTGATAGCCAGAGTAGAGCAAACACAAAGGAAAGTTATACTGAAAGACAGACAGAAAGGTTTAATGTTAGCCATTGGAACTACTGGAACTGATACTTTGAGCTAGTGTTTCTTACCATTAAGGTTTCCTTCTCTGTCTTCCTGAAAAGCCTATTACATAAGTCTGGTTATTGGGTTAGACTCATTTAAAATCTAGCCTTGTGTCACCTATTAAGCTAACAGATGTGGATCCATAGATGAATGAATTACTACTAGCTTCAAAATGCTTGGCTTGTGTAAGGGGATTGAGGTGCTGTATGATGCTTGGGATTTTTTATTTTCCTCTTGCCTTATCCACATGAGAAATACTTTGCTAGGCACTAACTTGCTTGACCTTTTTGTCTCAGTCAGAAATTTTCTATTAAAAGTAAAAAATGATCCTAACAGAGAGATACCAAACATCCATCGTTTAATCTCTGGGGTCCTTCAACCAATTTGAAAGTCAACATTGGAGGAAGCAATTTTTTTCTGTTTGTTTCAGCCTGATCTCCTACAGTTGTTTAAATTGGACTAGCACAGAGTTTTAAATTAACTGAATAGTAAAATAAATATGTTGTGTACAGTTTTTATAACACTTACAGTGAGGAGTATGATTGTGTAAAAAAAAAAAAACAACACAATAGGGACTATAGAATGACATTCCTATCACACAATAGTAAAGAAAGACATATTATATTAAAAAAAAGGTATCCCAATCTGAATTCTGGCTTCCACAGGTCAGAGTCTCAATTATGCTGAAGGTTATTAACATATTCTGGGTGAAGATATACTTTTAGTCCTATGCAACCCCTGTTTGAGATATAAATAAATCATGTCCATCCAGTCAGACCAAGTTAAATGTATGCATGCTCACAAGAACATCTGTACACATACTGAGACCTGCACATGCTACAATATAATATAGTGTTTGACAGGCCACTTGGAAAGGTAGCACAGAATTCTTTGCTCTTAAAATGTTTATTAAATTATAATAATTGGTTTCTAGAGTTTTGGCACTTATCTCTGTCCAAAACAAAATCTCCAACATGGTCTTTTTCATTTTTGGGGAAAAAACCCCCAAAAGATCCAACCAAAAAAACCCAGTCTGCTGAGTGAAGATTGATTGGTTTAGACTTTAGAATCAAAATTTCTAACAGTTCTTTGGTGGGAGGTAGAACTCTGTACAATTTAAATTTGGTTTTTAGAAATACCCAAGTAAAATCTTTGGTGACCCCAGAGAAAGAAGTCCAGTGAAACTGTGTTACATAATGTAGCAACATAAAACTCATTTGCTTATTTTTTTGGAGTGTGACAAAGAAATCAACAGATAGTTCACCTTTCTATTTTGTTTAGGATGAAATTTACCTAAAATCACTCAGACAGAGCTCTTGAAATTACATGTTTATGTTAATTTGCAGATATTTGTATCAATGCTGCCAGCTTCAGTGAAACCACATGGAAATATGAGGTTTTGTCGTTGCTCTAAAATGTTAAATCCTGTAAAGCTAACTAAATATTGACTATGAGCTAATACAAAACATAAACATGCTAAAATATTGACATTCACTGCATTAAAGATCACCGTAAGTGAAGAACAGTGCAACACTGCTGTTCTGTGAAGGCAGTGGTATTACAGAATAAAAAAGTGTTCTCCCTGTTCCAAAGTGCAGTTTTAATTTCTCCTTCTGTGAAGGGCCAGATTTTACCTTCAGATAAACAATCTGCCAAGAAATTTTCTGAGTAGGTGTACCAAGATTTCCAGGTACAAGCCCCTCTAGAAACTGTAAAACAGCAGCACCAGAAAACAAGAAGAAGGGGGAAGCTCTAACCGGGTCCTGGATTTATTAATCTCAGTAGTTCTTTCCTTGAAACATGCAAACAGGCACAGCCTTCTGCAAACTTAAACAGGTGCTGTATAGCATGAATCCTTCTACCTGATGAAGTAAAATCTGTTTATAAATTCTGTTCCAAACTGCGGCTTGTGACATAGCAACTTTCCCATTTTTCTCCTTTGCTTTTGATTTTCACTTTCAGAAATGAAAATTAAGAGTTGTCTGTTGTGCATTAAATATTAATTTCTAGATAATGCTTCCTGTTCCACTGTTTGCCATGTTTTAAGAACAGAAAAATTATTCACATTATCCATTTTGTTGAGGATTTTGGAGACTTCCTCAGCAGCAGAGCACCATAAAGAACTCTGTGACAAAACTAAGAGATGTTAAGAAACGTCAAGATTTGGCATCATATATTTGTTAATCCAGTGTTTGTAACAAATCAAGTCCTTCAGGAGTTTTATGCAACTTCATAGAAGAGGGGAAGTTCAATACAGAGAAAATGGTGTGTGATCTTGGGATAACCTGGATTTGCTATGCCATCTCCTCTGTTTCCTTTATTTTCTAAAGACAGTAAGTCTTAGTTAATAAAATCGCACTAGACCCAGGGAACTGTTCCAGCTCTGGACCCCATACAGCAGGAGAGCATAGGGCTCACCACAAAGTTCTCACTATGGAGAAAGCTTTCAAGCCTGTCAGTGAATTCACTGCCAAGACTTCTACTAAAACAGCTGATTTTTTGGGAACTCTGACCAAAATCCTTTTAAAATATTATTCCCAGTTTCATTGACAGCACTTCACAGTGAACACACACTGTCTGCAGGGATTTCATTTTTTCAGTGCTTTAGCTCATGTCCATTTTTGACCAATTAAGCTTGGCAATTTCTTTTTAAGATGATGTTCCCTTCTTTTCTAACAATCCCTCCACCTACTGTCCTTGGAAGTTTTCAGAATAGTCAGGGAAAAAAAAAAAAGAATAAAGCCCCCAGTAAAGGAACACAAGGCACATCTATGTCAGAAAACTCTTGTTAGTGATTTCTGAACCACTTTTGTCACTGAAATTTAAAGCAAGAATAACAAAACCCTGTTATAAAGGAGGACTGAAACATTGTTTCTCTCTTTTACCTCTTTGTATTATCATGTCACTCTGATTCAACTAAAGCTGCACAGAGGGAGGAAACCACGGTCTCAATCTCTCTGATTTTTGTAGCAGGCCTAATTTTAGAATCTGTTGTGTCAAGTTTTTCTAAACCTGTCAGTTTAATTTGGCAGATGCGGGTTAATGGAGACCTACTGAAAGCAGGGTGAAAGTCTATCCAAGTAGACGAACATAATTCATGACTTTCACAATGCAGCAGTAAGGTAATAGATAAATGTCACTTCCTTGAAGTTGTAGCAGGAAGCTATAGACAAAGGTACCTTTTTAAGAAAAAAAAAAGCACTAGAAAGGAAAAAACGTTAATGGCCATGGAAAGAGAAAAAAAAAATGCTTCTATGTTAGCTGGCCCCTTATCTTCAAATTCTGAAGTGGCAGCTGCAAAAAGATCAAGACAGGTAGGGCAGCAGAAGGCAGAGGCTTAGGCACAAAAAGCTTTAAATGGAAGCAGAGCACTTCAGGCACCATGATACAAATCAGCAGTGGAGGAAGAAACCTTTCATGAAAATAATTTAATATTTGTTAAATAATTTGTAAGAATTATTACAATATCACTTAGCTCACTTCAGCCCCAGACTACCAGTGAGTCAGGAGTCCGGAAAATGCTGTCCTGACTGGACACTGGTCCATTTAGGTAACTTAATACATACATCTAATGTAGAGAGCTGAGGGATATTCAACTTTGTAATTACATTACATTAATTCTATAGTGATTTTCATTCTGGTAAAAAAATGGATGAGCGAAAATTCACAGCGACAGACCCCAGGACAGCAAACCCTACAAATTTTGTGTCCTAGAAGGACGGTTCAAATCCCATTTTTCTCTCTTCATCTCAAGGGAGAACCTCCCCTCAGGGCTTCATGCAGGTCCTCTGAATTACTCCTTCAAGACCATCAGAGGGTCCTAATACTTCACATTGCCTCTCACAAGGAACAAGGCAGAATTTGAAGACTTAGAAGTGACCTGTTTTCCAAGAACTGCCCTCTTTAAGATAGGGCACAAAAACCAGTACAGCCATTATCTGAAAGGATATTTGTGCAGTCAGATAAAAAAACCACAGACATAGTCTTCTAACTTGCTTGTGAAAATAGAAGGAAACTAGCTGTTATTCACTTTTTGATGGTTCACTCTATAAGCTCACCTGGTAAAGAAAGCATGAAAAACTACAAAGGAGTTTCCGTGTATACACACAGGACTTGTCAGAAGCAGCCACAGCACACTCCAGAGGAAGCAATCATAGCTATGATGTGTATCTGACAACAAGGCAGGGAAGAAGGGAAAAGAAGAACCTCCCTCCTATGGAAGACCCATGCCAAATTGCACTATTAAGTACTGTAAAAGTCAGGCCCTTTAATTTTTGTGAGAGTGAAGGAAAAAACCTTTATACTCAAAAGAATAAGCTGCAAGCCACCAGGGAAGCAAGGCTGACTAGCACAGCAGCCCTCTGGAAGCTTGGATCATTAGGCCCTAGGTATGTGCTTATCCATGTGCAGTTTTCCTTTGTCACAAAAGGGCATCTCGGTTATAAATGTTGTTCCACATATGCTCCAAACTGAGAACCTTGAGAGTACTGTGACAAAAACCCCTAAGCCTAAAACCACAGGAGAGAAATGAAATACCACTTCTTACCAATCTTAGGCCTTTTGGCAGTCAACTGACCTCCACCCATATTAAGTAGCTCTCCATCTGGCTTCCCCACAACCTGGGAAAATCCAGAACTCCTGGACAAATACTGAGGCAAGGTGATCGCATGCATTGTGGTAACAAGTAATATGTGTGAAACAGTTTAATCAGATCTATGACTGTTGTACCATTATTCATCTGCTTATCATGAAACAATTTGTTTACACTTCAGAGAATTCTGAACAACTTTAGATTTTCAGTGCCCTAGGTATGAAGTGACCCTGCCATGCACAGAATCAGCATCTGCTCAGCATGAGATGCTTCTAGCATATCAAGTGACAAAACCAATCAGTGAAAGCAACTTGGCTCACTAATAGAAGTTACATGCTAATGAATAATGTTTAAGTGATATTTTTGCTATGTAAGTCACTTTCATCCTGTATTCAGCTCAAAATTCATTTTAATACCTCTAGTTGACAGTTTGAATCATAGATGATAAGGAAAAAGGCTGGAGGGTCCTCAGGAGGTCATCTTTCCACCCCCTCCAGGCCCTAAAGCTGAAACTCCAGGGATGCTAAGCATTCAGGAGTGATTATGTCCGATTCTGTGAGAAGTTTGCCTTTCAGACATGCTAAAGGGCAGAGGGCAGCAAGAACAACTCTGATCCGTTGTACCATGCTTGAGACATTCATTGTTGTGGGTTAAGGGTCAGGGTCTATCCAGATCATTTTCCATTGTTGCCTAAAAAGGAAAGGCCTCTCTGAATACCGAGAAATCGCTTTAAAGCCTTGATTTAACAGCACAGGATTTGCTATGCTGGATCATGGCAAGAGTTCCACTGAGAGTAGTTTCCCTCCTAATTTGACAACCCACACCAGAGCCTTCAGAAGGAGCTCCAATGCATCAGTGTGCAAAGAGGGGAGACACCCCAAGTGCAATGAACACACCAGAGGGTGTCTTCTAGCTCACAGAGCTTCTATACCATGGTTATTGCTGTTCCAGTTTGCAAACCTGTAAATATTGTAAGCCATCATGAATACATAAAGATCTTTAAAATATCCAGAGTAGTTAACCCTGCCACATCAGTGAACTTCATAGTCTGGCTGTTCCCCAGGAGAATCATGATTTCCATGTTTGTGTTCTGAGCGTACCTGTACCTCCTTGTAATCTATCATGCTGTGGGGCAAAAGTAAAAAAAAGAGTTTCCAGTTTTACTATAACTTCCACAAATGTCTGGCAATTATTTGAAAAACTTCACATTTTTCATCACTGTGTTTGCTCATGACAGTTAGACTATCTTTTTCTATGCAGTTTCCTTTCTTGTCTTGCCATCCCTCCAACAGGCATTTTATGTCTGTCTCAGGTCTTATGCAACTCCTGCTATTGCTCTCTTATGTATTAGGCTTTACTAGCATCTGTGGGCCAGATGCAATAGAGCTCTAACCAGTTCCATAAGCACTGGTGTCAGTTCTGGAGTCAGAACTGTGCATTTCCTCCAAAAACTTCCAACTTCCAAAGCTGGAGTTGAAGAAAGAAAAAATAAATTAATCAACATGTGATCCTAAGCCATGAAAACTGTCAATAGCTACACTTGCTCTTTAAAAATTAATTGGAACAGCACATGAGCTTGTTTAAATTCCTGAAATTAGTGTAACTCTTCAGGGTCCTTAAGCCAAGTTGGAATGAGCTCCCAGTCCCACTACCTTATACAAGCTCTAGTTCCAAAAGGTGATTTATCCCTTTGAGAGTACCTGAAGCAAGATACATCCTCCACAGCTGGGCAATGGCAGAAAAGTGACCTTTTCTGCACACTGATATAGTATTTATACTAGGTACCATCTCTTTCAGTGGCACAACTGTTAGAGTGTTAGCAACGATATCTCAGGCATGGCTGCATAGTAAGCATCTTTCCAATTCAAGGCTTATCCCCAGAAATCACTGGTTAGGGTTACTTCAATGGGGTTACGCGGCCAGATCCTTAGGGGGTACATCTACAGGAGAGACAGGGGCACATATCAACAATCCATCTTTCAGAACCTTAGCCCAGGCATTTTCTTGGGCTAAATCCTACCTTTCAAGCTTGAATTGCATCCAGGAGAAGAAGTAGGGACCCAGGAATTTGGTCTAAAACTCTGAGAAAGATTTGCTTAAGTGAAACAGGAAATGATGAGGAAGGTTTCAGGAATCTATTCTTTATATCCTTAAATAGATCCTGAAGTCTATTTCAAAGTCTCCTAGCATGGTCCACACCTCCTGATAGAATATGGTCAAAGCTATGTGAGTTTGACGCTGAATCTTTGCACTGAATTCTTCTAACTTACTCGTGGAAAGCCATATATTTATTGAAGGGATGAAATTGCTCCTTGATAAATTTATGGCACATTAAACTGTGTTTGCAATTTTTACTAAAAAATTACTTGCTAAATTAAACCTAATTATTTCATTATTTCCTGGGGTATATGCTAAGTAAAATAATAGTTCATTTTATTCCCTAATTAATTTTCTTTAGAAAAAATTGTTGCTCAATACATCATATCTTGATTGTATTTTTTTTTTTTTGCTTTAAAACACTTTACCACCATTAACAAATTAATTTTTATTGTCCTTTCATAAATGGCAGAGTGTCATGGAATAAAAAATCATTCCATTGTTATTTTCTGCACATTGAGAGCCACAGTATCCAGTATTGATGGCTTCAACATATGTCATCTCTGTGGCCAGTTAATGGAAAGACTCTTCTTAATGGAGAACCTCATCCAACTCCCATAGAAATCAGTGAACCTCTTCTTTTCCACTCTAAGACTGGAAGAATTAAGGAGTTATTGAACCTATAAAACCAAACAATAATCAGGACTGCAGAAAAATCTGCTCTTACCTGAACCAGATGTCTTGAATCACCAGCAATTTTGCATCCTGAAATGCTGTTTAATCTTGGAGTGTTGCCCTGGAGAATTCCTGACTTTATCTACTGAAGAGCAGTACAATTGTCCCCTTTCCTGAAAGTTAGGGACAGTTGTGTCACCTTTCCTGAACATGACCAGAGCTTCAGTCTCATTTGAACTCATCAGTTCATCAAACTGTCCTGGAGTCATGGATGGTGTGTAGGATCCACTCCTTATAAGAGTGACTAGGTTGTTGCAGGGGAGTAGGTCAGTAAAAAGTAACAGCTATGGTATTTCAAACAGTTATCATAACAACAAAAACATTAAATTATTAAAGTCTGATGCCTAGAAGCTAGACTATTTTTTCTCAAGTCTGGCCAATTTTGGCTGGAAAAGCCCCCCAAAACCCAACAAAAAAACAACAAATAAGCAAACAAGAAAGAAGCCAAAACCAGAACCTAAACCAAAACCTATCCAGAATGCAGTAAAAGACCTGAAAGACATTAACACTGCAATCAAAATAATTTTCCAGAATTTCAAAAGTTGGGATCAGTAAAAATGCATACCCTTACCTTCAGAACGAGTGTAGAAAGTATAAGTTAATGTTGCTGATATGCAATTCATGCAGAGAGAGATTTCAGTATTTATATGGCAAGTCAATGGAAATTCTGGCGAAGTAAAGACATGGGAAATGTTGTGGGGAAAATCAATATATTTTGCTAGTTAGTGGCTCTTCCAAAACTACAGAACTTTATTTAATTCTTTTTAATACTGTGTAGGTTCACTGCTTTCTTCCCTCCATACTAATATTCTGTAAAATTCATCTCTTTTCCCCTGCATTTCTCTGTGTTGTCACCCTACTCAAAACATGATTGCAGATTTTTTTAGTTTTGTACTTCACTCTCATTAATTATCTGATCTGTGGAAGGCAAAAGGTGTACTTATATTTTAATAACAAGCTTTCAATTTATCAAGAGACTCATTTTATTCTTTCCTCCACCTCCTCTGTACTAAGGATGTTTTCATGATAACAATTAATAGAAGCAAAAATTTTTATGATACTGCCTATGATCAAGTTTTCAGCTTTTAAAATTCAGACTATATATATACAGATCATATTACCTCTGGGAAAGTTTTTATTAATCTCAACGTCAGAGCTGTTTCAACAAATCTACCATAATAATGAAAAGACATCTTATCACATTTTGCTGCCAGTAAATTTACTATTCTTTGATAAGGTTGCAAACAACTGAGAAGTAATTGATCTGTAATTAGTGTGGCAAGAGCACAAGATAGACTGCACTGGGATTTCATCATTTTTCTGTCCAATGCTGTGCATCCTGCTCTGTAATATTAAATTATTTAGCTTCTCTCTTCAAATACAAATGGTTTCAGGCATCCTCCATTATTTTAGGAGCTCTCCAAAGATGAGAATAACATTTAAATTTCTGATTATCTGTCATCAGCAGAATTATTGCCAAAGGGATAATTTTTCACACATGCCTTGCCATCTCCTTATTTAGAAAGACATTGTCTGCTCACGCCTGTGAATGGACGCCACGAAAGCCCATTTGATCTGCACCCAATTATCCCTATTTGTCACTTGGCTGCACTAAGCTCCTGATATATGTGATTGCCTAGCTGAATCCTTCAAGAGCTGTGGTAACTAAAGGGCACACACTTAGCACACCATGACTGTGCCACAGAATCACTACCATCATCTACATCACAGTTTCCAATTACTCAGGCTCTGCCTGCCACCCATTCCAAGAATAGGCTGCAGATAGTCACATAAGTCCGTAGGGAAAACAGTGGCCTTCTGACACAGTTTTTTATAATGGGACTTTTTTGTAGGAGCATATGAAGCGTCATTTTTTTCAGTGCTGTGTTTCTTCTTAACTTTGAAGACTGGGGAGAAGAAGGTAACATGGATGTTCAGTGACCTGGGAAGAGAAGTGGCCATAGTTTAATTTATGTAATTGAAGACATAATTTCTTCAATAGATTAGGAAGAGAGAGATGGCATTACCCTTTTGTCTCTCAGCTTCATTTTCTTTTCATTAATAGTTACATTCATCAGTTCACACAGAAGTAAAAAGGAGAGCCTGTCCTTTGAACTCAGAAGTGTCAGGACAGTTACATATTAGTTCATATCCAGACTCTGAATCTTTATTAATTTCTGCAGTATAACTGACACAGGAAAATGAGCAGAACAGAATACCAAGTGATCATGCTTCAGTGTTGCTGTATATAATGACATGATGAAGTTTTAAATATTAGTTTCTATTCCATTTTTTTATGCATTCTAAGTCAAACTTTTGCTCTGCAGCTGTATAACCAAAACGAGGTTTTTGATGAGCTAATGTGACTGATATGGTGTGTTACTATTGTAAAACAAAACAATTAGCCCAAGTGCTTAAAAATTCCTCTCAGTATATATTTTCCACCAGCTAATTTCTTTTGTTAATTGGCTGAGCTTTGTCATGCCCTTTAAAGTGTCTTACAGTGCCATCCACAGCAGCAAAATTGCCTTGTAATTGTTGGTTATTCTTGATCACTGATATATTGACACCACCAGTCCTGTCCCAGCATAGTGGGTTGGTATAACAATCCATTTTCATTTTATGCATGCTTTATTTTTTATGTTTGTGGCATTTAGTGCTTCAGGTATCACTTTTTTTAGCACCCCTCTTGTAAGTCCCATCTTTCCATGCTGCAGTTGGAGAGTGTCTAGCCATTGTGGGCAGTGTGTATTCTTGCCTTCCTCTGACAGCATATGCTTTGATTTGCAGGTTTCTCCACAGCCTTTAATTTTCTAGTAAAAATTACACATGTGATGAGAAATAGACATCTTCCCAAGTGCCTCATGAGATCTCTGTCAAGCAGAGCTTTGCAGATGGTGCTCAGCCTGATGCCAGGTTTTCCATGAATGGAAGCAGCTAAGTAGGCCTTGAGTACAAAATGTCTGCAAACTGCTCCTAATCTCTGCAGTAGTGAAGTATGTTTTCGGCAGTTGTCATTGGGCCCCTGAACTTGTGACAGGAACTTTTGACAAGTATGTATTCCTGACATATGTTAAATTACGAAAACTCCTAAACCCTAAATATATTCATTTACGTATTTTACTTACTCAAATATTTAACATTTTCTCTGCCCATAATACCTACAAATCTCCCTCACTCTGATCCTAATCTTCCTTTTTAATCTCTTAGCTAAGCAGGAATTACAGATGGCAAATTCATGCATTAGTTTGCTCACTTGAACTGCACTATAAAGCAAGAACTCAAGCCGTGGGAGCCAGATGTTTTGTACTTCCTAAAGATTTACCATTTTATGAGTTAGAGATACTGTGGTACAGCCCAGAGGACAGAATTCACATGACTTTTCACTCACCTGGACTTTCTGTGAAATGAGATGCTGAAATGGAAGGGTGAAACAGGAGGGTGAGCTTTTTGAGCAGGTCTCCCTACACAGAGGAATGTGGCTGACAGCCTCAGAGTTAGTGAGATTTAAGTCAAAATTAACTTGAAATATATTAGTGAGAAAGAAAAAAGGAAATTAAAAGAAGCTCTAATGACATATTCAGTAAAGCTCTTTGTAGACTCAAGATGCTTAGAATGTGGACTTAGAGGCAGGAGGAAGAAAAGCTCTAAGGCCTGGCCAGTGTAAGCTGTTTTGCCCTTTGCTGTCCCTTGTAGGTTTAGTCAAGCTCAGCCACACTTCAGCTCTGGTCGCATAAAGTACCCTGCCCTTATTTGACTTCTCCTGGGCTCTGCTGCTCAGACTCATCATGGAAATCAAACAGAAGCTGAATCTCATTATGACAGACTAATGGGGAACTGGCAAAGAGCCTCTGAACACTCAACAAAATGGCAAGGGCAGTGCACTGCGGGCAAGCGCAGGGAGCCTGGTCCGAGGCCAGGCAGGTCTGTGAAGGCACCCCTCATGTCCACCTGCTCCCCTTGCCCTGTGTGGGCACTGCTGAGGACCTGTCTCCTCTATCTGGTGCTTGGGGGCTTTCTACATGTGAAACCTTCACAGTGGAAATCCTCTGTGAATTTGCCATGTAGTCTCCAGAGCCTGTATGCAAGCCAGCAAGTACAGGTTAAAGCTGTCAGGCCTGATCTCAGACCTGTTCCATGGGGTGGTTGTTGGTATCGATTAAAAAAAAAAGTTCTTTGTGTATTTTTTCAGAACTATGATAAGAAAAAACAAGTGTATAAGTACACAAAGATTAGCAGTTGGCTCGGGACATTGGTAGTGACGATTGGGTTACTGATTTAAATCCAGTCTGTTCAAATGGCTCAAATTAACTACCAAGCAACTGACTGATGGGCTGTGACACAGGTTTAGTGGCCCTGGTCTGGAACAAAAGGGACAAGTGTTCCCAAAATCCCATTGCTGACACTGCAGGGTGGAAGGAAGGAGGCTCCTGGGGAGGCTGTAAATGATTTGCACAGCAGGACAGGCAGGACAGTGAGTCTCTGTGCAGGCCAAACAGGAGAGGACATGTGGGATCCTGGGGGGCTGAGGGGGAAGGAAGCATTGCCAACTCAAAGCCAGAAAAAGGGATACCTTGGGCTACTCTCCATCACTGAGTAAAAGCAAATTTGATGAAAGACTAAAAGCAAAGTTACACACAAATTGTTTCCATAAAGTGAACGGAAGTGGGCTGAATTCTGATGAATTCACACAGCAGTTGCATAGTGGAATGGAAAACCATGAAAGCCTTACACATGCACACGTACATAGAGCCTGCCAAAACAAAATGTGATCAAAGCAAAAAGAAGCAAACATATGGACAAATTCTTAGCCAGAGAAAAACGTAGCCAAGTTCACTGACCTTTATTTTAATTTTCTTTCATTCTCAGCTTTATGAGGAGTGCAGGAAATGGAATGTGCTAATCCCAGCTGATACAATCTTCAAGAAAGGTGCAAAATCTCCCCAAACTAGAGAAAATTGAATGCAACCAGAAGCCTGTTTAATCTGCTCTCCCCCAGTGTCCTTCCAAATAAAGCTCTCCTGATGTTCTCTCAGGGGCCACCAACTAAGTCAACAAGGAACTTGCAGTGTGGCAGAGAGCTTGTTTTTAAAAATATATTAATACATTTCATGGAAAGTTCACTTCAAGGAGATGAGAATTTATTTGAAACACTAGGGGATATTTTTTCATATGGCAATGAAGAGCTCCAGGGTTTTTTGTTTCCATTTATTTTTTGTTGTTGCTGTAGTGGGTGATTTTTAAATTTATTTAATTTTTCCTTACTAGTATTTATTTTATTTTAATTTATTAGCTGTTGCTCCATTTCCAGTGTCTCTTTTATTATCACATCATTTGATAGCATCCAGCAGAGCAATAGGAGAATATTGCGAGGGAGTGCATTGGCTGGGGATTTAAACTGACTTCTGGAGGTCTATATTTGGATTTCATCTTGTAATGTTTTCAATCTGCTGCTACATAAACATGAACTCTGAGAGTAGAATCTGAAATTTTCTCATGATTTTTACTCTTTTGCATTCACAGAGCCATTTTCATCACGAAGTATAAATTTAAAGCAGTGAGGTTCCTTGTGAGGTTCCTTGTGAGGTTCCTTGTGAAATTGTAAATTTTACAAACAAATGGATTATAGTAACAAAATAGATGAAACTCAAGTCAAGGACATATCTCATTGTCATTGTCATATAATGACAATATTTCACATCCAGCTTCGGCCAGTACAATAAGAGTATAAACTTTGGCATTTCATTGGAAGGTGTAACATAATTCCCTTCTTACTCACTGGTGGGAGTAGCATCACTGCCTTTGTGGGCCAGGATTTCATTCACAGTTCATGAGAAGCAGGGCTGCCAAATTGGCCATTAACTTGGACTGACAGCAGAGCAATGCCTTACCTGTGCTACCTGCATGGATGAGGGTACTGTGCTTGAAGCAGCCTCCCAATGAACACTGACTTATTTAACCTTCATTTTACCAAACACTCCTGAAGACACACCTGGTGGCTATTGAGTTGAGATTTGCTTTGGCCAGAAATTCCCCAGGCAGAGATTACCAATTAGAGTTCATAAATTGCAGTGATGAACCCTTTGCAGAACTCAGGGATACACGTTAGACTGTCTGAATCTTGAGCTCATTTCTTAAATTGCAGTGTAATTTCTTAATTGATAAGTCTCTGATTTAACTACTGTGTGCCTATAGAATTTTTTGTGTAAATATATTTTTAAAACAACAAAAAAAATTTCATAGACTTATGATTCAGTACTTTATTAGACTATACAGTAATTTTTTGCCTGGAGGTAACACAGTTCGTTCTCTTATAATATGGGTTATGAACTATCAATCATCATACCAGTACATACCAAGGAAATTGTGGTTTAAAGTGACCACTGAGCTTCTGATCAGCAGTGGGACCACAGAAATAGAAGCATGATTGAAAATCTAGGAATTAGGGACTAGAATAAGAGGGTTTAGTAGGAAGGATCAAGGTTTTTCAACTAAATGTTCCCTTCATGCTTGAACTTTATTTTAAAGAGATGGATTTACTCGGGTCTATAAATGCCATAATTGTTTTAACCTTAGAACTTTGGAAAAATTTGGAAACATAAACATTATTCTTTTAGTATTTAAAAAAATTTAAACATTTATTGAAATAAATGTGTGTTTTGTCTGTTGCTCTGAATAAAATAAAATAAAATAATAAAACAAAACTTTAAATTTTTTTCTTCATCTCCTCATTATTTTCTGCTTATCCAGTTTTCAAATATTCTGCAGTGTTTTCAAGTTGCAGAGCAAAAATTCTGCATCACCTCCATTCTTTTGTCCTTGTAAGCTTTACTAAGCACGAAAATGTATAGAATATAGAAAGCTGGAGGAAAGTAAAAATGGAAATATTAAAAGCTAGCTTGCCTAGACATAGGCAAAAAAATGAAAAAGCAGAAAAAGAAGGGGGAAAAAATACCCCCAACAAAACCCAACATCTGAAGCTGTTCTGTTAAAAAAAAACAAATCCAAAAACTGAGTTTCATAGAAAAAGTTTGAATTTAAGCATTAGATAGGAGAACCCTATCATTTAGTCTTTTCCCTTTGGAAGCTGCAATTGGAAAGGCAAGCAACCATCTTCAACTTATATAAAGCAGCATGCTGAGAGGGTATGATGGCAATAAAATGCTGCACATCATATCCCTGCCAGACATTCTGGAGCTGCTTTTTTGCTATTTCTGTCACAGTCCTCCCTCTACCCTGCCTTTTGCTCAGGATGTCGATGCAAAATTTTTTGAGGTAGTATTTAGGAAAAGCCAAATTATTTCTCATTGCCTCTGACCCACATTATACAAATGAAAAATTAAAAACAAAACAAAATTATTTTGGAAATTAGCTAAATAAATTTAAACTATGTGCAATTTTTCAAAGAAGAAAATGGCAAAGAGTATTAGTTCAGAGAAAAAAACATGCATATTTCAAGGTCCTGCTTTAGTAGATAAATCCATTAGCAAATTCAGAAAAGGTCATAAAACTTACAATATGTCCCTGTAAAAAAATGTAAGAAATAAAACCTGAATATATTGGTAAAAAGAGCTGTTATAAAGCTGTTCTTTCTTGAGTATTTTCAGGTACATCAGGCTGAATTTGTAATGGATTTCATTTTGCTTACATTACCATTAATCCACAAGCATAGACAACCAGTGGCCACATTTGCATGGACAAATGAGCTACTATACAATTAATGTTGTATGATCTAGGCTCAGAAATACAGAAACTGTGTGTTGAAAAGTTTATGGTCTCTAAAAATATGCCTTTTGAAAATGTGACAATAAACGTTCTGTGTTCTCACGTCCACAGGAAAAAACCCTTGTTTTTGTCATTTTGATAAATTTTAAGGGTGAGGAAACCTTACCATTAAAGAAATCACAGCTATCTCTCCTGGGTTTGAAGAGAGAGGATGAAACAGAAGCATCATTTAAATTGCATTGTCAGGACTGACACACAATACTACATGCACTTGCTACAGTTGTTGAAGCTTTAAAAGTAAAGAAAAACAAACTTAAATTAATACCCTAAGGCTTATTTAATAATGTAATAATTTTCCTGGCTAAAACAGAGTTCTAGAAATGGCTCCCAGAACTTGTAAAGCTGTACTCTTAATCTGTATTTGTCTTCCTGAATAGACCCTAAATAGGCTGTTTTCCCCTTAATGCCTTTCCCTTTAGGTGATACAGGAAAACACATTTAGTCAGCTTTAGCCTGAAGACACATGGAAGAGAAACTGAGGGTCTGTTTTAGCAGTGTCTCATTCCAGTATCTACCGCAGTCCCACTCTGGCTGTAGTGCTATGAATCTACCAGTCCTTCTGCTTTTACCTCCTTCCAGCTTTTGATGCAGAAGTCACTATCCCTCTGTTGCACTCTCGGCTTACTGAGCTGCAGGAGAGATCACCCCCAAATGCCTGTGTGCTGCTTACAAACCTTTCAGCTTTGAGCACTGCGTTGTGCCTGCACCTCCTGCTGAACAGCACCTGTGACTGGTTCTGAAAAGCAGGAGCATCCTGTCCCTTCACAGCTCACCCAGCAGAGTTACTTCACCTCATCTGGGGTGCTCTTCTCCCTGCTGTTTCCTCAGTTCATCCATGTGTGAATACAGTGAGACCTGACTTGATTTTCTAGCATTTATACTATCAAATGTACTGTTTTATGGTGGCTCATTAATGAGTTTTACAGCTAAGATGTTTGTTCAATCTCTCCTTGCATGCTGTTAAAACTGTGCTGTTATAATAGCTGGGAGCCCACAAGATTAGATCTCTGCTCAAGAATATTTATGTGTGGTAAGAGCATTCAATTTGCCAACAAATGAGGTTACAGTGCCTTGTAAGTCATTCATTTTGATGTTTATTTCCTCTGGAATTGCTCTCAGGGGTAGATCTTCCTTCCTGTCAAATGGCTCCGCATTCACTTCTCACCAGCTGTTCTTCTGTATTCCTGAATATTTCCTGGACTGAGAGAAATGCATATTCCCTGATTTGCTTGATTGCAACATGTGACAAAGAAAGCACAGCCCAGTCTATGGCTCTAATCAGATGCTATGGGAAGAAAGGGAAGGAATTTTGGGAGAATAATATTAACATAAGATTTTTTTCCATTTTTTCCCACTTTTTCACCTTTTCCTTTATTTTTTCTGTGGGTCAGGCAGAAGGTCCTAGAGTAATTTTGATCATTTGGTTCAGAGGTCATCACTGTGAAGCACTGTGCTGTGCTGGCAGTGGATATTCCCTTCCTTTCACCTCATCTGCTCTAAGCAGGCCATTGCTGTTTACAAGAAAACTTAAATAAATGCCTACATAAAAACTGCAGCCCCCACTGACAAGACAAAATCCCTCCAAGCTTAGCACTGAGGAAAATTCAATCAACTGAGCATGTTTTGTGTGTCACATACTGACTGACTAATGTAGCTCTGATTAACATACTCGTATGTTGGAACCAAGTCCTGAGCACAGATCTTTGTAAAAAAAAGAAAAAGAAAGTAGATGAGGACAGCAGACCTCCTGCAATGCAAGTTGTTGTATAAGCTCTGAGTCCCAGTTTCAGTGACTTTGCGCTGCTCCCTTTTTATTTTATTTTTTCTTTCTGTGGGGCTTTTTGCCACTAATGAAAACAGAAGTTGCAAAGCATGCATGTCTTGATATCTTAATAGGTTTTCTACTCTACTGGGACACCTTAGCATCTTGAAAGTTTTAAGCTGATATACAGTGTAACAGTAAAAAATTAATTATTATTAAGGGTTAACCAAGGACCTGAGTGGTAGAAACCAATCCAGTTGTGTACAATTAGAGAGTAGCTACCTTGTAATATTGAAGCTGTAAATAGCCCCAGTGGGGGCCCTGACAGAAGGCTGAGGTGTTTACAAGGCACAAGAGATGCTGCCTCAAAGTACATAACTCCTGTTGCCATAACTATTGCTGATATAATGGATGTGTTCATTAAAACCAGAGGATTATTTGTTTATCCATCTTTCTCTATTGCAGGCTCTATTGCAGGCTCTTCCTCAGAGGAGGGAGGGGCAGCTTCTTTTCAATACAAATTTATAGTACACACCTTTTTTTTTGCCCAGTCAGAGGAATATTAAAGGATTGCTTTATTGATTGCTAACCAGCAGTCTGCTCCCCACTGGGAAAACAAACTTCTCCAAACTGCTTGCAAACAGCCCTGCAGAATCCAGAAGGGAAGGAAATGTGCATATATCCATTTTTAGGCTCCCGTCAGGCCTTGGGAGTGGCACACATTAAGTCTTTGTCTGCAAGGCACACTGCTTTCCCTGGCAGGGCCATTACCAAGGCTCCTCCTTATGTGCTCAGCTAGGCTGCTGGAAAACTCATCCTGCACGAGAAAGGAGCTGTGAAAGTTGCCTGAGAAGGAAGAAGAGGAACTGTCACACCTGACCACAACGTCTGTTACCCATCCCCTGCTCTGACTGTAGGGAAGGGGTGAAGGAATCTGGAAACAGGGTGACATGTTGAGCCTGAGTGAATGAGTGAGCTGAGAAAGGTGCTTTACATTTTGTCTTTACTGCTCACTTTCCAAACTTACTTGAATGGTAAGAAATTAAAAGAATTTTCCCCAGGTGGCACCTGGCTTGTTTCTGATGGTGACTGGTGACTGATCTCCCTTTGTCTCCATCCATAACACTTTTCCTTCTTATTAGGTACCAACATCCTCTTGGTGAGGAGGAGTGGGCACTTGGAAGCCAGGTGAGGTTGGTGCATCAGAGCCCCGTGGGCACCTGACCTCAGGATATGGTTCCAGAGCTCCTGCCCTGTCACTACACACACAGAGTTCTCTCTCCATGCACTACTGAAATTCAGCAAGTGACCATGTGCAGCGACGTGAGGAAAGATACCAGGAATACAACAGTAGCAGTACCAGACAACTAATAATAACCAAGCAGATATAGCATCTCTCCATGGGCTCTTCACGGCTTGCTTCCAAATGGTGAGGCCACGGGTGGCTGGGGAAGGCTGCCAACAAGATGACATCTTCACAGGTCATGCTAAAGGCTTCATCACAGCTCTGTGCTCCTAGAAATGAGCAAGGGATGGATTTTCACAGACTGGTTTTTCTGGATGGGCTTCAACCTCATTTTTTTCTTCATTAATACTACCTGAGGTGTGAGCTCATGACTCAGGTTTAATACATAGTGTGCATTTATCTCCAGAAGATGCTGCTCCTAGTGTCCTCAGGCTGGTGTCATTGCTAGCCTGCCAGAATGAATCACTTGCTAGTTTTGGAGCAAATGCGAAGAAACAGCCTGGTTTTCAGAAGGTGCAGATCCAGTGTCGGGCTACTGAGAGCAAGCATGCTGGCAAGCATCCTGTGAGCACAGTGTGGGTGGTAAGTGAGCTCTGCTGTGGTCACTTTGAAATGAACTGTCCTGCTTGGAAAGAGTAACTGCCCTATAGACGTCCATGAAACCTATCACCTAAACTGCATGCTGTCAGAGTTTTCATGCACAACTTCATGTGAAGAAAGATTAATTTATTAAGAGAAGGCAGCTTATAAGATATAAGAATAATGTTTTTCTCCTAGCAAGCATTGTCATTTGTAGTCTAAGTATTTCTTTTACCACTGCTGTTATCCCTATCTATTGTAGCTCAATATTTCAGACATCAGTCATTCAGCCTGTCTTTGGTGTATAACTTTATCCCCTTAAACCTTTCCACATATTCGTTTTAATCAAATTTTGTCACATGCAGAATTTTTGTCACATCAATGTCAAAGCTTAGACTTAGAAAATGTATGCACAATTATTCTTTAATTTTTGTTTCCAGTCTGCTTACCCTTTGTGCAGTGAAACTTCTGTGGCTTAGATTCCTGATCACCATGAGGGCAGACCAGGATGGAGCAAATGTAGTGGGTTGGCACAAACAGCTCGGTCGCCAGCTTGCAGGATAAACAGCAGGTGTGGTATTGCAGGCTGGCAAGGTAAGAAGAAAGCCTCAGTGCAACATGGACCAGCTTGGGTTATTTCTAAAGGTCAGTCTCAGCATCCAAAACTCTTTTTGTTATCATAGGTTTGGGGTCAGGGGGAATATTTTCAGCTATTTTTAGTAGGGGTTTTTTTTTGCCTGTTAGTTTTTGCAGGTGAGATTTTTTGAAATCTCACTTGCAGGTGAGATTTCAGCAGAGGCACAAAACATCTGCCGAGGCTTTGTGGTCTCTGCTCTCCATTGTCACCAGTGCCTGATTACAGAGGATATCTGGAAGCCAAAGTTTGCAAACTTGATCCCAGTTAAATGTTTTGCCAAATGTTTTCCCTATCCACACATTCCAAAATCACAATTGGTAGAAATCTCTTCAGATTCTTCTGAGGTTCCTCAGGTTAAAGCAACTCTGTGGAGGTTCAACCACTAAGATGATCAGAAAATGTTTTAAGCAAGCTAATACTTTGTTCTTAAACACTATGCAAATGCTATTGCAAATCAGTTCCTGGCCAAATGGTGAGCACGTGTGCTTAATTTGAAGTATTGATTCCATGATTAAGCAGTATCCACAGTATTGATAGATGTCCCTGAATCAGGGCCCTAAAGTAGGCAATGGCTCTTCTAATTAGCTATTAAGTCATTTCACCATGACCTTTTAATTTTGTATGATTGGAGTTTTACTAGTTTATGAAAGAATATAAAAGCATTCAATAAGAAAGCAGGAAACAGTCAATCCATTCACTCCATTCTCATCAGGGGTTTGATCCTGGGATGTGCTGAGCATTGACAGTGCTTAGAGAAGTCAACACAGGCCATTGTACAACTTCAGGTAACTTGTCATTAAAGCAAACCAGAAGCTTCTCTGGTTATCCACATTTTCACATGCCAACAGAAATCTTAAAGCAAAAAATATAGCAGTATCATAATTTAGAGGGGTCTTAAAAGCCTGGAACACTTAGTATTCAGCAATGAATGCAGAGGACAGACACTGTAAGTACTAGCCAACCCTCCTGCAATATTATTTAAAAGATGGCAGCACTAAGACAGACTCTGAAGAAATACATGGCTGAGTACATTTGTGTTAGGAAGTAAGGAGCTGTAGCAGGCGTAACTTGTGATAATTTTCAAAGAGGCTGTAGTTCCCATTGATCAGAAAATTGTCAGTTTCAGCACCCCATTCCATCCCAAAAAGCCAGATGAAAAAACTCATTATATCTTTTTTATATTCATACCAATACAGTAACCAGAAAACAATAATCACAAAGTAGTTTATAAACTGCTGTAATTCCACCCCATAAAATGATACAAATACAATTTAAAGGTTTCCTTTATGTTATTAATAAAGTATTGCTACCTATAAGTAAATAAATTGTGTGACTTTAGTATACACATATAGTATATGTGACCTTCACTTAACACTGTAGAAAAATAATTAGCTCAAGGTCACTTGCAGATCAGAATGGCTTAGGAGGATAGTTTAGTCCAGGACAATGAGATTTATATATCCTTGTTTGTACATACTATGATATTTGTTTAACACGTCTGTCTGGATAATATTTGCACTGAACAAGCAGGGAAGAAAGGATGAAAGAGTCAAATGTCAACCATTTTATGTTTGTGTGTACAACAAAAGGGAGAGTTTACAGATGTCAGCAACTTGTATTTGTGTTTCACTCCTTCAAAACATCTTGCAACAAAAAAATTGGATGTGACAAGAAATTAATCCATATTGTGATCTAATTATGGGGAAAATGTAAGATGTCTAAAATATTTAATTGTGAGAAGTGTCTATTAAGCTAATTTTGCAGTGAACTTATAAGATTTTTAAACACTTGTGCCAGGTTTGAGGTGCCTAAATAGCCAGAATATCCCTGATTTTCTCTTTCAGGGATATACATGGAGCACCCAAAAATAATAATTTCTACCTCTTACAATCCAGACCAGGGCCTGGTCAGAGTCTTCTTACTGCCATTGCCCGGTCACAGGGAAAGGGGCTTTTTTCCAGGTAGGCTGGAGAGGGAAGACAAGTTGAGGAACCCAAACTCCCACGGGGGCTGGCAGAGCTGGGGCTGCTGTGCTGAGCCACGTCCTTCTGCCAGCCTGGATCCAGAGGAAGTGGTGCCTCCTTCACATGGCAACGTCTCAGCTTCTGCGAACTGTTTACACAGAAACTGATAACAGCTGAAAAAACCTGGCTTTTTATTTTAAATCTCATTTAACTATCTCACCCCATCTCACTAAACCACCTCTTTGACAGATGACCATTTTTGGCAGTGTTGTTTGGGCACCTACACCACAATCAAAAACCTGTAAATATTTGTTTACATGCCCTTCTACTAACACAATCTGCTGCTGTGTGTTTTCATATTAAACTGCAGCAAGGCAATAAGGAAGTGCTCACCCAGGAGACTCTCCAGAGAGTTTGCCAAAAAATTAGATAGGCTGAGCCAACCTGTGCAAACCAAACTGAACTGTCATGAACAGAACTATTGGCACAACAAAGTCATCCCTTATTCACTATAGTTGAGTGATACTCAGATACAATATGGAAATGAAGGAATTTCGCTCTGCTCCTATTTGGGGGGTTACCTATCAGCAGTAATTAGGAATACAAAATGGAAGTACAGATATAACAATTAATAAAAATCTGTGTTAGATATCCCTCTTCTTTTGTAATTTGTGATAAGCAGCGCAGGGTTTTAAGCTTAACTCATTGAACACACTTCTCTCTGGCAAGTCAATGCCTTTAGGACATCTGGGGCTGTGCATATTGTTGTCTCTCGCAGTAAAAACATCCTTGGATCATTACTATCCACAAAAAGTTCAACAAGAAAGGAGGGAAGGCAGAAGGGAGGGCAGAAACACTCAATACCCGGCTCTTTCCCAGCCCCTCTCTTCCTCATCGTGACCCTGGTTCCTGAGCCTCTGGCCTGGCCTCCCTACCTCCACCCCCCATGGACTGACCCCGAGGGCATCTCCCCATCTTCCCCCCCATGCTCTTCACAGGTGGTGGTCACATCTGCACCACCCCTTCCACAGTCTGAGGTAAAGAATCAGCCTGATGTGGCCCCAGCTGTGAGGCTCCCAGGGGCTTTCCTGGATTATCAATCCCTTTCCCTGTCCCCCCCCCCATCAATCTGTGAGCGGCCAGCACAGCTGCATGCACATCTTGCTCAGACTGTTGTCTCCCATGCCAGCTGTGTAGGGCTGGGCTGGCATCCAGTGCTTCCTCCTGGCTTGGAAGTGCCCCATGGACCACCAGTTCAGCAGTTCCAATTCCTTTCCTGTCCAGTCATACTAGCACAAAAATCATCAATACAAGGTCTATTTTGCTGGTTTGGGCTTTTTTTTGGTTGTTTTTTTTTTTTTTTTCTTTCTCTTCATATTTTTTTGTAGAGATTTCAAAATTGTGGCAAATATTTTACAGCAGTGATGAATTGCTTATTACCAAATGATTTGGTAACTTCCACGTTGTCTTTGATCACTTAATTAAGTTGAGTATATAACATTTTGGAGAAAAATTAATGAAACTTGCATGTGTATTAAAAATTGGATGTAGTACAAGACTCCCAAAGAAGGGATGATGAATCTTTCCATGTTTTTGGCAAGACGATGTGGCTAGCACCAGGGAAATTCAGAACTGGGTTCATTACTTTGTGTTTGTCTTAGATGCTGATGTTTGTGAGAAATTCTTACAAAGAGTATGAGAGTAATTATGGTTTTAATGATTGACTACAGCCAGTTTTCACAAGTGAAAAGGACTACCAGAGGTGGAGGCAATAGAAAACATGGGGCTTGGGGTGTCCTATGATTTCATTCTCATACCACTGATCTAAATGGCAGTCTTCTTTCATCAAGAGGTCATTAGGTCAACCAAGTGGTTAAGTTCTTAGTAGCTTAATTTGTGTCAAGGGGACTGCATGTTTGTACAACCCATCTGAGGATACCATCAGGTCCCACAGGCTTTCAGACAAATTTTGCACTTATTTAACTTGGTGTGGACTAAGAGTAGATTCTTGTCATTAGTGCAATTAATTCAAATATATATCATTATAATCTTCAGCAGCATTCACCTATTCAGAAGCATGCTCTCTATTTTGTGCACATAACTTCCCTTGACATTAACAGGAGGGGATAATAGACATGGAAATGTAAAGAGAGGTTAATACTCTTCCCTGTGACCTTCCCAGAGACATCATATTTTCTCAAGCTGACCTCTCATTATGCTGAAAACTGCAAAGAAAAAACCCCACGGTTTCTGTTGCTTTTTTTGTTCACTTCAGAGACTACAGACATCTGCCCTAAGTACATTCTGTTAATAATTATTTTGAATGTATTCTAAAAGTCCACATCATTCCCAAAGAGGGGAAAAACACAAAAGAAACCCCAGTTGGTGAGGGAGGACAATGTGCAACATTATAAGCAGTGCTGGAGCTGCCTGCCGTGATTGCCACTCAGAGATAAAAATCATTCCTCACACTTTGAGACAAAAGTAAATGGCAGTTTGCAATGTTAAGGACCCCTGTGGAAATATGATGAAATGAGACGAGGCTTCCAGACCTGTGAGAAAAATCAATCTGATGGAAAATTGACAAACTTGTTTAACGTGTCGGCACAAGATCCGAGAGTTGACCCGTAGAGACCTCCACTTAGGCATACCGTGAAGTTACTGTCAGTTCTCTTAATCTGTTCAATTACACAACAGGATCTCAAAGGGGGCTTTTTACCAAACATCACTTTAAATTAACTTTTCTCCTTCGTGTTTTAAACTTGCAGTCCTTCCCCGCCTCTTTGCAGCAACATGGGTAAATTATTAAAAGCCCACTTGCTTGTCAGTATAAATGCTACAGAAAGATCAGTTTAAAATTTTGATTGGAAATAGAGAAGGCTTGTGAGGTTAAAAAAGAAAAATGCTCATCTTGTTACATGTCACCAAATTAATCTCCATGATAATTTCTCTGAGGCAAAGGTCTATTGTTTTTCTGGTTTAGGGGAATGAAGAAATGGTAGCAAAAAGCAGCACACCATAATTTTTATTCTATTAGGAACATGAAACTCTGCCACTTTTCACAGCCATGAGCCCCAAAGTGAAACAGAGTATTCAAAATGGAAGATATACAACTGTACTGAACTGACCCTAAATGTCATTTCCTTTCCTTGGGGAAGTGGATTGGGAATAGGATAGGAAGGGAAGGTGCTAAATAATGCAAGGGATGAAAGAAGTTTAATTTTGAAGATAAGTAGAGCAAAATTTAAGAGGGAGAGATGGAACTGCAGAGGGCCAAAGAAGAGAATTTTGGATTTTCTGTCTTCATTATTTTATTAAATGCACCGCTGAAATAAAAGACTAATTTTCCCCAAAATATGTTATATTTGAAGTCTGAAGTGAAGGATTCTGAAACTGAAAAGGAAGAGCAGCAGAAATGCAGCCTATCAACTAAATTCAAGTGCCAAGATTGATGGGTGTTATGGTGCAAATGTCCAGAAATATTATCTAATAGATTCATTTTCCCTAAATGCATTCTGTTATAGAGCTCATAGAGAATGTCCCAGTAGCCACAGTAGTCTGTCTGCTATTGATTTGGAGTAGGTGTGGATTATGTGATGTATCCTGCTGCTGGCGTGTCTTATTCTTGTTAATTTCAGTGGAATGAGGATCTGTAGCAGGTTCTTTTCTGGTTTTCCATTTTATAGTTTTTCTATAAAACAGATTGAAAGTGAGAGACCAATATTCATTTTGTGTAGTAAGGAATGAAGAGTGAACTACGAAGATGAATGAATTTTTTGGGGGGTGGAAGAGAAAAGTGCACATGGAGAAGAAATTGCATCTAGGAAGAGAGCAGAAGCAAACAGCTTATTTTTTAATTCAGAAGGGACTAAGCGATATTCTACCATTCTTGTTAGAACATACTGGGGAAAGAAGGTGTACTTCTGTAACCACTTAAAATACAAAAGGCATCAAATTCTGAAGGTCTCTTGTCAGTTTTGTTGGAAGTATTAATGTTGTTGCAGTGTCGACAGCTCTTGATAAAACAAAATACCACGAACTGCAAAAGTTCTGTCTTGATTAATACTGTGTTCTCAGTTTGAACATTTAAGGTAAAGGTTAACTGTAAATTACATTAAATACCTACTTTATAACCATGTCTGCACTACTATCAGAGATAGCTCTATTTTAGCAGTGCAGTAATTTGTAAAAGATTTTTTTTGTATAAACCACTGTTAAGGCTGATTGGAAACTTGTTAAAAAGTAGTATTAACTCTTTTCTCACTTTCTGACTGACCTTGTTGCTCTTTTCACCAAGAACTTTACACAAGCTATGTTTCTCACAGGCTTTAAAAACTTCAGCCTCCTTGGAGTCCACAGAAATTGATGTAACTCAGGTTAGACTCAATAGTAGACAACCTATGTTTGTGGATTTTTAGGTAGGTACTCAGCTCAGACTATCTAACTTAAAAGGGCAAATTCTGACCTAGGGCATATGGAGGTCAGTTTTAAGACTGTAACTGAGGCCAAGGGCGCCCAAATCCACATCTCAATTTTGAAGGGTTGTTGAATGGTTAGCCCTTAGCAGCTCCCTCAAGCCTGATCCCTTGATCCAAGAGCAGAGGTGGCACATTATGGCTGGTTATTCAGCTGCCAGCTCCTGTATGTTGCTTATTTGGAGATTACAACAGGTAACACAATTTTCAGAGATGCCCTATTCATCTATGGGCACTCTAACTTAAGAGAATAAAGACAAAGTTTGCCCAAAATTAGAAGGGTAGCAGCTCTACTCTTTTATGGAAGCTTTTGGTAGATCTTGATGTTTGTGACTTCAGCTACAAAGAAGATTCAGTTTTACTGAGTATTAGCCCTACTCTGATGCTAGTACAAATAATAATACTGAGTACTTAGTATTAAACACTAAGTATCTTCTAAGCAAAGGGTCAAGAACAAGGTGTAACTAAGATGATAAATCTCACTAACACATATATAAGAACATAGATCACTATAATGAAGTGGCCTCCATAGTATGTTTTAGCTAACTGATATAAAAATGCTAGTGCAGTATTTAGGTTTTAGGAGCGAGTTTAACTGAGCCTTGAAGACTGTGGTTAAAAAAAATACTTCAAGGGTGAGTCTAGGCAAGTCAACACATTAAAAAAGTTATTGAAATATAGCTGCCAGCAAGTTAGGCTGGTGGTTTTGCAGACATCTTAAAAGGAAGCACAATCTACAAATCACTTGTTTTTCATTTATTTCACTTGTGCTTTCTGTCAGGAGAAAAAACTTTTCCCTTTATTAGAGAGCAATAAACAAGTGGAGGGAAAGACAAATGTACATGAAGCCAGGAAGTCCTTCTTTTTGTTTTTATTGATGCAAGCTTGACTTACAAGACAGAAGTTTTTGTGGCCTTTATCATAACAATGTACGGTCAACTCCTTTTAAATTTTCAATATGCCACAAGGACTTACTCATCTAAATGCAAAGGCTTTTGAAATTCTTACCGTTTCTCTTATATCTGTGGTTCTTGTCTATTATATCCCAATGATGCAAAGAATTATCCTTTAGTCACTATCTGTATCAAGGGTGGGGTTTATTTGTTTGTTTCCCAGTCATCTATTTCTCTTATTCTCACATGTTCACACAATGGCAATGCAATTTTATCCTCTCCTAGGCATAAAGGGCAATTTCCCAGACTAGAAACGAAGAAATGTGCTGTTTTTACAGAAAAATTCTCTTCCTTTTTTGTTGCCATTGCCACTTCCCAAACATATTCTGTTATGTTGGCAAAGATCCTACATAGATCCTATCCAAGGCATCTTTGTTTCTGCGAAGTACCAGATCTTATCCTTATGCCATGATACATGGGACTGTAGAACATTTAAGAACGTTAAATGATAGCTTTGGTGTTTGGTTTTTTTTTTTTGGTCTGTGGGTTTGTGTATTTTTAAAATGGATTCAGATGTGATATTTCTCTCCACTTTTCCAGAATATCAACAAAACTTCATTGAAAAATTTATGAGTACAGGCACAAACATATAAAGGTGGGAAAAATAAGTTTCTGAGGGCTGGTAATAATTTCAGTATTTAACAGCTGTCTGCATTTGCTCAAACCTACCTCTGCTAAGGAGATTTCCACCCATAGAAAATTTACCCAAAATACTTATTTTTCAGAAGCAATTTTTTCACAGGCAAATTTCTTGAGCCTAATTTACTGCACATCCTTGCTGAATAGTTCTCAATCCTTTGCAGATGCAAAGTCACAGAGAGCTGTCTAGATATATATGATTTTACATGCCTTGCTGATAGCTCGGAGATGCAATTGCAAAATCTAGCTCTCACAGACAGCTGGGAATTTGTGACAGTCCCTGAAGGACTTTGCATCCATAAACCAATGACTGGATTACACTGATCCATAAATGTGTTATTCTCCTATCTCTGGCTAATGCAATACAAGTAGTCTTCCTGCTGTTAACTGTTTCTGAAGCCACACACAAGAGAATATAAAGGATATGGCATATATTCAAACAGAAAGGTCAGCAGGTCATTTGCTCTTTATGCTAGCAAAAAACTTTAATATCTGTAGTGTTGCAGAAAGAACTAAATGCAGAAATATTCCTTAATTTAAGTTCTGTGTTCAGAAAATTTTGCTAAAAAGGAGTGATTCATTCAGACCCTAGAGGGGATTGGTGACAAAGTCTGGTCAACAGCCAGAAAGCTCAGCTTGTGAACAAGCTGTGGGGATAAAGCTGCAGGTTTGTTTGTCAGCACTTCCTGCTCCATAAGAATTCAGGAACCCTTATGGTGACGTCGCCTCCTCAGCACTGTACCCTCTGTATCCCTGTCAGCCTGCCTCAGAACCTTTGCTGCCTTGTCCCATCCCACAGGGCCCCTTGACTGCCTGGCAGCCAGGGAGAGAGGCAGGAGGGACCTGTGTGTCCAGGGTGCAGCTGGCCCTTGGTTTCTGGCTGGGTGAGGGCTTTCCCTGGCCTCTGCTCCACTGGAGGCTGGGAAGGACTGCTGCCCTGCACAGCGTGAGTGAGATCCACTGCAGCAGCAAGGGGCTCTGGGGCACAGTGCTGGGCAGGGCAGGGCTCTGATTTGGGACCCATGACACTGAGAAGCAGCTTCTGATAACCACACCCTGCAAACAACAGATGAGCCACGGGGCAATGTCTTTGTGAGCAGATTGAAATTGCCTGCAACAGCTCTCTAGTGCTGAGGCTGACAGACACGGGACAACTCATGTCTGCGCCATTCACACTTCCTGCCCTCAGAAAGCCACAGCTCTATTCAGGGAACCTAAGGAAATGGATATTAGGCATCATTAGTACTGAACGTTTTTAGAGCTACAAGGCCAAGAGCATTCCAGCGACAGCCAGGGTGACCTGAGAGTCCAGCAGTGCTCCTGGCACAGCTCTTGCCACCAGGAGAAGTGCAGCCACAGAAACGAATGCCATGTCCTGGAAAATGCAGTGCCCAGTGAAAGCAACGTCTAATGAACAAACCCTTCCATTGTTACTACTGAGAAGATCATGAAGGCATTTGACTTTGGACTTAATTTCAAATTTCTACAGGGTCATTAAAAAGTAATTTTGCTTTAGCTACAACCTATTAAAGATTACTATTAAAGATTTCCAGGTTTATTTGCTCCCTAACCAGGAAGCAAATCCTTGCTTTGTTTCTCTTCAGGAAAATTTTTTTTCTATTTTCTAGCTTTCTCATTGACCTCGATATTTGAACACCTGTGAAAGACTCAAGCAAGGTGATTAACATTCACTACATTTGTTTCTCATTTTTCTCCAAGGAAAGAAGGATTTGAAGCATTTTGCTTTGTGTATAAATATTACTGCCTATTTTAGAGAAAAAAAATACCCATACCTTACAGCAGAGTTTAGTTTATATTGCTTCAGAGACCATGACTCACATAGTGTGGTCGGGAGAGCTGACCAGAGATTAAAACAACAGCACAAAGGCAACCTTTTAGTCTTTCAAAAGTAAGAACTGAGATGTTGATCTTGGTTCAAGGAGAAGCCAAAGCAAGGCACCTGGGGTGAGTTAACTGTGTGCACTGGGAGTTAGTGCTGCTGAGAATATTCTTGCAGCTTTCTCTAAAAGTTGGTATTTTGAAAACACCAAAGTCTGTAGCATTTTGCAATAGGGTACATGATGAAAGCATGATATAATGAAATTTTCAGTCCAGAAGTCTTTATAACTTCACAGCAGCTGGAAATGCCCAACAATACCCATTGTTAAATTTTTCATTTTAAGACTTCTAATATTCATTTAAGCACAAACACTTTTCATCAGCTATATATAGAAAGACCAGCCTAAATATTGAAGGGGAAACAGTTCGCTGTTTTGGTTCACTTTTGCCCCCAAATAAACCTGAAACACAACCCATTAGCAAAACTTTATAAAGCTGAAACACTTGGATTTACCTTATATAATCCTGAGAGCCTTTACAAAAAACCCCAACCCTAAACATAAATTAAAGAATTTTTGCCTGTTTCTTTTTAACAGATGTGAAGATGCAGCTGTTATACAGACCTTTACTCCATTCTACCTTACTTCAGCTTGTGAAAGAATCTCCAATTAAGCAACCACAGGCACAATGCTGTGTGTGATTCAGCCAATTTATTTGTGTTAATCTGAGCCTAATGCAGACAAAGAGCCAGAGGAACATCTGAACTTTTCCCCAGTTTTTCAGCAACTATGTAATCTACAATGATTATATGTGTTGAAAATACATCCAAAGAGCCTACTACAGGGAGGCTTTTAATAAAGCAGGACTTGGAAATATAAGACCTCATAAAATATGAGTCACAAAATGTGACCATGTACCTACCCTGTTTAGATTGGCAGAGCACAGCTATTATCACAAAGAATTATTTGGTTTTTCAGTAGTGCCAATCCATGGCTGATTCCACATGCTCAAGCTTGGAGAATCTCCCAGTGTCTGTGGTTTGAAAAAAGAGCTTCACATCTCTGCTTCTAAGTATACCAGAACTTCAAATAAAAATCTCAGTCACCTGTATACCAGTATCACAGATCACTCAGGGAGAAAGCTGTAAGAAAAAAATTACAGGAGGCAAGTTAACATTTTTTAAAATATTTTATTGTAGTGGACTCTTTAAATGGATCTGCTTTAAAGTGACTCTCTGTTAATATGGGGTTTCATAAATAAGCAGTATAAACCCTCACCTGCTTTAAAATACAAATCTGAATGTTTAAAAGGTCAGGTAACATCATATTCTTTTCATGCAAGCTCTCACCATTGTTGCTTTGCAAAGCATTATTTTGTTAATAACCATTTCTTTACCAAGAGGGTAGTCAAGCACAAGAACAGGCTTCCTGGGCAGATGATCAATGCCCCAAGCCTGTCAGTGTTCAAGAGGCTTTTGGATTATGCCCTTTGTTACTCAGCACTGTCAGATAATTGGACTAGCTGGTCACTACAGGTGCCTTCCAATAGAAATAGTGTATCCTATCCTATCCTATCCTATCCTATCCTATCCTATCCTATCCTATCCTATCCTATCCTGTTCTTATTATTTATTAGATGTAATAGTCCTTTTCCTTTCCTCATTCAAGATCCCATGACCTGAAGAAAGCTTACTTTGGTTTCTATTTTCATAAAACCAAAGTGTATGTGACCTGCTGCTTCTCTTGATTTTGCTCCTGCCAAAACTACAGTTTATGAAGACTCACCAAGGCCATATTTATCTTGATAATCTGGGTGGACATCACTGAGCTCATGAGGAGCCCAGCTGACAGCCTGAAAAAATTAACTGTTAATTATTCTAAGTAGGATTATTTTCTTGTTTAAAAGAGATTGAAGCTTGTTTTCATAGAATCAAACAATATCTTGGGTTAGATCAGGCCTTAGAGATCACTTGGTTGATCCAATCCCTCTGACACTGGCAGAGACCAAGTTGCTCAGAACTCCATCGTGACCTTGATACCTCCTTGAAGTGGCATCCACAGCTGCTCTGGCCAACCTGTTCTAGTGCTTCATCACCCTCACAGTAAAGAACTTCTTCCTTGTATCTAATCTAAACCTACTGTTCTTCAGCTGGAAATCATTTCCCTTGACCTGTCACTACATGATCATGTAGAAATTATTCTCTATCTTTTTTTGTGTGCTCCCTTCAGGCACTGGAAGGCCAGAGCTACCTCATCCTGAAACTTTCTATTCTTCTGGTTGAGCCATCCCAATTCTCTCAGCCCTTCCTCAAAGTAGAGCTGCTCCATCCCTCTCATCATCCTGGTGGCTTCCTCTGGACTTGCTCCAACAGGTCCATGTGCATCCTTTGCAGGGGAGTGTGAGAGACCAAAATGTTAGAGGTTAGTGACTCAATCAGCCACTGGCAAAAGCAGCACGTGATTTGCTGGGGGCAGATTTGCACCCCCAACCAAAGTGGGAAGGTGAGCTTTCAGATGTGTGGTGGCAAAATCTCTGATCTGCCTAAGAACAGCCAAGGTGCAGAGAGGGTGAATGAGTGGAGGATGACCACCAGTGGAGGATGGCCACAACAAACCAACCTTTGTTTGGCAGCAAGCTGGGTTTTGAGCCAGGCAACAGAGAAGGCTGATAAGAAGCAGATCATGTGAGGTGGGATAAACTTTTTACCATGCCCATGTCCTCCCTGGCACAACTGGCTCAGGTATAAAACTCCCACCTGGGGTATTAGGACATTCACATGTAAGCCTGAAGATATTCACCCCATCTGATGAGGCATAACTGGCTCAACTACACAGTTTTGGTATTTTTGAGAGAAATACACTTTGTCCCTGTTCAAAGACTACTAGAATATGCCTTATACTGCACAGAGCACCTGATAACAAGGGAGGTATGCCATCTAGGATTTGGCATTTCACTAGATTTCCCACTAATCTGGGAGCCTGGGAAAAGTGACTTTGAACCTGCATGAGAAACACCACATTAGACATTCCCTCTGGTGAGACAAATTGCACAGGAACAGTCACCTCCACATACCCTTTGGGTGGTGAGAGATGGGTGGAATGACCACCAGGTGAACTATCTGAGTTTGCTTTAAGCCTTAATTACACCTGGATTTAAAGCGTGAATGACTGAAAAGAAACATTATCTGTCTTTCTCCTACAACCACCTACCCCTTAATTCAAAAAACATTTAAGAGTTTGTCTCAGCCCTTCCTGCAGGCTGAACGAGCCCATCCTAGAAATGTTTCTGATGAGAAAGTGCTGAGCCACAGGTTACCCTATCTTAACAACAGGTTCCCATAAAGAATTTGAAGGAAAAAAGGACATATTTTTTCTAGTAAAGTAGACCTTTTGGACCTAGGGAATCCAGAAGCCGCCAATGAGTTTTTCAGTTCACTCTAAGTTTTGCATATGAGAAAACAGGGATAATTTTTATTTTTACAAGAGGCAGTAGCCTTTCTGCCACCATAATGATATTTTCCGTGCATGACATGTCAAAGATGAGTGTGCAGTATTATTTATTCCTCTAAAACTACTTTGGAAACTATTAATAAAAGTAAATCAAGGAACTATCTGTGTCAACACTGCAATTAGAAAAACATATTTCTATCTAGAGTTCTTATATCACATAAAACTAAAATTAACTAGTCATGGTGAGATCTATAGATGATTATGTTCATAAAGCTGAGAGATGAGTAGTCATTAAAAGGCAAAACTACTGGAAGTGACTTATATGACTGAAGTGAATAGAGAACCAACCTATTTTTAAAAGACCCATACTATTTTTAAAATCTGTAGAGTTACAATACATTTTAGATGGAGAAAGATCTATGGATGTCATCTAATTAAACTCTGTCAGTCACAGAAGGGCTAGTTTACTAAGGATCATGTCCAGGTGAGTTCTATCTATTCAACAATGGAGATTTCAGACTCTCTGTTAGTACAGTCTAAGTACAGTTAGAAGCACAGATAAACAGAAAACATCACATCTTCCTTATTTTATTAAAATTTATTTCAAGATCAAAGGTCTCACAAAAAAATAGAAACTTACAAATTGTGTAAATAGTTTTAATGCACTCATTAAGAGACATTAAAAGAAAATTGACTAAGATTCTGTACTATATCTGAAAAAAAATTCACTGGCTTTATTCTTAAAATATTGTTACCATTTAGGAGTAAATAAACAGCATAGCATTACACATGTTCACAAGTATTTACCACTTATTTTAAACAAAATCTTTACGATATATTTTTTTTCCAGAGAAATTAGTTCATCCCCATTTTGAAAAGTCTAATAAGAAAACATTCAACATCCTCACTGGAAGTAATGTGAGCTGATGTTTCTGTTGTAAAAAATTATGCTATGGAAATCAACAAATAGGTTTACAGGGTTACACAGCCATACTAAACAAGCTTCTATGTTATGCTGCATTAGGCCTTCTGGATTAGCAGAACATTTTGACAATAATGGCAACTTTTCAGCTGAAGCTTAAGCATTTCATAGATGGATTTAAATGCTGTAACCTTTTAAAAACAAATATCCAGTGTTACATACCTGACAGCATTCTTAACCAAATGGTAATACTCTAAAGGTTAAGGCAACTCCAAATTGAAGCTGCAATGTCTGTATTTTTCACAATTCCCTGCTAAAATTTAACTCCTTAAAATGCAATGTGTGAGAGAGCGTAAGAGAGAGGCTGTGTGGTACTTGTTTGCTGTTTGGGGTTAAACCATAACAGTTCCACAAAGAAAATGAATCATATTACGTGTTTAATTTGGATATCTCCTTGCACACACTGTATTAAGAAGCATCTGATCCTACCAAAGATACCCACGATGGGACTCATGTTTAGATGGCCTTCTCAAGGTAATCACTATTTGCATTGGAAGATCCATTCTAAAAGAAAACCACACAGGAAATGAGAGGGATCCTGCTATTGACTTATACCCATTCATCTGAATTTTCCGATTCATCAACGGAACAGCATAGTCAGAGGATTCAAGTTAATTTAAAATAGACATAAAATCTTTTCAGCCAAATATAATAAGCATCACCAACTTATTTCTGATAGTTGTTGTATTCAGCTATTCTTTGTCTTCATGAAGTGTAGCTCGCTATTATTGTTAGGGTAAGCAGTGTTATTCATTATTAAAATGTCAAGGTGGAAAGATTTTAATATCACTACAGCTTCTTATATTTAAAGAAAGAAAAGGAATATGTTGATAAGAAAATGGTAATTCACTGTAGATTTTCTTATTACTCTATATCTTAAAACCTCTGGCATAGCTTTAGTAAATAAAAAGCATCAAGTTTAGTTCCCAGTTTCAACACATGCCTCTGTTGATCAACTGCACTGGTGCTAGCACTGAGTTACCATTTACAGATCAAAGGAAACACACATGACCAAGGCAAAGTAAACAGAGGAAAGCAAGCTTAACATCTATAACTCAAACTATCCAGAGAACTAGTAGGAATCCACTTCAAGAAATTTGTCAAAGGCTTTTATCACTTTTATGCAAACAAAACCACAATGCATTTCTAAAGTTTTGCTTCAATATTTGTACTTAGTTGTACAGTACGTTAAAATCAGTGTACGGCTTTTGCCATTTTACTGTAACCTCTGTAAACTCACAACTATATTGCATCATATGAAAGGTTATAAACCCTTCTGCAATCCCCATTAGATCTACCGAATGCAGCAGAGTGGAACATGTTGGTACAGAGAGTTAGGAGCCAGAAGACATGTTGGGTGTCCAGCCCATTTGATAAGCCCGCTCCAGTGTTCTCTTGCAATCCTGCAGCACAGTACTGAAGGTTATATGTGGATATTGCTGCACCAGCTGCTCCACTGTGGCCTCGTTCACCTGCAACAGAAGAACAGAACCTGTGAGTCGCAGGAAGTGAATGAAAAGGGTAACAATAGGCAAGCTAGAAGAATGGAAAAGCATCGGACTCCTGGGTGGACTTCCAGGATGGGGCTCCTCATTCTTACTATAGGTTTGGGTGCATTTATCACAAAAAAATATACAGAATGTAATGTCTGGTTACATTCTGTAACCAGAATGAAAAAAAACCAAAATCAAACCCCACTATGATTTCATTGTAAAGGAAGAGGTTTTATCATCCAGGTTAAACAAAATGCTGCCCAGAGTAACTTGAGAGTAACAAAATGCTGCCCAGATTTCTAACTTGAAATAGAACCTATCTACTCAAAGTTGCTCAAGCAGACATACATTTAAAAATGTGAGATTTTTTTTGGCTTTGGCAAATGAAAATAGATTACATCTATTACTTAATTTATGGTGCAGTTTGGGAGACATTTAAAAATGCTAAGTAGTAACTCCACAATTAACTTTACTGAAATGAACTTGCACTGTATGGTTGCTATCAACAGGCTTGAAATGAAAAGTTATCGATACCATGACTAAAGATGGGGAAAAATATGAACTATTCTATGTTGCAGGTAGATCAATTACTCCTTTATGTCCCTTTTCCAAAAGTAAAAGTCCTGCATGTCTTCACATACATCACTGGCAGATTTTTTTTAGCCTTCTTTTGTGAGGATAACACTGCAGAATTGGTACCAATAATTAAAACATACAAGATGGTCGGGCCTGGGATGTCTTTCTTAAATTTGAGACATCAATGTTAGCACTTTTATTCTTCACAAAACAAGGTAATCAGACAAACCCAGCTAAACCTAACACCCTTACAACTCCAGTGCTGTGAGGGGATTAATTTGTCAATTATTTTAAAGACAATTGCAGTTCATATCACTCAGGTAAACAACTTTCTTCAGCCTTTAGACAAATAAAAGATTAACCTAAGAACCATGACTTCTAGTTGGCTCTCTTTGAAATCTTTGCTGAACAATAGGTGTTTTAAAATGCATTGAAACTACAGTTACTGATTCACCTACATCAGTAGCATGTACAACTGATGGCATTGTTTGCTTTTCTTCCTTCAGTGTTCCACTTTTAAGGCCATAAGCAAAAAGCCAGACTGAAAAATGTTTACTACTATTAAAGATCTGTCTTGTGAAAAATATTTTTAAAGCACGGTAACCACAGTATCTAATAATATTTTTGTCCTTAAAAGATAACAAGGAGAGCTTCCTTCTGAACAGTGATTGCACCCAATGACAAGGATAAATGAAAGGTTTAATAGCCAGTTCTTCTACTTTGATAATAGAAATACTCAATCTTCATTGGAAGTTTCATCTAGCTGAGACTGACTTGGATAGAAAACTGGTTTAACTTCACAGCACAAACTGTACTTCTCTGGCAAATTGCTATGTTACAGTAAATCTTTCAGTGCTGAAAAACAAGAAGTGACTTTGAAAAAGCAAAATGAAATCAGAGGTAGCACAAGTCCCCCATAATATTTGATATTTAGAGCTGAATACATACTCACAAATTGTAAGCTACAATTCACAAAAATATTGCTTGGAAGGCAAGAATCCCCAAAGTAGCAGTAATTTGCTACTTTATGCCTATCCAAAAAATAGCCAAAAGTTTCTTCTCATTAGAGTTATGCTGCAGAGACCCATGGCAGAATCAACCAGGCTACCAGCAACTCCTCTTAATGGTTAACTCAGCCACAACAAAGAGGCTTACAACCAACAGTGACTTATTTTGCTCTTTCTTAATGGGGAGCTTGAAGAAGATGCATTATTTATCTACTAGACAGCTGCAAATTATGCTAGTACATAGAAGTTATTGTGACTTAGCACTTAATTGTTGGGCACTATTTGTTAGAACAGCATGGATATCATGGCTTTAGAGCCAGTGTTATATGCATATTCTTTCTCCGTTACAAGAAACAAACAAAGCGAATTCATTACAAAGATGATGCTCACCCACAGGAAGGTAGTTAAACACTCTCCATGCCAGATGTATTGGACTCAGGACATGTACCCAAGGTACAGCCTAGCTAGATTTAAGCTGATATATTTAATACCAGGCTAACTTAGGCATGGCCCATGACACTTAGGAAGACAGAGGATGTTACAATGGTATCTTTTAGTCTTAAAAACCTATGAAGAAATCTATGGTAAAACACCTCTAACTGTTTGTCCTACTTTTTTTCTGATACAATTATTACTAGATAAAATTTTTTGCTATTTGCTATTAATACTTTATTAAACAGAAGAAGGAAGCTTTTGGCATCAAGTGCCAAACACAGTTACAAAATAAACATGAGTCTGAAGAAGGCAGATAAAACCATTGCAGAAGTGCCACTGACAAAAACAGCTGTTTTATTACCAAAGCCTGAAGAGTAGAAGCTTTTCTCAATTTTTTACTGGAGCATTAAGCAAATATTTTAAATTATTAGTTTAATCCTAGGCAACAACTTTTGTTATGACTTGTTGTTAAACAGTAAAGTAATGACAAATCCTATGGATGTATTTGGAACCATAACATATAAAGAAAGAAATTACTTTGAGTCTGAAAAACTGAGTTTACTCTCATGATAAAGGAAAAACATACCTTACCAAGCTTCATGATAAATGATCAAATATATGTAACTTTAAGTTAAACATAAATATTCTTAATACTGAGAGTAAAAAGCAAGGACTTAAAAATTATGCCAAATTAAATTCAACGTAAGATTATACAACAGAAGAAGGAGAAAAAAAAAACTGGCAGTGGGACAACCAACCTGGATCCAAAGATGAGAAAAAAAATATTCTCTTTCTAAATATTTTGATACCTTTTCTTTGCCATGAAAAAAGTCAGGTAAGACACAAAAAAAAAATGAAAAACTTTTAGTATTTAAAACTCTCCATACTACTGGGCTAAAAACTGCACTATCTGAAAAACAGGAAAAAAGAAAATAAAATTTTATTTTTTGTTAATAAAGAATGTGGAAAGTAATATCTAAGTCAACTTTGTGAGGATCCTTGTCATCATTTCCCTAGTGGTAGGATTGAGATGAAAAGAAGTCTTATGCCCAGCCATTAGAGCACAAGCTTCTGTCTCTTTGTTAAGATCAGCCTGGCTGGTGATAAAACAGAAAAACTGAATGTCATTCCCAAAATAAGTTCATTGCACAAACAGAACAATTTTCCCTACTGAGCTTAAACATTCTTGTTCAATGAATGAAAACTAAAAATCTCCACATCTTAATATGATGTAAAATGCTATATTTTTCTTTCACAGAACTTTCATTAATCTTCATCTTTTGAGTTGTCAAAAGAAAGACTACTGTCTGCAGATAAACTACGTAGATTATCTAATATTTAATCATTCATCTGAATTTGAATAGCTCTTCAATTATATTTTAACGCATAATGAGAGAATGCAGCCCGTATCATTAAGAATGAAAGTAATAGGTTTTGCAAATCCTGGTCATCAAACAAAAAACCAAAATAACAACAAAGAACTGGTTTGAAAATTATTTTTTCTTCCTGAAATAACTATTTATTCCAGGCCAAGGAATAGATTGAAAAAACAAAACAAAGGAGAAAATGGTTTACAGAAAATGGCAGAAAATCTCCCTTTAACTCAATTAGAGCCTAGATTATGACCTAGAAGTCATAATTTTGAATACTTTTTGCTTAAAGACACTTGAACACATATTGCCTATTTCCCAGAATAATGCATTTGACTTTGTGACAAATGTTATCTGGGGTAGGACTTCCTTAACTTCTCCTTCACCTAATGATAGTGTGGTTGTGCAGAGAGTATTTAAATATTATCCTTGCTAGAGAACATTTCTCATGTGATAATTAGGAGTTCATCTTGGAAAGAAGAACAAGAACACCCTTTGAGTCCTTGTGGAATGGTACACTGGCAAAAAGGTTTTGTGAGTGCCTCTCTAGAGAACTTTCACCATCACTCTGCTATGTACACACAAAATGTGGCTGAAATACCGAGAAAAATGGGAAATCAGTGCTCAACACTCTTACTCTCCTTTAGGTAAAATGGTCTGCCCATAACAGAAAGCCTGAAAACTGCCACCATTCTGTGAATATTTTTCCTATAATAAAGTAACCAACACTTATGAGCTGATTTTTTCAGGCCCAGAGTAAACTGAAAGCTACTCACAATAAAATATTCATTCATATTTTGATCTAGCATGTTGTATTTACTCATCTAGTCCTATTGCCAGCATTTACTGATTTGAAACATCACTTGTCTGACACAGAACATCTTCAGAAATTTATGTTATGCCACTTTCCACAAGTCTTCATGAAGAATCCAAAATGTAAGCAAGAATAGTTATTAGGTAATTTTATTTTTTTCATTTAAATTTGCTGTGTCATTTGGTTTAGTGATAATTTCAGCATTGTTTTCTTTAATTTCTAGATTATAAAATTAGGAATTTCTAAAGATATAAAATGATTTCAAAGGGCCAGGATTTTTTTTAACCTACTGTTTTTGTTATGCTCCTACAACAGATCTTATTAAATTCGAAGGATGAATTCAAGTTTTCCTAATCTTGTTAAGGTAAATTAGAGATTACATTTGAAACCATCAGCCAAACTAGGCATTTTTTTTTTAATGAGACTGACACCTCCATTCACTGCTCAGGAACAGAAACTGAGGTATAAGGGCTTTTCCTAAACAGGACTTTCCTAGTTACTTTTCCTCAGCTTGTCTTTAGTTGATATCATGTCCTGGAAATCTTCTCTGGGATTGGATACTCTTTCACTACATTGCCAAGAATTTTAAGATTTCATACTGATCTCCAAAACTCCTCCTACAGGTGCATCAGGATCAGACTCTAAAGCCATTAAAATGTGCCAAGAATGTCTGTGTTATCTAGAGCAATACTGAAAAGCAAGAGTAGAGTCATCACTTAAACTGCAAATTTTATGCAGTGTATGAGTATTCAGCAATAATCTAAAGAGTTTGATAGATCTTTTTCAACAACAAAACCTAAAAATCTTCACATCTTAATGACTTCAGTTTAATGACAAACTCACTTGATAATTGAAAAGAAAAAAATATCTCCATTCCAAGTTAATAATTGAAACCAATAAGCAGTTATATAAATAAAAAAGCTAAAGCTTGCAAAACTGGATTAGTGCAAAGGTGCATTACTAGAACTTCGTACCAAAATGTGCTTGTGTCCCTCAGACCACTATTCAGGATGACAGCTAAAATAATATCTGCATAGTATCTAATGAAGCCCTTGGAAGGGGCATTGGCTGGCTGATTTCTGAGGACAACACAGGTTGGTATCTACAATTACACAACTTTATAGATCAATCATTAATAAAAAATAACAGACTGAATCATAATAACCTGAGTCAGCAATATCAGCACAGAAAGGCACTAGTAATACATAGAACTGCTAGCTTAATCTTAGAAATCTAGTACTTGCTAGGAATTTTAGGGAAATATTAGCAGGTGAGAGGTATCATTCAGACCAAAAGATTTTAGGGCTGCCATACAGATAGTTATGTTAGAAAAATGGCACAAGTATTATCATAACATTTCTACATACAAACATTTGCAAAATCAACTTCACACAGAAGAAATGCAAATGGATTTGTCTCCAAAGGGTTTCTTACAATATTGTTGGCATTTTACTTATGGAGTGGTATATCAGCATTAGGGCTACTGGAATTTGTGCACACTTCTGTCTCAATACATGTAGAGAAGTATTGCTTGAAAGCCAAATATGCATGCAATGGTTAAAGAAATGACTTTATAGACATTGTGTGTATCCATAATGATGGATATGGAAAACTCTTTTATGTTACTATTTCTCTAATGTTTTACAAAAAATCCAATATATACACACTTAGAGTTATAAGCAAAACATTTTCACACAGTCTTTCTCTTCTCTAAGTTGTATTTTGCTTCCTCAAGTGAGTATCTTATAAAAAGTGTACTTTGATATTTTTTTTCTGCTAATAGTTGAATGAATTATATTCTCAGGTGGCCCAATTATAACTGTTGCCTGTAGCCATAACAAAATTAAAGATTTCTGGAAACGTTTTGTGTGAAGTGCAGTTGATCAGCTAAGGCAGACATATTCCACAGAGTTTCAGTTGCCCTTATGCCCAGGGGCAGAACCCTTGTTTAGGACTTTAACAAAATAACAGCACTACCAATATTAGCACAATATCCTATAGTCCAAATAAAGTTCCTTACGCCTTGAGAAAATAATGTGTTTTGACCTAGAGGATGATGTTATTGAAAAAAAGGAAGAAAAACAATCACATTTGCACACACACAAAAACACTGTATTTGTAGACTCATAAATAATGAAATCAGCAAGTACAGTCTGTACAGTGTTATTATTATCATGACATTTGACAACTAAATTGTGTTAAATCCTAGAAATTAATTACCCATTTATATTTGTAAAGGTAAAGGAGTAGGTAAACTGAAATATCTGCAATCTTTTCTGCTGTGTGAACTGAAATAAATGGAATGCACAAGTCTTCTAATATTCCTCGGTAGCACTCTGGAAGGATTTCAGGAAGTGTGGGAAGGTTGCCTGTGGAGTATATCTACTTTACAGTTCTTGTTTAAATCTCACCTGAAAGGAATGAAATTCATTGTTGTGGTAGTTTTCTCATGTGAATGGTATTGCCCCAAACTCCCAGTCTACTGCGAACTAGCAACACCCATTTCAGATCTCTGTGAGGATGCAGAGTTTTCTGCAACACACTATTTTTTATTGAAGTTGTGTAAGTAACAAAGGTTTCACTCTCAATTCCCTTTGTTTATTGTGAGGCTTTATTTTTCTATTAAAGCAGAGAAACCACTTTATAGGAGCCCTTCAGGCTGGCAGATTATTTGATTTGCTAATTCTGTCCATTTCATCAGATTAACTTCTAGACTCCACCTATGGAATATTTCCAGGTAAAAATATTACACACATTTCAGTATTACACACATTTCAAAAACTTTTTTCTTCTAAAAATTGCAGTTAATAAAGACCCAGATGCAGTGAAATGACAGTGGTAATTTATACAGTGATAAATATTCTTTCAGATTACTTTCTGCCTGTTGAATTAATAACACTGAATATTTTCCTTCCTATTTGACTACATTAAAAATAATTTGAGCACATTACTGTAATATCTGTCAAAATGATGGCATGTAAAACTAACAGAGAAGTCTTTCTCAAAAGTTGCCAGCTGGCAAAAATAACTGGAAGTTCCAGGGAGCAATGCTTCTAAATAAATTTCTCCCTTTTTGATTTTTTATTCATAAAGATGCTGACCAGTTCACATTGCATTCTTCCTTAATAGCTGGCCTTATCATGATTTTGAACTGTTGATCATCACCTAAGGGTCCATCTTTCTCTTAGAGAATGACATGGTTCAGGTGGGTGCTTTTTAGAAACAAGGACAATTTCATTAATTCTGGAAAATTCCATCTTCAGCCCAGTACCATAGAACTGCTGCAGAGGAATCAGCTTGGAGAATAAAAATCTTTTAGCAAAAAAACAGTTAAACTAGAAGAGCAAAATCTTTAGCTTGTATAAAAACCTTTTCTTTTTGTGTGTATATTTTAGCAGATGCTTTCGTTTACACACATAATGGATCTGTTATCCTAGTTAGCTAGGGGGGAAAACCCAAAAGTAGTATTGTTCAGACTTTTAAAATTGTTGTATTGAAAACCAAAGTGAAATAAATGCTATTCTTCTTTTGTTGTGGGATAGCTGTGGTTTCTTTCTAATGAGATTCACAGATCTCATGAATCTAAAATCTTCATTATTCATAGAGAGATGTATCAATTGCAGCTCCTACATTATACATATAAAAATTTAAAAAATACAGCAATTCCTTTTTAATATGCAGCAACGTACTTGAACAAATTATAGTAATTTAAGAGAAAAAAAGGCTACAGAATTTTTCTTAAAGAGAAGGATTGGATATTTTCATTCCTCTTCAAATCACAAAACCATAATTTCAAATCTCAAAATGAACCCCTTGTAACATAAAAGAAGAAATGGTAGCAATTTGGCAGGTTTTCTGATCAGGCTAATGATAGCATTTTCTGAAAGTGGAAGGCAAATTGCTGTGATAATTACATTAAAACAAGCCATGGCTCTGTATTCTCACTATTCTGCCATTGATTAAGAAGCCTTAAGCTCAAAAAGGTATTGGAAATTGAAAGATTTATCTCTAGAACCTAGGATATATAAAAGAGATAATGCTCTTTTTCACTTACCTTCAGTTGCAGATTAGCTGTGTAAAGTAAAAGCTTGTGAGTGATGGGTCAAAATGTTTCTCTTAAACAGGAGCTGCATTTCTAACTTTGCTAATGATTTGTGGTCTTCACTGAATATGTATTTACAAATATTTGTAAAACAGGTTTTGTAGAAGGACAAAGTGATAAATTATATTAAAAATTCACATATAATCTAAAAATCTTACTCGTACTTAAGATGTAAATGATTTCTTAACTGACCATTTTTTATTTTTAGGGATCATCTATCTTTTTGCCTCTGGGAACATAAAATAGTTTGTCATTTTGTCAGTTGTACTGACCATCAACTTCTGTGCTCTAATATCTCAGCAAAACTAGAATAGGAAATATATGCTACAATTTATCTGAGAAAGTCATCTGGAATAAGCTACAGGCTTCCAGAAGTATTTTCATGAAAAGCAACCATGTCTTTTCTGAGAAATTCCTCTGAAAAAATGGAAAGAAAAAAAGCAAGGAAAAAAAAAGCAAGGAATAAGGGCCAACATGATTTATTAACTAAGTTGTGTATCCTTTCACAGCTGGCTTTGTTGGACTCTCTTTATTTCATTTCATTCACACATAGTGGTGAATATTGAATTTTGTGGCCTCTGTTTTTCAGTGTCATTTTTCTGCCTATTTACCCAAGAAATGTCTCCTACATTTACGTGGGAGCACTGTTGATAACTGCTACAAATTGCACCACAGTTATAGGAAAAGGATCTTGAAATATGAAAATTGTGTGTGAGAAAAGTTGCAGGAAGATTATTGTGACACATTGTTCAACCAGTTAAACTATCACCCAGAAAAAAAAGAAACAACAAATTTTTAGTCCCTATTTCCTAGTTGATACCCAACCATTTTCCCTAAGGGTAAAGATTTCAAGCTGCCACTATATAAAGCTGTTTCACTTCTTGTGAGAGCACAAAAAAGAAGTGCTATAAAGACATCTTTCAAATGATTTCTAGAAATAAATAGTATGGAGAACATCACCCTTTTCCTCCATTTTTTAAAATATGAAATAAAAAAATATACCTAATTAATTAATTAATTAACTAGAAGATGTAAATAGGATCTAAGTTAGTTTAATGATAGGAATGTACAGTACACTGTGTTCAGAAAGGAAAACTTGAAATGTGCATTTAAATCTGTTATTTTGACGCAGGCATCATTTTATGCCCTTAGGATGCAAGAAAAGCTCTTAGGAATTCTGATGTCAGTGTTTGTGGGAGGAAAGAAAGCATCCTGTAACTGCCCACACCTTTCTCAAGATACTTAAAGTAATTAAAGGAAAGGTTCAATTATCTTTAAAATATCCCCTTTCCTAAGCTGTGATAAAAAATACAGAGCTACAATTAAAATTTGGTTGGAAGAATGAACACATGTTTTCATTCTGCTGTGGGGAACTAACCTGAAGTGAATTTAATATAACCCCTTGCTATGCTTTTCTTGGTGTTTTCCCGGGTGACAAACCAAGAGCTGCTGGGCTCCCAAGCAGCACCAACCCACCACGTGCTCCAACACAGCCACATCAAGTCCTAAAACACAACCTTGGGCTGCAGCCCCCAGCAGCACAGCACTCCTCTGTGCAGAGGAATGGGGAGTTTGTGGTTGCACCCTGCTCCCAGAGCACTGTGAAGAGCTGACAAGAAGGAACAAAGCCTGGCTCACTGCCCCTGGAAGCGCGGCACAGTGCAAACACAGGCAGAACACCAGAATGCAAAACAGAAATGCCTTCTCTTTCATGCCTTTTCCAATTACAAGCCTCTAAAATGTCCTGCTTAGGCCTTAAATATCTACTGATTTTATCTGTTACTGCTTTCAAAAGACATAGAGACTCAGAATAGCAACATTTTCTTTCCATGGAACATATGACTTGAGCAGTCCTGAGGGCTGCCTGGTGCCTGCACAGATGCACACATACCCATGTACACAAAAATTTATTTGCACAGTCGATAACCTGTCCTGTGAGAGAGATCAGAAGGGAGAAGGGGCCTAGCTGCTTCAAGTACCTGTTCATGTTGGAATGCAGACCAGTGGTGAATTCTGTTGTCCAGAATGTAGGTATTTAAGAACACTTAGAGTCTATACTAGATCACTTTCACACTTCAGGAGGTCTGGATGATAGTCTCTTAGATGAATCCCATCTGATACAGAAAAGTCCCAACTGAAATATATGCTCTCATTATGATGACCTCATAGTAAAGTCAGCATTTTTAAATTATATTTCTCAACACAATGTCATCTATTTTAAGGCAAAGACCATATTGCTCCTGTGGTGTGCATGTAAGATGGTAGGAAAAATGATAAAAAGAAAGGTCATGGCAATAGCAGTTTGATGAAAAATGAATAATTTGATTATTTTCATGGTGTGGATCAATAATGCTTTGCATCTACTGAAACACATTGCCTGGAGGCACTTGGATAATCAATGGCATAAAACAGAGACTGTCTTTACCCAGGCTCACAGCCTCTCTTGATCTTTCTGGGGAGGACCCTTGACGCCTCTAATTTATGTCAAGTGCATATCAAAGAAATTCCAAAATGCCTGGCTCATAAAGAGTGTTTTAGTGGTACCCATTTGAAGTCTACTTACATATGTTCCTTATGTAACTGTGTTTAAGTACTTCCTTTCCAAATGCCTGGGAATTCTTAGAAAGGCATAAAAGCTACCTGGTATGAGCATAACAGTCAGTACCTCAGAAAAGGAAGCCTGGTTAGATGGGACAAATCTTCAAACCTTCTCTTCACTGCAAGCTGACAACAGTACAAAGACAAGAATTTTGGCCAACCGGGAGTGTAAATAAACCCTTCAGCACCACTCAGGAATTCTCTTTAATGATGTGCTGGACACTGACATTTTTAATTTAATAGAGCAGCCACTGGAAAAAATTAGTTCTGCATGATACTGGGGAGAGACAGTTGAGAACGCAATTTTGTTCAGTAATTTCTCTGTTCATTTGCAGTGGAAAAAGGGAGTTGGCATCTTCTAGCTGCCAAAAATCCCTTAAGTCAAGGATACTTACTTCATTCTGTCTGTGGAGCTATTCTTCCCATCAAAGCTTTGCAAACAAGAAAATAATTCCCAGTGGTAGTCCCGCTACTACACTGTTCACGGTAACAGTGTTTACGAATTTCTTAATATCTTTTATCTACCATACTTTGCATACTTGCAGATTCACATACACACTAGCAAGGCACACACAGTCAACAGTGCTTTTATATCTTCCCTGAAGCTTTCTTAAGTAATACTTTTTTTTTCCTTTTAGCAGTTGACTTTTTTTTAATACAAAAGGTGTTGTATACTGCTCTAAAAAACGAGAAAAGCATTTACCAGCAATTGAAGGAATACAGACTGTAGTACATGTCTATGAAAATGACATATAGTTTAACTTATGAGGCAGTAGAGCTTGTTTTCAACATCAAGATCATTGATTTTCTATAGCAGTTAAAGACAGGATAAAATTATTGCACTTATTAGATCCTTGTTGATTGTTCAACATTAGCTAAATTCACAAAATAAATACATGTGCAGAAGTGGTTAGATGATTCTGGGTCAGGTCTAATTCCCAAGGTCAAGTTACCCTTTAAACATTCTCTAAGTACATAATCTTAGCACAATCCATCAAAGAGATTCACACACTCTTTTTGTCTGTTGGCTCTTATAAAACACTAATGTTTAGGAGATTAAGTGGACTCAGCTTTGATAGACAGAGCAATTCTTCCAAAGTGCTCAACCTTCTTGCAAACTGGAAAGTGCCTAAGGCTGGCTTTGCAAAATGCTATTTCTAATTTCACCACTGACCTGGACATTATTATTCCTTGCCATTTGAAATACTGTGTTTTGTCACTGTCTTCTATAGTGCACTGTGAAGGATGCAAGGTAATGGTTTGGAGCATGAAGTTTCTTAGACTAAAACCTGTTTTTCCATAGAGAGTATCCAATCAGAAATCCACAAGCCTGAGAGATGCTTATGATGGGCATCACAAGCCAGATGTTTTGTTGATGATGGCTGGAAAAGAAACAATCCCTGCAGGGTTATGTGAAGACTTAAGGTCAGAGACTCTGGACCTCCAATGATTTTTCCTTTAGCTATTCTGCTATGTTCCTGGGGCTTGATCTCTCTTCTAAACAGAAACGTGATTTCTGAAGGCTATATACAGGGTAAAGTGGAGATGGACTGGCTTCAACTATTTTTCTTCTAATGATAAAGTGCTAAAACTTGTAGACATTCTTACTATTCTCTGAGTATAAAGCTACATAGTAAGAGACTCAGTCTGTTTTTCTCTTTTTATCATTATGATTTCCTTAAAATCTCTGTCCTTCTGTTTTTAAAACCATGATATACGATCAAGAGCACAGACATATCACTCTTGAAGTTACACTGAAGATTTTTTTTCCCTTTCTTTTTAAGAAACAAAGTAGTCTGTCACAGTTATAACATGACATGCCAACCACTTTCAGACAAAAGTATTCAAAACTGTCAGAGGGCAGATTTTATAAAAAACTTGTGAGCACCTCAGGCTGCGACTGTAACCTACAGATGTATTTTGAAAATCTACATCAGCAAACATTTATAATGCTCCTTCTAGCCCTCTGTGTGACTTTTGAGCTGTCTATGTGAACACAGCACACCAGAACAGTTGCTCGAGTAGTGAATACTGAACATTTTTGTTCAGAAAAACATAAATCCTGCTGCCTCCCTCACACACACAGGAACACTATCACACTCAGAATGAGGCACCAGGTCAGGAAAAGGCTCCTTACCTGATCACATCTCATCAGTCCCAAGTACCGGAGGGATTTGCTGCGCTGAGCAATCTGGGTGGCTCCACGATCCGTGATCTCTTTGCACCATCCAACATCCACTGTCTCTATTGTCATGCTGTATCTCCCAATGGCTATCAGAGCTGGAAAGACATGAAAGGCATGAAATGAATAGCTCTGCAGATGGCAACCTCAGCTCCATGCACACACTGAATAATGCTGAAATTGAGTTTTGAGAAGCAGTTCTCATGTACTTTGTAAATGATATTATATTTCATAATTCTCAACAATGTAAAAGCTGTCTCTTCAAATTGGAAGTACATACAGGTGCAAACACACACCAACACACACATAAACATATTTTCCTATATATTTTCTACCAATCAAAATAAATAGACCAATTAACAGACATAATCTATAAGAATTCTTTTAATTACTTTTTCCAGAAGAAGCAAGAATCAATTAATAAAATTGAAATAAATGCAAAATAAAAAAAAATCCTATCTCACTTTTCAGAGAAAATAACTGACTTTATACTACTAATATTTTTTTTTTTTTCAGAAAAATAATACTACTAAGACAGGACTGAGATTAACAGGACATTTTGTGAGTCAGTAAGACATAGTTTTATAAAACCCTGCAGGAAATCTCATGCCATACATTCTATAGTTGTATTCTAAAATTCAAATTTTTCTCGTTGTTCATTTTGGTGCTGTAAGAACGATGGTGTGTCTCACTGTCACTTTTTCTTCACAAACAGTTTTCCAGTAAAAAATAAAGAAAGAGTTAAAAAAGTCATAAGGAATTAAAAGAAAAATTTGAACCTTTATTAAAGGAAAAGAAAGAGGATCTGGAAGTTCTGAATGGGCTGAAAAAAGGTATGTAGGAGAAAATGACAAGAGATCTGAACCGGCTGGGAAGGTTTTGTCATGACATGACAATGACACAAAAGATAAAAATCACTGTCACCCTGGTCGCCATGGACTGTAGCACTTTTCAGACATATGGACTCAAGAAGTCAAGCTGGGATTTATTAACAAAAATTTTAGCAGCTAAAATCTCAGTCTAAGAAAAAAGGCCAAGGTTTCTGGTGTAGAAGTCAGCCACCTGTATATAATCAAGGGGTAAGATGTTCACACAGTTTTTAACCCAAGTTATAAGGCAGCTGTTGAAAAGGAAGATGAAGGAGTGACTTATTCCAAGTAATGTGTATATCTTTAAAGAGTTGATTTTTCAGCAGCTATGGGGCGGTTCTGTTCATGCTACATTCCCAAATTAGGAAGAAAAAAAAAAGAGGAATTTCAGGGGAAGAAAAAAAAAAAGGGGAATTTCAAAGAGCTGGTAGCTCTTGATATACAAGATATAGATTTTAGCTAATCAGCATGTAAATGAGATCTAGAAGAAGAGAAAAACCCACCTCACTTTCCAGTGGTTCTGCAAAGAACTGCATTGCTGGTGTACAGCAGTGAGGGTATTTGGATTATTTATAAATATCTAGGTCGACTTGATTAGCAAACAAATGAGCCAAAAGATGCCAGAAACATTATTAGAAGCTGTGGAAGGAGAAGTAATACATAATTTCTTTCTTTCAGCAGTTTTCCAAAATATTAACTGAATTTTGTTACTGACATATTGTATGTATGGTAAAAGCACCTATGTAGTTTCTTTACAGTTTCACTGATATTTGTAGGACAATACCAATTTCCTGGTCTCTTTCCCGCACATTTCTTGAAAAGAAGTCCTAATTTTTCAAACTATAAATACGTATATAGCAGAAAATAAACTTTGTACTTTTTTTTAGACACCTTTTAAAATATCACTATAATAAAAAGTAGGGATAGTTAGAAACTTTCTGAATACATTTTTCAATAGGAAAAACTATAGTAATTATAGATCATTGTACCTCCACACAAAATGTTATAGACTTGAAGTAGGGCAAAAATACTGAAAGCCTTCCACTACATTAGAATAATCTAAGTTCATTTGAAATTTTGCCACTGTTTGTAAAGTTACAACCATATTTTGATATTTTCAGTGCTTCATGTAAAACTGACAAAGAGAAGAAAATAAACAGAGAATATTTTCATGAAAGTGACACTAAAGACCATTAGAACACACTGGCAAAATCTGTCCCCAGATTACCAGACATCTCTCTGGAAAACCAAACATTTTGACAAGAGTGTTATACTGAAGTTATATGTTATACTGAAGTCATATACTACTACAGTTCATCTATCAAACACAGAAACGATGCCATTTGAAAACTCCAGTGACCATATTTTCTGGAAATTTCCATGTGTGGAACTACACCCTTAGAAGACCATTCTGGGTCACAGAAAAGACACACTATGGAGTTTCTATCAGCATTCAGCGGTGGGAGATAAAGAAGGGCCATGAGAACCAGTGAAAATGTAACAATACTTTTCCAGAACACTTTGCTCACATGAAAAATGTGGCCAGGGATTTTCTAAACTGGGGCTTATGCCTCTGTACTCTTGTAAGTTCATCTGATCAGTCTTGTAGCTCACAGAACATAACATCCATAACATCCTGTGGCAAGGAATCCTGCAGTTCAGGATTCTTTCCTCTTTGAAAAATCACCTTCCCTTGTGGGAAATGCTTCTTGGAAATCCCAACAGACCGTATCAACTGGGTCTTCTTTATTGCCTCCTGACTTCTCCAAAGTACTGAAGTACAACCTCTCTTAGCAGCTGTATCAACTCTTCCTGGATACACTGCATTTATTCACATGTTCACTAACTGCATTCCATATAATAATTAACTCACCTTATACAGACAATAGATTTATCAGTTAATATTTTTCTAATCTTCCCTGAAACATTTTTTTAAATACTTCTTCAAGGCAGTCCTGTGGAATCAGGCAGGCTTACATGAAAGATTACACAGTGCAGCAAGGAGCTTGGCTATTTCATCCTCAAGTTCTTTTACTGAGTACACACATGTCTCTTGCTTGTATGAGCAAAACATTTTAAGCCACAAGTTTCAGCTAAGAAAATGTTTGCATTGCTCAACAGCTTTTCTTCCTCTGTGCACTGGCTCACAATAATCAGAATACAATGCTATTATTCAAAAGCTTGGCAGTAATTTAATGAGGAAACATGCAGCAAAACCCTTACAAAACTAAGTTTGAATTCTGTGACTTGAGAAGTTGTAGCACAATCAGCAGTGAATAGCCAAAAGTGTGTTTGAACACTAATGACAGCCAGGCTTAAAAACATGGTCAGCGATCAAAGGGAAGAACCTGACATGCTGAAATTAAGCAGAGAAGGATACACAAAAATACCCCGAGTAGTTTGAAGATGTTGGCTTTGACATATGAACTTCTCTTTTTTTTTGAATATTTAACAAGGCATCCAATTATTTTTCTCCTTTTTATAGTCCCATTTATTTTGGCAAAAGCAACATACCATATTTCTTTTTCCAGTGCTAGGTTTGTGGAATGGAAATCAACTGATGTACAGCCCCTACTCTGTAAAAGATAAAGTATAATGTCTCCAACTGGAATTGGAAAATCATCCCTACACCTTGAGCTGTATTAAGCAAAACTGTTTTGTTTGGTTATAATGGTACTTGGCTATTGAAGTTGAAAGGACCAGGTTTGTAGAAAACGGAAACATCTTCTGGATGATCAGCTGGAATAGTTGACAAAACCAGACAAATTTCATCCATAGTGCACTACCACTAAGAGCAAATTGTAATTTAACCTCACTTTATTTTAAACTGATTAAATTAAACTGACACATATAAATGCATCTGCTGCTACAGACAGAAATGTCCATCAGAGGGAAGGTCTATGTTCAGCTGTGAACCCAGCGGCTGCTATGTGGGTGTTAGCTTCAAGTTTAAGGTTGCTATAACAGAAAAATAAAAATATCTTTGCTATAAGCAACTGATAATTGGCCTAGTCTTAATTTAATTTGAAGTAATTTTTATGTCTGGAAACAAATACCCCAGGTTTTGCACAATATTACCAAATACAACCGTTTGGAAATCTGGTGTATTGAACACAATTATGTCCAATTAAAAATATTTTTAATGACATGCATCTACTACACTGTAGAGTGCTTCCTTAATCAATAAGTCTGATTTCAATTTAACTGAAAATAAAACTCTGTAAGGCTTAACTGTCTTTCTGTTTTCTTCCTGTAATTACCTAAAATGCAAACGTACAAGGCACTGCATTTGGTCAGCCTTCAGTGAAGCCTGGACAAAAAAGCTTTTAAAAATTAATTATGATTGATATCATCCATACACCAGGGCACTACAGACACATATGAATTCATGCAAAAATAATTTTTGCATTTCTTTCTTTCTTTCTTTCATTAATGTCAAAAGCACTTAAATGTGCAAGAATTGGAATTCAAAATTTCCAATCTCTTTAGGGGTTTAGACAGAGTAGAAATCAATCAGTCAGCCAAGGATTACCAAGAAGAAGTCTTCTTACAGAACTTTCCATTATATTTTTATTTTTATATGTATACATTATGTAATATACATATATAATGAATATTTATCTATTAATACCTATATAAAACATAAATTATACAAAAGAACATACTGTATAATCTTTTAATTTATTTTAGAGCCAAAAGCTATTAGGGTGGCTTTGACAGTTATCTACTCACTCCTAGGGAGCCTAATTTTTAAAAAAAACATTAGAAATTTATGAGACTTAAAACTGCAATAAGAAGATGTAATAGAAATAAAATTAGCAAAGAAACCAATACATTCAGGTGTTAAAAATATGGTGTAGCAGATCAGCTTAGTGGATTTGGAAAAAATCTTCTGCTGTTGTTGGTGCTACAGAGTTATTCTCATTTGCCCGAGTTATTTAAAAAATGAATGGACAAAGCTCTGGAGAGAGAAAAAAATATTCTACAAGATAGACCAAAAATAGGCAACCTAAAAAGTATTTTCTATCTTTTATTTATCTTGCTCTATTGAATTAGAAACAAAAGAGAAAAATGAAAAATCATCCAGGTAAATTATAAACATCTGAATGCACTGAAGTTTTAACAGTCACCAAAATTATTTTGGTATTTCATTTAAAGTGATTTGTGGAAAAGAACTTTAAAATTAGCATGCAATTAGATACAAACACTTGCAATTTGTAAAATACTGTTGAATATAGACAATACATTGCCATCTGATTGTAATATACTATTTTATTTACAAATAGAAACCTGAAGTTATATATGTTAATAACATTCCCTCCAGTATGGCTTAAATATTGCTTATATATAGAAAAGGCTTTTCTTTACAGATGCTTGCTTATAAAAACTTACATTAGGGCAACAGAATTTTATTCTCCAGAACAAATCTTGATGCCATGAGAAAAAGCTCCATCATTTTGCTCACAATGCTTACTGCAGGTTTAATCCCTGCACTGATGAGGCTGGTGGTTGTCTGCCATGCAAATTACTAAATCCTGCAGTTTAGCTAATCTGCTATGTGCAGAAAGGCAGTACATGCCAATTTCCATTTCCATGTGTCAAAAGGTGTTTAGCTGCTGCACCCATGCACAGCAGTGGAAGAAATCACTGACTGCTTTGCTACCTCGCTCATCCAGCAGAGGAATCATAGCTCATAATTCATATTGCTTATGCCTCAAATGAAAGACTCACTGAGTGATACAACTTTTTATGCAATTCATTTATTTCTGTTTTGAAATTGTAGGAGTATTTTGATGATTAAATGAATGTTTGTTAATCATATCCTGACATAAATCATGCATCAAGCACTGTAGTTCATCTTGTAGCAAATAAAGGCTACCATGGATGTATCAGTGCAAAACTCCAGTTGGTGCTGGTTTCCTGGTAAAAACTCTAATTCTGCCTAGGCTTTCGGACATCCAGCTGACAGGTATTATGACATTGTTTTTAATTCCTTTATAGTCAAGACCTTTCATAACAGCTACTTTTCAGTGCCACCAGGAAATAGCAAAGCAAGACAGACAGAATCTGTACAAAAACTGGCCTTCTACCAGGAATCTCAGCCAATTCCATTTACAGTCATGCACTTAAGTACATTCCTGGTTTTCATTGCAGTTCCCTTGAAATTAAAGTAAAAACATAGACAGAGAACATAGCTCTGAACTTCACTGTTCTCATAATCGAATGTCAATCTTTATTCCCAACTAAATTTCCATACAGTACATCCATGTAATAGACATATAGGGGATAAAGCAAATCCTTTCCCTATGGTACAGAAGAAATGCAAAAGGGAGATTGGTCACTGGTTATTTAAAAAACACTTTATACTACTGGTATTTTAATATTTATAGCAAGTGCTCACAAAACATTGTGCCCAGAAACCTACGTGAACAAATAAATACTTCATCTTTTGTAAATCCTAGAGATACTTAGAAACAAAGTTGCCCAACCTCACAAGTTTTCCCAGTGGAATGCTGAATCATTTCAGCATGGCCAACCTGCATTTTAACATGGTGTATTTCATTTTTTCCCTACTGTCTTCATCTGCCTCAGGCTGCTTGAGGTCTCCTGTGATAATTTTACTGTTGAACCTTTGTGCATAAGTTGCTTGGGCAACATTTCTTGAGAATGAAGGATGAGACTGCAACAAAATGCAGAAAGATAGAATGGCATGACCACAACAGGAAACCAATCTAACCAGAGGCCTCAAGGAAATGAAAAGGAGACAGACTGTACTCCTTGAGCAACCCTTTTTTTCTCTAAGAGTTTAGAAAATCTGGTTAAATCTCTTCTCTCTGAAATAATATTTTAACCTTAATTTGGGAGTATGGTGGAAAACCACTCAAGTAGTGATACTACTGTAAGTTAAAAAAAAAGAAGCTGTTTGGAAACAGTAACACATAAATTTATGTATTTCTGGTTTAGGTTTTGAAAATAAAATTTCATTGTTTAACGTATTTGCTACCTAAAGAACCATAAGGAAAATGCCTGGAGGAAGAAAGTCCCAAGGACTGGAAAGACCTCATGTGGGAGGAAAGATGACAGAGTCACCTCTCATGCAGAAAAAGTATTTTACTTTATATTTTTTATATAAAATACATTTAATACAGGTAAATACTTTTTCCTTCAGAGTCACAAAAATAAATGGTATAGAGTTACTTGGCTATGATCTGGTTGTGGTAACCATAGTTACCATTAAGTTGGTACAGTATACATTGCTGTACTCAATAAGAACTTAATTAACTGATACAAAGAAAATCACTAACTAACCAACTTACCAACTTTCCTCCTACAGATAAAACTCTATGAAACACATGGCACTTAGAGAGCTATGACTTCCCAAGTAAAATTTATCCTATTGCTTGATTTACTTCTTCATCTTGGCTATTTAATACAACTAAAGGTATGTACAAATCATAAACATTTACAGGTATAAAGCTTACTACTTTGTAGTAAATTGTTGCCCTACAATGTAAGCAAAGCTTTGCCCTAAACTAGAAATTAAATTGAAAATACAGAAAAGAATGATCTTTCAAAATTTTCTTAAATGTTACAACTATTAAGCACCTGTTTCCCCGAAAGTCCATACTAAGAACAAAGCTAACCTATGGATAGAAAATGGTTTGTTGTGTTTTATAAAGGTCTCTCAAAAAAAAATCCAACATTGACAACAATGATTTAATCATAAGTATATCTGCAGTCTAAATTAAATCTATTAATCCAAACATAAGCTCTGTGACATTTCAGCCATTTCAGTATCTTTTACTCAATGCATACCAACAGCAAAAAACAAATCAAAACAAAGCATCCCCCCCTCCCAAATCTTCAAAACAAGGATGCAAAAAGACCTTGGTACTACAAACTGAAAGGCATGCAGCATATTTACTTCTGTTCTGACTGCAGACACCTTATAAAAATATTTAAAAATAACCATTTCAGAAGTGGATTGCAAAAGTGGTTGGAGTTGTTGATTTTAACCCCTAGGTTTTAAGCTAAAATAGCCCCTATGGACCAATTTTCACTTTCCTGGGGACACTAAAATATAACTCATTTTCTTTGCGTTATTTTATACTGAAGTAATTTCCATCATTGTCACATAAATAGTCTGAATATCAATGGAAGGCAGTAAGCCTCGCTTCAATCCCCAAGAAAATCATGGCACCAATTTTCCTGGAAGCCACATCTTAAGGACAGAAAGACGACTGGGAACAGGCAGCACTGATGTAGCAAGTGCAAACCAAGCCTTGTCAATCTGATTGCCTTTCTGTCATGAGACAACTGGCTCTGTGGACAGGGATATGTAAATTTCTTTTTTTTTGCATCAGGAGACTATTGAGAAGAGGTGCTATGGACTCTTAAAATTACTTCTTCCAGTCTACAGACAAAAACTTTTTTTTTTGTCACATTAACAAAGACACCAAAAATTAACTGAATCCTTTTAATAAGGAACAAGAAGATTTAAATACAGTCTTTTCAAAACAAATAATGTGGCTTGGGCTTATTTAAACAACACATACCTAACCTCTGAGAGCTGTAACTCCATGCTGCTGTTGTATGCAGAAGCTTAGTGGCATTCAGATACAATAGCCACTATTGAAGAACAACAAAAAGCGAGATCTGTAAACCTGAACGATCTGAGGTACCTGCAATGCATTAACCTAGAGAGATAGGAAAGAAACAACCTCTTTTGAAGTTCTGAATTGTTTGGATAACTGGTGTATACAGTGCTCCCAAAGTTCTGTGAACTGCTCTAAAAAGCCATTCCTTAGAGTACTCCAGGAACTATAGATAGTCACAGAAAGTAGAACATCAAATAGGGAGTGATCACTTAATGTTTTATTGGAACAGTTTAAGATCATAAACTGGCAGAAGCTAGAAAAATAACTTTGTAACACTTAATAAAAATAGATTAATGATATAGAATTTTCAGCTATTAGACAATAGTATGCACATTGCACATATGTAATATGTACACCTACATAATTCAAAATATTACAATCACTTATTAACAGACTATTCTAGTGAATGAATTAAGTTTGTCAACTCCAAATTTCACAGAAGAAATAAAAATTCAGGATGTAGAAATGCTGGTTGTCAAAAAAAGAAGAATTTTACTTTAGCTCTTAGTCACATGGGATTGTAAGAGAGGGGGCAGAGAGTAAAGATGCTTTCCCAGAGAGGGAATTTAACGGTTTAGACTGTTCAATTGTGAGATCAGGCAAGATTAGAGCGCGCCTCTTTGGAGAATGACAGAAGGTAATCCTAAATGATGTGGGAACACACCCTTTTGTACATTTAGCTTTGTATTTTTCTCCTAAGGAATCTAGCTACTGTATTCTTCTGATTAATAAATTGTGACTTTGAAAAGCCTGCTCGATGGTCTGCAAATACTTGCTGAGACAAAGGATGACATCTGTGACAGAGGTCTGTACTCATTCTGCCAAAGACTGAAAATGTAGAAAACACAGGTCCTAAGCTCAAGAACAACAGAATTATGCATTTTGCCTTTTTAAAGTGGAGTCATAAATTCATCAACTTGAAAGGGTACACATCAAAAAGATTAAAAGACTGAAGGATGAAGAACATCTAATTAATGCATGACAGCATGTTACTTCTGTCACGCACTAAAGAATTTCACACTGTTTGATGGTAGAACAATAACTACTTAAATCATGATTCAGTGTAACAACTCCTAATTTTTGATAAGCTTAGCAGCAAGTGGAGTACAATAGATACAATTTTTGTACATAAAATTGAATCAAATTGAGACAAAAGAGCCAAATAAATACTTACTAGAAGATAAAACTGTTTACAAAAATAGAATTTTATGTACACAATCTGAAAGTGGAAGAAAATGGCTATTGAAAGTTTAGAATTTCATTGTATAAGTCCTGATGTATATCTGTTCTGTACCTAACAAGAGGTTAGATATTTGACTGCTCACCAGAACACACAAAAAGTAAAAGGCAATACTTTCACAAAATGTAACAGGCAATGCACCCAAATAAACCACAGAGCAAGAGGTGTTACACCAGATAGGCTGTTCATGTATTTCAATGACCATGCAGTACTTTTTAACTCCCAGAAAAAAACCCCAATGCCATTTAAGATATTGATGTCGTATTTACTGTTCTTTACTTTAAGAGTGCAGATTATTATTCATAAGAATCATATCATATCAATTTAAAAAGTGAAACAAAAAAGATTCATACACATATACATGTAGCCATATTTGTATAGTCCACATAAATACATGAATATTTGATAAGAGAGAATATTACCATCTTTATTAAAACTCTTTATAGCTCTGGAATATTATTCTCTGGCACATTATGTTTCCCCTTTAACTATGTGTCTTTTTTTTTCTAAACAAATTATAATAATAAAAATGTTTTCATTGAACATAGTAGAATGCTTTCCATGTGCACATCTGCAACATTTTGGCTGTGTAGTGAACTGCTAGAAATGTGAACAAACAAACCAATGCAAACACTCAATGTATCAGATAAAGCATCACATATGCTGATTGTCAAATTTCTCTGCAAAAGACCTGTATATTTAATACCAGTCCAACAGCTACGTCCCACATGGTCGAGGACCACAGTTTGAAAGCTATTATTTCTAAGAGAGGTCCATAAAGAGAAGGAAGAAATTATTCAACTTGAGATGGCAGTAAGAAAGTCAAAATTAGTCTATAGCATACTCAAGAAATGCTTAGGCTTCTATTAGAAAAGCAATCTGAAAAATAGCAGCAACAGTCAATATTACCTAGTGATGTGACTGATTAACTATTATGGCATTTCCATAGCATTAAAAAAGGATTCTGAAAAAAGAATATTCAGACAAAATAATCCATGTGCACCAGCCAAGCTGCTCTTTCAGCTGTTTCTTATTTTTAACATACTTTAAATTTGTTTAGAATGTCTTCATACACTAGTTTTGCCCTCTTTCATCAACAACCAACTGTTACCTATGTAACTAACACTAATATGACTGCTACATTTAGGAAGCTTCACTGAAGACGTAGAGCTAGTCAGGTATCACCTTGAATTCTGTGTTCAGTTTGGGCCCCTCACTACAAGAAGGACATTGAGGTGCTGGAGGGTGTCCAGAGAAGGGCACTGGAGATGGGGAAGGGTCTGGAGCAGAAGTCTGATGGGGAGCAGCTGAGGGAGCTGGGGTGTTTATCCTGGAGAAAAGACAGCTCAAGGGAGGCTTTTCTGCTCCCTACAATTCCCTGAGAGGAGGCTGAAGCCCAGTGGGGATCAGCCTCTTCTCCCAAATAACAGAAACAGGATGAGATAAAACAGCCTCAAGTTGACACAGGGGAAGTATAGATTCGATCCTGGGAAACTTTCTTCACCAAAAGCATTGTCAATTACCAGGAAAGGCTGCCCAGGGCAGTGGTGGAGTCACCATTCCTGGAGGTATATGCAAGACATGTAGATGTGGCTCTCTGGGACTTGGATTAGTGCTGGACTTGACAGTTTATGGTTGGCATAATGGTTGGAGTGGATGATCTTGAAGGTTTTTCCCAACCTAAACAATTCTGTGATTCAAAAGATAGAGCATATGGACAGCTAGAGCTCTGGGACAATATAGTTCTTCCAGGAACAATTTTGAAGACACTTACCAGCCAAGGCAATTAGTTTAAGAGTAAGGCATACAGTTCAAGTAAAATGGTAATAATGTTTCTGTCTCCACTGTTTAAAGGAGAAAACCTAGTTGAGCCAGAGCAGGTATGAAGCTAGGACACAGCCAGGATGAAACGAGCACAGGCAGTGATAGCATTTATTTTACAACCTTAAGCTTGTGCAGACTTCTTATCTAATTATGCCTGAGTACATTCGTGGATAAGTGTTTAAGGCAGCTCTGGGAATAGCATTTGCTGTTAAAGGCTTTGCAGTGATCAGCAGAAGTGCAAACACTGTATTTTGTCAAGGAGAAATGAATCTTCACAGGCAGAAAAGGCTGGACACCCATGGAAGAAGGCATGAAGATGGCTAATGCAAGGTCCATGTTACCCTTCCAGAAGTGCAGCTTTCCCTAGTGTCCCAAATACCAAAGATATTTGCCAGAGTAGAGTTTAAGCTATTGCCAAGATGTTAACTCTATGTGATTTTTAAAGTAAAATAAAATAAAGTAAGAATTAAAACACATGCTTTTATAAATAATCTATAGGTTTTTATTTTATTTCACTGAAGCTTGGAATTGATATAATTTTTCTTAAAATTGCTGAGTTAAAGTATATTACTGAAAGTAACTTTAGAGATGTAAAAGGTATCCAAAAGGGACAGACAATAAGGTTTGATGCAGTGGCTGACAGACTGCTTTGACTGTTTCCTATTGTAGCAATTGTTGCTTAGGTCTTAGATCACAGCATGAAGTTACACACAGCATGTGCTGCAACAAATCTATACAATCCGGGAAGGACAAACTGCCAGCCTCAATTCTGCATTTTCCTGGTTTTGTCAGCATGTATCAATTCACAGCTCAACATAAATTAACTTTAACACAAGATTCTGTGTCTGTTAAGATAACATTTAATACATTCCAATGCAGTTATATTGTTCTGCTTTGGAAAACACAGTCAGAGAAAAGTGATGTAACTTGCCATTAATTTCATTATGACTAATGCAACTGAGGTTGTTCATATAAATCAATACAACTGGATGCTGAGAGTGAGCACAGCTGACAAGGAGAAATGAAAATAATTTAAAAAGGTTCCATACAGTGAATCATCAAAGTTGGCTTTAAAAATAACAAGTGAACTACTTTCAGAAAACTTGTTTTGAAGATCCTCTTTATTTAATATCTAAATTAAGTTGTGTTTAGTCCTCTATGACAGCTAAAGCTGAGTTTTGATGAGAAAAACCATAAATTATCTATAATTCCTTAAAGAGTAAGGTGTCAAATATTGACACCTATAGTGCATCTCCAAGATGTTTATAGCTGAATGGTTACACAATCTCTCTAGAACAATAACAGTTCCAGCATTAATTAGCTGTCCTGTATAATGAATAGAATGAAAATTAATAAAATGAGCCAAGTGTATTCAGCTAAGGAACTCTTTAAACAATAATTAGCATGGTGAAATGCAAACAAAAAATGCTACTTCCTAAGGGCTTGAAAAATACTTGTTTTATTAAGTATTTCTCCAGGCATCTGATCCATTCCCTTAAAAATAAAGGCCACCTCGTGGGAACTCTACAGTAAAGCAGTCTAGTACAGTAGAACCTTTTCTCTCTAACAAAATCCAACTGGATCAGAAAATACAGCAGCGTTCATGCCAAATAGAGCATGTCTAATTATTAGTACTGCAAATTAAGAAAATGCCAAATTTAAAATATAAATATGGTTTTGACAGAGTAAAAAATGCACAGCCATGCTAAAGTAACTGCTTATGCAAGTTGCTTAGTGGGCGTTAATTTTCCTTTTGGCTCCGTAAAATAAACACCTCAATAAACATGGAAATTTTTTCCCTTTTATATGGTTGTGTAAGAATGCAATAACTTACCTAATAATGTCATTCAGGACACTTTGAGCAAAAGAAAACTAGAAACTGAAATAATTAAGTAATAATGAAGATTTTAATGGGCTAGATAAAGAATTGGCATGCATACAGACCACATTACTTTAAAAGATAGGAAAAATTACCCAATTTTGAATCAGGCATTCACTTTTCCAAAAAGCAGAATACCTTAATACTGAAGAAGACACTGTTTGCTTGCAAATTGGGATATAACCAGTAGACCAAGTACAAGCTCAACCAAAGCTGTTTACTGGGAGCTACACAGTTCTATAATAAGGTCTATTTGTGTGTCAGCCATTTGTTTTCATTACAGTTTGTGCTTACATGGCAGCAAAAATTTTTTTCAAAAAGTATTAAATTTTCTTTATGCCAGTCTAAAAACAGTATTAAATACATATTTGCCATAAATGATAACCAATGTTTATGAGTATTTGTGTGAGGAAGAAGAAGGCCCCTGCTAAACTGTGGATCTGAATTACCTGTAATTGTACAAATGACACCACATGTGTTAATCTATATACACTTAATGAACTCATGCTTGCAAACTTAAATGAAAGTCATCTTACTAAGGCTAGTGACAGTCACAAGCTAACACATTTTAAGTCAGACAACCACTGGAAGTTTCAGGTTCTGATACCTTTACTCATTAATAAAGCTTAAAACCAGCAGCCTAAAACAGTCTGATGAAAAATCTATTTGATCAACACTGGAGTATTTCAGAAAACCTTTAGTTTTGTCACAGAAAAGTCTTTTCCTTCAGCAGTGGTATCACTCAGATAAATGAATACTTTTTTTTTCTGTAAAAATAAAACAAAACGGTGCTTTATTTTCTGTAAAAACAATCTTTCTGGGAATGCTAACACAGTCTGTTCTACTATCAGGTAAAAAATTAAGCAAATTGTAGTTTATGAAAAGGATCCAAGCAGTCAAACACTATCCAAATGAAGATGGTATACATGGAATCTTGTTATAGAGTGGCAAACATTTATCTGTAGCACATCTGCAACAGTTTCAAAGTCTTTTCTTGATGTGTAAGCAGTCACACAGGCTGAAGAAACAAATTTGCTCCTTTCTGCCGGAAGAATAATTACTTTCAATATTATTTATACTTTTGAGCAGCATGAATTTTAGAATTTTATGAGGAAGAAAACATGGTGAATCATTTTCTGTTTCATAATCCAGAAGGCTAAGCAGTTGTGTTAGCAGAGTGGTGACCATGAAAGCAAAACTAACTGAACTATTACCAACTGAAATTTCCAGATACATGATCTCAGCAGATACATTCACTCCTATTTGCCTTCTGACAGCTTTTACAGAGGCGTACTGCTTTACATTCCATTATAAATGACTTGGTGTATAGGAAACAGGGTGCCAGTCCTTGTTAAACAATGTGGATCACAAAATTCCAACTGCATCCATTAATAAAGGCAATGTGGGAAATATGTTGGTGAGCTATTTTCAAACTTGTAACTAATTTCTATGCTCCTGAAACTCCACTATTACTATTTAGTTGAATTGTACACACACCAGGAATGAATGAGACAAAATCAATAGGTCAGTATGATGACATTTGAACTTAACATTCCATTTTTCCAAACTGCAAGACCTCTTCTTCAGTCTTCCAAAATTTAGTGCAAGCTAGGAAGAAAACACTTAACTGTCACTTAATAATTTTAGTGAAAGAAGCCCAAGCTTATGCATCTTCCTAGGTTTTTTGAAACTGAGTACTTTTCTGACTGATTATATGGGAGAATGATACTATCATGTACTATCAATGTATTTCATACTCCTTTAATGAAAACCTTTCATTAAATCTCAAGTCAGGAATTTAGTCCTAAATTCTAATTGCAGATACATCACTAAGACATGGTCCCTTTTTGTAAAAGATTTAATTTACATGCAAACAAAATTGTTTTAAATAAATAATCACTCTCTGGGATGTCTATATAAATAAAGGAACCTTTTCTCCTATTCCCACCCAAAGAAGTTAAGAAAACCAAAAGATTTTGTTTTCTTACCAAAAATTATGCTAAAAGTTTTAAGAATGGTAGACAAATTAGAAGGAGACAAGTCATAACTGTCATAAACAGATGGCCTGTGTAAGGGTTGATAAACAGTACAAGAAGCAACAGATTGTGTTTTAATTCATCCAGTCATGTTCAAATATATATCTTGTTGTGTACATAATTAGATCTTGGTTGCAATTTTGGACTTGGTAAATGAGAAACGGAAATCTGAATTAAACTAGGCAAAATTTCCCTTTATCTTTCTAACAGCCATAAGCAACATCATAACACCTACAGAAAATAGTAGAGGCAAGATGATTGAGAGTTTCAATAGAATTACACTGTAAATCTGCTAAAAAATTGCCTAGAATGCAAAGTGAGGGGTTTTTTGTTTTGTCTTGTTTTATTTTGATTTTTTTTTTCTTTTCTAAATGCAGCAACAAATTTACCCAAAGTTCCATAATACTACTCAATTTATGACTGCATGACTTGGTTAAGAGAGAATGAACATAGATACGCTTTTCCTTATTATAATGCAGTAATTTTCAAATAGTTTTTGGTGGACTGTAGGAACACACAATATTTCTGAAGGCCTTCATGGAAGACTCAAATATGACATAAAGTAATCTAGAAATATTTGTAGAACATCCATATTTCCATTACAAAATTTGTACAGATCCACAAATCAAAGAAGGCTGAACACCACTAGTGTGAATTGCTACAGTGATGTATATTTTACATGGAGGTAGGTATATTTAAAATAAAAGTGAATATTGTCACATTTAAAGCAGCAAATACACAACATTATGCATTTTAAAATGCTTAATTTTAAAAAAGCAGACATTCCTAAATGCACATATGTATAAATGTACAAATGAAATCTGCATGGACATCTTCAAAAGATTATTAATGTGTCCAAAGAATCCTTTGCTTCATCACTTGGCTGAAAATTTCAAAAAAAATTAAGAGAAAAACACACTCCCTGTCCCATGCCTTCCACAGACACTCACTCCTTTAAAAAAGATTTAACAGAAAGACAAAAATGTGAACTTTCCATTTACAAAGACAGACATTCAATGGTTCATTGGGAGATTAAAGTCCAGGATCCTGAGACACTGAATGAAATCATCAGTCTTTTCTAAAGACATACTGTAATATCTTTGTCTATTCTGGTTGTTGCAAGTTAGCTGTTGAACTAAAATTAACTTATAAGCCTGGACATGCTCAGAGAAATTAATCTGCAACAAATTCATACAAGATCTTACAGTAAAATCAACATCTTGAAGGAAGTTAAAAATTACCTAGAAATTAGAGCATGTTCTGGGGTATATATTGAAAAGTTTTGCAAAGAACCCAGTGGAGTAGCCAGCCAATTTATTCCGAATTTTACACCAGGTTAAGACATAGCTTTAAGAAGGACGCAATGCCTTAATAAACCCTCAGTTCAATAGATGTCAACACCAGTTAACAGGGTGGAGACCAAAGCTAGAGAAAAAATGGAAACCTCCTCATCAAATGCAATTACTGCCTCTTTACTTTCATTTAATCATTTCAAAGCAGAAAACGACTGAAAAATGTTCATATACATTTGAATGCTTTACAAGAAAGTAATAGGTATCATCTGCTACAAAATCAACTGTCTTGGTGCTTCTTCTAAACTACTTGCATTTTCTGAAAATTATCTCTTTTATGTAGTTTTAACTCAATAGTCATGTAGCTAGCCCTCTTCCATATCTCCATCATACACCTGGATTAGAAACAAATTTCTATTTTGATCTCACTGAAAAGTGAAAACTTGACTTTGATTATTTGGATTCCATTATAAACCAAAATATAAGCATCTTCCTCACTGACTGAAGCCATCAATGAAATACCTCGAAGAATGCACTATATTAGCTCCAGACGAAGAATTACTTTACTGTGTTAACCAACATCTGGACATCAGAAAAAAAACCTAGATTTAGGTTTGTGACCTGTTGTTTCCTCTAAATATCTCAAAGATACCAAAAACTGGGAGTGAAGAAACGTCAGCTATTTAAGGCTTATGTTTGCTGCTTAATTTTAGGAAGTAGTCATGTAGTTAAAAATGTCTGTAATGAGTATTGTATAACAATATATTAAAAGAATAGATATTCTACATTAGAAGACTTCAAAGATAATGTACAGAAATTATATGCTTAGAATAACTCTGTATCAAGTGAACTGCTCACCAGTTCAGACCACTTACACATACATCCCAGTTATCTGAAACAAGTACCTCTGAGGGCAATTAACCTGTTGCTGAGGCATATTTTGTGTTCATAGTGTATAAATGTGTAACAGACCTCCAAAGCATAATCTGACAGTGCTAGAAAATTTGGCTGCAGCTTTAAAGCTGTGGAAATAGTTGCACAGATTCACTAGGAACTGTATGAGTTCCTTGGGTCAGAACAACCAGAAGGGATGGCTTTTTTTCAGACTGTAGGAATCTGCAATACTTCAGGCTCCCAGTCCATAGGGCCTGAGCACAGGTTTCACATTATTTACCACTTTTCTGTATTTTTGTAAGTACTAAAATATACAGTCACTGCCAACAGATTCAGAAAGTTCAGATGCAAGGCCAATTTCAACTCTGCAACCATTTGCAAACTGGTTCTACAGGGACTGTAGACTGTATAGACAAATGCATCCATTTTGATCTCTGAAGTATTTCAGCAAGTGAGCTGAATATGTAATCTGAATATTCACTGAGCTGAATATTTCAGCTATGTGAGCTACACTCACATAAACTTCACACATAATCATAGCAAAAGTTTGTTACTGACAATGTTAGAACATAAAAATGTACTGGTGAACATAGATAATCATGTTTGTCCTAGCTGTCTGTTTTTTAAAATATATTTGTCCCTGTGCTAGTTAGACCATATAAAAGGGAGTAACAAGTCAGTGGAAAAAAACATTTAATATGATTTTATCACCTTTCACCTCACTAAGATGATGTTTCATTATAAAAACAATTAACAAGATTTGTTCCCTTTCTTTTTTATTTAATAAATGCAAAATAAAGGGCTTTTTCTTTTTAAATGACACTTCTCTGCCACATGGGAAATCCTTTAGTTCTGAAGTAAATTAACAGCTCAAACTGAAGCACCAGACATGACACAGAAATGAGATGCTGGTCACTGGAGTGATGGTGCCAGAAGTAAAACTCCCACTGCAGCAACTCATCAGCCAAGTACCATGCAGCCACCCTTGGTATCAAGAAATCAATGCTATAACATATATGTCAATACATATATCTTAGTAATATATTACCAAGAAATTGTAGTGTTCAATAAGCACATTAAGGACCCTTTCAGACAAGACAATTTCACAAATTGCTGTTGCCTTCACGCAATCTTACAGAGATAATAGTGACCATTTCTGTTTAGTTAAAAGCTTGCAGCAGCAAAAGTCATGCATATGGTCAAGTGGAACTGACAGAGTTTAGTTTCAATGTTCCACTTGACCATATGCATGACTCAAGATTCAAGAACTTCTAGCAAAATCCTAGTGTGTAAGTATTTTGTGTTTGTGTGTAAAGCCATTTTGTTCTGAGAATTATCTCTGGGAGACAAAAATTAGAATTCTCCTAGCACTGATATTTTAAATTAAATTTTCCAAAAGAAGATCTATGCATGTAGACAGACAATGGCTTCAGCTGTGAGCAACAAGTGAAGGTTATTCCCAAGGAAGAATGAATTGTATGCTACAAAATAATCTCTAAGAATAGTTACATTGAGCATTAAAGGCTGATATTAATAGTTTTAATGAAAGAGAAATTTGCTTCAAGTAAAACATGAGAAATTTTTCGTACCTGTTAAACATTTTTGTTCTCAGTCACACTTATAGTCCATTCCCAGATGGACTGAAAACAGTTACTTAGCATGGCAGCAGAACTACATATAATAGGCATTATGATTCCTCATTCAGGAAGATCTAACCTGTCATAATCTGAAGTTTCATTCATTTCAATGGCACTATGTTGATTTTCATGACCAAGAACCTGGACCATTTTGTGGCTTCACAAAATTATACTCTCTTTCTCTAAAGCACTAGCTCAAAAGGAAGGTTTCCCGCATTCCCATAAGAGTTTGTAGAATATTGCTCATTACTGACAAGTAGAATATACATATATATGTATATATATATATATATATATATATGTATGTATAAACCAAAAACCCAACATATCTTTTCTTGAACAACCACTGTCATTAAAAGACTGCTTACTCTGTTTTATGTGTATCTGATCGCTAAAGAATCCTAAACAAGGAAAATTTGAATGCTTGGATAAGTAACATGGGGAGGACTGTGACAAATAACAAAACTGAAAAAAAAATGTTAGAGAAAATAAAATCTGAGATAACTTTAGTTTTCAGGAAAGTGCAAAGTCAGATACCATAAATTTGAAGAAATACTTTAAAGCTTGCCCCTGTGTAAAGGTTTAACACTAATCAGAGCCAGTTTCATTGAAGTGACCTCCAAAAGGACAGTGGAAATAATTGCAAAAAAGGTTCTTGGACAAGAAAGAGTTTAAACTTACACCTTGCAGTAGAACAGATTACATATGGACTTGTCCACTTGGAAATCTGGCAAACTGGGTGAATCAAGAATAGGAAGTTGACCTATAGAGATGCTAATGGAGAATATTTATGAAAAATAGTAGCTTGTTTAAGACCACCTTGGGATGTGAACTATCACAAAGGTACAATTTGCTTATTTCTTCCTGGAATGCACTGCTTTTCAAGACCTTCCTCTATACAAAACCAAAATCTTAGATTTTACAATGCATTTTAAAATTAAAAAACTTTAGTATACCTAATACTGAAGAACAAAAAGGCAAAACATATAATTTATTGTGAAATATATTAAGAAGTATTATACTGATTTTTCCTTAGTAGTAATATTTGTCTGACTGTAAATGAGACACCTCCACGTGCAGTTTTTTCAGTGTTTTCTTTTTCAATTAAGTTTTTTCTGTAATTCAGAATACTGTTGAAATAAGAATTCCTCTTACTAAAGAACTAAAATCTGAACATAAAATACACGTAGATTGAATCAAAATCTACGTAAACAAAATTATGAGGGAATGGGTATGTCCTTTATAAAAAAGCTTGCACAGATTAGAAAAATCATTAAATTAAAATCCAATTAAAAATCCAATTAAATAATATTTTCTTTTTCTTTTTTCATCTGATTGCTCTAGTCGCAAACTTGGAAGATTATTGTCAAATTGTTGCATTAATAATAGATAAATAAGTACTATAATTTACAATCAATTTCAACAGCTTCTTTTGTTAACTTGTCTCTCTGTTAATTATGTTTTTTGCTCTTTCATCCTTCATATTTTATGAATATGTGTAGATAGAGACAGAAACAAAGTGAAAGAAAAAGATCAAGTGCAATGTTCAATGAAAAAAAAAAAAGATTAAAAATGTAACTTGTGAAATGTCTCTTTAGGCCAGCTGATTGCAGGGTAACTACCAAAAAGCTGACACACACACTTTTATTTATATCTACTCAAAAGCAAGAAAATGTCAAAGAATCAGGATGAAGCTGATTTCCCTCTTGTGTATGTGCATAGGTTTTGATTATAGGCTTTTTCCTCAATTGATGAACTATTACGTGGAGTTCTGAGTATCACTTTACAAAAATAGTGCTATGTTCAGGGTCAATACCTCTCCAACAGTTAGTTATGAAGTCAGCTATAAAGTTACCACTGATTTTTTTGGAAAAGAGTGCGATCAAGTCCTCTTTATTTTCTCTAGAAAGATTTTGGAAGTCTGTTTCCAGGAACAATAGAAAAACCCACATCTAACTAATTTGTGGTATTCATTCATTTTTTTTTTCTGCTAAGGGGACAAATTGAATGAGATTGTACACAATTTAAAAACTATCTTCCAGCTTGGGAAAGACTATGAACTTAATCTGAATATTTGCTAACCTAGTAAATACTGGCTATACGAACAAATAAAGCTATTATCTGAAAATATTTAAAAAGAGAAATAACAAATGTAATTTTAAGGCAGATTTTCTCCATTATCAAAGGACCAAATCCTCAAGGTTTGGTATAGTGCATTTGTTTTGACCCTTCTTTGAAAACCTCATTGTTTTTCAAGGTTAGCTAAGGAGTTTAGAAAAGAGTCTCCCTGTAATACATGCAATGCATCTGGAATCACATATTATCTCTAAAGCTGGGAGCCATTGGTGATACTCCTTATACAAAAATGCATATCTCTATTTTTAATGATAAAATATAAAAAGTCTGAGAACTTAGCAGACTGGAAGTCTTTATGCACATAACAAATCCCCTGACAAACTTCCATTACTCTCCTGTTTCTAGCATTTTTTTTTCACTCTATCAATTCCCTCACAGAAGACAGAAACAAGTGAACCCATATCTAAATTTAGTGTTTGCACGAGGGCAACCAACGGAGCCTGAGGATCATGCGCTGTGTTGCACTGCCCAAGTATTTGACCACCTGGGAATGCTTCCTCATGATTCACCAACACAAGGTTTCAGTGATGGCAAGGGTTGTGAAGCACTATTCCAATGCAATAATGTAACTACAGTAAAATGTTCCTGATTAAAGGTTGGTAGCATTAGTATCACAGGTAAAATATTCCATCTAAAAGCCATTTCAAAAAAGGTGTTTTTATTAGGAGAAAAGAACAAGTCAAATTAAGTGTAATTTCCAAAACTTCATGAAATCTGTGACATGGACAGGAACAAAGCATGGATCTCCCAATGTTTTCCTCCTAGTTAATTTAGTCTTTTGACATGCTGCTTTCTCCATAAGCAATAGAAATGTAAAATTAAGTTGAATTGACATTAATTATAGGACATGATTATAAACTGTTCATTACTTTTAATGTCTATCTTCAATAATTTCTGCATCTTTAGAATCAATGCATAGCCACTCCAAGTTTTGCTGCAGAGTGCCAGAAAGGGAAGAGGGGAATCATAAAACATCTTTTTTAATTCAAAGCTGAGCAGTTGTTCTGCAAGCACTAGCACTCTTCCCACGCAACAGCATGAATTACACTTTTTCCACCTAGGTTTTTTTTCCCTGACCTTCTTTGGCATTTAAGTGCAGAAAAGAAAGTATTTCAGGACTGCATGTGTCACTCTCAGAGATCTGAAGTTCCGGTTGCCTGCAGGGGCCATTTAAAAACATTAGCGTTGTCCTGGGAAAAGCAGCCTTTGGACATACTCTCATCCATAACAAAAGAGATTCTAAATAATAATCAGTGTGAGAATATATTGTTTCTCTTTGACCACTGGTGTAGGAAACCTGGTTGTATCATAAAGTCTCGTGAAGAGAAGAAGCATGTAGAGGCGAATAATGGGAAAATAGGACGCCTATGGTGCATGCTCAAACTCTCAGGAATAGCTTTTACTGAGATTAAAAAGGGAAATGAAACCGAATCCTTTGACCAGCTTTTCAGTGAACCTTTGACTAGTTTTGCAGTGAAGTGAGTATACAGTAGCAATCCGTTCCACTCGGGGTTCTAAAACTTTTTAAGGTGGTATTTATGTAAAATAGTTTTAGTTTATGATTAGATAAGTCGAGCAGGAAGTTCATTTAATTTTCACTAGAGATCTCTTTTCTAAACAATAGAAAAAAAATTGCATTTTACCTGTAGACACAGGCACTGTCTTTAAATGAAAAGCAATTTTATTCCTCCAGTAAATGTTGATTTTTAAAAATGAACCTAGGTCAAAAGCCTTAAAAAATCATTGCAGTTTCTTTGGTCAGAGGCATTAAAAAAAGTTGACAGCAGCTGGATGGACAGTTCATACTTCCAGAGAAAGGATCTCTTTCCTTAAACAGACTTACTGTCGATCTAGAATTACTTCTCATAAAAAGAACAGAGATCAATATTTTCCTAGTTCTAAGATGAGTGCTTTTACATTTTCGTTAGTTGCATACTGATTTGTCCAAAAAGATACTTTATTCAGCAAGTATCTACAATTACATACAGCATATCTTTAGATATAATTCAAACCTTGCTTTGTCAAATGCAGCCTTTTATGGTTTATATATTTATATACCCAAAGGTCATTTAATTGAGGGAAGAAATACTGTCAATGAAACATTTACCCTCTCTCTCCCTCTCTCTCTCTATGGTCCCAGAGTTTTACTTTTGCCACATGAACAGTAAAAAGAAGTTCTACTATAAACATCAAGCACTCTGAGGATATAAAAGACACAACATTGTACCCAAGCAAGTTATTTTACTATTTCATTTTTTTTGAAAGAAAGGGATTTGGGGAATGTACGTGAAACATTTTATCACTACTCTTACATGCGTTAAATTTATGTATCCAAAATACTTCATGTCCTGGGAGTTCTTACCAAAACAACACATTACCAGCAGCTTCAACAGTTTGAAGCACAAGCATAGTTAAATGGTCAGCCTTCAAATTCCCTCTAAAAACACAGTAAACACAAAACAAAATGCTGAAATGGCTGTCAAGTGCAAGTAGATATAGTAACACAGGCGCATAGTGAGAGTCCTGAGCTGCATGTGAACATCCACACATATACACTGAGTATTTGGTAGAGACTGACTGTAACAGTTGGCAAAATATCTGTGACAAATATGCCAGAGTGTGCCAAAATCTCAAACTGTTCTTCAAACCTTCACAAGAAACTGCAGAAATCTACATTAGAAGTTAAGAATCAGATGCAAACTGCATGTCTGTGATCAAATTGGATGAGCCCAAAATTCATTTTTTTTCTCAATTATGCTATGAATTTTTGTGCAGCTGCAAAACTCCACTGGAACATTTTCAAGGCTATTTCAGCATGGTAACACCAGAAGAACTCAGAGTGCAGAATTCAGCACAAATGCATTACAAGTACTGCAGACTCCTCATCATGAACTTTGATACAAAAACAGAAATCCTGACAAAGTGTGTCTGCTGAACACAGAGATGGATCAGTCATGTAATAGCTCAGATTTCAAGCCTTACTGGGCAGAAGCCCAGTACCCAGCATGTACTGCAGAGTATCCAGAGGTCATTAAAAAGAATTATAGAATGGAAACTTCATTACACTAATAGACATTTGAGAGAAGACAGTAATTTGGCATAAGACTTGCAATATGACAGCATTACAGATCTATTTTGAAATCTATAAAGAAATAAACCTTTATCTCAGGAAAACAATACATTATTTCTACAGTGATCAAGAGATTGGTGTTTATCACGATAAAAGAAGATTTTAAGTCTTGTTTCCCTTCTGCAGGTGGCAGTTCATGAGATGAGAAAACAAAATGTGAAATTCTAAACCCCTTGAACAAGGTCCCCTGGAAATGATGTCTCCAAAGAGCTGTACTACTCCATAATTACTATTACCTTCCCCTGAAAAACCCTGCCTAACAAAGGATCACTGGCCATCTTTCCTTTTTCTTTTCCTTTTTTTTTTTTAGCAAAACATAATGGATTAAAAGTTTTATTATGCAATCTTTGACAAATTCAGCAAGACAAACCATCTTACATAAACACAGCATGCATATTCCAATGCATTTCAAAAGCTGACACAGAGGACCTATTGCCTTTTTATCTGGGGAATCACAGGTGCCTAGGACCAACTTTTTTCAGGAATACTGACAAGTATATAGGTGGATGACCAGGAACATATGTAATCATATTCTGCAAGACATATATATTATAAATATTCTTGTTAAAGCCACAGTTTGAATTTAATTTTCTGGCAAGTAAAATGAAAGCAGTCAAGCCTCTGACTTAAAAGATGGAAACTACTTCACTTTCCAGCAAAAAAACCCCAACAAGCTAGATGCTTGTTAATTGAGTCTTAGGGGATAGAAATAAGAAAATAAAAATTAATTTCCCTGCTTACTGTACACTATTTGATTTTTGGATTACAAAGTAAAGCTGAGTACAGTTTCCCCAGCTATTACCCAAAGTACTTTCCAAAAAAACCCCTAAAAAACCAAAAACCAACCAAGCAAAAAAAACCCCTAAACAACCAAAAAACAAAAAACCCCACAAACAAATGAACAAACAAACTAAAAAAACAACCAAAAAACCAACCAAAAAACCAAATTAGTTACAGCTTTTCAACCAGATTAGGTTTCAGCTCTTCTTTGTCCATTTCAAAGAGTGCAACCTTAACCCAAGCAGAACTAGAAAATTCTAATTGTTACAAAGTATACAGTAACAGTTAAGTGTTACACTACAGTCAAGTGTTACATCTCACAAAGGAACAAAATTCACATTTTTATTCCTCAGATATCTGAGATTTATTTTTGGACATGGAAGGACATTAGACTTTAGATTTGGATTCTAGATAACAAGTTCTATAAGAATTCATACTGAACCAGAATGCAGAAATATTGAAAAATTTTCAACAATAATTTCAGCAATCATTTTCTATAGATTGGCTTTTAGAATTTATATTTAGGTCAAGTATCAAGGATTTCATATTATATGCATTACATTACTGCTATCAGTAAATCCACTGATAACAGATATAGAACAGAGAGGTTTTATTGAATAACTTGAAGAGATTCCCTTGGTGAAATCATTCCAGAAGTATAATTTTGATTCCAAACCAAGTAGTTCAGTGGCCACTTATTTGCTGTTTTGTGCACCTTATCATGGTTGAAACTCTGAGAAATTACAACGGTCAGCTGGCAGGAATTCCAGATCTGTCAATTTCAAAAATGTGATTAGTTTCCTGTCTCTAAACAAAACCATACTGAGTAGAACCACCAAGGAATCTTAAACATGATTTAAAGATATCACAAACCTATCATAAGCTCAACTATGTACTCAAATCTTCAATCAATTTACTTAGAAATAAAAATATGTATTTCAGAAAGTTGGACTTTTGCTGCACACAACAAAATTATTTAACTAAGGTCAAGCTTATACAAGAAAAAATGCATTGATTTAACTAAACTGATTGATTTTAAATCCAGTTAAACTGGTGCAAACATCTAATGTAAATGCACTTATCCCAGCTAAGACTTCACTTAAATTAATTTAGCTTACTTCAGCAATTTATCTATGTTAGCTAAACCAATTCTAGCAAAGGTTAAGCAGGTTTAAGTGCTTCTGTATAAGGAGTTTGAACAGATTTAACTATATTGATTTAAAAATATTTTAATTAAAACAGTGTAACATCTCATACAGACGAGGTTTAAATACCCAAGGCAGAGAAGAAAAGGAGCAAACTAAAATTCGTCCTGGCTTCCACCTGGGTACTCCTCTGTTGATAAAGGGTACATTGGCTATGTAACCAGCATGTGGGACAAGGCACAGAATCAAGACTAATTTCAGATGCCAGAAGATTTGTGGGACCAGCAGAAAAAGAAGGGAAAAAAACCGCCAAAAAAAACCCAACATCAAAATCCCAAATCCATAGTTAAGTATTGAGGAAACCTCGTCTGGTTATAAAATGAAATATAAAAGAAGTATCATTCTATTATGGCATTTTTAAAAGTCTGCTCTCAGAATGAAAACTAACATCTGTTTAAGACTTAAAAAAATACTGGTGCAGTATTCAAAAAGGGTTTACATCTTTTATATCAATTTAGCCAGTCTTGGAAGTTCATGGTATGTATGTGTGGTAGCCTCATCACATCTATTTTAAAGTGAACTTCACAAGAGGGATGATCAGTGGTGGAAGACATCGAGATAATTTTTCTCCTGCCCATCAAAACACTAATCACTGCTCTCTTCTTTTGCTTATGAAAGCAAACTTTCATACTGGCTCATCCTTGGCAGCCTTGAGAGGCATGGATCTGCATAGAGGTCCAGAGCAAGCCCTCCACACCTGCTGGCTGGGCAGCACGTGCAGTCCACAGGTGAGTGCCCCACTCTGTGCTGGCACACATGCACCTATTCCCCCTCCTTGGCATGTGAGCAGAACCAGTGAGGACCAGAGCAGCTACAGACACTCGAGGCATCTGCACAAATCCACAATCACTTTTGACTTTATGATTGCTAACTCTATTAGCTCAAGATTTTAAAAGAATTTACAACTACTAGAATACAGAGAGTAGCTACAGCAGAGAGGTTTTCATTCCCATTAATCTTGATGCAGACACTAATCTAAATTCACTGCAGCTGGCACAGCTGTTCATGACACTTCCACCAGACTGCCTTCTGCCATTTCTTTCTGATTTTGCAGATACTCTTCTCTCATTCCTGAAGTTTACTGGTACTCATGATTCATAATTCTGGCTAAAAAACTGTTTAAATACGTTTTTCCCTTCCTGACACCAATCCTACTAGATGAATCACCTAAGATGTTCTGTGTGGGACATATGACTAAGTCCCTCCCCTGACACCTGAGATCATCACTGCTACTACTTGCTTAGTTTCTGCTGGTCTAATTTTTAGCATCCAAAATTACATTTCTCACTAAGACATAACAGCAAATGAACAACTATGTTAGAGACAGATTGTATAAGCTTAAAACTGACACATTTAGAGACATGTAATAATGGGTTCCCAAAAGAACTAGATCTTGTCTCGACTCTCGACTTTCAGGAGAATGAAAGAAACAATTGTGTTAAAATTTCTCAAAGAAAATTCTGAATTGCTGAATTTCAGTGCTTTAAAAAAGATGTCTATGAAAATACGGCAGTGTATGCTGATGATTTCCTATGATACAGAAAAATGTATCTGTGATTTCAAAATGTGATTTTAAAGAGGACCTGGATATTTTAAGTGGTGTTTTATCAAGCAACTCTGTCTTTAACTAACTGTTCCAGTATTCTTTCCTAACTCTGGTAAACTGTTTGCAAATTATCAGGCAACTAAGTACAAGGTTACATTTAATCTCAAATACTACTGATATTACTAAGTTTGAAAGAAAGGACTCTGTTATGATGTCACCAGATATTTTTCACAGTTAAATGTGTGTTATGTGCTATGAACTGTGTGCCAACATAAAGCCATATTCTCTCTTTAAAGACATACTAATAAAATTTAGAATGAACTTAAGGATGGATTAATCTCATCTAATTTTAGCCATGTAAAGTGAGGATCCTCATCTTTGCTGTTGGTCTAAGCTCTGTAGTCAACTCAGTGGAGAGCTACATCTGGAGATACATCTGAAAAAATGCATCATCCTTGTGCACCACAGGTCTTGCTCCTCACCAGCTGAAGAGGTACAGATGACTCATGGCTAGCACAAGCTGAGGCGAATCCCACACTATCTGACTTAATATGGAAGGCAATTGAACAATTAGCAAATTAAAAAATTACTTACATATTTTCTGTGAAAATTACTGCTATTTGTATATAGTTGTAACATATGGCAATGGTCATAACATAGCAATGCCATACTTGAAAGCACAATTTTTATAATTTATTTTGTTTATAATTAGCAAAATCCACGAGTAAAATATGACACTTGCTTGTGATGCATCTGAACCAATACACAATAAAAAGCTTTCAGATTTAAACAGCTAAGATAGGGTTTTTATAAAAGAAGTGAAGGAGAAGTGTAACTTAAGATTCTTTCATAGAATTATTTTTATGCTGTATCTTACATTATTGTCATTTAGAGAGCTTTAACCACTTCAAACTCTAAGTCTGCTCAGCATATTTTTTACCTTTTTTAAGAAACTAGGTTTCTGCTTTATTATAAATATTGCTATATTTCACACTGTCATTCATCTTAGTGTAGACTTTGTATGAAGCCATATAGGACAAGCATGAAGAGCATGTTTTGCATAACTAGCTCTTTGCTAGCATGCTACAAAAACATAACTGCTTTAATTGCTACATGTAGGTATTGTCTAGAAAGTTGCTGCAGATATATATGTCTGATGAATGAATACATAACCCATTTACACAGCTTTAAAAAAAGAAACATATGCTACACACTTTGCACTTAGGTGTTTTGTACTGGGCACAAACTAACACCATCAGACTGAAATATGGTACTTTTTATTTGCCTCAACAGCAAGAATACCTTCAAGCACACCTTGGATCCTATGAATGTTTTTTCCCAAAATGGCTTTACTTTAAATGACTTCCTTACTGAAAACCTTAAAAAGGTTAATAAAAATAACTGATACAGATCTTTGATGAAACTGCTACAATGTTCTGCCAGCAAACTTGATTTTTGCCACCATCACTGACATCCCAGGTTGCTTACAATAAAAGTAGGCATGAACATGAATAATCTCTAAATCAGCCCATCTGCCAACTAATCAATGAGTGAAGTGCTTATGCTGGAGAATATCCATCCCAGCATGGGTAATAATGTGTTGTACCTGACCACCACATCTTTCTGAAGCGCCTACTGCCTGTAATAGACCAAATATAACATAAGAATAGAGATTTAAGCTTTCAGGAATTTTTTAACTCAAAGATGGACCAGATGCTGCTGGGAAGCACTCATGCTCCTGGCAGAGTGCAGTGTCAAAGCAGCCTGGATTTTTTCTCCTAATGGCCCAATTCCACATAGAGATGTCACCAACAGAAAATAGTAAGAAGACAAGTGCAGTCTGAGTCTGAACTAAGAAGGAAATACAAAAGGTGGAGAAAAACATTTTGTGAGAGGATTAGTTATTTGCCAGGTATGAAAAGGGGGAAGTAGACAAATGCCCCACTGGATCCCTCTCAGTTAAAGGGCAGAATATATAAAAGAACTTCATGAGTGGCTCAAGAAACATAGGTTTGGAGAATAACTAGGTCAATGTACCATGAATCACTTTATTTTAATGAATGTAAACAGATTTGGTTTTTGATGAGGAGTACATTAAGTACAGTGCTATAGAAATGCAGTAAATTGGATTACATAAAGATTATGAATTTATTCAAATACTCTATAGCTATGTTTTACAACTTGATAAGCTATGCCTTTACAAATAATCAATCTGTCTACCCTGCAGCTTAAAAAAAATAAAGAAAACAAAAAATTGCATTACCAACACTAATAATCAGCAAGTGACTAAGACACATTTTTCTATCTCCTTAGTAGTGATACATTAGTTTAATCTCTACAGTACTGGCAGTTCAATCCTTTCCATATGGACACCCATATGCTACATTACTTGTAACATATCTTCTAGGAAATAGCCATATGTTTCACTTTTAAACCTGCATAATTTGAAGACTTGCTTGTATATTTACTGTTGTTCTTACTGTGCATTTGAAATACCTGTGGGTGTTAAGTAGCATGACAATAATTAATGTTATATCGTACTACAGTACTACAATTGGCAATGCTTCCACACTATTTACTGTTTTCAGCAATGATTTTTAAAAAATGATAAATATTTCTTGACTTCAGTGTTGACTCTGCACACTTTTCCCCTCTGTTCCCAGGAATAGAGTTGAGTATTTATTAACGTAATACAAAGCAGACAAAAGAACATTCAGTCTTGACTTTGGCTCACTGAAAGTAATTCACTACTTTGCATCTTGGTGCAGCCACAGCATTGCTCCGGAGTACTGGCAGACTCGGAACATCCATCTTGCCTATTGGGCCAGGCTCAAGCCATGAAAAACTGAAAAACTGTATTGTCGAGGACCAGGCTGGATGAGGATTGTCCTCTCCATCCACTCTCCTTCCCCTTCACATCTGTCTGCTTTCAGCACTCCAGTATTGGCCACAAGAGCAGGCTCACATTTCGGTCAGGGAATCCATGCAATCCTCACACACAGACTGACAAAGAGAATACCATGAATACAATGCAATTGTACTCAATTGAATGCTATTGAATAAAATTTGCAAGTTATCTTGCTCTCTCCTAATTCTGAACAGCTCTCTTCCTAGGGACAGAGACATACTGTGGGTATAGAAAAAGGCAGTGTGCAGGCTACTAATGGCAGAGAGCATTAACTTAGAAAATTCCTGAGGAAACAGATGTCATGAAGATGAGCTATTTCTGAGCCCCTAAGGAATCCAATTGCAGAGGAACTTCCATGTGACTGAGGAAAAAGTAGGTCCTTGTGGAAAAGTAAAATAAGCTTATGGTCTTTTTCATGCCACATTTTACTTGCCATGTCCAAAATTATAACAGGTAACCAAACCCTAACCCAAACCCAACATGTAAAAAAAAGGGCAGATTTCTGTTAAAATCTCTTATACCCTATTCTCTAGTAACTTTTGTTAGTCTAGGCACTGTAAGTATCATAGATTGTCACTAAAGAAATAATTAGGCTGGTATTGACTTTGTAAGATCCTTCTAAACACTTTGATCCATTGGTTTTGAATTAAAAATAAAAATTAAATAGCCCAGTGAAAGAGTCTAATCAGAAATTCTTTACTGCCAGTTGTAAAAACACTTTCGCAGCATGACTTTTTCATTGACAAACAATTGTATTTTTTGTGCTGTTTCACTATTATTGTTTGAATTGCTCCAGAGAGAACAAAGAAAATCTGTTTATCAGAAGGTTATTTAGTATGCAATTCATTAAATGCTTAATCTCAGTAATCTCAGTTTTTGCAGTTGCATCCTTACTTAAAAATATACAATCCTTATAAACAGATTATTATGCATTACTAAAAAATCTCTATCAAAAGGTGGAATAAAAAAAGTCAGCTAGTTATTTTTCAGTTGATTTACACTGTTGTTTATACAAGTAGAACACATGAGGCTAAAATACCAATCCTCCTGAACAGAGAGCTATCTAGCTATCGGGTATTGTATGCTCTTTCCTTTCTAGTGGTCACACAAGGTGAAAATGATAATAAAAGTGCAGGATATTAAGAGACTAGGTAAATTTGCTTTGTAACTGATGTCTCCCTCTACACTTTTATCTACTCTACTCAAAAAGAAATACAAGTTTCCAATTAAGGTTGTGATTGTAAACACAATTAACACATATGCAGAGTTCTACATCTAAACAATTACAAAATCTTCAGTCGCTTCACATCATTGCATATATATGCATCTTTCTACACAATGAAAATAATATACTTCAGTGGGACTACTTATAGCAAGAAATCTGCAAAATTAAACTCTAAATATAGAAATTAAATTTATACAATCCAACACTAAATCAAACATGATTTTATTTCTTTTCTTTTGACCTTGGTTTATGCTAGCAGCAGATGATGAATTTAATTTGAGTTATAGTTCCCACATTCATGTGTGTTTATATACACTAATTCATCACTACACAGAAAAGCCCTAAAGTATATTAACACAATATGTTATGATTTCAGACATCTGCTTTATTTGTTTTGAGAACCAGAAAAGATAAATGATAAAATATTACTACCAATCTCATTTACAATAACTCATTATTTTACTAAAATAAGATTGAAAATAAAATTATCTATAAAATATAGCCATAAAGAAAACTGTGTGCAACTGTGTTAATCACTAATTTTGAATTTACTTCTAGCCTGAGATCAATTTGCACCACATGTCTCTTGATATATAACTGAAATACTTATTTCAGAAATAAAAATAATTAGCTCAGAAAAACTTGGAATTTTCTAGGAGAAAAATGATGGGGTATCCCAGTTAGTAACAGCCTTTTCTGCCATCTGTTTTATATTCTTACAGTCCAACATACAAAACAAATTGAACATATTAACCTGCACTGCTCCTGAATATTTCAATCCTGAATTTTAAAAAAATATTTTTTAGTTTCAGTGCTTTTAATTCTGATTATTGTTCTTTCTCCTCAATAGCTGTGTAACAATCAAAATGCCAAAAAGGGATCTTTGAAAACTAGAAGTAAATTGACTTGCAGAGCTGACTACAGAATAAATTTATTAGAACAAAAGAACAGATTACAGCATATAAAGACTGCCATGACACACTAATTTCCATATTTAATCATGTCACTGCAGGAAATTTTCTGTGGTAAATTCCAGGCTTCATCATTTTGTATAGCGCATGTACACGTATGATCAGCACGGTCACTTGGGGCAGTAGGACCAGCACCAGACCTGCCAACAACCAGCACTGGATCTTTGACATGGTGCCCCAAGAGAACACAGGCTAAACAAAGCACATTCAGTTCCCACCTGTGTCAGTGTGCCCATATTTCCCTTCTACTGACCTCAACACACCAACAAAACCTGAAAAACCCAATGCCCCATTTCAACATGACCTGCTGTTTTATTCCAGTCAAGTGAGGCAGAGGAGGAATCTCAAAGTCGCCTATTTCCCATGAGGTTTTAGAGAACTATCTTCTGAGGACCCATCAATGCTCACATGGAGGCAACAACTGCAGTGTGACATCAGGGGCTCAACCTGAGCTCAGCACATAAGTGCAAATCCAGAGGAAACCATGCTTCATTAGTAGTGCTTCTCTGAAATATCCATGTAGTGTAACATAGAAATATTAAACAGAACACAAAAACATAACTAATCTGAAAGTTTCTTTTCAATATCTTCGAAGTGATGCACAAAAGAGTGGTATTCTTTGATGTCTCATGATATATCAGCTTCCAGAGGACGTATACCCAGTTTTAACTAACTTGGCTTTTTTAGCCCAGAGTAAACAATGGCTCTGTAGTAAAGTACACAGAAACAGGTATTTTCTATCTTAAAATGATTTCAATATTCAAGCTAAGTGATTTTTACCCTTCTGATGTTCACATGACAGCAAAATGCAGAAGAATGGGTGAATTCTTCCTTGTCTTTGCACATAAATGGTCTCTTGAGCCAGAAGAAAAAGCAGGTATACATAAAGAAACACAGCGGATACCATCACTGTCTAATGCTGCTCTATGGTCCCATCAACTGTGACACAACTTCCTACCACTCAAAACAGGGCTGCACCTACACCACAAGAAGAGATCCATTTTTCATCTTTTCACGTGAGGTGGTAGGTAAATCTCTTTCACATGAAGTAATTGAAGCAATTGAAACTTTGGTAAAAAAATAAAAACCCCATAATTTTGGGAGATCAGTGTGAACACAAATCTCAATTATCTTCTAGAATATACCATATTTGTACAAAGCAAGACACATACATATCTTAAATTAATCTCATATTCTTATATGGCTGAAGCTATTTTTTAGTATAAAACTGCATAGGGCTCTAAAACAGTTTAATGATGAGTGTCATACAGTTGTTCTTCCCTAATTCTGAGATACTATTAAATATTTCCTCAACAGAAATGATCACCATCAAACACTGTCAAATACAGAACTATTCCTTTGGGAACCTTGTATATATACATTACTTTTATATATATATATATATATATATATATATATATATATATATGTATGTCCCTCACATTTATTTCCATCATGCCAGAAATACAATTTATCCAAGATGCTTAGCATTTCCTAGATTTACAAATCCTCTTTGCCAGTTTTGCAGTTAGTTCACTCTCAATAATTTTCTTGATGCTGTCCTCAGACACTACACTGGGCCTTTTAACAAATGTTTTCCCTTAAATTTGAGATATTTATCACAGAAGGATTATGCCAAGGATCTTTCATAATTTAAAACTAATATAGTATTCTACACATGTAAGTATGTACAACACTTGGAAAATTATTAGAATTTTAGTTATGAGTAACTGAAAGCCATATTTCATGCAGTAGTGATTCATGAGTCATAATCTGTGACAATCATCACATGTACATAAAAGCATGTTGCAATTCCAGATGTCATAAATTCATACAGGCAATGTTTGAATCAAAATGATGAGTTTCAAAACTGCTACCTTTTCTATTTATAGCAAACACACATATTTGTAGTACTGACTGTCTCTGAGGTCACATTTAAGAGCAGAGGAAGGCATCAGGACCTCTGCCTTCTCTCAAGCAGCAGACAGATGATACTGTCTTACCGGACAACTCCTGCTTCAAGTCAGAGGTCACAAGCATAAAATAAACTTTACTGATGGCTCAGGGCAATGTCTTTGAGAATTCTCACTCGCTTCTCTCCATACTGTTTTCCAGGTCCAGCAACGCACTTTTGCCACCTCTGTTTTCAATAATGCCACAGTGATGGCACTACGTTCATATGTAAGTAAATAAATAAGGATTCTTTCACAAGGTACCTCCACTATTTGTAGTTCTTTACATAATTATAAAATGAAAAAAATCAAGATTAAAATCAAAATTAAAATTGGCTGAATTGTATGCATTTTTCTCATTCTGTGTATTGACAGAATATTCCAGAAAATTACCCAGAAATATTTTTTGTCAAATTATTTTTCTGTCACAAAAATAATGTACGTCAATTCATGCTTCTGTTTGATTTTGAGATTCACTGATCAATTTTATCTCATTTTACTTTCAATCTCACCCACTATCTTCTCTAGCAATGAGACTGAGTGTATCATCTTTGCATCTTTCCACCTTCCAAGGCATTATATTTCTTTCATGTTCTTTGAGAATAAAAAAAAGCCATTATCTTCCTTATACTGATCTTTTTTTTCCAACAATCTTGTAAGAAAGATTTAACATAAGAAGATTTAACATAACTTGTATCCAGTATATATTTCAATACATTCAGGCACAGTCAGATTTAAAGGAGCATCTGAAACATCAGTAATTGAAGTTTTATTACAGGGAAGAGTTCTGAAGTTGTTTATTTCTCTTCAACACTGTCTGGTGTAACCAAACAGTGGTTGGTTACACCACTGTAAGATTTTTTTACCAGAAGCAGAAAAAATTTTAAGACAGATTGGAACTGGACGATTTAAATATTTTATAGCATAAGGATTAGCATATATTTTTTTCATTGTTAAGGGAAAAAAAAAAGAAAGCAAAAAGAAAAAACTGCCTAAACTGAACATATTGAAAAATCTCAACCAACAGCATGAGTGGCAGAAATCTGTAAAGGCAGAGGCAATTTAAATAGTACAAAGGAAACTTTCAGAACTCTGGTAAAAAGGCCTCATAATTTATGAAACAATAAACAAACTTGTATAACATGTTCTGTATCATACACAAAATCCCTCAAGAACTGCTTCTTGGGAAAAACCATTATCAAATAAGTTTAAAAATGCACCAACCTAAAGAAACTGCATGCAACCCATACAATAAAAATGTCAGACTTCTTTCAAAATCTCTTATCCTCGAGACTCTAGTAACTTTTTTGAGTTCAAATATGGTAAGTATCACAGATTCTCAAAAATCAGTGTCATGCCACTGGCATGCTGAGACTGCTGTCCTTTCATGCTGACCGTGACCACCTCATTGGTTCTTCGTATTTTCCAGTTTGATTTTATTTACCTCTGGACTCCAGTTTTATACATGAAATGTGAGCCCTGAAGGGTAAGGACCCCAGGGACTCTTCTATTCGGGTTTTAAACGATGCCTAGTGCAAGTAGATTCCCTAGTTGCTGCCAGAGATTTTACAGTCACTCACGGTGCTGCAATAAACAGCGCAGTAACACAGCAGATTAAAGACTGCTCTTGTGCAGCTTTGTGTGAATGGGGACAGCAACATCGTGGCAACAGCGTTACCACAGGTAGTGAGGGCATATCTTAAAGAGAGAGTAACAAATTCAATAAACTCTTTCAAATAAGCAAAAATAAATGTTTCAGACATTGCAAGTTTGTGTATTCTTTTCTTATACTTGCCAAACCCAGTCCTTTGCATCCCTGGAATTCAACTCTCTACAGAGTATGGGAAACAGAAACCTTGTCAGGAATACAGGTTTTAGACACAAGGAAAAAGACACAAATTGCACTGTCAGACATGGGGAGAGACTGGAGTGTGGTGCGGGTGGGTTCAGACCCAGCCCTCAGGAACTGTACACTGCAGCTGGGATGTGCATGATCTGTTGGCCTTAGTGACCTTTATGTACTACAGAATCAGGAGCTCCTGCATGGGCACAGCTTGCTACCACAAAAGTTTCATAATACTTCCCAAATTATTTCTAAATCACATTAATTAAATGGAAAAAGAAAAAAAGGAAATAAAATCAAAGAACCATCCTATGAATTTATGAAGCCTGGTTTCCAAAGGATTTATGTTGTTGCTGATTTTTTAATTGCATTACAGTAAGGCTTTAGAGAAAAACCTCTAATATTTTATGTATGAAAAGAACCAACATAGGAAGGAAAAGCGATTAATTTGTAAGGAACTCAACCAGAAGAGAAATCCTTTCTGAGGATGAGGTATTCTGACATCCAATACAGCATTCATTTTAACAATTAGAGCATTCATGGTAGCTATTTTTACCTGGATCTTAGAACATCTAATAAAAATTGACATATAGCATTTTGGACATGTTGCTGATTGAGGAAGTACTGGTGTTTCTACCTTTCACCCAGAAGATTATTTTAACAAAATTTATGGAACTTAAAACATCTGAGACTTACCTCGAATCCATTGAAAACCTAAAAGGTAAGTATGTTTCTAGGAGGGCTAAAACAGAAGAAAATGAGCAAGCAAACACAGTGACATGGACCACTGTAAATCCAAACACACAGAAGTTAGGCAAAACTAGTACTAGCTAGGTTAGCTGCTTAATTTCATCCTTCATGCCTACATGTGATGATGACAGAATGGTAATTAAGCATGAGATCCCAACAAACTCCTGTCACACTGAATGTGGAGATTTGATTGCTTGTCACTGAATGAGAATCAATTTAACATTTTTTACTAACTTTAAAATACACTGTTATTTTTGCACACAATATGCTTTTATGTTTACAACCTAGGAATATGGTGACACAGCTACTGTGTCTATATTCTTTGCAAAAATTAAGATATGACAGTATGTCCCTAAGTATATTGTGACCTAGATTGAATTGTATTATAACAATTTTACGCACAGGAACTGAGATGAAGATTAAAACCAGAAACGGCTAAGGGTTGAAACTATCAAAAAATGCTGAAGTGCCTGGCAACAGAAGTTTTCAACATACCTCATGAGAGCATCCTGACTTCACCTATGCACCCTAAATACAGTAGATCAGTATACTGGCACACAGAGGGGCCTGTAAAAATCTAGATGCCTTGCCCAGCACCACACAGGAAGCCTTTGGCAGAGGCATGCAGCGATTCAGCTCTCTGGCAGAGCACTTGGCTGTCTTAGCATGACACTGTGCTTTTTTCTACAGTCTCCAATTCGTGCACCACATATTTTCCAACTTCCGCAATAAAAGAAGCAGATGTACTACAGACAACAGCCTCATTGCAGCTCTAATGTGTCCCCAGTACACAATTTGTCCTGTTCAAAGGAGAGAATGGAAAGCATTATGCAACAGATATTTAAAACCTATCATGCAATGTACACAAAATAACCACGCAACTAATCATGCAGAACTTTCTTCACCAGTGTATTAATTTTAAGAAGCACTTGGAATCCTAAAGTTAAATAAGCTTTTCTTCTATTTTTTTTCCTGTGATTTGTAGAACTATAAAATTAAAACAATCCAAAACTACCATCAATGGTTCTCATACACAAATGTAACAACCCGTTTCTCCTTCTTGAGACTAAGCTGATAAAAAAAAAATCTCTGGATTCTGTAGGAATATGCTCTCATGAGCTTTCATCCCTAACCTCCCATTCATCCCCACACCCCTGCTCTTTTCTTGATGTTTCTACTTCATGTTTTTCTCCTATTTCATTGACCAACTCCTGATTCTTATTTTCAAACATTTTTTGCCCTTTTTTCCTTCAAACATTCCAAACTGTTGCCTTCTTCTTTGTAGCTCTAACATCTACCCTTCACTTCAGTTTTATCTTCCTCTGTTTCCAGCAAAAACTTTCTGCTTTTCTCCCAGCATTTGTCGGCATGCTTTCTCCCTTGACATTCACTTTGAATGTCTCTGATCATTCCTCCTCATTCTTAACAATCTCCTTCATTTTGACTTGTCAGGATCCAGAGTGCTGGATGGAGGAGTGCATGGTGCACCAGAAGTATTTTCTTTGCTGGCTTCTCCCACTGGACAAATGGTTGGTTACTTCACAGCTGCCAATAGCAGATGAGAGTTCTTAAAGGCCTGTACCCTTTTTCCAGACAATTTAGAAAGAGAACTGTGAAGGGATACATAATAACCCCCTACAGAACAAGCACTGCCAATCTCTGACAGGTATTCTCTGAATACATGCAAGCATATACTTAAAATTTAGGCACATATAGATGAATTTGTACAAGGAAAGAAATTACACTAGTATGACCCTGACTTCAAACTTCATGTAATTTCAAAGCCATGACAGCTACTCTATGAAATTAATTTATTAATGGTTCAGGTGGACAAAAAAACCTAATTTAATTCTTGAAAACTGCTGAACTGCTTGATCAAATATTTTTCAGAAGGTTAAACTGAAACATATATCTCCCATGGAGAAATTATTCCCAAAGGTGTGGACAAATTGGAAAAGCATTCAAAACAGGTATCTAATGAAGAATGCCAAACAGTCACAGCTATGGAACACACTATCCCCTACAACTAGAAAACTATGTGTAATACGTTATTGATAGTATTACCTATCAAATAGAAAAAAGGTAGAAATTTACCATATTTTTCTTACCCATCATTAAGAAAAAACTTACTGTCAAGTAATTTAGGATTTATTAAGTTACATTTTCATATGATACAATGGAGGAATGCAATAAAAGGAAAGGCATTGTCTTGAAGCAAGCCACCAACAGTGCTTCACCTCTTCTAAAGAACTTGAAAGCAGTACAAAGTGTTGAATCTCCTAAAAGGAGTAACTGCAGATGAAAGCCATTAGTGTGCAAGGCGACAGCAGCCGGCATAGGAGATGAATGAGACCATCCTATTGATAAGGTCGCAATCGATCTGAGGCAGACTTTTTTAAATTAGTAAAATGTTGCAGCACTTTAGAAAGTGTCACCAACAGCTCTTCTCCATGAAAAATGCTCCAACTTGTCAGAAAACTGTAATTTATTATTTTAAACAAAAAAATTGCCTCATAGTGATAGAGTATCATCTGTGACTTTTGTTGGAAGTGAGCTTAATTTTCTGAAGATAATATTCAGATCTGTACTCGTAAGTTTCCTCTATAACTACTCTTAGAAAGATGTTCTTTAATAGTCATATGAACTGCAAGGATAGAGGTGAGGGTGGTGAGAGCCTGGCACAGGCTGGCCAGAGAAGCCATGGAAGCCTCACCCCTGGCAGTACTCAAGGCCAGGTTGGATGGGGATCTGAACAACATGGTCAAGTGAAAACTGTCCCATAGTGACAGGGTGCTCTTCAATGACCCTTCCAATCCTAACCATTCAATGACTCTTTGATACATTCAAATTCAAAATACACTAAAGATAATTATTTTTATACATATATATATATATACACATATATATATATATATGCATGTATGTATGTATGTGTGTGTGTGTGTATGCATGTAAAAAAGGTGATAGCCAACTTCAATTTCTTTAAAATAAGAAAAACTCCATAAGGAATGCTTAGAATGGCCTGGCCATCCAATCACTTCCAGTACTTTAGCACATAGGATGGAGAGCTGAAAACTGAAAAGGATCATGACCTCACGGAGCTTAAAACAAAAAAGTAGATGCTCATCCTCAGGGCCTTTCAAACAAAGGCTGTTCCTATGAGTTGCAAAGCACCCTTATCCTCCATTGTATGTCTCTATGCTCAGACCCTGGCAGGATCTGAAGTGTTGAGAGCAATATGGTAATGATGTTCACACAGCCACTGTGAAAAACCGGATCATTTGAGAAAGAGAAAAGCATAAAGGAATGGAATACTTTAGTTTTTTAATGCAAATTGACCTAACCTTTTCTCATAGACTTTAGAAAGAATTTTTCCCAAACACTACAGCTCCTGTTAAGCTGGTGCTTTTCAAGTTTCCTTTAAAAATATATTTTTGAACACCAAAGAAGGATGAAAATGCCAATGACCAAGGTCATACAAGGACACAGTTTCTGACTGAACCCAGGCACTATGACTGAATAAACTCCGATACATTAGTAGACATAAAAGCTGTGGTGCAAAGCATATATTCTGGAATAACAAAACGCAAACTGTTTACATGTGAAAGAGAGAATAAGCATTAAGTACAAAATGTATGTCTACTGTCCTAGCTGTATTTGAAATTCTCTCTTCCAAATGCTGAGACTTTTCAATTCTGCATCTAAGTTATTTAAGAAATAAACTCACTAAATCACAGGTCCTTAATTGTTGCCAGTCTCAACTGAGAAATGGCCTACAGCTGAGTCAATATAAGACCTGTTTATTAAGAGAGGAACAATTCAACAGTAAATAAAAGCAAAATGGGACAAGATTTTTCTTGAAAGCTTATAGTGTAATTACTGTTTTCAGGATACTTGATCTTTGAATAAATCCTTTAAAAAGGATAAAAATATCCATACAGCATGTGGCACGGGTACTGTTCATACTGTCAGATCAAGATATGCATATATGTGGAGCATACTTCATCTTAAAGCTAAAAGAATTTTAGATTGCATTAGGAAAAAGCACAGAATATACTGCTAGAATTGGTAACGGACAGTGTACTAAAACTAAACTAAGACTATAATTCTAACACAGCTTAATGTAAGGTAACAGCAACTGTAGGCTGATAAAATAAAAAAGCAATGAAATGGTAAATTTAGTAACAGTACCATTTACACAGCTACAGTGCATACTCTAAATACTTTGTTGAGTACTTTCAAAAGAGTAAGCAGTGACATTATTTAAATTTCATTATAAATACAAAATGTGTAAATAACACAAAATTTAGAATTCTTGTGTAAACAATTGGACTATGTCAGCATGACAGTACAGTATTTACTTCATCATGTCACAACTGGTTAGAAAATGCTATAGCCTGAATGGTAGCAGGCTGGGGTTAGAATAAACCTTCCTCTACAGATATGTTATTTCCTTTTTATATTCTTGTAAAGCATGTGACCCTAGTTATTCTTAGATGCAAGATTTATTTGTCTATTGGTCTGGTAAGCAAATAATATACTTAAGGACCTGAAATCCTCACTTTTAATTAGCATGGTATCTTCTTGTTTGAGAGTAATAAAAATGAACTATAACTACCGAACACTTCATGTGCAAGTATGTATTCTGCATGCAAGTCCTACACAATTAATTCTGGTGATGTTCTCTGTTGAGTGTCTTCTCACAGTCAAGAACAAATGAAGCTAGGCCCTACAAGGTCAAGTTAACAATTTCTAAAAGCAATAAATGTTTCTCAAATTCAGACACAACTCAAAAACTTTAAACTAAATGGTTTCAAGGGAACTATATGTTCCCTTAAAGTCAAGCAAATATTCAAATGACCAATCAAAAATATTTCCTACTGCAATTCTGTGAAAGAAAAAAAATCTTGGAATCAGCATGACAGACCTGCTACTTTAGTTCCCTCTTCAATTACAGGAGCCTGGTGTGGAAGACCTTAATCACAATAAAATGTCAAGTATACGGCATGAGGACATGTGAAGGATGTTTGCTCCATTGAGTCTTTCAATTTCAAAGAACTATCAGAATAATAGTAAACCCTGAAATTTACCATATAACCAGCAGCAATAATATGTATCAGTTTGGAAAAAACCTCTGCATTCATATGATAGTATACAAGTGCATATTTGATATAAATTATGTGTTTAAAATCTTGTAAGTTGCACTGCAAAATGCAGTGAAGGAACTAGGACACTTGACACCAAACTCAAATATTTTCCTCTTATCCACATGTCCCAGAATCATAATGGTTCCTTCTCACTCTTCTGATTCCATGAATCTTCAGCCCTTTCTGTACAGGGTCTCAAAATGCAGATGTTGCGAGCACCCAGTTGGTTTGCACCCAAGTTCCTTCCTGCATCTAAAGGATGCTCCAGACTACTGATGTCCTCACCCTACATTCCCATAATTACTACACTGCACAGACAAAGGATCCAGGTCTGCTATGATTAATTAACTGATGAGAAAAACTCATTCTAAAGAAGTATAAAACGCAGTGGACTCTTCCTGAGGCTCTGTGGCACAGAAGGAAGGAAGGAAGACAGGACCAGTCGCAATACTGTGACTACAAGAGCAGGGCTCAGGAGTGTGAATGCTCAGAATTCAGGCTGGATAACTTGCAGAGTGGCCTTGGGATGAATCCAACCACCACAAAGAGAAACTGGTCACCTGGGTGGAATCTCCTTTACAAAAGTCCTTTTCCTCTATTAGGGAAAATCTCAAATAGAACTTTTGTGAGCAATTTCTGATGGGACTTTGGAGCTCTTGAAGGATGCATGAAGACATTCTTGTAGGTCTTCACTATATGCTTCTCTTCCATCAGGATGAAAAGTATCTGCTTCCTCAGGATCCCACTACAGTGACTGGATGACAGCAAGTTGTCTAAGCATTTTTAGGGGGAAGATATAAGACTCTTAAAAAAAGAAAAAATTGTCTTAGGAAAATATCACATATGCATTTTGCCTCAAGAGATTATGGTTTATGAGTATTTGACATAGTTCACCTACTGACAAATAATAGCTTTTTCTGAGACTGTATGGGTTTTATCAATTGTCACCATTATCTTTACTTTTTGTACTTTTATAAATGTGCAGGATGTTAATTAAACTCATAAATAAGAGTAGTGAAAAAATCATTGCAGTAATTTCTGCAAATAGAAAACCACAAATTAAATTATTTAAAAAGTTAGGAAAAGAGTGCAGATTTTACCTTAAAAAACATTAAAAGCTAATTATTCTTTCTAATTAACAGAAATGCAGAGCACAGATAAAGCCTCTGAAGACAAGTCTTTCCTCAGGCATCAAAAGCTCTCTCTAAACACTGTGTACTGATGAACTATGTAACAAAAAGAGTGTTAGCTGTAGCTTTTCTGTTTTCTTGCACTGACATAAAGACGACAGAATATCTAAGTAATTGTTTACCACACAGTGTGAGGTTGCTTTGCTCCTTATTTCTTCATCCCTGCAAGCCTAGTAATATGACCTAAAAGACCTCAATTTACATAAAAATAAGGTACTACTGCTTTTACACAGGTAGCCCCAGTTGCAACTGTGCAGACAAGAGTTTTAAAACTCATAATCTCTTCTTAGGTGGATTTGGTCAGGGATGACTGGCTAATTGGGGGAAAACACATGAAAGCACCTCAAAATCCAATTAGCACTTCGGTGCAATTAAATAGCTTTGCTATTCTGTAGAGATACGGCTTTGATCTTGCACTGAAAAGTGTCCTTCCTTAAAGCTGATGTTTTGACTTTTTTCTCAGTAATTAGTGCTAATTGTAAAGCTATTCCTGACATGCTATAAACAGTATTTTGCTGCGTTTGACACAATGACCTTAAATCAGTGTTATCTTTTGTCTGTATTGTACTGGTTTATTATTGGCCTAGCTACTTGACTCATTATTAAATGCACAATATGTAAAACATGTTAGTCAGATGAAACAAATTACCTAGGTTTAAGAGCTTTTATGGATACCTTCACCTGTGATATTAAAACTTTGATTCCACTGAAACAGAGGAGACAATACACAATAACAATAAATTCCAATTACACTGATCTGCTCTTTCACTTTTTTATTTTCATTCTGAACTGGAAAAGATGAATTTCAATTTATGTCTGTTGTTTTTTTGTTTTCTGTTTTTTTCCCAGTCTACTCTAAGAAGCACACTGAATAATGAACTGATCAAATAATTCTTATTCCAGTTATCTTGACCACTATTCCCTCTAAGCTACACTTCTGCATTACTGACCTCCAAAAATAAGAGCTATTTATGTTTTGATCTCAAATGTAAACTTATGAACACAAACATATGAACTATTTTATGCACTAATATTACACCTGATAGGAAAAATGTCCCACTACTTTTTTTTTTTTTTGTTTCATTTTAAGGAATCTCTCACAAACACAGAACTTCAGAAGAAAAGAAAACAAAAGCACCCCTCTTTTCTTTTTCTTGGTTCCAGTTATTGCAAAGCAGTATTTTGATGAATATACTTATTCACATTTTAATTATGCTACAGCTGCGATGTTTAGATTAAAATATTTGTAAGAGATAAACACTTCTATTTAGATACAAGACAATTTTTTCTGAAAAATAGAACACCTTTTTGAAAAAATAGTTCCAGCCATCCTAAAGCATTTGCAAACATGTCAGTGATTTTTATTGTTTTTTTGTTGCTATCTAGCTGTCAGAAAAGCAACTGTTGGTTTCTATTGTTTCTTCTTCTCCTTGTCTCTCTTAATTCTGCAATTCAAGAAATCACTACAATACAGAAAACATTACTTTGAAGTCCACCTGACTCAGGCCAAGAATTCAAAACAGATCTTCTTACACTCTCAGATAGTAACTTGAACATTCCCATACATACAATATTCAATGTATTATCTTTCCCCATTTTCCCTAGTGGGATTCGATTTGTATAAAATGCTTACACACTAAGAATGTGTTTAGCTAGCTGTGAAAAATAGTGACTAATCTTAAAGGAGTAAGGAATCCAGCTTTGGGATATAAGGCAGAAGCTTTTTATGTCTTTCACACAGAGGAACCAATGTACAACAACAGAGCATATAACAAATTTTGTATTTCATTTTCTTAACCTTATTAATTAAAAAAAATACTATTTTTGTCTTTTCTATGGAGGAGTTGAAAAAAATATCAATTAATTCATAATTAAACTCAAAGAGCATGTGTTGAAAGTCAGGAGGATTGTGAATCTCAACATCAATTCCATTACTCTTCTCAGTTTACCACAATCCTTTGACCTGTTATTCTCGATGTCCTTAAGACAAATTTCACCCTACTGTGGTTATCAACTTGTTATGCTACTGAGATTTCAGTTGTGGCAATCCATATTTGCATCAACAACTAGCTGAGGCCAAAGTAGGTGTGCTTTGTGATGGCATCAAGTGTCACACTGTTAAGTGCCACTGAACAGAATCAGAGGAAGACACACTTCAAAGTCAACCAGGTAATTTTACTGTTGTTCCCACTAAATAATTCTACACAGACCACAAAACTTAATGTTTTAGTAATATAGTTAAACATACAAACCTCAGGCAAGGGGATCAATATTTTAATGATCTGTTTTCAGGGTTGAAAAAACAATTATAAGATCTGCTAGATTTTGAGAAAAATATTTATGTTAGCTCAGAAACATTTTTTTCCATCTACAAGCTTTGAACAAGTGACTGAACAGTCAGCTAAACATTTATCCTGAAAAAGAAAAGACAAAGCATTTTATACTGAGGTTACTCACAAAAAAGGCAGATCATATTAAGGCCTAATCCTGCACTTTCTGACGTCAATGAGATTCTTGCCATGGGCCTCAATGGGAAAGAAGAGGGCCATTAAAATATAATTTTACTTTTAGTCAGTCTTAATTATACAATAATGGAATGATTCATTCAATTGTTTGATTCATAACATTTTAGCATTTCTAAACATGATTAAAACAGCTTTGAGATACTAATTAAATTTTAGGGACATCTTTTAAAATAACATTTACCTATTAACTCTAGTAACAAGCATTAGAACTAAACCTAAATGGCACACATTCGGTTTGGAAACTAAAGATGCGTCACTACTAATGACATATACGTTATACCACTGTTCTAAAAAACCAAATGCTTTGATAAAGATGAGGCTGCCAGCAGTGCACTCCATCCCATTAGTTTCCACTTCCTGCCATGCCCTCACCTTCTTGCCTTTTTAGCACCTTGTAGCAAACTTCTAAATGGCAAGCACTGAGACTATGTCCAAATTGTAGCATTAGAAATTTCTCACAAATATGAAGAGAAGAAGGAAGCTCTCTCTTTTCCCAGTGTTATTACCCAGTCCAGGTAATTACACCATTAATTATGTTTGATGACCAGAAAGCACTTTGCAAAACATCTCTCTGAAATACTCATCTCAAGATTAGTTAACTCTACTGACATGCTGACTTGCAAGGTTGATAATCAGCCACAAACAAAATTTTTGCCTGCTAACAACACCAGAAATTAGTCTTCACTATTTTCCTCACTCTCAGTCCTCTCACTGACTATAGTCAAAATGGATTCAAAATAGGTACTGCCATGTAACAAAAGAATGTGAAACGTTCTCCAATTAGGCAGACCTCTTATTAGATAGATGGCACATAATCTTCATAATCTTGGTATAAATGGCTAAAAATAAAATGATTATAAATTGATATTATGCAATCTAGTGCATTAAATTGAATTGATAACTCGCATTTACTCTGGAGCCTTTACCAAAATCTAACACAACAAAAAAATGTAAGGAATAAGACTTTTTTCCTAGTTGAGTGGCAGTCCAAGCAGGTCTAAGAAGACCCAAATAGATCTTGGTAGCCAAGAGATTCTCAGAGGAAGAGTGAAAACACCAGTGGTATTCAGCAAAAACTGTAACAAGGCTCTGCAGTACACAGGAGGATAAGGTCCTTGCTGGGACCTACAGAGGGGTGCTCTGAAGAAGGGGCTACACCAACTCAACCCCACTTTTGTCACAAAGCTGATAGGTACTAACTCATTAGATTAGCAATAACTGACCAAATACTGTGAAATGCTTAATGCTATGATATCTAAATACCATAGAAAATTCTGTAATACTACTGGAATCTTGAAAAATGGTAGAAAAAGCCACATACTGCCCAGAAAATATCATAAAATTGAATTGCTATTTAATTAATGAGTAACATGTGAATGCCAAGAACCAAACACAAGTAATGTGGGTTATAAAGATGTTCAATAGCCTCTTCCTGTATTGCACCAGAACTTTCAAAAATGTTGTAACACTGCATTTTAAATCTCAAAGTCAGACTTTTTTAAGCCTTAGAAGTCAGATCTTTCTAAATTGCCAAGTGGGATGCACACTGCAGTCTGCCAACTTTTGCATATCCCAAAATTGATGATCAAGCAAGCTACAGTCTCCTAAGAAACCTAGGAAATAGTTTAAAGATGAAGCTTTTATCTGTGAAAACAATCTTCAATTCTTTAATTAAAAGTCTGGCTGTAATCAGTCACCTATCCTACCTACATGGACAATGGGTTTAGCAAGCAGCCTTCTCAGGCTGAGCACTCCCTAAACATTGAATCGTATTTTTAAAGAAATATTTCAAGGCAAAATACAGAAGGCTGTTCACCATATAGTTACTTGGAAAGCGTAAGAAAATGACATAAAAAGGAGATGTATTTAAATATCTGCATTTAAATATGCCTGGGGAGAAAGAAAGAAAGAAAAGTTGCCCAACAAACACCAGAGTACGTACTTCTGCCAGAAAGAAAAGGGAAGATACTGTATTTTAAGCATCTATAACTATCTTGTAATGTTCTGGCATTACAGCACCACAGTTACAGCTCAGACATGTTTCACAAACAGACTTCTACTTTTTACTTAACTACTTCCTCATTAAAAAAACCCCTCCATATATAAAAATAAATGCACTGTGCCACTCTTGAAAAGCTAAGGAATGTCAGGCACCACCTTATTAACATTTACAAAAGGAAAACATGATGGAAACATGAGGGAATAAAGAAACTCTCCCCTTTCCTCATATTGCACATTCCTTCCTGTACTAACTCAAAAGCTATGGAAAGTATTTTAGAAAGTAAGAGTTTAAGATCTGTTTTGCCATGTTTTTAGTCCTACTATTTGGTATTCATTATCTTTTCGTACCTGTGGCAATAGGTAGGCAGTGAACTGTGAATGCTGCCATAGCTAGAGATTAAAGAATTTCAGTGTGTTTGGACTGTTAGTGTGATCCATGTTTTGATAAGCACTTTTATGCATTCCATGCATTCACAGCAGTTTTATTTAACAGCACCAAAAATGAAATGTTGCTTTTGTACATTTAAGTTGCATTCCTGATTTCTAGGCAAATGGTGCATAATACAAATCACAGGTATAAAAACTTAGAAAATATGACACATGTCATATTCTAACTTAAAAATATAAAAAAAAGCTATGTTTTTGCTAAGTCATTTACTTATTTAAATGAATTTCTGATGACAGAGGATACAACCTTGTTTAATAAAGGGAATGACCAGTTACACAAATAGGCTTGTCCCACATTTTAACTCCCTCATAGCGTTTTTACATACCTATCTGGCTACCAAGCTGTGAACTAAATCTCTACCCAGGAGGAATAAAAACCTTTTCCTAATGAAGGGCTTTAAATCCAAACATATTGATGCTTCTTGGCCACACTTCCTAACTCCAGAACCACATGGTAGTACCTGATCCTCAGCACTCTCATTGCATGTCCCTTTAAAAGTAGGAGGGTGACAAATTCATGCTGCTCTATCTCCAGGTCCTAGTTCAAGATAGGGGCTTGCTGGGAGTAAGAAAAACTGAACCAACATAGTGACATATAGTCTTCTGTATTCAAACTACAGGTTACAAAGTAACATATTATATGAAGCTTCTCTTTCAGGTTCAAAATTGTGTTAAATAAAACTTGAGGGCATTATACCAGGATAATTTATTTTCCTACAACATGTGCCAGAAAGAATATTACAAGAGACTACACTTTTCACCTGCTGGATTTTATTTTAAAACAAAGAAGCTTAACCAAGCAGTCCATTATAAAACTTTGAGGAATGAAAATAAAATGTAATTCAAAGCCACATTTTCATCTTTTGACAGCTGGCTGAAGAGCACATACTCAATACATACAAATTTACCTCCACCTTTATTTTATCTATTTGGTTGCCTTTAATACCTGAATTATCTAAGACACTAACATTTATGGAAACAAGAAAGTAGTGGCATGTTAATGCACAAATTTGTGTGGATTTGCTTTAATGCAAAACAATTGCAGAGTCATTTCTCAGCTATGGTGTGGTCTAACACATACTCTTCCGCATGTTTTTCAAGCCACTCTAAAGAAAGTAGAGTATGATGACAACATTATATTTTATGGTATTTGGTGTCCACTTGAGAGACAAGAATCTCACAGTGGAGGTATCATTAGTTAAACAGCAACCTTTTTCTTTATGTTTTTGTAAATGTATGTTTGATTTTACAGTTCTAAAGGCCCTTGGTCCACATTTAAGCATCAGAAATATTGCTATGAACTTTAGTAAGTTCTAATGAAGTGATAAATGTTTTAACAGAAATCCAAAGTTCACAGAAGTATTTGCTATACACCATATTTATTTCTACAACCAGAAAGTCTTTTGAAATCACTAGGTTCACCCACCTCAGTTTATTTCTAATTGCTAGCCTACTGATGGACCCTGCAGACAACACTTCTGTAAGTGGATCTTAATTACCATGTGTACTGATGATAATGTCAGTCAGAAACAGACCACAATCCATCTTCCTATCATATTTAATGGATTTCTAGAAAACAGCCTAAATGTACAGAACAGGTGATGAATTATACTAATGCCCTGCATAGCCTTTCCAGTTTAACTTCTGTCATATTTCCATTATAAAATGTCTTCACTTTCTACATGCATCAGGCATAAATTATTAGATGTATAATTTGTGAATGTTAGCTTTTAAATAATAAGCACCTAGAACATCCTGACATGAGATAGAGTAACAAGCAGTATTAATGTGAGAAGGATGAATTTTAAAACTGCTCTAAAGACCTAGTAGCTCCTGACCTAATCATTAAGCTGCCAGGCAGAAATCCTTACAAGAGCATGTATTTTTCAAGAAGTACCTCCATCTTGATGTTGACATTCTTTAGATTCACTAGACATCTTTCTATCTTCCTTGCATAACAATTTTCTCCCTGTTTTTGATGTAAGGAGATTAATAAACTCAAATACAGGACTGAAGCTAAGCTGAGGTTCCACACCTAAAGCCAGATTCTGCAGAAAATGAGTATCATCAGATGTGCTAAAGAATCTGCAATTTTTAACATTTTAGGATATACACATCCTTTGAAATAGATGGGGCCATACCTATTTATCTCAGTTTTAAGCATATTCATGAGAAAGAAAATTAAAATCTATAAAAAATTCTAATAACCTGTAACATTAAATTTTAGTGAGAAAGAATCAAGAGGGAAACAAAGTGAAACAATCCAAACAAAAGGCCCACTGCTGTAGTTTAGCAGACTCAGCCTTAGGACACTTAAGAATTTGTCTTGAATTCTGGCATTTATGTATCATGGGATATATATCAAGTCAGTTGAGTGTTCTCTATTATTTGAAACTCAAATCTTGGTTAATTAATAAACAATAAAAATAAAAAGGTCATGTTAACACTTCTGACTCAGCTTGCCTAGTTAGCACATGTCCCTTGCAAAACAGGTTATACATGCAACAGTTAGAATCATATGAAAATACTGCATCTTCATTACTGCAGAGGTAATTTTTACAGAACAAGATGCTGGAAAAAAAGTACTAGGATGCTAACCATACTAAAAACCCAAAGTACCATGTTTTCTTCAATTTAGGTCCATACCCATTTCAGACTGCACTGTCACAGAAATAGTCCCAACCAAAACAGGTATGTGGTAGGAACTGGTAAATTAATCTTAAATATTCACTGTGATATATTGAAGATTGCACAACTGCTGTTAGTCTTTTTGTGAGACAATAAATGACAGTATTTAACACATAAAGGGTTTAGACCAGGACATGAAAAGCTGTAACTTTTCTCTCACTATACTGCCCTTCCTCCTTCATCCTAGAAAGATAATCAACCACGGAAGTAGAACAAATTAACTTTATTATGGAACCAGAACAAATTAACATGAAGAATATTATAACTCACTGTGCCATTACAGCAGGGGTAAAAACCAATTCCGTCTCAAGCAGTTTTGCAAACATCAGGTTTCTTGTTAACCACGTGGTCAATTTTAAATCAAAAGTGTCAAAAAGGAAATGACTAAAAAATAAACCGTTGCACCCCAGTTTCACATGAAACTAGGTCTATCCATGTGAAACAGGTTTATCACAAATTCTTGTGACAGCATAAAGATGACTGATAAACTTCAGTGACCAAACTAATTGAAAAAAAGATGCTTCAATCTTGTGATCAGATTTCTGTTTTTGAAAGATTGCTACACACCTCTGTAGCTGATATGTAAGGGTGTTCAGGGATGATGAGGCATTTGCTTTTGGCATTAGCCTGTAATGGCACATTGCCAGCTGTCTCAAGAGAAGACTAAAAACCCAGTACATGAGGTACAGACAGGGTAGCTATTCTTGGGTTGCCTTGGAGAACAGTCTGACTGACTGCTCTGAAGTCATGTCATTCCATGATAAGTTTTTGACTGTCCTAGCAAACATCACAGTTTGGTCTCCAAAGCTTTCTTCCTTTTCACATCACCAATAACACACTGATGTGGTAAACAGCACTATTTAATGTGTTATATTTTATTGACATATCAACTTTTTCAGGTTTATAGAAAATCAATTGGTATTATACATCATTCATTTCAAAAAAGTAGATTGCTAGCAAGGTTAAAGTGAAATGTTATTTCTACAGCTTCTAAGGTATTATTGAAAAACCTACACTGTATGTACACATCACTCCTATTTCCATATAAGAAAACTCCAGCAAAATGAACTGCACTGAGGATATGTACGGACCGCCTGTATAATTAAAACCTATACAACTGACATCAATAGTATTAGCAGTACATACAAAGTTACTGGTAAAGCTGGTCAAATGTACACACCAAAATGCAAATCTATTTCACACAAAACCTACTAGAACCAGAATTGACAGGATGTTCTCTACAGAACCCCTAGATATGGTTTTGCAGTAACTTTGGTGCTGAGCAGCTATTTGTGTACAGTTAACTTGTGCATTTTACTTGTTTGCTCATAAGTTGCTTATTTAAATATTCCTCTTGCTTCCTAGTTCTTTTAGCATATTCTCCTGATCTTTCCCCACAGCAACAAACCAATGTAAGTAGTATTCATAAAAATGATTTTGATATTTTTCAATATATCCTACAGGAGAAAATAAAAGCTATCTCTCAAATGGAGGAATATAGCAACTCAAATAGATGATCTGCATGAGATACAATCAGAATAAAAGGAAATATATAGTGGGATGGGTTGGTTGTCTTGTTTAAAGATGATACAAACAGACAAAAAGGAGAATTTTACTTTGCATAAGGATGCATGGGTAGAGGTACATATGTATGTATGTGTGCATGATCACTACGACAAAATATTCAAAGACAGCTGCAAAAAAAGATTTTAGGATGCTGCAGAAAGCAAGCCATGGGGTGACTGCATTTAGTGTGCATGCTTGCATGGGTGGGAGGGGAAAGCTTTACCTAGTTCATATTTATTTTTATTCTAACAATGTTGTTAGACATTATTTGTAAGGGATGACTTTGACATCTTTGCAAAGCTGTATTCCAGTTATGGCTGCCACAATAAAATACCTATATATAGAAATTATGAACAGAGTAAATTTATAGAGAATATTTGGTAAGATCTGCATTGAAAACTCTATCACAAAAACCCCAACCTGTCACACATCAAAACCAATACTCAATGAAATAAAAACTAATAAAAAATAATGTGTCTTCTACTCAGTTCAAGACAACTAAGCACAGGCATCTATGTTTTTATCTTTGCTTATTAACTCCATTTCCTTGTAACTCAGATAACATCATTATTTGAAAACATATGCATCAATAATTGCTCTAGGCCACATGCCACATTTCTTTGTTTTCTGACCCAAGAAGTAAATGCTTCTATTACCTGGCCAGTGTTTGGGTTGCATCTTATAATAGAACATATTATAATGCAAAAAAAAGTCATAAGGAGATAAATTATCTGGAGCTTTGAACATAACTTTTTCAGGTATTCTTACTTTAGGGCTATTAACAAACACCACCAATAAATAAAGAAGCACCACACTTAACAAGTAATATTCTTGCATCTAGCAAATGCAAACATTAATTTCAGATAGTAGATAAATTGCATTTAAACCTATCTCTTTTCATAGCAGCTGCTACTTCTCTGTTTTCCTGAACGAGAATGCTCTCCTGATCTCTGTCTGCAGCAAACAAAAGTAGGACTCCTAATGCTGGTTTGTGAACCCAGTGCATGAAGACATTTAGCTTTAATTTTTTTTTTCAACTGCTAGAAAATCCCGAAAACAGCTTGTTTTCTTCAATGCCAGATAAATTGCTACCTCAGTACAAATCATTTATTTGTAAGAAAAATGTTTCCTGCAATACTAGAAATTGGTCTTTTTCCTTGCTAGCTCAACAAGCACTTTTCTACTTCTCTAAATCATAAGGTAGAAATCTGCTGAAGAATCACTGCATATCTGGAAAACTGTTGCACTCATTGAAGTATCTCATCCCAATTACTAGACTGCTTATTTGATAAAATCATCATCCCATTTCTCTATTTAATACATCTGTATTCCCTGGATATGAGATATTAAAGTGATGAAATTGAAACACTGCTGACCAGTTAAGTCACAATCCCATTTTAAAGCTTTGTTTACCCTAGCATATGCTGTGAAAGCTGATTGCAAAAAAAACCCCAAAAAACATCAAGGATAAAATAATGCTTAAAAAATTCTTCTAGTCATTTGAAATTAAAAAGTTAGAAAAACACTTCCTTTTGTATCCTTTTGTGTCCTCTCTTCCAGTGTTCAAGTAAACAGAAACATAAACCAGAAGTGTTAACTCTAAAAACTACTAAAATTCCAACCTCCAGAAGACTCATTATGTGCTACAACTAAGAGATGATAATAAACTGTTTCATTACATACAAAGAAGGTCAGACTGTTTTTATATGGTCCATGATATAGTGTTGATCCAGAAGGTGCAGGATAGCTCTACAATTCTTCTGGTTTGCCTACCCAGGAAAGCTATAGCAAAATAACTGAGGGTAAGAATTTAGTAATTGTACTTTATACTTCATTAGCTCCCTGAGTAGACAATTATCCTGCATCTCCAAATATCCATAACCAGTCTTGTCCCACACATAGAGAACACAAAGCATTTAAAGCTCCTTGAATAACTCATGGACAGTACCAGTAACACCAGAGGACATTATGCAAGTTACAAGATACATAAATAACCCCAAACGCGAAGCTTTTATCTTCTTTCTTTTTGCCAGAAAGAAGTAGAATAAAAATGAAAAGTGACAGCAGTCAGTTTTGGAATCTGCTTTTCCTAGCAGGTAACATGAATGAAAAGAGAATTCAAAAGCAGAGAAGTAAGGCAGATCATAGAATCACAGAATGCTTTGGGTTGGAAGGGACCCTAAAGATCAAATCATTCACACCCTACTTCCATGCATGGGAACACTAGACCAGATGTCTCAAAGCCCTGTCCAACCTGGCCTTGAACATTTCCAAGGGTGAGGAAGCCATCACTTCTCTAGCTAACCTGTGCCAGGCCTCACCACTCTTCCAGTAAAGAATTTCTTCCTAATATGTAATTTTAAACCCACTCTTGTTCAATTCAAAACCATTACTCTTTGTACTCTCACTAATGCCCTTCCACACCTCCCCCTGTTGCTCTGTAACCTCTCTTAAGGTAATGAAAGGCTACTAGTAAGTCTGAATAATCCCAGCACTTTTAGGCTGTCTTCCTAGGAGAGGTGCTCAGACTGAACATCTAGATGGCTTCTTCTAGACTCGCTATCTAGACTATTCTAGACTCTATCCTTCTCAGTTTGGAGGCAGCTCTGCAGGTGGGATCACACTGGAGTGGGGCAGAGGGGCAGAATCCCCTTCCTCCCCTGCTGCCCACAGAGCCCTGGATGCAGCCCAATAGGGCTGTGAGCCCAGCTGCCCATTCATGTTGAGCTCCTCATCCACCAACAACCCAAGTCCTTCTTCCCAGAGCTGCTCTCGATCCATTCTCTGCCCAGCCTGTGATTTATGTTGTACTTGGAATTGTCCTGACCCAGGTGCAGGACCTTGCACTTGGCTCTGTGGAACTTGATGAGATCCACACAGGCCCCTCTCAGGCCTGTCAAGGTGCCTCTGGGTGATATCCCCTGCCTGCAGTGTGTCCATCACACCACACAGATTGGTGTTGTCAGCACATTTGCTGAGGGTGCTCTGATCCCACTGCCTGTGTCACTGACAAAGGTGTTCAGCAGGGCCAGTCCAAACACTGGCCCTGATGACCACCAAGTCTCCACCTGGTGTCATTGACCACAACCCTTTAAGTGCAACCATCCAGACAATTCCTTATTCCCCAAGTGGTCCATCCATCAAATACTGATGCTGCAGCACAATTCAATTTTTTCTATCATGTAATATGTTCTATATCTCCTCCTCCTCCCCCGTTCCCTCCTCCATCATTCTTTAAATACCTTTTTCTTTTTCAAAATTTTGCTCTCAGTTTCTGCTCTTATTTCTCCACATTACTTGATCACACACTTCTGACTTACTCTGGTATACAAAGCCAAAATCATTCTCAACAGAGACAGCAAGCTTAATTTTATCTTTCATAAATTCTTTTAGTAGACAATTATTCTGCATCTCAAAACATGCATAATTTGTCCTTCCTACCAGAGGCAATAAGCAATCTAGGAAATGGCATTACCCACATGAAGAAAGGCTGAGGAGGAATCAAACATAGCAATAGTGGGCAGAAACAATAGCCTGACTAAAAAATACTCAGTGCAAGACTAAAAGACTAGAAACAGAAAAATATTTTACTTTACAGAGACAACCATGAAATCATGGCAGGCAGGCTTGGATTTTTATTCCAAGGCAGATGGAACTTCAAAACTGTACTACCACTGCAGTATAGAAGAAGATATAAAGATCTGAAGAAGATGAATTTTCAGGTTCTTCAAATCCCATCACTTAAAGCAAACTTACCTTTCAAGTGTAAATATCATAAGAACTGATTTCATCATTGACTTTGTTACAAGTTTTCAGGAAGCCAAAGAGTTGCAAAAAGGAGGTGTCTTGGACTGACAATGCAGAATTTTGCATGAAATATCAGATGTCAGTTTTCAAGACAATAGAGAAACACTTAAGCAGCATGAATGACTGCCTTCATGCTTGCACAGTGAAGCCAATGTCTGCAACTATGAAAATAGTTAAATTTGTACATTTTTCATGTACAAAATACCATGGTCTTTCTCATGAAAACTGTCTGCTTCTTTTTATCATATGTTCTAACGCTTAGTTATTTTGCTGGCTGAGAGGGATTTGATAAGCTTCAAATGATTCTAGTCATCTATGATATCCAAATCCACAACCTCAGGAAGCCAATTTCTACAAAGCAGAAAAAATAAATCCTTCTCTCTGCTGCACCTATTTTCCTGGTGACTTCTCTCTGACTAATGCATTTGCAAAGCTTCTTACATTAGGCTGTGTCCATTTTTCTTTCTGAAGTTGTGACTCTGCAGGTCAGCTTGCCTAATTTGGAATCTAAAGTAGACATGTATTTCGTGCATAATTTTCCCTGTTTATTTGCTGCCAGACAGGTTGAGGCTTACCTCTGCCTAGAGGACAGAAAAGATGTCTCCTGGACCTTGATAGCCAAGGAATTATTTCTCAGGGTCCTTTCAATGAGGAGTTTTTCCTATTATTTCACATCTTCCTATAACAAGTTTTCTTTTGTTCATGAATCAAATTAGAAAGGAGCTTTATGTTCTCTATTTTAAGTATTGGAGTAACAGATCAATTTGTGAACTTTTTGGATCACATAATTTTTGTATCAATTTTTTAATTTTAATCTTTATTTCTCCTTTTAAATGTCACTCTTGATTACTTATAAGAACAATCCATACTTTCATAATTATACAAAATAGCTCCAAGAATCTTATGTACTTCTACCACAAATGCAGTTATTTTTCCCACCTAACTTAGTTTTATGTAATTTTAGCCTATGTTTTCTTCAGTAAGAACAATGAATTGGTGCCAAAGATTCTAGACAGAGCAACAAATATTGTGTCAATCAATATTGGTCTCTTGGTACTCAAATGCTATTTGTATAGACAGAAGCCTCTTAAAATGTCTGTTGGCTAATTCCATTTTAAATTGACAACTATGATACTCAAAAGAAGCTCACAAAACCAGTTCTCAAGTACTGTATGACACATACAATATTTCTGAAATCTGCTTAAAAGTTGGGTATCCTAGAGTTTGTACAGAACCCATAAGTACTGCATCTAATTTTAATCAGATTACTGATTTTGTAGTTACTAAATTCACATGTAAATATTTAAGCTAGAACTCCTCACCTCTTATTCTTTTGCTATTTGCAAAGAAAAGCAAACCCCACCTTCAGATGCATTCTGTCCTCATTACTGCAGCTGAAATATTTCCCTTGTTCTTTCTCTGAGAAGAAAGATGGAAAACAGGTACTTGGAAAAGATAAATATAAGTACCAAATACTGCAAGCTAAATTCAACACATAATTGGAGATGGAATGAACAACTTAGTTTTTTAAGTTTCTTTCCCATCATAAAGAAGTCACTTTGGAATAGGGACTTTTTTCTTCGGAATAAATTAAAATTGAGACCACAGGGCATATCTGAAGGAAAAAAAAAGGATTAAATCTGCAAAAGCTAAGACATTTTCTGCAAATTTGCAGGTAACAGTGGCAAACTACAGACACTGTAATGTGGAAGCAAAAACAATAAAACCAATGAAGAGAAGCGGACATTCTTGCTTTTCTATGTACTTGCTAAGCAAGAATGTGTAAACCTGATGCTTGTAATGCCACTTGAAATGGAAAATATAAATGGGTGTTTTATTGAAGCTCTCCCAATCTCAGAATATAAAGACACTAGAAATTCTTCATATCTGGACACATGAAATTACCTATTAAGGTTACAGAATCATTTAGGTTGGAAAGTCCAGACATTAACCCATCAGTGTCAGGTCCACCATTAACTCATGTCCCTGTGTGACACTTCTACATGTCTTTTAAATACTACCACTGCCCCGGGCAGCCTGTTCCAGTGCTTGACAACACTTCTGGCGACGAAATTCTACTTAGGAAGAAATCTCAACCTCTGGTGGCTCAACTCAACACTGTTTCCTGTTGTCTTGTCACTTGTTACTAGGGAGAGGAACCTGACCCTCACCTAGTTACAATATATTCTGTTTTAGAACACGATAACTCCTCCCCCATCCTTCTCCAGTCTGAGTACACCCAGCTCCCTCAACGGCTCCTCATGAGACTTGTGCTCCAGACCCTTCCCCAGCCCTGATGCCCTTCTCTGGACACATTCCAACCCCTCAATGTTCTTCTTATAGTTAGGAGCCCAGAACCTCACACAGAATTTGAGGTGGCCTCACTGGTGCCCAGCACTGCTCCTGCTGCCCCACTGTTGCTGATCTGAGCCAGGTGTCATTGGCCTTCTTGGCCACCTGGGCACAACTGGCTCATGTTCCACTGGTGTTGACCAGCACCCCCAGGTTTTCCACAGGAGAGCTCTCCGCCTACTTTTTCCCAGCCTGTATGGGGTTGTTGTGACCCAAGGGAGGTCCTGACAATTGACCATGTTGAACCTCAGACCACTGGCCTTGGACCATGGATCCCGCCTGTTGAGATCCCTCTGCAGAACCTTCCTGCCCTCCCACAGATCAAGAATGACTTAGAGGGCATTTGATCCCCTTGTTCAGATCACTGATAAAGAAATTAAGCACAACTGGCCACAATACTGAGCAAATCTAAAGGGCAAGCATAACTAAAGACAATGTGAATGTAAATGGTCAACTCTACAACAGCCATGAAGAACAAAAAATATCAATGAAAAGTTCCTGACTTTGTGTAAATTTCTGACTCCGATATCCTACCACTTGCTGACAATTCACATCCCTGCAGTATAGTAAGAAGTTCCAGGGCTTCTTAACGTAGATCTGACTCTGAAACCTCTCTCCTAACTGACTAGAAACACTGATCACCTAAAGCATGCAATGAAAAGAAAAGCTTTAGAATATATGATGCACTGTCACAAAATGATGCCATTTTCTAGTACTTAGTCTCCATCTGGAAAAGGAAGAATTTAATCATAATAGAGGTAAGATTCATTTAAATGTTTAAATTTGGGGGCAAGAGGGTGTATTTACAAAAGAACTCTTTCATACAACATTACTGGCAGGAACAGAGAAGCTGAATGGTTTAGGAATTAACACTTCTGCACAGAGAACAAGAAAGATAAGAGTACATGCCTGTTGTGTATATTCTTCTCCCCAAGAAAAGGGTGGCCTGGGCAACCCCTAACTCCTCTGAAGACCCTCTCACAGCTCATAGTATTATAGTACTTCCACTCTAAAATCCATACCTGCTATTTCTCCTTTCCTGAGATAAAATTATCTATGGATAAAAAATCCATGCAATGCTTTCTATCCCAGGGATCCCATATTCTGTAATTTTTTTGAGTGCCTGACCTCAGAGTTCCCCATCTACCCCTGTCACAGCCCACATTCCTCTTACTGAAACTACATCCTAACTCCATGTGGGTCCGTCAAACTGTGGGAGTGACCAAACCCCTGGATCCCTCCTCTTAATTCCCAAAGGCCACCACCACCTATTATTAGGTGAGCCTGCTGTCTTACTTGGGCTCTCTGATAAAGTGGTTTGCTTATTAACTTTGGATGAGATTGAAAATACCTGCATTGCATTTTGAAAATACTAGGAAAGTGAAAAGAGGCCAGGGGTAGGAGAGAAGGCATCTACAGTAGCATTCCTCATACAAAGTGACTTATTTCAGCAATACATATCCAAAATTTGCAACAGTCAGAGTTAACACTTGAATTTTTAATTTTTCTCCAAGCATTATGAAATATAACAGTGATGGCTGCTGTCTCCAAAACAGATCAAGGTTGCCTCAAGACTATCAAGAGAGTTGAAAGGTAGTATAAACTGTGTATTCAGCATTGAAGAATCTGAAAATGTTTTACATAATCAATTAAAACTTTGAAAAGAAGAGAGAAAACATTTTATGAGTTCCTAAACTGATCAAGGTTCCAGCTGACAGCAAAAAATCCAAGGATTTTTTCCCTAAACTGTAGCTGCACATGTTATTGCTTTGACTGATTGGTTTATTTTGAGTTCTTTTGCTTTTATTCCCATACATCTAAAGCTGCTTTTATTCCCTATGTGATATCAGCAGATCTTCAAGATAAGTCTATGTCAGAAAAAAAAAAACCACAACAAAAAACCAACAAGGCTTTCCATCTTTACAATCTGATGTGCACCTACTCCCATTCAACAAAAGACCTGTCAGTAGCTCCATTATCAAGTACAGTAATAAGCTTAACTTCTGTGTGCAGTTCTAAGCCACTTCCCATAGGAACTACACAAATGCTGCTTTGTTAAATTCTGATTCAAGATTATGGACTTTTTATCTGCAAACTGCAAGGTGCTGCAAAATCTCTAGTACTGGAATCTTTGGTAATCAGAAGAGTGACAATATACAAAGTTGCAACTGTGATGATTAGAGCATCATAAGCATCTTACATGAAGAACGGAGCAGAGATGTGTAGCTAGGTAATTTCACCCACCTAAAGGAAGAGCTTTGTGTACGCATGCTAAAAAAGTATTACACAGTTTCTGTATTTTATCTGAAACAATCTTTCCATAAAATCCATATAATTAATACATCTCCGTGAACTGGGGAACTCTGTTCTTGTGGGACAGGTTGTAGGTTGTATCTTCAGACCACACAGCTTTCAGATTGAGCTTTAATTTTTATTTATTTTTACAATAAATAATTGTAAATTTTGGGTAGACGTCTCAGTGAGGAGATTCAGGCACTTCGTAAATTTGAAAAAGGTTTTGCGCATTTCATATATACGTGCTCAGTATTGTTTACAATTCAAATGTTTTTATTTCTTTGTTTGGCACGAGCAACAAAGTATTTAAAATTGCATGAACAGAGGTAAATGTAAGAGGGTACACCTAATTTATACAGTCCATTTCCTTTCCATTAGAGACCTCCCTCTTCCTAAAAATCAAATTAAATCATAATATGCATTAGCAGAAAGTAATCAAATTGTACTTTATTTTACTAGAAAGACTACATTGTTGACCTTTTTATTTTGATTAAAAATAACAGGAATGCATGCAAACTTTACCAGTACTGTATCTGACTTATGAAATGCTCAGCTGTATTAGAAGTCAAATATGAAAAAAAAAATTATTTATACTGCTATCTAATCTTTTTCCTTCCACTTAAAGACACCCTTGTAAGATGTGTGCTATGTCTGCACTCTAAAGGCATTTCTTCAATTATGACTACATAAAAAACAAACATAATCCAAGGTGTTCGTGCATGTTTGTACCTGCATGTGCATGCTTTGATAACCAAATATATGTGCAAATACATAGCTAATGGCAAACCCCTCTACATAAGATCACAAAAAGGTATTGTGTACATATACACAAATACATACACAAAACCAGTGTATCTTCAGTCTATTTTACAAAACCTGTGCAAAACCTCACTGGTCATAAATCATAGCTTGTAAGAAAATATATATTGCAGAGGGAGTAGTAACCTCAATGAATTAGGTTTCTTTCAGTTTGCAGTTTCTATTAAAGCGTACATGTATATTTATTGATTAAAGGACAGACTAAATTTCTTCTTTCCTTCTTTTTTCTTAGCAGTTACATTTGATCAGAATGGTTTCTTAATCCTCCTCCTTTAATTATATGACAAGAACACAGCATGGTAGAAAAAACAAGTTCTGTTTACAAAGAATTGTTGAACTACATCTAGGAAAAATAAGAACTGATATGCCCTTAAACTACAGAAAAGAAACAAAGAGATCATCAAGGTAGCCAAAGTGAAATTAGTGGGTGTTCTGTCTTCTTTCAGTAACATACACAAGCATCACTTCAGGGATTTACCAGTAAAAAATGGAGACTTCAAGATTTTGATCAAGTAGGTACTGTTTCATAGCTGCCAAAAGTATCCCCTAAATAAAGTGGGTCTTTTTCATTGAAATTCCATATCAACATGTTTTTCCACTTTCTTGGCATATACAGGAACAGTCCCAAGTGGGCACAAATAAAAGAAGTCCCTCATGAGTCATGACAGTACATGGCCTCAAAGAACTACTCGTAGGCTCCAGTGTCACCAAGCCCAACAGAAAACACACCCCCCACGGCAATTCTGACTAATGAATGTGATGTAACTAGAATGCATAAAGCAAAGAACAGGCAGCGAAATTTAGAATATGTTTCTGAGCTCATTTTTTTCTGAAAAACCCAGCTTTAAATACCTTTTCATTTATAGTGTCATCATTCTGCCTGGCCTATTCAAAATATTGAAGGATACCATGTTTCCAGTCAGCAGTTTCATGTTTCTCTGTCTGAGCCTCTAAAATGTAGATATGGCAGGGCCACTTTAGGACATCATTAGTTATGACTACAACTCCCCAAGGGTTTGAAAATAGCTTCCAATTGCTTAGAGTACTTCTGTCCCTCTTAAACATCAATCAAGAAAAACTGGTACACCAAGTCAGATAACAAAGTTTAATGGTGGTGAAAGAAATGAAAAAGAGGCAGGTACAGACTAACCATAAAGATTACATTCTACTGGTGTTTTCCATTTTGCTGGTAAAAATGGTACAAACCTATGCTTTTAGGGAAATAGCAGAGATTCAGATGAAAACTTAGAGGAACATAGGAGATGTACAATGCATATAATTTGGGATTTGGTGCACCAGACCAGCAACTGGTTATAGTTAATTATGCTATATTATCCTTTTATTAGGCAGCCACAGTTAAATGCTACAGTCTCCTTGATTCCACTTTTCATAATAGAGACGGTACCAGCAAAACTGGCAGGTTAGGATGATGGAGCACTTATTGCTGCTCAAATATTAATGAGTTTTCTTCATTGTGCCTGATTTCAAAACAAAATGAAAGGTAAAGAAATCATGTTTTACCAACATGAAAATGTACAAATATCCAAATAGCCAGAAAGACGTTTTACTTTTTTTCCCAATATCCGCTCATTGGTCTAAAACAAAGCTGTAGGCAATTAACACTGTCACTGATTTTTAATGACATTTCAATGTTAACTGCAAAAAGAAAACAAATCTAATTCATTCACAAGGCATGTTTTTTTTTCTCTAAATAATAAGTTAAAATGTAATGGTGAAACAAAATGCTCGAGGCCTAAGGAAAAATTCAGTATGATAAATATGCAGTATAAAAAGTTCCTAATAGGTGGAGTCATTGGATGACTAACCAAGAAATAGAAAGCTATTCCTATTTGCTAACACTTGTTAATAATATTTTTTTTAAGTTTCAGGTTTGTTTCACATGCAAAAATAACATACTTTTTCCCACAAATACAATACTGTGGTAAGATCTGAGTTGTATTGGTGGTTATGAAAAGGATGGAGTCAAATCTGACTCACAGCTCACCAAAAGATGTCACAAGGTCAATGACCACAGTGTAGCAAGTGAGATTTAGGTTGGGCATTAGAGGGGAAAAAACAAAAGTCTTTAGCATGTAAATGAAGCACTGATGAAATATCCAGAGACACATGGTGGAGCCTCTGTCCCTGGAGGTCTTTAAGTAATATCCAAGCAGAGCCACAGAGAGTGGACCTGATCAAGGGCTGGTGACATCCCCACTCTGGGTGCCTGCAGGACTGAGTGACTCAACACAGGTCTCCTTCAATCAAAATTTCAATGATTTATTGATTATATAAAATTAACAGTGTGGCTAATGCTCTCATGCAAGACCTAGACCTTTGAGAAACCCTTACAAACAATAAACAATGATGATTTAATTCTTGACTTTTTTTGTTTACTGGTTGCTCACTAAACTTCAGGACAGCAATTTTTTTCAATGAAATTGAGAAAATACTCCTGTTTAAGGTGAATTAATTCAAATACTCATAAAACAAGATGCTTTAATTAATTAGCTATTTGAGAGAACACACATTTTTAAGCGCAAATTCAACATTAGACAATTATTAGTTATGTAGACATACAGATTTAATCAAGGAACATACTTGATTTCATACTTGAAGCAGAGGGAGATGCTTTTACTATATCTTCATATTGAAATAATTTACACAAAATGCAATCTATAATTTCAGTGCTTTCAAAGTTTGGTAGTATGAAAAAAAAATTTACATTTTATCTTCATTCTAATATCCATACATAGCAAAATTACCATGTTCCTAGAGCTCCTGAGTTCACAAAAATAATTGAGTTGCATCATATATAGGATACATTCTATTAAAAAGAGTTTAAAAAACTACAATCAAACATTGACCAGCATACCTCTCCCCTCAAAAAAAAAAAAGTATTAATGTCTTCAGATAACTGAAAATATTGCTAAATTTGTACTCTGGATTATTATACCTAGATAATAACATTTAAACATTCCCATATTTATAGTCTTTTTAAAAGTATCTAAACTGGTTGACATCATGGAATATATTTCACTTACCTATTACAAAGTATGTAAAAATGAACAGAATATCCCAAAGCACACATTTTTTAGAATTTCAGATTTATTACAATTGTTTTCTTACACTATTCAAGAATTCTCTTTAACCATATTTATTCATTTCTCTTTGTGCTAACAATATTCCATATTACATTTTTGGACATATTTTCCTACTCTTCTGTATTAGGCATCTTGTAATTAGAAAAAATATTGTTCAGTATGCATAGCTAAAATTAAGGAATGAGGGCACCAAGCCAAAGAGAACTGCAAATAAAGCAATCTTGCTGTCTGAGTGTTCTGGAAAGATACTTGACATTTCAAAAGCTAAAATGATCCCACTTGACTTATGAGAAACTAAAATACATAATTTAAAAGCTACTTCGAGAAGAATTTTTTTATAGAAGACTCTTCAAATATTTGAAGTTGACCAAAACATAATTTTTATGTCAATTTATTAATTTTTGAAAGGACAATGATTACTTGATTATTTATGAAGTGAATCACATTCCCTCCACTGCTAACAGAACAGTTTCTACACTCCGTTCTATTCTGTGAAGACTTTACAGCCTACAAAGACAGCATGAACCTCTTTGTATAATTCATTCCAGATGCAAAAATCAAATACTTTTGTCATAATAAAGCTAACCCAGAATCCCAATTACAGGAATGCAGAGGGGAAGTGCCACTCATAACATTTTACTAAATAAATTTAAAAGTTTTTTGGATGCATCCTCAACTCTTAGACAAGTTGATAACAAGCCATGTTATTAAATTTTTTTATTACATATTTTGCTGTTGAGTTGTAATTCATGTTTCAAACTAATATGAATTAAGAATGATCCAGTCTGTATTACTTGATATTTCAGTATTTGGCAGATTCAATACTTATACATAACAGATCTATTAATGCGTATTCATAGTGAGACCTCAGAAATATGTCAAAAGGCAGATATGTAGTCAAGTTAGAATTTGTATACATATTCTCCTTCCAATTGTTAAAAACATTCAGACACTGAACTGTTTAAATTAAACATTTCATTTTTTAAAATTAAAAAATAAAGCTCTAAACCAGTATTTATAATATTGCTGTGGCAATAGCAATTTAGTTTGCTTTCTATTCTAGTCAACTCCACCAATATCTTAATCCCTATTTTTTCATACATTTAAAGAAAAACCCTTTTTCTAGGTATTCATTCCCTTAGCAAAATCCTACTGCAGAAGACTACAGAAATCATTACATTTTTTAAAACTTAGGCATTCAAAATAAATCCACTAGTGGTATGTCTACAAAGCACTTTATTTGAATTTTTCAAGGCAGGCAGATAGATTACAGTGAAAATTAGATTTTTCTTGACTAATTTGAGTAATACTGGAATCCAACAACACAGCAAGAGAATGTACAAAACAGAATGTGGAAAGGAAATTCTTCCACCATGAAATTAATGTTTTTAAAGATTTAACTTAGTTTGAGCAATTATGATGAAATGACTTCATTACTTGCTAAGTTTAAAGAACAGTTTTTATGTTTAAGAACTGTGAATGAGCTTCTCCCTTTTGGATGCCAGCTGAAGAAAACAGTAACTTTTATTTAGGCAACACTGTTAGAAACACACTAACTTTAAAAGGTAATTTTTAAAATATATTTTATAGTGCAGCAAAAAGGGGGGGATCATAAAACTGGCTTCTAGAATTTAGGAGAAATAAATTGCAACTGCAAATGATCAGTCCTTTTAAAATATGGTGCAACTCTCTACTTGTATGATAACAAATATCAACAAGACTTTTGTATCACAACCCATTGAATGGAAAAAGACCTGGCAATTTTTTTTTCTTCTTCTTTTTGAGTTCTGTTTCTCTCAGAGAAAAATACAAATACTGCTTTAAAATTTAGAATTATGAGAAGGAGTGTTGAATAATCCCCTCTGAGACTAATACTATGTTTATATTAATAATTTTAAATGTAGCAAATGTATGGATTTTTAAAAGTATATTGTTAATAGCTACTCAACAAGTATTGTGGTTTAGGTGCAAATTTTAAAGAAGTTCAGAAGTGCAATGAACTAAATATAAAACTGGATTATAGCAACAGTGTGTTAATGTGAGTTGTAACTGGTGTTTATCAGAAAATATTACATGTTTTAAATATTTAAATTAAATTATTCTATCCAAGCCAGAAATAAAAGTATGCTAAATAAAGTTTCACAATTGTTTTTGTTAAAAAAATCTACCACTGACTGCAAATCAAATGTTCTGTTAGAATTGGTATTCTTCCTTGCAGTGTGACATACCAGATACTGTTTGAAATGAAAGTAAAAAATGACAATACATTTTGTTGGTAGTCTTTGGAGGTGCAAAATCAAAATAAAAGAAAAAACCAAACCAACAACAATGATCCTAATGTTCATAATATGATCATAACTGCACAATTTACATGTAATCATTTATTTGCCCTTTAAATCAGTCTTGAGCTCCACAGGCAAGTGTTTAGGTATATTCTGCTGTGTGGTACTCACTGGAGAGGCACCCAGCACACTGGTTGTAATACAGGGATTAACACGGGCACTGGAGGAATAAAGCTGTATGTTACTTTTTTAGATCACACAAAACAAGAAAATACAACTAACACCAGAGAACAGAAGCCAGATCTTGAGTTAAATGGAAGTCTGATATTATATTAAAGTCTCCTAACACAGTAAATAAAGCAAGAACCTGAAAATGTATATCTGGTAGTACATGAAGAGGTTGTGGCCATTTCAACTTTTGTTGTATCAGAAATATATGTCTTGGAACTCAGAAATGAGGTGCATTTTTCCTAAGATTAACTTAAGCACTTCTCTCTGGTGATAAAATAGCACAAAATTAAACTTTCTATTATGACTGATAAACTGCTGCCAAATTTTTCACCAAAGACTTGAAATAACAATGCAAAGCACTAGGTTTCCCACAGAAAAGCTTAAATTAAAATAATAGTACCTGTGGGTCTCTCTACAAGACAAATCAAACCTGAAGTACAATGCATCTCTGTTTTCCACAGTCAGAACAAGCAACTGGGAACAAACTGAGTAGAAATCATAGGCTTCTGCTCTGTTCATCTTGACAATTCAAAAGTGCATCTATATCCAGCTTTCTCCATCTGGCTATTATAGCACATTATTTTTAAAGGTACAGGTTAAGGGGGACAACCCACCTTCCAGGATGACAAAAAATAGTTTGGAAGTTTGTCTCATCTCATTGCTCATACAGAAAATCCTTTATTATGTACCCTAGGACAAAGGATTTGCAATTGTCTATTATTTGAGAAATATGCTATTGCAGTAATTTATTTCACTGTATGGGTCTTGAAGATGCACAGTGGTATCTCAAATCAGCTTCTAAAGAAAACTGCGTGCCATTTTTGTGACATTGGGAATACTGATAAAACTTGCACAAAAAGAAAATTTGGGGGTTTTATAGTTATGAATTATATATGGCGCTGACAACATTGTTCAAGAGCTCTTTTCTGCTTCAGGGATTACTTTTTATAAGGTTTTAATTAGACTTTTCCTTATTAATGATTTCCACAGACAGGTGACTAAAGTTTTGTATTCACTCCTGAACATTCCTAAAAGTTCTGAACCAAACTGAAAAAAGATGTCCTCTGATAGGGTTTCATTCCCAAAACACATCAATACGCAGCTATCTTGCCTCACATTAACAAGTCTCTTGGTTTCAATGTCAACAGGATCCCCTATGGAAACAAAATTAGGTCTCAATATCTCCAAGAATCTATGTGAGCAACTACTCCAAACTAAAACAACAAAAAACCAAACAAGCTTTAAAATGTCCTTACAAAATCTCTACACTGTAATTTTTCATCCTAGCTGAAGGGAAATTTTCAGAGGTTTTGAAGCACGTAAAAAAACCCCAACTTCTCCCTTCATACTCCAACATAAACAGTAATGCTATTATAATGGAAGAACAGGCAGCATGTTATAATAAATACTGCTGGTTTGTTAAACTACATAAAACTCTGAAACTCATCTCTACTTCCAGGATAGGCTTTCAGTGATCCTCATAATTACAACGGTTTCTACAGAAATATATCCTTCAGGATTCAGAAAAAAATTAACATTTTAATGACAAAAGCAAATAAAACCCCTTTAGTAGCTGCTAGATTTTGTGAAAGGAAGTATCATTAATACATACAAGTGGGTACAGATTGCTTGCCACCTACTTACTCTTCGGCTAATTTAATTCTTACAGTCTACTCGAGTTAAAGTTGCAACCTATGCACTGAAAAAGAATACTAAAACCAAGCAAATAACCTCAAAATTTGGCGCTAAACATCAACAATCTGGCTGACTTACTTCAGTGAATTCAGGTTTCTGAATAACTAAAGAGAAAATGTTGTTGTGAAAAGAAAGAGGGAAAAGTTTATAAGAAAGTAACATATATGTATATATATATGTAGTAGATACTACTATGTACTGTAATATATTACCACCATTTTATAGAAGCACAAACATACATATATGCATAACACACACAACACCACTAAAGGAGGTAACAGAGGCCCTGATCCTTAAAAAATTATCTGTACATTTACCTACAAGCATAAACATGGTTGTCAGTGTGACCACTGCTTGCTCTCATTCCATCACTAAAAGAGTGCAAAAGAGAAAGAACCACAAACAGGAGAGGAATGAAAGAATTTAATAGGATGAAATATTTAAAATTCAGAAATGTGTTCACCACCTGTTCCATTCTGTCTATCCAAAAATGCTGCTCTTATCTCCCCAAAAATGCATTTGCCTTCTGAGTTACTTTGTACAGAAGACACAGTGTTTTAAAACTAGATTCAAAAAACCTAATATTAGGAAAGTTTTTGTGAGATCAAGCCTTAGACAGATTTGCTAATCCAAGTGAGAAGCGGATGTTAAACATTCTTTTTTGTGAAAATACCCATACTATGCTTATATTTTATGATTTACATGACAAATGCTAAATATTGGAGAGAAAATGCAAGAACTCCCAGTAGGACAGCCTGATCCCTTGATAATTAAAATATTTTATTTTAAAATAGAAAGCTTATGTATCCTAAGTATTTAAACATTAGAATTTAATAGTATCTAGGGAAACTACCATTGTTAGTGGTATCTCACTTCTGAGAAAAGCATCCATAATCCAGTTATGAAAAATAAGTGTAAGTTACAGTTATGTTTTTTTCTTGTGACAATTGGACTTGATTCAATATAAATGCTATCTTATTCCTCCAGACTTCTACTTGTAACAGCTATGCCTTATCTATAACATTTTAATATAAAACTATATAATTCCATTATGGTTTGTTGAAACTCATTTTTTTGCTTCAGCAAACACCCTCAGCAGAAGAAAAACCCTTAAAAAAACCCAAGGTGTCTTCACAGACACTAAATGCATCATTAAATGTTGAAAACAGGCAATATGAAAAAGGAATTTTAGAAAAGAAAAAGGCTACATATCTAGAGAGCTCTTTTTCAATACTTAGAATCCTAGAGTTTTCAGCAAAAGACCACAGTTCATCTCAGCTCCTTGCGCCAAGCATTTCTTCTGAAAAGCTTCGTGCAATTTCTTTACAGCTAGAAATAGAGACTTTTTAAGTTATGCAAAATTCAGACCTACTAGGTAATGGAAATTCTACAATACAACTATGAAGTTAACTGTCATCTTCTGCAGGTTACTCAACAGGCAACGTTGTGAGATAAATTTATTCCCTGCACTCTGCTAACCACACTCCTAGTAATAACTATTTAGGCACTTTGTTTCTTCGGAAAGTTCTTCAGTGATTTTATAAGGCACAGCTGTACAAAGTGCTGGATTTGAACACTTCTTTTCAAACATTTTTCACAGTTTACTTCTTTAGGTTTATTTTTTGGAGAGGTAGTGTTTCGATTTGCTTTTTTCCCTCCCCTGTGTTCTGTTAGTGGAAGTCTACCATTTAAAGCTTGAAATTATTTTCTGCACCTATAGAGGAAACACTGGTCTGACTGCTTTTCTAAAGTGGAAGTAAAGCATTAGACTTTTATCTTTCACTACTGAAAAGAATCTGGTTGTAAAGTAATTCTTAGTAAATATACACTTAGCATTACTGCAAGACCCTTAAAACGTCTACTCCTGTTTCACAGGCTAGTTTCATTGAATCTTTTCATCTTTGAACCCAAAATCTCACTTTTGTGTTTCAGAGTGCATAGCACTCTGGACTATTACAAACTTGATAAGTAATAATTTACTTAAAACAAATTCCCAGCACTAAGGATATCAATAAAACCCAGAATTAGAGCGTAAAATTGAAGAGACAGTTACACAATTCTGTGTGTGCTTGCTGCTCTAGCTCACCACTCAGCATCTTCACATCAACCTAATTCATTTGACACACAGTCTCCCCACAGTTGAGAAAATCCCGTTTCCTTACCAGCTCTTAGGAAAAGCTTAAATACAAAACCTGCCATGTTTAAGTAAAGTTAAGGTTGTGACACAAATCAACAAAAGGCAGGAAATTCAAAGATAATACTGACATTCCATGCTTAATTCATGATTCCCTAAGAAAAGGGGGAAACATCATGAGGAACTAATGTTTAGCTTTAACTTCACCCTGTCTGTGCTCTTGGGGAAATAGTTGTTTATCTCAAAGATTATAGTAATTCAGTCTGTCCTGACAGTCTAGATGTGTTCCAGTGATTATTTAGCATTTAAAAATGTGTTGGATGTAAAGAAACTTTTAAACTAGTTGTCAATGTTCTAGCATGCAACACTCCAACAGACATCATTAATTAGAAATACATTTGAGAAAATTATGCTAGACCTACAAACAGGTATAATAACATAATTTCTTTCAGAAGTAAACAAAACACATTTTTTTGTATATGAAAATACAAAATCATTCATTTTGGAATGTAACATTAAATAAAGAATGCTTTTTCGTGTCATCAGTTAACAGCTCTCAGCATGTATACATACTTCAATTCCTGTTTGAATCCTGATCTCTCTGTATACTACAAAGAATATTTTTCTGGTCAGAAAAATGTCAGAGAAAGGAATGCCACCAATGGATACATTATTAGAGTATAGCGGTTTTCATTTAATCTTTTAGGCTTCCAAATAAAATGTAGTTATTTTAGTGCACTTTAAAAATACTAATGACATTAAAAAACCATGTATGCCTGGTAGCTTTTTATACTATCTATCCTATGCAGAAATTAGGAAAACAAAAGAAGGAAATTAATAAAATGGCAAAGATTGCACTTCACAGCCTTCTCTAGAGGACATGAAATTACCTCACACATACATACCTTATTGAGTTATGCAATACAGTAATAACAGTTTTTGCTGTAATTATTTTCTTTATTTACTGAAGTTATTATTGATAAATTATTTTATCACATGGTTAAAATTTTTCCTGGAAATTAGCAATATTACATTTTTTTTCCCAGCTGAGTTACTAAGCAATTATGATCTTGTCCCAAACATCAAAATTCTGCTAACTTTCGTAGCATAAAAAACCTGCCACTGAACAGTTTCAAAGAGGGCTTTCAAAATCCTGCATCTGTACAAACCTGGTGTCAAGATTTTAATTACCAAAGCAAGGACAACTCTGTGTTTCACCCTCAGAATTATCAAAAACTAGAGCATGGTTGCACAGGACAATGTGCTCTCACCCAGTCACAGCCTCATAGAGCCTCAGACACTCTCTGATGGAGCCTGAAGAACTGCATGAGTGGTTAAGTCTTTGCAAGACACCACCTTAAAGGCTCCCTGAGAAGTCAGGTACATGCTCCTCAGCAGATTTCCTCCACTGAGGATATGAGGGCCTCAAAAGCCTCTGGAGAACTGCAGCTGCTCTTCTCCCTTTGAGAAGAGAGACAGATCCTTTGATAAAGGAGGTTCAAAAATGAACAGAGCTCACAACACTGTAAGGTGCTCACTTTTTAACTTACCAGCAATCAAATGTGAGAAAATCTTCTACTAAATTGCCAGAAAATAAATGAGATAAGGGTTAGGCTTGGCTCAACCGTACAACACTCTTGTTTACCTACTAAACATTCACTAAATATCACATTTTTAATCTACGGCAAAATCTTGACTTCCTTAGAAACCATAAATTATGCTTATAAATTCTACTTTGTTATGGTTTGTTTTGCATTTTCAGCTCATATTAAAAGCAGAATTTATTTGTCAGGTTGGCATGCTGAGACATGCTGAAGATTATAATGCTAATCAATTAGCCAATAATGTATCAAAAATCAGTATATCTCAGCTGTTTTACTGGATCCTTAATAGCACAAATAGTTGAGTTTTTAAGCAATTGTAAAGCTTAGTAGCAACAGTATCAACAGAAAATATTCTCAAATTCCCAGTAACTGAGTGCAATGATACTAAGTGACTGCAGATTACAACATGATAGTGACAGATGGGCCTAAGTATACAGAAGAGAAGCTGAGGTTGGATAGTGCTAATCAGCCAAATGCTACAATTATTTTCTACTCATTCATTCTCTGAAACACACCTGCCTTCTGTCTAGCTACGGACACTTCCTTTTCTCTCTCTTTATTCTTTCATAAGCAAGGTTTTCTTTCTCCTAGGTTTCTTTGCTTCAGTTTTTCAGTCGTTTCCCTACTTTTGGGAAAAATCATGTTTTCCTCTGAGTAACTGCAGTGAATGAAGGGTGAAATCAGTTTGAGAAATTATTGATCCTCAAGACATGGATTCCATTATGCCCATGATAACTCTTCCCACATGGGTTGTGAGTGTCAGAAGGGACAAGAGTCAGGCCTGTAGATCTGCAGTACAAAGACAGAAGAGACAGGTGTGCCTTCAGACCCTGTCCTGCACCTCTCACCCTTCAGCAGGGACAAGAAGCACCTTCATTATTATCACCTTGTGTTCTACAGACAATTTCCTTCCTTCCTTTCCTTTTGAATTTCCACACGACATTTCACAAATTCAGAAATTCATCTCAGACAAGTGGTGAGAAAATCCATTTTCAACTCTGACAATGTCTGTTCTGCCCATGGAAGTACAAACAACAGCAGACCAGAGGAAAGGGCAGTAAAGGCCTGTGTTCCCTCTCCTTTGCCATGCTCAAAGCTCTGCAGCTGCAGCAGCTGCATGGTGGCCTCATCTTCCAATACTGTGGATATAAGGTGAGCAGAACTCTGCAGAACAACATACGCTTGAATGCACAATACAAACCCCAGTGAAGTGTAGAATTTGAAAAGGAAAATACAAGAATGATTTTTGATTTTGTGACTACTGGAATGGTAATTTATCACTTTGACATAGTAATTCTTTATTAAAATCTAAGCAGTGTAAAGTTTAAAAAAAATCAGCAAGCCTGAAATGAAAATCTCAAATACACAGTTTGTAAATCCTACTGAAATTTAGGCATGTAAGTGGGAGATAGACATTTGAGAATCCGGCCCTATGGCAAAAATAAATGTCTTATTTAAGGTCAGTATCTTATTTCAAAAAGCAAAGCAGCCTTTCCAAACAAGCATTAGAATTTTTCCTATTCTAAATGAAAAATCTGTCCTTCTATGTGGCCTATCAGAGGGGACATTTAATTCGAAAATGCTCCTCTATTTTACCATAACAGCATTTTTAAAGGACCATCAAACTCATTCAAATTTTTTACAACAGATGATCAATCTACATTTTTGCTTGCTTAGTTATGCTTTTACAGCATCTAGAAACACATATATATTTTTTTATTTTCTCTCAAGTGTTCTCCTGGTCTCCAGGACTATTCAAAGGGATGCTACCCAGTCTGCCCAGTAACTGCCAATTCTATAAGGATACTTTGCAGCAAATACATACACTGAATTTCATACTCCCAACCACAGATATTTTTAAGCAAGTCAAACACTTTTTATAAATTTCCTATTTTTATGGGTAAAGGTTTTGAAAATTTTTATCTCTACATTTCCAATACTTTTGATAACAGTCCCTCCGAACTCCAGTTCAATCTTCACAAAAAATAAAGATATAGGTATATTACATACCATAGTCTGTGATCTTACAGGATACTAAATACAGTTCTTTCAGGTTCCGTCCCTCTCTGGCAATTACCTCCACACATCTGGAAGACACAGTAAAATTACTGTTATTAGGCAGTAAATCACTTTTAAATATCAAGAGTACAATCCACAGATAAAACATACTGTATCTCAGTTTCTTCATTTTGCAAATGGATCCATACATTTTACTGAAAATGAATATGGCTACATGTTTACACTACAGAAAAATATTATTTTAAATTGAATGCCTTTATATGGATATTCACCTAAGTCTCTGAATATGAGTTTTTCAAAATGTATACAGACAAGCACTTTGGAAAAATACACAAATGTGAATTCCCATTTCTTTATTATTTTGGCAAGTTTCTGTTGCAAATTTTAAGCTTTGACAGCTTTCTTTAAGGGAAGAACTATAAATGCACTGTAACAAGGACAAAATATAATAAATTGTAATTTTAAATTCATGTTTGTATTTCTTCAGTGATTACTGCATGAGTCAGCATTCATCAGGTCATGAAATGCTACAGATCATGGTGTTCTAACACATTGCTGGAGAAGCTTGTATAGATGAGAAAACAGCTCATTCACTTGCCTTATCATAACTGTGAAGAATATGCAATGAAACATAGAGGTTTTTATGTTATTCTTGCTGTTTGATTTTTGTAAGCAAGAAAATGAATATGAATTAATTAATGAAATTAAATAGGAGCTTATGATGTACCTGTAACCAAGCCTATATTACAATACTATGTTTCCAAGTCAGTAATCACAGAATCATAAAATACATTTTCAATCCTATTAATGTAGATCAGTTGTTTATTAGATCAGCTAGCACGACTATTGTGCTATTTTCTACATAGATACATTTTTAAAAGTGTATTTTACTAGATGAACAGATGATGAATTTCTTCTGATCCAATATATTCGACTTTAATTTTCAGGTCAATTACCCAATCACTTACTCTGACACTTAAATCAACCCTTGAACATTACAAAAAATTAATTTACTTGCCGATTTCTACGAAAATAAGTATTGCTGAATTTATCATACTTTTGAAAGATACACCTAAATCCTCACAGACCTTTTTCTTTCATTTACCATCTCCAATAGATTATCTCCTAATCTGATTTAACGGTTCATGCTGGGAATTTTAGACTTTAAAAGCAATCACCTAATTCTTACAGCTTACAATAAAGCAATAACTAAACAATAGCCCTTATACCTATTTGTCCTCTCCCTGCTTCCTTCTTCTAAAAAGTACAATGAAAATTATATACTATACATAAACATCACACCTCTGACAGAGTACCTTAATAACAGTTTCTTTAATGCTACTATAAACATTCAACCCTGGGAAATTGTGAGAGACTAATATTTAGAAATTTTTTGCAATTCTTATCATTAGGTAAAGGTTATCTTCCATCATGAATACACAAGGAAAGAAATATTTACACCAGGACTATGCTTTTTTGGTACAAGATAACCTCAGAACAACATATTTTCCTAAAATATGGTAAGATTTAGAGCACTAAACACATTCTTTATACATGAAAAATTTCTTGTGTTCCTGTCAGACACAATTTTGAAGAACATTGTGTCTGTTTGTTTTAATATGCCAGGTAATCTTTGCTACCTGGCATATTAAAATAACTAAACCATGAGAAAATATTTTTATCATTTATTCCAGAAAAATACTTCATAATAATGAGATTTTATTGCTATTACTGGTAATATGAATAAAAGGAAAATCATTATAATGTATTTCATTAGTGCCATTTTCATTAGGCATTTCAGCAAACAAGATAAATCAAAAACTCAATGGACACTGAGGTTAAAACAAGCTTTTATAATCATATATATCATTTACCACAGCGATCATATTATGAAACCTTCTTACCCTTGGATAAAATTTCTGAACCTAAAAAATATTTTGTAAACTATATGAAATGAATCTAAGGGTTTTCAAATTATTTTTGCTAATTTTTACCCACTAAGAGACAACTAATATAACAAAAATGAAGTATGGCAATCAGTGGCTAAAAATACCATCACAAGGCAGTCAAAATGACATAAAAGACTAACTAATTTTCTCTACAACTTCAATTGCACACCTTTTCAATTAGTCAGAGTCAAAGTTATATTATCTCCACAAATGCATAAGCACTTGACTGCGTGGCCCTTAGAAATGTATCCTTTAATACTTCCAGATAGTGTCAGCTCTAAGGATTAAAGTTTTTTAAAGTGGCTTGAGTGACTCCAGTCCTGTTCTCAGTGACATCCTGGAGTCTAAATTAAATAGTCTTCACTTTTTTCCTATTAGGAAAAGAAAATCTTCACAGTCTTCAGCTATATCCATTAAAGAGGCAAAAAACCCCACCAAAATATAAAAAGAAAAAAGGCTAAAAATGTGGTGCTTTGAATGCCTTATTTCTTCCTGTTTTTTGACAATATGAAAAATATCTAACATCTTGAAGAATGAGGTAATGGCACATCTAGTTTGGAGAAAAAATGATATATAGCTAAAATATTTAATTGAATTTATGTGCTTTTGTGTGCTTTCCACACCTTGCATAAGTCAATCTAATTCCAGTTTTAATTTCTATTACCCTTTCTATAGATCATACTCATGTACATCAATCTTCAGAGACAGGAGAAACACTTAATATTGCCTCATTTGCCTTTGCTCTATAGACAGTCACACAATACATAATTGCTTGTGAAAACTGACTTCTTTACAATGTAAGGAAAAATAAGAGTAGTTGTATTTATTGCTTTTACCTTTTAATCTTTGTTAACCATGACAGCAAAGAAAAAGGTTAAGAGAAAAAAATCAAATTAACCTTTCCTAGAAAGCAAGGATCATCTTAATTCTGTTGCAATAATCCATCAAAATGATGTCAGATTATTGTCATATCTATCTTTGAAAGTATTTATATTTATGATGTTGCTGAATTAGACAACAAAGAAGCCTAACCAAAAAAAAAAAAAAAGAAAGAAACACAACAAGCCAGAATTATACTGATAAAAAAAAAGAAGAAAAGTTATTATTTAAAGCTGTGGCAAATTTCAGAAGTGAGCACACCAGAAAACTGAGCCCCATTAAACTATCCCCTCTCTGTCAGGGACCTAACATGGACATGAAGGCAACAGTTCTGTGCCAACACTGAGAGAATTTCTTAAATCTCTTCACCCAGCATTACTGAGCAGGCCTTTATCAATTAAAGGCCTAAACAAATTAAAATATAAACTAAATACTAAACAAATTAAAACATAAACACTCATCCAGAAAGAAAAGAGATTTTCACACTCAAAATAACTTATTACCAAAAATGAGCCAAGGAATAAAGAAATAAAACTATAGTTAGAGCTTTGCTAATACACATGTCTGGATCAGAGCTAGCCAATGTCAAAATCTTTTCACTTACTACTTTGCAAATGAGTATCATTTAGAACTATGTAATACATTAAAATATCAAAACAGAGAACATAAAAAAATTTAGGAAGACACTGCTTATTTATTAAACCTGAAAATATTACCCAATAAATGCTTACAGCAAGTTTTCCCTAGATCCACTCAATAGTTTATGAATGCTGTTCTCTGACAGACTGTTGGGCAATTCAGTTTTATTGCATTTGATTTGGAAAGTAAGAAATTAACATCGCATACTGTGAAATTTACAGTGCTATCAGGAGCAAGAAAAAGGCAAAAAGCGCAAACTAGTTTGACATAAACCAGTCAATCAAACGATAATATGAAATAAAGAATATAACTAAAAATGTACCCACATACTGTCAATTCAAAATAGAGTTACAAGATCACAGAAGTCTGCAAGATAACTGGAAATGTAAGATAACTGAGCACTGTGATGTTGAACATATCCACACTGAAAACACCCCAAAATTCATGACATTCAGAGACTAATAAACCTAAGACTGCCTCTTATTGTTTCACTTTCTTAAGATGTCTTTCTACTTTGAAAACTAAAAAAATATCAAGGTAAAAACAACATAACTATAATGTTGCTCAACTTTTAAGAATTGCTATCAGGAGAAAACTCTCCATGTGGGTTACAGAAACTACAGAATTTTATCCACTATCATGTACTTGGATATGCTGCTCTTGCCACCTGGTCTGTAGACATGAAAAATTACTTAGGTCTAAAAAGAGTTACTGGTATAAAGCTTCTCTGCCAACACGTCTCTTCAAAAGTCATAAAACTGCATGACTGAAACACAGATATGTCTACCAGCGACTTCAAATTTAGGCCCATATTCTTGAAACTTCACACACATAAATACAGGCAATGATTTCTCAGAGTCAAGATTTATGACTTCCCAAAACTTAAGAGCTTAAAAATAATAAAAAAACTCTTAACAGACTAGAAAAATAAGCAATCTGAAACCCTGTAATTTTTCTTCTCTTAGCCAATTGATCCCTACATTCTTTGCCCTGACTGAAAAGTTAAGGTTAATGAAGTAAACTGCATGATTCTACCTGTAAGATAACACAGATCCTTAAGTTATGAAAAATTATTGTATTAATATATATGTGTGTATGTATGTGTGTGTGCATATGTATTTTATATATATGTGTGTGTGTGTTTGTATACAAAAATAGAGCTATTATATTTCTGATCTAAATCTGAAAACATTGGAAAATTGCATTTGTGGCAACTGAAAGGAACTAATGAGAAAATACGAGTACAGTGTATGTAGTGTAAGTAGTCCAGGGAGACCTTGTTACAGTCTGAGACTCTTCAGCCCTGAGCAGAGCTAATTGGAGTTGCCAATTACTGGTTATGAGTCTACAGTTTGAGGGAGCGAGTGAGCTTCACCCACAAAAGAAGTATAAAATCCCCAAAACATTAACATACCACCTTGGTAAGGTTCAAAATTAACATCAGACTGCTTGCAAGTCTTCTCTGGTATTTGACTGTATTTGTCTCTAAGCAGTCAAGTAAATACCTTGCTATTCCTCAAATCATAACCAACAGCATTACTGGGAAGCAAGATGGAGCTAGGAAAGAACAAGAACACTAAAACATGCCATGGAAACAATAAACCTCTCATGAAGAAATAGATTATGCTCCCTAAAAATTAGCACTTCAAGCATTAAATTCAGGCAGAAAAAATTAGCTGTACATGAAATAACACTCAAAGTTATTGGTTTTGATGACTTAGGTATTCCAATGGAAGGCAGTAATGCAATATAATAACCAAATCTCTCCTGTAACAAAACCAAACCTCTGACCACATAGTCTTAAGACACTGATGTAATCTGAGGCCCACTGCACTAGGAAAGAATAATTTAAAGGCTAAACCAGTGAAAATACTAACATTTTACTGACTGATCTATAAACCCTTGTAAAACGTCGTAACAATAAATGATGAACTTAATACCCTGATGGGCTCATATTCTTGGTTCAGGATTCTCTTTCATTGATCATTTCATTTGCATTATGAACAATAGATCTCTTCCAATGTATGTTTTCTAATAATTTATACTAATAAGAAGTATGATTTTTACTTGTTTTTCAGTTACCCTTGTACACAGTTGTAACTGCCATTTTTGAATCATATTTAAAATATATGTTTTAAAATGATTTTTCATTTTAAGACCAAGAACTGTATCTAAAAGAAACAATACTAACCGCAGAGACAGCAAAACAGTATAAGACTTGTTATCAAAAGCACAAGAATTTGAAATGCACTTTTTGTCTGGAACCAATATGCAAAGTGTCACTAGTTATACAAGTTAACAGCAATTATCTTAGGTCAATAAGTTGTGATTAGCAGGGAGGTATTCTTTAGAAAAATCAATGTAATTTAAAATAAAGTTTGCTGAACAGATTTGCCACTTACAGCACAGGAAAACAGACAAGATTTTTTTCATGCTGGAGCTTACAAAAAACTAAGGTGAGGGCAGCCAAGTCCCACAGCATCTGCTTGTGCTCTGAGTTAGCCAGGTGCGTGCAAGCTCCAATCAGAAAGCTACACAGATAAATGAATCAGCTCTTTGCTTAAGCTATCATGCCCTGTATTTCAGCAATAAATATCTATTTTCAAATATTTATTAGTAGTCTTATCTAAAATCAAATGCCTCCTCTTACCCCAAATGAATATAAGTCCAGCAAGCAATTAAACCAAGAAAGAAGTTTAGAAAATTGTGTAATTCCACTATCTGACTTTTACATGTAGTAGTATTCCAGGTGGCCTGCAGTTCCTTTCTGTTTGGAGGAACTAGATACTGTAATGGATTTAACAGAAATAAACTACTAGGGAAAAAAAATCTTACCTGGAACCCCTCATAAGTCTGATTTGCCACAGATAATCATGCTTAAGTCTTGAAAAAAATTAAATGGCATCTCTTACTTTTTTAAGAACTCTAAAGTATTTTGGAATTCAGACTTAAATGAAAAGGCCTATCTGATACAGCACTTCAAATATAGTTTCCTACATTTATTGTGGGAACCTGTCTACTGTCATAAGGAAAACCAAGGAAGTGTTCACTACCAGCAAGCCCATGCATAATCTTTAGTAAACATTGTTTTGTATTATAAAATAAGCAATATATTATTTCTTGAACTGTTTCAGATGAGCTTTTCCACTAAAATACTGGCAAAATATTTGCACTCCTGATAGGATGCTGTTGAATTACTCTACTACAGTGGTTAATAGTTCAGTGTCCGAATGGCCATCAGTGAGAAGTGATGTCTTTCAGGGGTCCACATTGGGATAAGTATTATTTTATATCTTCATTAATGAGACAGAGAAAGGGATCAAGTGCCTCCTTTACAAATCTGCAGATGACACCAAGCTGAGTGGTGCAGCTGACACATCCAGAGGGACCTGGACAAGCTCGAGCAGTGGCCCATGGGAATCCCATGAGGTTTAACAAGGCCAGGCTCAGGTGCTGCACCTGGGTCAGGGCAATCCCTGGTGCCAGCCCAGGCTGGGCAGGAACAGATCGAGAGCAGCCCTGCCCAGAAGGACTTGGGGGTGCTGTGGGTGAGAGCTGGACATGAGCCAGCCATGGGCACTCCCAGCCCAGAGAGCCAAGTGTGTCCTGGGCTGCACCCAGAGCCCCTGGGCAGCAGGGCAGGGAGGGGATTCTGCCCCTCTGCCCCGCTCTGCTGAGACCCCACCTGCAGAGCTGCCTCCAGCCCTGGGGTCCCAGCACAGGAAGGACATGGAGCTGCTGGAGAGAGTCCAGAGGAGGCACCAAGGTGATCAGGGGGATGGAGCACCTCTGCTATGAGGGAAGGCTCAAAGAATTGTGATTGCTCAGCCTGGAGAAAAGAAGGCTTTAGGGTGACCTAACTGCAGCTTTCAAGTAGTCGAAGGAACCTCTTAAGAAAGATGGAAAGGAACTATTTACAAGGGCATACAGAGAGAATTAGGACAAGGGGGCATGGCTTTGAAATGATAGAAAGTAGGTTTAGTTTAGATATTAGGAAGAAAATCTTTACCATGAGAATGGTGAGGCACTGGAAGAGGCTGGCCAGAGAACCTGTGATTGCCCCCTCCCCAGAAGTATTCAGGGCCAAATTGGATGGAGCTCTGAGAAAACTGATCTAATGAGAAGTATTTCTGTTCATGACAGGGACGTTGGAGTGAAACGATCTTTAAGGTGACTTCCAACCCAAGCCATTCTATGATTTTATGATTAGTGTACTGATGTAGAAGAGTTGCATACATAGATATTACTTCCTTATACAGTGAATGCCATGGTGGCTTTTCCTGAGACAACTGTAAAGGAAACTGTCATAATGTTATCTGTTAAATACAAAAATGTTCATATTTAGAAAATAAACAGTGCATAGTAGCTATAGACAAGATGGGTAGTTTGCAGATTGTAGACTCTATTTTTGTACAAATAAGCAAATCCTTGTGAATTCAAACAAGAACCTTGAAGTTCCACTGCCAAAGCAGTGTACAAAGAGGGTGGGGTGATACTCAGACTCTGAATGTGTGTTATGGCTGAATCTTTAGTTGAAATCATTTAGTAATGATGCTGCACATGGAATGAAGCTCAGAGACAGACCGCCACATATGTTGCAAATTCAGAGAAGTGCAAAGGAGAAGAGACAGTCCAAAGAAGAAAACCTTGAAGTATTGCTATAATTCTCCCTCCCAGTACAAACCACACAAGGGCATACACCAGCTCAGTTGCACCATTTCATGCATGGGGAGACTGGGCTTTGAATAGCAGTGGATTTTATTCTTCCTCAGGTTTTAGAGATTACATTTACCTGCTTCAGGCCTCAAGATGTTTCCTGGAGTTACAGTGGCCTCAGTTTTGATAGATTTTCTTTTTTTGTAAGTAGTCTTGTGCTATTCCATTAAACTTAGTATAGAGTAAGAGTAAAAATAGCCCTTTTTTCTTTTTTTTCAACAAAAGCTTCCAAGTTTATTATAGCAAAAGTAAGAAATGGCAACTGTACTGCCATGCTCTAACTTCCCATAAATGTTCTTTGAAGTGTGCTTTTAGAATGCTTGGATAAACTTTAAAATAGTTCCATAAAAATGAAAAAAACTTCACCTGATATTTTGAAAATAAAATACTGTATTTTTACAGTTCTGTACTTCTTGGTCTCAACCAGGAGTACACACATATGAGAGAGCATTTCACCACATTCACTGCTTTATTTTCATACCACAGGGGCTGATATATACTTCACTGAGCTTTGCACATAGGCAGCCGATCTTATCTATTGAGATTTACCCTTTCAAACCCCTTTGTATCTCTGACTTTTTTTCTAATTAAAAAAAGAACCCCCTAACCTCTACCAGGTATTCATTAATGTACAGCTTTAAAGACTGCCTTTTCTTGAAACAACACTGCAGATAATGGTCAATGGGTCATGGGGACTGAGAATGGATTTCATCAAGGGTCTCTCCTGCTAAGTTTAAAAAAACAGCAAAACCTCTGCCTCAGTTTCTCCTTTCCAAAATGGAAACATATTCCATAAATCTAGTTTTTAATGAGTTGTAAACAGATGTTTTAAATATTGCAAAGGTTCAGTTCTGTGAAAACATCAAGTCCCTATAAAAGTTTGATAAATATTCTCCATCCTATTAATGGGAACAGCAGTATTCCTGAGAGCTATGATCTAAATTTATACGAGATGAACAAGGTTTACATTGGTAATTTCTTCTATTAGACAGCAGAAGAAGTGAAGTCTTTTACAGGAAATTAGGAAGCTCTCTGCAGAGTAGTTTTATCATCACATCTGATATTTCTCCTCTACTGCAGAAGGACATTCAAATTTGCAGTAAATTTTTGCTTATACAAAGCAATGACAGAGAAAGAGAAGAGCCAAGATAATCAAAGAGGAAAAAAATAAAAACCAGTACTCATCATAATTCATGTTTCTTTGGAATTGATTTGGGGTCCATTCTCTTTATACTTTAAGAATTACAGCAAGTTGGTAGATCTATTACATTCATTTAATTCTGCTGAAGTTAGCAAAACTGATCAAAGAAAAAATCAAGTTCAATGCATTTTTTGACAAATGCTATAAAGAAGGGAGATTGCAGAATGAGGGCAATAACTGAGTTCTGCAGTTCTCAGGTCTCACCCAAAGAGCAGCATCACAGCAAAGCTTGTATGAGTAATCTGGAATACTTCATGCATAATACCTTTCTGGAAATACTTTAGTGTGCAAATTTAAGCATAGGGAAAAATATCTAGGCCCGCTAAAATTTTAAAACTCTTGATTTACCATGAACTACTGTCTAAATCTTGGTAAGAATGCCAAGGTTCTTAGAACTTCGCTTTAAATTGGAAAGAATGCACTGAGATAGCAATGTCTTTAAAAACAAAGAAACAAACAAACAAATGCAAGACAAAAAAAACAACCAGTTAAAAGGCAAATTTCAGAAGCTCTTCATGAAATGATAATGAATTTCTTTCCATGTGGCTGTCTGGCTAGCGCTTCTGTTACTGGTACACTGCTTGGATAAAGCAACAAAAAGCAAGCTTGATGATGCTCTATTTAATTTGTATAAAGCAAAATTGCCTCCTTTTAACTCAGAGAATATACTAGCAAATATATTTATTGGAAGCTGGAAGAGCATTATGTCTTTGTATGCATCATGATCTTAATAGATTGCTAATTACCGTCTCTAAATGCAGATATTAATACCACCTAATAATGTACAAACTTCACCTAATGCTGTTCAATTCTTAAGAAGGTAACTTTTCATGCAATCTTACTGGAAAATAATCTGTCTAGGAGGAATATTAGGAATATATTGTGTCCCTTCAAACTGAAGGGACAAAACATGGCAGTTTTCAATAGCTGGAAATTTCATAACTGAGCAATTATAAACACATTCAGAAATAAGTGAAAAAACTTTTTTCATTCCCTCCTGTCTTAGGGCCCCCTGAGTTTTGTTGCTATAGTGTTCTGATTCTGTAAGGAATTCAGATGATTAGTAATTATTCAGTTGCTGTATCATAGCATAGCTTTTAGTTTTGTAAAAGAACATGATTTAAGGTTACCTGCCTGCACTTACATCTCAGTGTTGTCTCACTAGCTACCCCAAATACTATCAAATTGTTCAGAAGTAACAAATTGCCATCCAAAACAAAAGAAAAAACCTCAACTTAAAAATAAGCAGAATGATTTTGACTGAAATTATATGAATTTGATTTTTTTTTTCCTAATTTTTCAGAAGCATTTAAGAAACCCAATGGTACAATATCATCCTCTAGCTGAATGCTCAGTTCACTGGTGTGAATATCTTAAAGCTTGACAGCCTAAGTTTACATGTTTTCCCAGCAAGCCTCAACTAACTTTGCACTGGAACAGTACAGAAATAGTCATTTGATTCCGTCATGGCACTTCAGCTGTGACACTGACTATTATGTTCTGCTGCAGGACAACCACAAACAGCATCAAATGATTTCTTAAACCGATCCAGCTATATCCACAAAAGTGTAACTGCCTAAACCATGAGAAATTATGCAGTTAATTAAAATCTACATATTAAAAAAAACTAAGAAAATTCCTGTGTGGTGCATTTTTGCCCCTCTGAAGAGTTCAGGCAAGAATTCCATGATGCATTCATAATTCATTATACATAACTATCTTTTCATAGATTTTTTTAGCAAACCAATATTAAAAAATATATATAAAATTCTATGAAATCACCTAACTGCAGATCTACCTTTCCCTGCTTTCCCATAGTAATATTATATTGCATTGAAGTACTAAATTTTGCTGATAGTTAAAGCTTTCTGAAGAAAAAAACCCAGGGTTTTCCTATTAATCTTAGCTCTAAAATTTGGCAGTCACTTAAACCAGGTCAAACAGAGCTGGAATTGTCAGTCCCTCTGTGCAAGAAGTCATTTGTATATAAAAGTAACACAGGCACATTTCCCCACTCACCAGGGGAAGTCAGGAAAAGAAGTGTAACCAGTGTGAGCACTTGATAGAAACAGTGGGGGGGAGGAGAATGTGACATATATTCCATGTGTGCAACACTGAGAAATCACAGAAGGAACAATGTACAAACTAAGTTTGCTTTGACCTTTTTTAGACAGCTAAGCAACACAGACAGCAGAGCATGCTGGTGGTCAGCTGGAGCAAATATGTCCACTGTCTAACACAATGCTTCACATTTTTAAGAATTCAAAACAGATACCATTTGCCAAATTGTTCTGACATCCACTTGTGTTCAGAATTTCTCTCACTACCACCACATTTACTGGCGTGGCAGCAAATTAGAAAAAAAAATGTAAGAAGAAATCTTTGAAGCCCATTCAGGATTTTAGTAATAAAATCTGTATTTAGAGGACATCTTGTTTTCTTTACCATCCACTGTATGCTAAGATATTCACAGACTGTACTGATAACAATGATTTTAAAAGATTATGTTCTGACTCTCTTAAATTCTGATTAAATTACTAGTTTTCAAGTTTCACATGGAAGCTCCTAGTATTTCCTAGATTATTGGCAGAACAGATAAAGGAGTGGGTAACTCATTGCTAGATGCAGTCTTGTAACATTTTAATTCAAATTTTTATCTAGATAAAAACCTTACTTTTAATCTTACTAACTTGTCTGTACCTATGATAAGCACGGTCAATTTGAGTTTGTATTTGTCTTTGGTTCCCAATATCCATAGAAGGACTGAAAGCTTGTTTTCTAATTGCAAGATTGGAATTTCATTAGGAGGTAAATAGTCAGCCAAAGTGATTCACAAAGCACAAGTAATGCATTCATATTGGATTGAAAGCTAAGTTTCCACCTGTTCCTCCAATTTCAGTTTTTGTCTAGTACTTTCAGCAGAAGTACACAGGATGACTGGTTGAGAAAGAATGACCTCCCCCATGGGAAAAAAAACATGTGACATTTGTCCACAAATCATAAATGCAAAATTACTTGCTATGGCAAGTAGTTTGAAATCTTTAACTCCACGTACAGAATCTCAAGGTAATGGCATCAAACATTACTAGGCCTTCAAAGTAGCTCATTGACAGAATTAATTACCTCCAATACTGGTTACTTCAAAGTGTTGACAAAATCTTAAAATATTTTCTGCACCAGCTAGCATCCTAATGTACTTATGGAGATGTGTTTTAGCTAACATTCATCTTGGACATAGCAAGAAACATATAAGTGGTGATATGGCAGGCTAAATCTTTTGCTTGGGGCCGTGAAAGAAATGAATTAACATTATTTACCTGCTTGAAGATATGTATCAGTTTCCTCTAAAACAAATAATTACCAAATTGTGCCCCAAAAAGCAGAACAAGACCTTTCATATTCCCATTCTAGCGAGTTGTTACACAATCGCATGAGTTTTTCATTATGGCACTTCATTAGTAAGTGGAATCCTAATGCCTTTTCTGATTTTAGCAACTTCAGGTTTAATCCTGGCTTTAGAAGAGCTCACTTACTATTTCCTCCTGCTATCTGGATGAATTATTCATGTGACTAAGCTGCTTGGTATCTTTACTGCTTTTTTTTTTTTTAGAAAATTATGACAGTAGTTCAGCATATTTCTGTCATAGTAAGACCAAGGGACGTATCAGTAAGCAGAGTTCATACACCTCAAATTCTTCTCCATTGGCTTTAATGTGATTCCCATTTCCTGTGTGACTTGTTTGTGTGGCTCTAGTTGAATTATTCACTGCACCCTAGGTACCTCAAGACATGATTTTGTTCATCATGATGAAACAAAGTTTGAGCATTTTCAAATTAAGTCCATCCCCACTAATCTATTGAATGAAATTTACCTTCTCTGTGATGAAGTTTGGGACAGCAGTGAGACTAAATCAGAGTAAAATAATATTTCTATGCTAGGTGGAGGAGTAACTGAAAGTAGCAGATCATAGAAAACCAACATGACAGTCTTTCCTGTGACTACATCAATCAATTAACACTGTCACCAGTCAATAATTCCTCAGTTCAGCGGGAGCCCAGTGCAGTCAGACAAGATGTAGACCATCATAGGTAAAAACCAGAGAACACATTTGTATCCATACCTCTAATTTTGATTTCAGCCACCACCAAATTAATTTTTTAGTTACACATTTGAAAGAAGTTTTCAAAGTATTTGTTTCCTACAAAAACATTGCTTATATATTTGAATCTCAAACCCCAAGACTTTCTGAACCTTCCAAAATTGCAAGTAGTGCAAAATCTGACTGTTTCCTAATGAAATTTTCCTGTTGTAATTTTCTTAGCTTCCAGTTACATTTTGCATTGTAAATTAAGAATCTTGGCTAAAAAAAGACTAATTTCCACTGCATACTACAGTTACAAGCCCACTGTCTCAGAAAGGTACAAGAAAGAAAAGATTTTTTAATTGAGTATTTACATTTCATTTGAATGACCTCTAGATGAGGGTTAACAACTTTTCTTAAAGATTTAGGTATTTCTGATAACATCACATAGTCAGGTATGATCACTGCAGTGCCAAAACTTCTGAACTCTAGACTACTGAGCAAATAATAAGCAGACGCAAATTTAGACTAAAATTATATTATTATGTCTCAGTTTGCCCTCTTTATTATATTTTTAATGCTAGGTTTTTCAGATAAAGGTTAATCTATGTACTGCAAATATTTCAAAGTAGAAATATTAGAACTTCAGAAATGTATTTAGAAGTATTTTAATGCATTAATATTTCTAAATAGTAACATAGATAAAAACATACCCAATATACAGTATCTATGTATATTTCTCCTTATGTTAATGTAGGTTTTTCCCATTTTTTGGTATAAAAATATAAAACCAGTAAAATAATGTATGCAGATATTTATAGAGGAAAAAGTCTTACGAGTTATAATTCCACCCCTTACTATCACCCGCAAACAAAGTACTGCCACCTTGTGTACATAAATTAGGCATTTGTGAGCCAGTCCATAAAATGATGCTATTTTTCTCTTAGGAAGCACTGCCACAACTATGAATACAGTATTTTGTTTCATGCCAGAGATTGACATGGTTGCAGTCACACTCTGACTACAGCACAAAGAGGTACAAGTAACATAAAAAGTTGACAAAAAAATTTTTTTAGACTACTCCTCAATATTCATCAGAAGTAATCAATTTCAAACATACACACCTTTCAGACATCATGACTCAGGCATTCCATGGGATATTACAATGATTAGAAGAAGTGTGAATTTTCTATACACAGTTCACAGCTTGATTTCAAGATCACATAATTAGCTATTATCAATTACTTGACAGTGTTTAAAAAACAGTAGCCCCTCTATTAAAGTGAATTTTAATTAATTTTATTTAACAATATATAAACAAAAGTTGCTAATTGATAAATTACAAGAACAGCATTTCAGTGAAATGGAGGCAACACAAAAGGCATCTTAAAATAATCCATAAAACTTTGTTACAGTAATATAATGAGTAATAATCCACAATCTTTAACATGATTGAAGAAACTGAGATCATGCTAAGCACTTGCTAGTGAGACAGAGCTAACTGAAATACATGTAACTCTTCAGTTGAATCCAGATTTCAAAACCTTTCTGTCCTTTAAGAACTCTGTTAGTGTGGGAATCAAGAAACAGCCATAATTCTTGGCTATCAGTTGGCATCAGCTGTAATAATTACCACCAACTCCCAACAGATTATTCTGAACCATTATCATTCTCTTTTAGTATAAGAAATTATGAAAACACTGTCTGTCCCTGCAAAAAATACAACAATGATCACAGTAATCTCAGATCTTGGTTTCTCGTGTGTCTCTCTTGTGCCTCTCAATTGGAGACAAAAAAATTTTTCCCTTTTCCCCTCAGCCAGTTTCTTTTTACCAGTGGTAACCTGGTGATTTCTAAAATGTCTCTACTTTTCAGCATGGCTTGTCTTTGTGAGAAATGCTTGGACAAAGCCAGATAACTTTGCCTTCACTGCCACCCTCTGGGCTCCTTACTTCAAAAGTAAGACTGAGTCGTGGCATAGAGATTTCAGGATGGTTTGACAAGCACTATCTTGCACATACTTATTAAATATTGTACTGCCTACTTACAAAGCACCTTTTTCCTCCAAAAAGATCTCTGTCAAATAGCTTTACAGGTCTGTTTACTATATTGCAGCACCGATTTAAAACCAAGAGCAGTTAGAATAATTTAAACCTTGAAATAAAGATAAACCTATACTACTACAAAACAATTATATAATCTAAATGTTCACAACTGATTTATGACTGCAGATGAAAACACGTTCTGTCACTAAGAGCTTACCTTTCACATTCTTATTTCATTTACATGTATCAAAACCTCACTGAAAACTGAACGTCCACAGGATTATTTTATTTCTATAATAAACATTTTTATTTTACCCAGTTACAAAATTTCACCACCATAGGTTCCCACACTAAATATATGCTTATGATACTGTTTGTGAAAATGTTTTTTTGTTTGGTTGGTTTTGGGTTTGGGGTGTTTTTTACATAAAAACAAAGAGGCAGGGTTTAACAGGAGCCTTGGGTGGCAGCACAGAAAGAGCTCTTGAGATGGAACTCAGTGTCTGCACCCATTTCCTCTGGTTGTCTCAGATAATCACTGTGTGCTGTAGCATATCCCCTGACAACAAGGAAGGCAATTAAATCCCTACAAAGGTGGCTGTAGCCTGAGATGGTTTGGAAGGGCTGGCAGATAGGAGCTCCAGCTAACTGAAGAGCTGGAATGGGAACTTATTCATTCTTTTTTCTTAACCATCATCTTTTTTCCCCTCCAGGGTCCATTGTGTCAGGTTACACACGAAATAATTTTCATTTGTACTCATCCAGACTAATCTTGTTTAACGTGTGTAAAGTTTGAAGATTACTAAGGGTGAAAACAGTGATGTTTGTCAAACACAGTGGAAAAAGGATTTTCAGATTATTTTCACACAGTGGGAGTTTTTGATTTCTTACATAATTTGGAAAACATCATTAATCAGGTAGATTTCCTAGAAAGAGTTATAAAATAAGAATTTATATCTGCAACTAACAACAAAAAGAAAAGCTAGGCAGACGGGTAATATGTAAAGAAATAAAATTTTTATCAAGAAATTCTCCAAGTATTGAAGTAATGGAGAAAAAAACAATGTATTGCAAACATCCAAGAACTTTTAAAGTATGTTTTTCCTCTTAGCATAACAGAGTATTAGAAGAACAACAAATAAGAATATACTCCCTGGTTTATATATAACATGGTTCTAAACTTTGTTTCTGCCTTATATAAAATTATTCGGAAAACCCACAAACGCCCACTCAAATAACTCTTCATAGGCCTCTCAACCCTACAAGTTCAAGGAAGATAGAAGTGGCCACTAATCTTTACAAGCACTCAAGTTAGAGTCAAAGGCACATAAAGATTCTTAATAAGTTGTTCTTAAGGATTCTCAAACACTTCAGCAGTGGTCTTTGAAGACAATCACAATAATGAAATTAACAATTTATTACCATACTTTGTAATCCCCTACAAACACACACTCTGGCATTCAATAGGAAAAAAATCAGATGAAAACAAATAATTTTACTCTTTTGTAGAGGAGAGATATAATCCATGAAAAGCTTCCAAAACTGCAGACCCAGGTAAATAAAACAGTGTAATACATTAATCAAGTGACAAAAAAAGGAAACAAAAATGTCTGACACCAGGGAAAGGTACATCTCCTAATACAAAAAAATACATAAGCTAAATAAAGTTTTACATAGGAAAAAACACTTGAGGAAAATAATGTTTAAAATAATGGCTTTGGAAACAGTACTACTAAAAATCAAAGATAAAACCAAGCATTTTAAGCTATGTGCTGAATCTACCACTCAACAACCAAATGGTTACACTAGATCTTATGACTACTGGAAAAATGCAATTGCATGTATCGTCAATGTAGATTTTCCCCTGTAATTATGTATTACATGCATGTATTTCCTAAACATACTGTGAGGCTTTATAAAATATTTCAGAGTTATTTAAAAGATATATTAATTATAATTGTATTGTATTTAAAAGATAATATTAATTGTAATTATACAGGGCAAAAAATAGCTGCTCATGAGTCTTTCAGCTTATTATAGATACTAAGCAAAAACAGGAATTAAAAAAAATATAACAGCATAAAGCAACCCCAAACTCACTGTATGTAATTCTAGTGAGAAAAAAAAAAATCTACCTTTAGGGAATAATGAAAATGGATTTACAGTTCTCATAAAGAAATTATTACAAGTTAGATATCCTGAAAATAAAAAAAAAAAAGAAGACTTTTAAATGTTGAATGAAGTTCTTAATACAGTAACAGCTCATGTTTGTGAAAGCAATTTGAGCTGAGTATTAACTCTAACATCTATGTTTGTACACGTGACTAGATTTGCAAATAGATACACAGCTCCCCAAGCATCTTTATGAATAAAGGCCAGATAAATATGTAGGACAATGTATGGTCATTAATTTTTTTTTTTATTGAAAATGTAAGTTGCTACACAGTAAAATGGAAGAATTTGTCAAATGTGACAAGGAGCCAAAAAAAACTCCTGAATGTGCACAAATGAGATGCAGAACTAAATTTATCTGAAGAATTTTATATGCAGTTGCCTTCCTTTTGTATTTATCTACAAGTGAGGAGCAGGCAGACAGACTTTACATTTCAGTTTGAAATTTTAAAAATTGCAGAAAAGTGTTGCATAACAGCACCCTGAGTGGGTTTTTACCATCACTCAGTTCAAAAGTAAGATTTCCTCCTAGTCCTCCAGAAAGATGTCTCAACACTTCTCCAAGCCTTTCATGCTGACACTCATGTTTCAGAAAACTGTAGCAGTGTTTAGTATTCAGGAAAGCAGCTGAAATTCTGACTTCTAAAACATCCAACAGGAATGCAGGAAACAGAAGAAAATCAGTCCAGCCTTCCAGAATAGGTGGGAAGCTCAAAATAAATGATAGAGGCTGCTATCTGTAGCAGATCAAGGGGCTTCAAGCCATGAATAAGAGGTTGCCTGCTCCATACAGATAACCCTTACATGGAAGGATAAGCATCCTTTAAAAATCCTCAGGAAAAGTCAGTAAAAATCGAGATTCCAAATGAACCTCAGCACATTGTGTATCATACATGTAGACATGTGTCATAGCCAATAATAGTTTACTGCAGAAATAAATATGGCAAATATGATTTGCCTTCTACATATGGCTTTTAAAAAAATCACAGCTTCAACATCAGTTCATTTATTTCATATAGGAAAAATATATACTCTTTGCTCTTTCTGCAACAAAAACATCAATGCAATTCCTTTTAAGTGTATTGAAAGCAGATGCTTCAGCACTCTGTTTTTAACAACTAAGATAAAATATGTTGCCTTATGTATAAAAATAGGAATATTTCTAACAGTGTGGTTATTTGCCAGTTGAGCTAAATAGAAAATCTCTTTATAGCAGCAGTTCAAGAAAAAGACAATTAAAGATAATTTATCTTACAATGCCAAACAGGGGAACAATCTTGAGCCAAATTTCATTAATTTCTGATATCATAAAAATATATTTATATTTAACAGTACGGTGGCTATTGTCAGAAGTCAGGAATGCTCTTTTCCAGTGGAAAGAAGAATTAATAAACCCTCATATAAGTCCTGTCTCAAACTGTATTTGAGAATAGGACTGGCTTTCATTAGAGGAAGCCATATAAAGGAAATCAAGGACTGTGGGAGAACTCTATTATTCTAAGGAGATCCATTTTGCCTGAAGCTGGTATTAAAAACATCTTGTTTCAGAATTTCATGGTAAACTCATAGAAACATGGTAAGTTTCAAATAGTTCAGGGTACATGGAAAAGCATTACCTGAAAAAAGTGGGGTATCTATCAACAAAAGTTTACTTTTATATATGTTCTATCAAAGCTGTTGAAGATTTACAGTTATATTGAGCTTTGTGTTTCAAATAAGACATTTTCCTTTAGCCAGAACACTACTAGAAAACTAAAATTACTCCTGACATCTTGTCAAAAATATTTGCAGCAGTATTTTCTCACAGATTTTGAACAGGAAATAGATTTTTCCTTTCATCCATCCATTATGCAAGTGTTTTGGTCCTAACCATGTAAATTTTTTTACAACATCACAGAAAGAATGGACACAACTCTCACTTTTATTCCCACGCTCAATTCTTGTACTGTATTCCATAGTCTGAAGCAAAGATCCTTTAGCATATGACTTGGGGCACATGTCCTATGCATATCTTCATCTCTATTGTCTTTTTTTTTTTTTAACTGGCTTTTTTGTTTGATTTCAAACACTTTTTGCTTCATTACCAGAAAGGACAACAATGCCTCCAGCCACAGCCAGCTCAGAAATTGTAAGGATAGAAGTTATCCATCTAAAATGCCAGGCTACAGTAACCCATGAGACATATACTATATATATCTAGATACTACATGTACCAGAACAAATTATTGTTGATAGCATACAAAATAATAATATCTACACAGGAATATGGGACAAAACTGAAAGCCACTGAAGACACACTAAAATTAACCAATATGAAATACTTTCAAAGACAATCAGAGTCTATGTTGCAAATAAAGGACTCTAGACCTTCATCTAGAGACCTCAGTCTATTTAAGAAGCATACTGGAAAAGGAAGCATCCTGGATTAGTATCTCCTTCCATCAGGGCTAAAGGGTCCCAGCGTGTAAATATGTTGAATGCCATCCTTTCACTTTTTTAACTATTTGGCCATGCCAATGAGTTAAAAACATCCAAAAAAGCAGCTGACTCTTTTCAGCTTTTGATCAGCACACTACTGAGGCTGCTGTATTCCCTTCTCACCTTATCACCTGGCTGTTTGCCCTTTCTTAAACAAGCTCTGGAAGAAGCTATTCAGTTCTATGATTCTATGATATGAAGTGGGTTAGAATAGAAAGATGAGGAAGATAACTGCTGACAAATCTTCCTGACAGACATATAAAAAAAAGAATTCCACAATTTGACCTCCAGGGCCTCATGGATTTACTCTGTTGCTGGTTCAGATTCATGATGAATGATCAAGAAGTTTCTTCTGCCCAAGCAAAACCAAGTATATAGTTCATCCAGCTTCATACTGGGATGAGCAAACTATTTGTCTATGCTCTAATTAGCTGGAACCTAAAGAACAATTAAGTGGCTCTTTCCATAAAGGAATATGGAAAACCATCTATTAATGACTCAGACAAAAGCTGTCAAATGTTCAGATCCTACATGAGGAGGAGAAACTATTTTTTTCTTTCATGAGTCTTGGACAGTCTACAGAAATCCCTAGCACTGCAGTCAAAAACCTCAGGTCTCTTGTTGATAGACTAGTAAGACTGCCTACAAAGAAATTTTGAGCATTTCCAAATTATAGCTGCAATTATCCAAGCCAAAATTAATAAAATAAAAGCTTCTAAATATCAGACAATGAAAAGTACATTACCATCTTAGCAGATAATTGCAAGAAAAAGAAGATATCAGAACAAAACAATCACGGTCCAGTTGCAATATCCTTTCTGCAAAATACAGCATATTTACTGCCAAAGAAGCAGAGAAACACTCAATCTACAGGTCCTTACCCTTTAGCAACTCCTCTAAAGGCCTGTTATACAAGTGAGTCTTTGGATTTGAAAGCTACCTGAACTCTTTGCACCCAAGTTCCTTGCAGTCCCTGAAGACCATAGGTGTCAACTGTACATCTATTCCTTTGAAAAACATAACAATGCATAATATTAAAATATTGAGGGTTAAGAACTGAAGTAATTTGAACAGGAGATTAAAAGACAAGCCATGCAAGCCAGCAAGAACCTCACGTGGTTTAACATGCTGAAATGTTCCTAGACTGTCCTTGATACCAATTTAATGTTAAAACCTGCCTCTGGAGGAAGGGTTACTGAGGTTCCTGTTAATAACAGATCCCTTGGGGTGGAGTAGAGTGAAAGGACACTGAACAGTGCTGTGTTTTCACTTTAGCATGAGAATCATGCTGATAACACAGTGATGCTTTAGTTGTTGCCTAACTGTACTTACCAAAAGTCAAGCTCTGCCAGTGTGGAGGTGCACAGGGAGCTGGTTGGGAGCACTGCCAGCAGAGCTGACCCAAACTGGCCAAAGGGATATTCACAGCACAGAGTGTCATGCCCAGTATACAAACCAGGGGAAACTGATCAGGAGGGGCCCAGCATTCCTGTGGAACAGGCTGGGCATTAGTAAGTGGTGAACAACAGCATTGTGCCTCACTTCTTTCTCTTGGGTTTTATTTGTCCCATTTTGCTGTCTCTCTTTTCATTACAATAGGAATAATGGAACAGCAGTGATGCAGAACACTACTACTACTCCTCTTGCTGCTGTTTTATTTCCATTATTAAACTGTTCTTACCTCATCTCTGGGGTTTTGACTTCCTTCTGATTCTCTTTCCCACCACATGGTCGGAGTAGCTGGGGGTGCAAGCTGCATGCTACTTAGTTGCTGACTGGAGTTGAGGCATGACTATTTTCTACTTTTACATAGTAAATGTGGCATATTTTTTGTACACCACTACTACTTAAAAACTCCAAAGAATTTAAAGTGACATAAAGTTCATAAACCAAAAATTTTCTCTGTACAGAAGTCATCCAGATGAGCATGGCAAATGTATCATGCAAATGCTTAGTGAAAAGTATCTCAACCTGTCAGGAATCCTTCATTCATTGAGTTAACCAAAACCAGTGATGCTTCTCTGATATTTCAAGAACTGCTATAAGTACTCTGCATGGAAGTCCTTTTCCGGTGAAGGTGACCTGCCAAACAGATGTGTGAGTATAACATGCTGGTTGATTTGAAGGGCTCTCTATTACTCTGGACATATTTGGACAACCAGCATGTTAGTGAGAGAGGCATTCCTTCACTTAGACAAACCAGCATCTCTGGGAGATGACTGCCTGCCTGCAGCAGGGCCCCAGAGTAACTGGGTACTTTTCCCAGAAGTAATTGTGTAATACAAGTACCTCTTTGTCACAGTGAACAGGGGTATGAGCTGCTGAAACTCAGTTAGATAGCATTGGTTACTTGGATAATCTGGACAGGTTTTTAGCTCTGGGACTCGGTGATCATTTCTGTTTATTGTCAAGGGAGTAGTTAACTACAAATGCATTTGTTCAATTAATGTATCTGTGAAAGCTGCTGCAGCTGATTCAATAACGTGTAAACTCAACCCCTCAAAACATACAGACATTTTGTAATATAGTCTACAAACCAAGTAAAAATATTTTCTAGTAGGACATATTAAACAAATGGTCACATTCAGAGTAAATATCAAACATGCATGTGCTTTCACTAATTTCTGTGATCTGAGAAATGCTGCCTTTTCTCACTTATACCTCAATAAGCCTTACCATCAATAAAATTAAATAGCTGTGCAGGAGACTGGGAAAAAAATTCTGAAGGAAAACAGCAGTTCTGTTCAGCTTACCTGGCTGTTAAAAATTGTAACCTTAAAGCATGAAGAGAAAGGGCAACCAGGTATAAATGTGACATATTCTCATTTCTGGTCAAGGGACAATGCATTCACTTTCTCACCCAGACAGAGATGTTACAAAGGGTCAATCTTGCCATAAAGACTGTATTGGTTAATACAGATTATACAGGTTAATACTGGCTTATACATTAATCATCAGAAAAATAATTTACATGTATAACTTTTTTTTAGCTGTCAGTTACAGAACAAGCATGAATGATTATTAAGTTATGACAAAATACATTAAAATACAATAATATTGAAGTGTGATCAAACTAGAAAAAAAAATTTAAGAAATAATATCAGAATATAGAGTCTTGTAGATGAAAAAGTGCTTATATAAGCTAAAAGCATCACTGGAATTTCAGGCACATGTTTGTACAATAGACATCAAAATGAAAAATTTTAATACATTTCAGTTCTCCATTCTCACAAAGTAGAAAGTTATTTAGACCCCTGCCTTGCAACACATCATTACAAATATCTGGAACAGTAGCAGAAAATCTGCAATCCTACACTTTGGATCTATCTTTCATACACTGCTGGAATAGCAGCAGCATTCAGAAACTGCCCCAGTGAACATTGGTGTGAGTTACTGCGGGAAAGGCTACATATAAGGTATTATATGATTTTATCCCATGTCAGAAGATACTCAAAATTTTAAATGTTTTTAAAAATTTGCTTCAATATAAACAAAAGAGGAATCAAGTAGGAAAATCAATAGAGACTGGGTACAGAACTCTTATGGTCCAAATGATTACCTGAGATACTCTGGTACAGTTACAGTTACAGATACTCTGCTCATCAGTGCTAAGAAAAAAACAACAAAACCTGTATTGTACAATACAAAAAGCTAAATCTTTCTTTTTGGTGACTAAAATAGTGGCTGCTCTAAAAATAACTACTTTATGATAAAAGATGGAATTTCTTGAACTTTCTGCACTACTTAAAAAAATAGAAAGCACAATTCCATCTATCCACCCTAATTTTCTCAATTTTAAGTGACTTTTTAATAATGACTTGATTATCAAGCAATTAACATAAAAATTATTTTTTTCAATCACTGAAAGCCCATGAAAACTAAGTGGTATAATCAGTGTTATTTATGCTTACATGAAGAAAGCCCAATAATTTGCTAATTTGTCTGATTAAATCTTTAAAGTACAGAGATAAAAGATTGCATAAAGGATAAAAAAATCCACAATATAAGAGGGTATGCTTGCCATACCCTCTCTTATATTGTCATGATTATAAATGTAACTTGAAAGAAGGACAAGAAAAATATAAATCATAGAAACATACGATTATGTGACAGAAAAAACATAAAATAGAATTAGAATTAATTAAAATTGAACCGATAGAAATGTATGAGATCAGATTTACAAGAAGTAAATCTGACCTTCAGTTAATAGTAAAACTATTGTAATCCTGTAACTATATTTTTGATGTATCTGTTATACCTGATTCCCTGAAAACATATGAAAATATTTTTTAGATTAGGCATTAAATGATAAAGCTCTGTTCTAGCAGACATTGGTTCTAAGGCCACCTCATTGGGTAGGGACTGGAAGTTTTCTTTGCGTTTTTTAATAACAGATATTATAAGCAAATCCACATGGCAAGATTTTTTTTTTTTTAAATAAAGCTCTTTTTTAAAACATGGATACCACAGCTGTTTGATTCTTGAGTGCTAATTGAAGTGATTTATTAGAATTACCATCTGAAAACATTTTTCATTCATAAATTTAATTCCTGTGTCAGTAATACTTTAATTCATTTAATTTTAAGGGACTGAAGAAAATTAAACCATGAGAGAACAAATTATGGTGATGAATTAAAAAATACTGGCTACCAAAACACCAAGCATGAAGAAAATATTAAGAATAAACATGCAAAAAAAGGCTGCAATTTTTTACATATCTATTACAATGCTTCATTTTTGTTTTTCAAAAACCCCATGATTTCTCCAAGATAAAGTAAGCAGAGGAGAGCTGTAGTCAGCACCACAAAGGCACTCCCTTGGCACTCCAAACAAACAAGCAAACAAATTAAACCAGGAAAATTATGAAGTTTTTCATTTTAAAGGCTGTCAACTCTATAAATAGAACATAAATAATTAAAAAACTACCAAAACTACCACACAAATCCTTTTTTAAAATAAAATATTGTATTTGTTCAGTGTTATAGACCAATGAGAGATTGCAGCTGTTCCAGTTCTCAGCTTGGCAACCACTGGTTTCATAAGTAAATTAGTTTGAACTGATCAATGATGGCAGAAACATACCTGAAGAATAAATATTAAGTCCTGATTGGCCTTGTGCTTGCTCCTACACCCAGCTTCCCTTTTGCAGAGACTCAATCTCTGTAGTTAATGCTTGCTTGTGCCTGCATTTTATTCAAACCACAATAAAATCATTCATAGTCCATTTTTGTTTATTTATTCATGAAATGCTTAATACTGAAAAGCATTACAAGACAGAGTAATACACAGGAAGTTTTCCAGGGATCTTGAGCACTTTCTCATTAATCTCCAAAACAAGATTTAGAGAGAGAAAAACATATCCAAGTTGTTCTCTGTCCTTTCACTGACAGGATTTGCAGATCAATCCATAATCTTTCACCAACAGTACAGAAAGAAAACACACATATCCCTACTAATTTCATCAATTTACCTGATCTTTAACAATCCTAGATACCCATAGTAGTAACAATAAAGTATCCCTTCCATACCTCTTTCAGTGTTTAAATTGATGATTACCAAAAACACTTATGGGCAGCAATACACAGCAAGAATTGCCTCCCCACAGGCTTTCCAGTGCTGCAATTCAGAAAAACAGGAACAGAACACAAGGCAATAACCTGCCACAGTGCCAATATGGAGTGTTAGGACACAAAGCATCAATAATAAAGAAAAGCTTTTATAACAAGAAGTAAATCTGACTTGCCTCAACAACGTACTGACGACTTGCCTCAACAACGTACAAATCACTTGGTGTGATTTTCTCCAAGAAACTGCACGTGTCCTCATCATTGTTAAGGACCAGAGACCAACTAAATAGCTGGTTTTGCAACTTCTATCATTAAAATGTTAACCACAAACTATTTCATATCTCTTCAGAAAACTACTTTCTATTTTGTGTATTTCCTTCCTACACCATGAGCACGCCAGAGAATACAGTACTTCTAATGGTGAAAAATAATGCAAGAGTCAGTCAATTGATTCAAATTTTGCTTAAAAGGCAGTTTTCTCCCCTTCATATTTGTAGAAAACATCTTTTCTAAGAAATGTAAATAATTTTAAGTTCATATATAGTGACTCTGTGTAGGGAACACAATCTTGATGGATTATGCAAATTTTTGTTACTTGGTCCTCAATTTGGGATGAACAATTCTATCAATTGTATTTTTCACACAGGGGAAGAGGAGATTTTGTTTAAATGTTAAGATGTATTTAAAGAGATATGTAGATATACAACCACATTCAAACACACACCTCCAATTACTTTGTCAGATTTACTTAAAATATTATATATGGACTTTTGCATTAGAAATAAAGCTATTTAAAATTTACTATCAAAATGTGAAATATATAATGAACAAAAATCACTATTAATCATATTTAAAAATATTAGAAAATACTGTTGTGTGGATTTTAACCAAATCTAATGCTCATCTGACACAGCTACCCACATACTCTCTGTAAATAAAAAAGCTCTTGAGGTTTGTCCTAATCATTTTCTAAGAAAATGTAAACAGTAAGAATGCAATTAAATATGCAAACTCCCAAAATAAAAAACCAAGTCCAGGTTCCCCCAGCAGAGCACAGTGAAGTGCTGTGCAGATGTAGACAGGGCTCCTTGGGAGGACAATCAGCCACTGTGCAAGGCTGCAGTAATGCAGGAGGTCCCTTGCTTACCTGGAGCACTGCACTGTGTCTTATAAATATAGACTTCTCCAGCATTTAGTTACAAATTGCCATGCTTTGATAGCTGGCACTTGAAGAGAAACATCAGGTGAGGAACTGTAAGTACATATGCAACCAACAGTGTTTAAATCCTGGCTTCCTGCTTGCTAATTTGATTTTGATAAGCATGAACTGGTGTTTTCTGATGAAAAGGTGTACCATGTTCCCTGTTCTGCTGATGATCTTGGGCATGATGACTCTGCCTTAGTACAGCGCTCAGTTCTTACCACAGGACAATCAAATTGTTTTTTCAATTTTTCCATCCTAACCCAGCTCTGGCCTCATTTTTTTAAATTGTATTTAAATGCAGTAATTTAAAAACAAAAGTAGTTTTTCATCTGTTTTTGCTTCTCCTGGTAATTTATTTGTAAGAAGAGTGATTTGCATTTCATACTGCAAATACTAAAAAACTAACAGAATTGTTTTTAGTTTTCTTCCACTTTCTTACAACCCAGGTGCAGAAAATCACTGCTGTACTGCTGTGGGTGTAGCAAAAAGGGGTGGGGGGAAGAGCAGAGGGGAGAGAAAGGTAAAGAAAATAGAAGGGTGAAGGCAGAGAAGAGGGATGAAAGTGAGAGTGAGGAAAGAGGGAGGGAGGGAGTCTGTCTGATATGAAAATGGAAACAGAAAGGTTGACAGCTAGAGTAGCAGCACATATTTAATAGATTTAATATATTATTAACAACTACATTACTCAAGAATTCTGATTGCAAGCTTTTTAGACACCTGCCCTGATCCACAACACTGGTTTTCCAAAATTTACTTTAAAACATCCCTGCACACACAATTGACAGCAAAACTTGTATTAATCACATCCTTCTCCTTTTTGATTATGAAGATAAACTTTGTATTTTATACATGGCAAAAAACTTTAACTACTATTCTCCCACTTTTCCTAACTCACAGCATGCTGAGAAGTCCTTATGAGTTCACTGGCAAGCTTTCAATAATTAAATATATTTTATTACTCACGAAACTATAATAAAACCAAATTGCATCTTTCTTTCTAAATATATAAAACCTGTTTTCTTTCTAAATATATAGACATTTAGACTCCTCTTCAAACTAAAGCAGAGAAAATGAACAGGGACTTTTGTTCCTGCTTTAGTAAAGATAAAAGCAAACGGAACTAAGACTGGTGAAATATTTCAACTTATTACAGACTATCCAAGAGCATGATACAAGTGAATCTTGTTCAGCACTGTATTAATAAAACTAAGATGTGAAAGGCACAACTGAGGTGCTTCATGCTGCCTTCTGCTTGCAGCTCAGGAGATCCATTTTCAAAACAGACAAAATCAGCTCTAGATAAGACCTTAGCATTTAAATGTCAGGTTGAAGGTATTGGGCTTAGGTGATCTGATTCAAAGGCTAAGATGAAAACATGTAACAGATTCCCTATGTGTCAAATGAAGCTATTAAATAAGACACTAATATATTGTTCTGCATGATCTCTGCAAGGAAAAAAAAAAAGATTTGTAATAAAGACAGCTCTCTTTGTGTTCCCCCACCTTACTGTCAGAACAGTGGAATGCTAAAACAGGTTTCCTACGAAGCAATGTGGTATAAAAGGTCAGACGTAATTTTGGATTGGTGTACCAGTACTGCCTCAAACAGAGAATGAATTGAAAATAAATTATTGGTCTTCCAGGTTTACACTGCTATGATCCTATAATTTTCATAAATTTCTAATTTCTAATTTTTTTTAATTTAACCTTTAGAAACTTAGTAACTGCTTTCTGCCTTTCTTTCCTTATTATGCAAAATGATGCCTGAGAGTGAAAGTACCCTTTGTAAACTTTATGGAAGTGCAATATATTCATTTTTAAATGCATTTAAAATCTGAAAAACCTCTCCTTGTTTAAATTCACAAGAGAGTACAAATCTGTACATATTTTTCTCTTTTACAAACTAAAGGGATATTAAAAATCAGTGTAATTGTTTTTGAAGAAGCAAAAATTCTTTTAATTAAATCAAATTGTCAGAAAATGTCAAATAAACTGAAAGATAAATACATGGAGTCTAAAAAGTTAAAGCTTTCTATTTTAAAATAGTATTTGGAAATCAGTTAATGGAGAAAACCAAAGTAACTGCACACCAATTTGCAAATTTTTTACTGGCTTAGTTAGTCTTTCTTTTGCCAACTGACAGATACACATTAAAAAACATACATAGATCCATCAATACCACGATAGCTGAGTCACAGATCAGGACTGTGCAAGTAAACCACAATCAATTCCTAATTAACATAAAAGATCTATCACAAACAATGGTTTGTCATAACTTGGAATGAACACCCCTTGGAGGAAGAACAAATACACACATACCCACCTCCTTATCTGCTACTGCCTGCATCCAATTTAGCACTTTTTGATTCCAGCTCAGTTCAAACGAAGTGCTCTAACAGGCTCTTATTTCCCCATAGTAAAAAATCCTTCAGGAAGGATGACTGAGCCACTTGGTGCACAGTCATTTTTTTCTCTAAAGGTTTTAAACACCTCTTGGCTTAAGGATTTCAGTGATCAAATTTGTGATGCTTTCTCTTTCTTCTAGTTTTATTTATGGTGGTTCCAATTTCCTATTATTTGTTATTACTTCCTCTGTTGGTGGGTAACTTGATGATTCTCAGACTTCCTTCCTTCTTCCTTCATTCTCCTATGCTAGTCTGTTTTGCAAAATAGAAGTCTGAATCTACACAGTATTATTCAAGGGAGATGGCAATACTTTATTCTGCACACTGTCTTCATTACTTACAGTCAGAAGTTTCAGTTCTACATTGTCTCCTCCCTGTCTCTATCCACAGAAACTGTTAAATGTTAAGTTGCTTGTTTGGTACACTATTCTCAACACGCATGCTACAAAGTACCACCTTCTTTCAAATTGTATTGTCCTTCCAAACAGGAAGGACAATAATAAAATTATAAGCCTCCTCCTTATAGCTTTTGTCTTTGTCTTTTAAGAATATCATGAATATCTACTTAATATGGATGTTGAATAGCTCTGAAAAATAAATCCCATCTTTTTCACCAGCTGTACTGGGTACTATACCTTTTTTGTATATTTTTCCTTCAGTTCCCATCAGACTTTCCTGTACTTCTTCTATGTATGTGATGACAATTCTGCACCTGTATGCTAAGCAGCCAATCTCTTCTGTTTTCACCCAGTGAGCCAAAAACTCTTGCTCCAAATTCTTGTGTTGTGACCCATCTTACATCAGTGAAGCCTTTCGGGATCCTCTTCCTGGAGATGCTAACAGTGCCCTTTCCCATCTTAGGCACAATGTCACAGGGGAAATGAAAAAAGTCAAACAGCTGTCCTGCAGTTATTGTAAAGGTGAGAGAGCATACAGTGGCCTTTGATGACACCTTCCCCAACAGGAAGTACCTTCCTCCTGCAGCGACTCCTGCAAGGCACTGAAGTGAGGATGGCAGAGGGAAAGCAAGGGCAATGTGAAAAGGTGCTCTACTCAGGTTTGTTTTTCAGGTATGATTCATAGTGAGTTAGTGTACTTTCTGCATTTGTTTGATGAAGACAAAGTTTTTAAAGGCTGGAATAACGTGTTGGGTTTTTTTGGTCTTGTACAGCTTTGAGCAAATTGTCACCACTTAAATATTTAATATCAGCCATCACAGCAACAACAAACAATGATAAGTGCACTCTATGGATACTGAATCTCTTCATAGGGTCCCCCAGAAGTCATTAGGTGTCCTTGCCCATAAATATTTAATAAAGATTTGATTTCCAGGCACTTCCACTGTCTAAAATGTTCTTTTGAAAAGCCTGTGAAACCACACAATTGTTAAATAAAGACCAAAGAGGGAGGGATATTACTTCTGCACTTTACAAAGTTTGAGCATTTTATGTCAAATGATACATGGTGTTAATACAGCTCTGTCTTGAGTAATGATTTTAATTTTATATTTCATCAACAGAGACTGACCATTGTGTTGCTAGTAGAGGGTTAGAAGTGACTTATCTGGTTAATATTTTAGACAGAGGTAACCATTCTGCAGCTTACATGTTAGAAGGGTAAATGGATGCACCAGATGTATAATTAAGAGAAGAGACCATGAGGTGGCCTTTAACCAATATTATTTCTAACATTAACTCTGGTGTGGGGATGAAAAGTCAAGCCCAGTGAAACCAGAGTAAAAATAAGGATTTTATTGTTTTGCAGAAACATACTGAACATCAAACGTAACTGTAACTCAAGTGTATATCTGAAAAACATGCACCATCTTTGGGTAACATTGCTTTCAATCAGAGAAAATGGTATTACTCTATTTTTTTTCTATTTATATATCAGTGTGACACTCTTAGGCATGATGGTATGGGAATATCCACACCCAGGGATACCTCAAGCATTATAAATTTAAGAAACATAGAATAAATTATTTTCATATTTATTTTTCTCTTCCTCTGCACTGTGTATGAATGTTTAAAAGTTTGAAGACAATGTCTCTGAAGGGGTTTCTGAACACAAAATAAATGAATCTACTTAGTTAATATCGCATTAGGGCTTCTGTAATTATGTTTATTACTGAATAGCTATGGTACACAATAACAATAAACACAGTCATTCTGCTTTCTATCCCCCCATTTATTATAACTTTCAAAAGTTGGGGTTTTTTTAATTGTCTTTCTTGCTAGTTCTGTTGCATGTACAGCACAAGCTGTTAAGAGCATGAACACCACAAGCCATTTAGAGCATTCCCTTCAAGGCAAGGATTTATCCCTTGAAGATTTAAAGAGGGATAAAACGAAGACACTGACTTGGGTGGGTTTCTCACAGACAGAAGCTATTAGAAGAAACTCATTACAAAGTAGAGGAAGAGAGGGCAGGAAGACTGCTAAAAAAATTCTGGAGCCCTGGTAGAGGGAAGGCTGGTACACCTAGAGGAGCAACAATGTCCCTGACGATGCTGACAGCTCCTTGCTGACAGATCCCTCTGTTACTCCCTAACAACTTCACTGAACTTGATGGACTTCATTACAAGCTCAACATAAATTCTTACAGCCTAGCTGAAACACGTTTTGCCTCCTCACAAGCACATACACATTATTACACTAGATAACACTGGAATTACCCAGTACATTGAAACTATTTGAGTCACTCTGTGCCCTGCTGTTCTTCCGTACATTGCATCCTATCTATCAAATTCATCATTCAAATTTTATGCTCCATAGGTCAAATACCTGACCTCTGCATGCTCTTTAAGGCTAATAATAAAGATAAAAGCAGTATAAAGTAAAAGTATGAAAAGACTGTATCTGCTTTGAAGGTAAGCAAACATGTTTCTGGGAAAGAAAAGAGAAATGACACACTTCCATCTCCCAAGTAAAACTCACTACCCTTGTTGAGTGCCAGGTGGAAATGTGACAAGCCATAAGTGTACCAGTTCACCCTGAAGAGCCTCTCCCCTGCACCCTGAGCTTGGCAGGGCAGTGTGTCTGTGCCAGTCACCCCCTGGCACCTTGCTGTGCCACAAGCACCTGAAGAAGGTCCCAGGATGCTGCACCATGACTGCTGCTGGATGAAGCCTTGTTCTGCACCCACAGCAGCATGAGCCTTGTCCCACAGGCTGCAGTACTGCTGTACAACTCTGTAACATTCCCTCCTGCCCGACCAGTGATCCTGCCGAGCTGTCTACGTGGGAATCGATTTCTCTGGCAGGGATGCTCTCATTAATAGACAAAAGGTTCTTTTAGAAAGCAGATTTCTAGAAATATGTTGAAGCACCGGCAGTTTACTAACCATTGTTTTAAATTTCTGCTTTTATACAAATAAACAAGAATATATAGTGTTTAAATGTATAAACACACTTTTGATCCTTCACAGTGTCTTTGAACCCTAAACAGCTGAAATCTTCCATTAAATGAATTTTTACAATCCAGTCTCTGTAATCTCTAATTCCTAATTTCACAAAGTTTAACAAGATGGAACTTGCATTATCTTAAATAACAGTGCAGAAAAAAACTTATGCTACAGCTGAGTTATTGTTTGAAAAACATGTATAACTTAGTTAGAAACCACTTACTGTACCATTGTTTAGCCATATTGACAGGTTTGTTGGACAGATCAGTTTTACTGTGTGACTAAGATGCTCATAATGGTTTTATTTCATTTATAATTTAATTCCACACTTTGATATATGTAAAACATCCTGAGGATATCCTTTACATAACATTAAGGGCCCCTAAATTCAAGTAGAACGACACCCACTTATTACAATCCTGTATTATCTAATGGCAGAAACCTTTCAATAACCAATAATTTCCACTTAAAGAAAAACTGATTTCTATCTGGGTGTATAAGAAAAAGAAACCCCTGTAAATAAGCACATTTTCCACAAAGTGTTATTTTAAGATTGAGGTAGAATATTCTTCTATATAGGTATTCTAAAACTAAGATCCAACAGCATTTTATTTCTCAAAGCAATTAAATACAGATTATCTAGTATGAGAATTTTAGTTTTGCCATTTTCAAAGAACCCCAGTAAAATAATCAGTGAGTGCACTATGCTAGGCTGAGAAATGCATAGAACATTTGCTATGAATCAACTGCAGGGAAAAAACAAATTATCTACAATCTCTTAACTGAAAAAAATACTTCTTTTATTATTTAGGAGAGAATTACTATATTTACTTTTACATGAAAAAAAATGCATTAACATATGCTATGTTAAAGATGAATAATGGCTTTCTTAGGGAAATGTAAATTTATGACACTTTACTAATGATGGAATCAAATTCCCCTTGTCTGTCACTTGTTAGCTGGGAGAAATCCTAACCTGGCTACACCTTTCTCTCAAGCAATTGTAGAGATGATAAGGTCACCTCTGAGCCTCCTCTTCTCCAGGCTTTGCCCCACCAGCTGCTCCTCATCAGACTTGTCCTCCAGACCCTTCCCTAGCCCTGCTGCCCTTCTCTGGCCATGTTCCAGCCCCTCAGTGTCTTCTTCTGGTGAGTGTCCCAGAACCGGAGATACAATTCGAGGTGGTGCCTCATCAGTGCCCAACACAGACAGCAGTGAATAAGATTTTCTATGCAGTAAGCTATGGTATTTTCTTATGCTGTATCTCAAATGGGTTTTAAATGATGTAAGTTATGGCAGTAACTCTGGACATAAATGTTATTTTTGTCCTGAATATAATTTTCTGACTTATGAGATAGAAAAGTAATTTTCAACTTCTAAAACACCTAACTTTATGGAAAAATAAAAAAACAAGCAAACAAACCACTAAAAAGGTAACATGAGCACTATTCAGTTAGAGCCATCTGAAGTACTGAATCAAGACTGAGCTAGGACTTTGTATTTCATTGGAAGAACCTGCTGAAGACAATATTGTGAATCAGGCTTTTTATGAGAAGCATGATTTGAATTAGCTGACCTGATACTTCAGTCAACTGCAGAAGACAACAGGAAATTCCCAAAGGGTTTGTAATGTGCTTGCACCTATTTTTGACAAAGCAGGCAACTGGAACTGAGGCTTTTTAAGATGCATTTTAAGTAGAGGGCTGAGAATATAAAGTTGAAGTCAACTAATGAAAGTGATCTTGAAATAAGATTTCCAATCAAAGTCATTCTGAATTTGCTAGATTACAAGTTTTGAACTTAGTAGTCTCCTCTTTTTTTCCTTCTCATTTTCCAGTCATTAAGAATACAAAATTCTGGTGAAACACAATTTAACAGAATGAGGAAGAATGACAAAAAAAACCTGTTGCAGACAAAGCAAAACTTTTCAGGCTCTTAAACTCAGAAGTGATTTAAAATAAATATAATACTGTATCAGATGTGTAAGCATAATGGCCTGAGAATTTAGGGACAAAATCAGAAAGAACCAAGCACAGACGGAAACAAAACTGGCAAGGGGCAAAGAACAATACAAACTATGCAAAAAGTATGCCCAGTAGTTAGAGGAAAACCTGGAAAAAGATTGCTATATCATTCTACTGCTAAGGAAATCTGTCAAAATGTGATTCTGAAAGAGGAGGATTAAATGCCCTTCTTTACTTCTGACTCACTAAACTTCACCAGACAGTTAACTCAATTACAACAATTACAAAGGAGTAACCTGGATGATGGACTAAAATCTCTTTAAACCAAAAAGAAATCTTGCTCCTCATCAGTGGTGACGTGGTCCTCAGCTGGAGCAAGAAATATCCAGATAATGTTAACATAAGCAACAAGACCCTGCAATAGATTGTCTACAAATAAGATAAAATCTACAGGAAGGTATTTTTAAAGACACAATGGAATACTTTCAACTAGAGATGAACTTCAAGCTTCATTTTCTCTGCCTTTGTGACAATCTACACGCAAGTGGCTCTGAAAACCTCTGGATAGTGACCACTGCCATAATCTGGAAAATGTCACAGGGTATGGAATATTATGCTGCTTCTGAAGAGGTTTCAGTAGTTTGAACTCCTCACCTGACATTTGTAAAACACTTCCATAACCAATGCAGTTTGCTGGGAAAAATCATAGAACATGTCGAAGCCCCTACATTATTGTAGTTTTGTGGTTTTTTGGTGTGATGCTTTTGATTTTTTGAACTACTCATGTTACTCTTACATAAGGTCAAGGAAGGAGTAGAGGAGGGATAAGAGAATTCAAAGGAAAAATGTGAGACAGATAAGAGGCAAGTAATATACTAAAAAGTAATGTACTAAAGAGAAAATACTGTAGCCAGTTCTTTATTTTTCAACAACAGAAATTCAAAGGGCAGTATTATTTTCTTTTATGCACTTCCACGTCTTTTATGTACAGGAGTATTTTGAATGAGCATCTAGATTATTATTATATAGGATTATTTTAGAGCCATTCCAAATCACAAGTTAAAAATTACATGGAGGCAAGGTTCTCATGCAGTGTTAAAGTGTTAAGAGACCAGCAGAATGCCTCACTGCAGTTAAGAAACAAGTGAATACAGCCCAACTAACTGAACGACTCCCATTGTTTATTCCACCTGATCTCTTTAGCATGGAACTCACCACAGGAGCATTAACCTGAGCCCCTAATGCTTCCAACCCTATGGTCTGAATTTGCCCTTAGAAAAATTCTCTAGATCAGGTCAGTGCCAAGAAGCCAGTGTCACACAATAGTTACTACTCCAAAATCTATTTTCATCCTTCTTTTCATTCCCGATAAGCAGCTATGTGGTGCAAAATATCCAGTACTTGCATTAACTTCACACTTATTTTTGCCTGCTCATGAACTGCAGCTGCAGGTCCCAAGCTCCTGAAGCCCAGAGGCCTCAGCTGCTCTCTTCTGACTGACTACTGTAGCTATTTGAGTTTGTCTCTGAGCCTGTCCCTCAGATTTTTTCATCAATTCAAGTCAAAAATAGCTGCAGGAAGAAAACACTGACTGGACTGTCCTCAATAGATTCTGAAGAAGCAACACAATAACGTATATCAGTGGAGCTGTGCAGAGTGCATTAGGATATGTTTCACTTTTTTAATCCCAAAGTACAACTGCAGTGGGCTGAAGAAGACCAGCAGAGTGCTGTTACACTAAACCACAAAAACCTACCTGAAAAGCTGTGGCAGTGAGACATGTCATTCTACAAAATCTTGTGAGGTCACCCACCCTATGAAGACAAGGGTAGGACCAGATGATTCCCACAGACACCTGTGACATAGACTTTTCATGATTCTGCACTAAAAGCAAGCTTCACTTTTACTGTCTGCCTTGTTTATAAAATGCAGTATGTAAAACAAGCATTCAGAAAAGTTTAAAATATGTAAAAGAAGAAAGTGCTACAAGTGTTGCTTCTCTATTTTGAATTGTAAAATAAGGAATTGACTATTTAACTTTTTTTTCTGCTGTTTTTGTTTTTCAGTTTTAGGGTTGAATAAGGTCACTAGACAAGCAAGTGAATAGCTGAAAGACTATGAGCTCATGCACGAATATTTAGTATAATGTAAAGAAACTGCAAAAGCTAGGAGTTTTTAACGCTCCGAGGAACATCCAGAAGTGATTTGTAAATAAAAAACTCACTGATTTTCCAAGGACCAATCTTACATAAGGAATTTCTCATCAGCTGAGTTACTACTTGAGTGATTTCAGTGGTTGTAGACTCAATCTCTTTAAAGCTTGTTAAATCATTTGCAAACTAGTTTCTGTTTGAACCTAAGACATTCATGCCTGAAGCTTCTAGTGGGGAAATGACAGTCACACAGATTTCTGCATACTACCAGAGTAACAAAATACACAGTTTCCAGAAGACTTCCATTCTGCTATTCCTCTGTTAGAACAGCACACACTTACTTTTGTTATGTAGGGTTGAGAGGAAATACCTTTAAGGTAGGTATTGGCATTTCAGACTGAGCCTTGTCCTGTAGTGTACTCAGGAGGAATAACTTAAATAAAATATAAAACTACCAATCATAAACATTTGGTGACAGCATTTAATAGCTAATTCAATAACTGGAACTACAGAATCAACTCATCATTGCATATATATAAAGATTTAACTGGTTATAGCATTGAAGTTGGAGAATTATTATGTGGTACACACAATATTACACAATAATGAGTGCTACCTTGTTTATCACTGTTGTAGACATGGGTCCAATATACACAACGACTATTTGAAGAAGTGACTTAGAAGAACTCAAAAAAGACTAATTAACTTCGTTCAAGAAATAGTGTTGCTCCTCTGATGTTGCTCTTTTTGGCCTTATGCCCAAAAATTAAACATCCAATTAAAACAGAAAGCCAAGATACTGATACAGAGCTCAAGATTCAACACTTTATTTTTTATAAACATAATAGGATATATATGTCTCACTGTAAGTAAGTACTTCATGTCTGCTGCACCACTGAGAAAGCAAGGAAATGTAATCGTTTTGAAAATAAGTAGCAAATTTTATCTGAAAAAAAACCTGAAACAATGAGCTAATTATCCTACTGGTCAAAGGCCATGTCAATTTAATTAGAAAGATCATTATGAGCACACAAAGAAAACTTCAAAATTACTTCAGACACACTTAACTCTGTGTGCTGTTTTTGGCTGTGATAGAGTTATTTTTCTTCATAATAAGTATCAGGGTGCTATGTTCAGGATTTGTGCTGCAAACATGAGAAGAAAAAAGGCCTTCACTCTATGTAAGCACTCCTCAGCAATAATTAAAATACCCAACCCTGTAATATCAACATTGTCTTCAGCAAAAATTCTAATGTTATAGAAATCATAGCTCCAAAAGAGTTGCTGCGAAAAAAATTAACTCTATTCCAGCCCAAACCAACCTAGTGGCACGTACACTCCAAGTTAATGAAGAAGAAACAGTTTCAAACCAATGAGCATGGTTCAATGAAGTACTAAATATAAGAGCCCATGAAATTGCTATACAGCAGTTTTAAACAGTTTTTTTTTTAATCAGAAAAAGGTTTTAACCAGGAAAGGAGATGCTCCTTGCTTTGAAAGAACAAATGACAAGCTAGAATCAAAAAACAGAATCCTGCAGCTGCTTAATAAGGGCTGCATTTACTTTGCATCCATATTAAGTTGTTGTTTAAGGCTAAGATACATGACAGGGATGATTTGCTTAATTTAAAAATGTATTTGCTATTAAAAAGATAGAGGTTATTACAATAAAAGTAAGTCTTTTCAAGATGAAGTACCGACATGCATACTTAGTACAACAAAAATAAACAAAAAGTCTTGTATCTGACATACAGTGCTATCACAAAACCAGAGAAAGGAGTCTCCTGCAACAAGTCCAGTCTGAGGCACATGACATGCAAGTTTTTCCTGGAAATTAGTTAACCGTCTTGGAAAACACAGTTATAAAAGAGGAGTTCAGTTGCTTTTAATAATGAAGCAAATTTTAATGATTATGAGTGCTGCTGCTAAGTTCACTACCAACCTCATGGTAAGTGATGCATATGATGGACTACTACAGCTCCTTATGAATGACAATATAAAGGAAGTTCTCCAAGAACTTTTTGCAAGTTAAAACCTTTCATTAGCTATTTGAGGATACTCACTGAGTAGCTATTGGATTACCTGAAGTAACTTACCTCACCTTACCTGAAGTAACTTACCTCACCTCTTGTTTTAATTTTCTCACTTGTTGCTAGAATATATAGTTTATATTATTATAGCTGTGAGACACAATATTTAATTCAAATTTTACATTAGAAATGCTTGACTTTTAAGTAGATTATAGCCTATCCATTTAAAGTAAGTTTTACCAAGAGCTTTTATTTAAAAATCTGAGCTGAAGATACCTGAGCACTTATTCTTTGTCACAGAAGATTATTTGCTCCACATATTTGAAAAAAATGGAATTTTAATGGGTTTCTAAATGCAATTGATACTAAGAGCAATACTTGATCTTTTTTGCTACACATTTTTCCAGTAAGTGGGAAACAGAAAAAAAAATTAATCTGTAAGTAAGCACCTGAGGTTCTGACCTTTAAATTCAGTCTATATGCTAATCCCTCCTAGTTAGGAATCAGTTCCCCAAATCATCAATATGGAAAACTAAGCATAATCCTACTTTGAGATTCAAAGAAGTAACTTTGGAAACATGGAAGTTTTAGAACTAATTTTTGTTAAAAAACATTTGAAAACTCTGTATTTTAAAGAGTTTCAGCTTGCCACAGAATTTATCTTTCATTTTCCTATACAGTCACTTTCTTCTGTGCTATCAATAAAAACTAACACTGACCTTCCTCCCAGAAGGTTAAACTTCTAGCTTCTGTTTGAAACACTAGACTGCCTTTTCTCAGAAGAAACGCTACATGTACGTGCCGCCAGCAACGAGAAAGAATACACTATTGCGCCGACCCTTCATTAGTCAGAGGATCTTGGCAACAGCAGTAGCGCTTATATACGGTGTCTGCATGAAAACCTGTTTTCAAAAGTAACCTTGCCAAGGGCTATGTGCTGTCTTGGCAAAAGGAAGCAAACTTTACTTTTCTACCAATCAGTGCACTCTGCATGAGAAACAGGTGTTATGATAGGAAATGGGACTTGGAGTAAAAACAAAATACAGTTCTCTAAAAATAAGTTTGGTTTGGAAAAAATCAGAGATAATAAGCCTGCAGGGCTTACATGTTTCTGCAAAATGCAAATCATGAAAACTGTTTAAGGGATTAAGTGCTCTTTTTCAAAAATGACCATGGAGATTATAATCATTAATTAAAATCATGTAAATAATATTCCGAAAAACCTCTTCCTTTTTATCTCATAGGTTTCAAAAAGCCTAATGCTAAAAGATTTAGTCTCAAAAGAGCTACTCTAATTAAAAATAAAAATTTAGCATAATTAATAAGTGTGACTAGGCTTGCAATCTCACCACTTGCTATGACATTTTTTTAACAGAGAAATAAGATTATATTTTTAAGCATCATTATAGAAGGCTTATATAAAGGATTATACCTTTACATGCCCCTTTATATATTTTCAATCAATTTAGTAAGTACTGGTATTTCTTGACTTCTGGTCACTCTTTACTACTACTCCTTAAAACATGGCATGTTATGGTATTTCTTCTACTCACTTTAAAAGCCTTCTGTCATTCATCTGTACTGATATATGATCAAATACACAAAACAGACAGACATAGTAAAATAATTATAAAAAATATTTATCTATACAGCACACAGATGGTCTCTATATTCTACAATATCTCTACAGGGATGCAGTGATGAAATATTGCCCTCCCTACTCTACCTTTCTTCCAGAACTTCAAATTATTCTGGAAAGGAAAAGATAGCTCTTCTGTATCCCATACTGAGGCTCAGCTAAGATATGCTGTTTTTTCATGAAAACAAGATAGGAATCCCTTGCTCTATCTTGAAATCAAAGATGCTTTTAGGAGTCCTTAACTGTGTTTCCTCTATGAATAAAGATGGATAATTTATCTTTTTGCAGAGTATACAAAGCAGAAGTTAAGAGCATATTTAATGATTTAAAATAAATTGTACTGACATTTGAAGAAAAAAATGTTTTTTAAAAAGAAAGCCTGAAAATTTAAATTATGTTAAAAACTTTGTTCCAGTTCTTGAAGTGTACTGACAAACTAAGTCTTTTAAAATTTGATTTTTTTTTCTTCCTGGAAGAGTAATTGTTACATTGCAACACTTCACAGGAATAAGAATGGTAACACACAGTTACAAACCCAAACAGCACTACTGGCTTGGGCTGAGGGGTTGGAAAGCTGTCTGGCAGAAAAGGACCTGGGGGTGCTGGTCAACAGCAGCTGAACATGAGCCAGCTGTGCCCAGGTGGCCAAGAAGCACAAGGGCATCCTGTGCCCAGCAGGAGCAGGGCAGTGATTGCCCCCCTGTCCTGGCACTGGTGAGGCCACATCTTGCATCCTGTGTCCAGTTCTGGGCCCCTCAGTGCAGGAAAGACATTGAGGGCCTGGAGTGTGTCCAGAGAAGGGAACAGAGCTATTGGAATGTTGGGGGACACAAGACAAGATGGACTTTGGACCTGGCTAACATAAGAGATTTGATAACAGGATGCCTTGGCAAAAGCAAACGGAACTTTGAAAATTAGACCTGGATTGCAAGAAGATTAAATCAAACGGGTTTTCTGGGAAAAGAAAATGTCATTAAAATCTGCAAGCGAGAGATGTTGTTATATGCATAAGTTTGTGTATGTAATTTTAACTTAATCATTGTAGTACACATTACTAGTCTCCCTGAAATAGTATATAAGCATTTGTATCCCACTATAAAATTGGGTTCTGATCACCGAGTCAGCTTCCCTGTCTCTCTCCATCACCGGCACAGGAATGGGGAAGGGTCTGGAGCACAAGTCTGATAGGAAGCCGCTGAGGGAGCAGGGGGTGTTCAGCCTGGAGAAAAGGAGGCTTGAGTGGGGGGGGAGGAGGTCCTTATCATCTCCACAACTCTCTGTCAGGAGGGTATAGGGCAGGTAGGGTTTGAGCTCTGCTCCCAGACAGGACAAGAACAAGTGATAGGACAAGAGGAAATGGTCCCAAGTTGTATGGTCCCTCAGCGAGGTTCAGATTGGGTATTAGGAAAAACTTCTTCATGGGAAATGTTGGTCAGGCATTGGGACAGGCTGCACGGGGAAGTGGTGGAGTCACCATTCACAGAGGTATTCAAAAGACACATAGATATGGCACTTGTGGACATGGTTCAGTGAAGCACTTCACAGCCGGATTAAATGATCTTGAAGGTCTTTCCAAGCTAAATGATCCTATGATTCTAATAATATTTTAAAATGTACATCAAAAGAAAAAATAAGTATAGACAGCTAACAACCACCTTTAACTATGACTAAAGCCATGAACAGTTGAATTTTTCCACTAGTCACTTCACAGTTATTTTTGAGTTACACTTTAAAGAAATATGATCTAAATAACTCAAGTGCAAAAGGCTTGTGTTATTTTACTTTGTCATAGAACTGCTGCTCTGTTCTATAACAAAGTAAAAAAGCATGCCAGTTGCTCTTTTGACACAGTAAAAAAGATGCAAATAGAACACACTAATACAATGGGGGCAGAAAGTATTTCCTTTGAGTTTGAACAAAATGCATCTTGTAACTTAACTAAAAGCCACAAACACAGCTTGCACTGCTACATACTCTAAAGCAAGTACATGCTACTCTCCTTAATAATTTAAGAGAAAATCTGAAAACTTTTAACTTCTTGCAGAATTTTTTTCACAGCTTTTTACAAGTGCTGCACCCTTGCTGCATTTTGATTAGTAAGAGACTATAACGAGAGACCTGTAACCCAAACGGAAAAACATACTGTAATAATGTTCAACAAGCTTTCAAGTCCTAAATTTGACAATGTCTCAATTTTGAACATCACAGTGCACAGAGAAGTCACTCTGAAGAAGAGCAGGTAGCATGGAAAAAGTAATTCACCCTCTTAGATTTCGTTCTATTTTAGATGTAATCGAAATGCTCTGTGAGCTAACCCAGCTGAATTGTTTGCTGTAATTTAAATAAACATGAAATCAGAATCACTGGGCAACACACAATACTCCTAAAATTAGCATTTCCATTTCCATTTGTGCTCAATAACAAAGAAGAGATTATTAGATAAAGTGGAATGCACAAAAGACTCAGTATGCTACCATTACTTTCAAACAATCATATAGGCAGCCCATTTACCAGAAATGGTAAGTAAAATAGAAGAAATACTTCATGGTTTTGTAAGCAATTTACAGTATTGTAGCGCCAATCTGTAACTATTCACTAGCAGACGTGTATCCTGCATAAACAAGTTAAAAGTATCTCTAGAAATATTTAAGCAAAAAAGGAATTATATACTCATTGGTGATACTTTGAATCTTCTATAAAGCTTGAGAAATTAAAAACTTGGTAGATGGTTAGGAAAATAATGAGTAAAATGCAGTGATATCACTAAGACTTCTAAAGTGATTTTATAAAAAGAAAAAATTAACATAAAGGATTCTTCTTCATTCTTAGTTGAAGATGTCAGGCACACATTTTTCCAAGACACACGTGGATTGCCACCACTGTTACTACTTTTTTTTTTATTACAGTGCAACCAACTACCTTTTTTGAACTTCACAATACTTTAAACTGAGTTTAAACTCTGCAAATGCTATTTATAAATTTATGATTCCAAAACACTGTAAAAAGCATCCACTCACTTTTAGAGAAACAAGCTTTGCTTTCAGAATAAAAAGAAATCCCTTACAGAATTATTTACAGTAATTTTTTTCTTCACAGATAAGTAAATAAAGTAATACTTAAAGCCTACTGAAAAATATCACCTTGTGTGACCAAGAAGAATGTTTTCAGTTTAAATTCACCTCCTCCCCCCATAATATTCATTGCACTGATCAAACACTGCTAATTTTGCTTGATTGCAATTAAATAAATATGTCAGAACAATTTTTGGTAGGCTACAATTTCTTCAGAGCTCTTTACCTTCACAGAACTTTAATCACAGTTCTCTCCCATTACTACTTCATCTACTATAAACCAGGGGCACCATAACTGAGTCACAAGCTTAGTCACTGAAATGAAAAGAAATTCATAGCAAGAATTCCGAAAATTTGAGATCTGAATGGTGGACTTTAGAAGGCAATTGCGAGGTGTGAAATTCTTTAAATATGCCCACTGTTTTTCAGTCTGTAAAAAAAAAACCCAATAAACACAAATTCTTAACTTGTCAGGATAATTGTTCAACTGTAAGAATTTACACAGCAAGCATAGCAAGGCAATTATATTTTTTCTCAAAGCAACAAAGTCCAGCAACATTTCCTATGGATCTGAAAAATACTTGAGGCATGCAACAATAAAATTGTGTCTGTATGACTTCTGTGCCTCAGCCACTTACTCAGTAATGCTCTGGAGAGTACAAATCATGTACTTATTGTATATTTGTATTTATTTCATGAAGAAGTATTACTGTTTCTTGTAAGATGAGTTCCTAAACATTCAAATTCCTCCCATCCAAGATGTTAGCCCAGAGCTCAACAGTTATGCATAGTAATGATTTGTTTCTTTATATAAATTCAGTATCTTTTCTATGATCTAGGAAGCTGTACAGAAAGACTGACACTTTCCACAAAGAATTCTATGACTGCAGAACCACTGAACACAATAGTGATTCATATTTGAAATGCACAGTAAGAGGACTACATTCATTACCTGACTGTTTTTCTCAATTATCTCTTACACTGTTAAGTTATTAAGTTCAGGGGATAACAGAAGCAGTGCAGAAAATGTTCAGGAGGAATTCTAGAAATGAAAGTCAGATCAGTTCTCACAACCTTAGATAATCACATCTCTTTCATATGCTTCTGCCCTCATGTAGCAGAATTTTGTTAAAAGGCAGGTTCTTCAAATTTATTCTGAGATAGATTAGAAGTCTGACTGCAAATTCAGAACTATTCAGCATATAAATGTATTGCAGATTACTTTTTTTAAATTACAAATTTTGTTTTTACTACAGAATTCAAACCACTATAATAGCAACTCCATAAATTTCTGTATTAGATTCTAGTATCAAATGTAGACAATATAGTTAAATGTAGTGTTATTCCTAGTTAATTCTTCTGAATTACAAAATGACTTTTGAACTACATGAAGTTAATTTTCTCTTGAACTGCAGATGCATCCAGCACAAAGTGGAAAAATAATTACTGAATTTGAAAATAAATTAACTTTTATCTTGCCTTACAGTACAGAAAGGAAATGAAAACCCATATGGTATCTGGACAAAATTAAAGGTAGATAAACATTAGAAAGTACAGTTTTGTGTGATCTAAAGACGACTGACAGTTTCCTTCTTTTTTCTTGCAGAAACATATTCCTGGCATTTGAAAGAGATATAGGTTAACACTCACAATGACAATTTCTCAGCTCAGCTTCAAAGTGCACACCAGACTATTTCTGGGTTACTTCATGAAGAAATGGGATAATAAAGATCCCACACAGTGCCCTGAACAGCAATGTGACTAACCTGTAAGTTTTGAAGTTACATTTATCAGATAGAAACTAGAAATTGAGCTAACTACCACAGGTAAACTAGAAATTAATTGAGTCTGCTTACAACTCAGTTAAAAACGGGAATATATCCTACTAATTATTTGTAATGTCCAAAAATTCAGATTTCACCAAAATTCTTCATTTTAGTCTAAACTTAAAAATTACTTTTACAGCATCAAACTCATATAATTCAGGTGAGGTTTGAAGTTGTCCTTAAGAAAATCAGTTCATTAGGTGATTAGAACATTAAGATTTGAGTGTGCTCAAGTGTAAGATTTGAAAAATTAGAAGAGAACTAAGGTAAATTTGAGGAAGCTGAGTGGTTTCTATAAGTTTGGGATATCTAAAACTGTCAACCTGAAACCTCCATACTTAATCTCCACTCAAAGATCTTCAGCATTCCATTTCTGGAAAGGTCTCTGAAATGTAACTACAGGTATTCTGTCCAGATTGGATTCTGGACATTGTCTACATCAGAAAGGGGAAAGAGGAGTCAATGCTTAAAACTCCAGATCAGAAATTTATGTACTCTTTTGTAATACTTCATGTATAGGATCTACTGACGACAACATCTCGACTGAATTCTTCACTTTGTCTACTCCTTTGAAAAAAGGCATGACAGTAAGAAAAATATGAAAGAATTCTACAATTATTCAATGTTATGACTGAAAAAGAAGATTGTCTAGTTCAGCTTTCAGAAAGGAAAGTTTCATTAAATTTAAAAGTTGATTTATATGTTTAAATTTGGGCTATATGCAAATGCACTATGAAAGAAAAACAGTATGCTTCATTAATCCACTGTTTAAAACAAGCATGAAGTTGCACAGAACTTGGAAAATACTAATTTCGCAAACAAAATTCATTAATTAGAGGATAAGGATAAGCACATGTGAATAGATAAAGGCAGAAATTAATACATGATATTATGGGCTTCTTAATTTTCAAGTATTCAGCTTTCAGCTAATTAATAATGCTTCCATTTTTATATTAACAAACATATTTGATCCAATTATAGAAAAATATACCAGAATTCACAGAAAAGAAAAAAAGACATTGGAAGTTGCTATTCACTTACTCTTCCTTATGACTTTGCTTAATTTTGTGGGCTTTTAGGATACTCCTTGAGAAAATGGCAGTGAGATTATTGTTCTGTGTTACATTTGGAGATGCCAAAAAATCACCAAATCTACTATTTACAAGTAAGCAGCATGTTCATTTTCATTACTCAGAACTTCTAGTGAGTAAACACACAGCCCAAATGAACCATCAAATTGGTATAACTGAATCTCATACATCTATCAGAAAATGGAAAAGGGAACAGAATACGGCATATTGTATTTAGTATTTGTATATGTGTAATGTGACTACTGTTAAGTTTCCTGGATGTATCTTCATGTCCTGTGAGGAACAAGTGACATTTAATTAATTTGCTGGCCAAAAAAATTTATACAGCTGACATGATTTGTGTCTTATTGTTTGATTTACAGCTTATCACCTTCTCCCCTAAGATTAGCCTCTGAATCTGAAAATGAAGTTCAAAATATTTTTTTACACTGCTGCTCACATCAGCGTCCCTGATCTGCACTTAGAGCTCTGTTATGCACAGAGAAGCTATGGGCTTGTGATTACAAGGCACCTCACTGATGGCTCAATAGCATTATCACAGTCTATTGCTTTCTGCCCTCACTCCCAAAATCACATGCACAAGTAACAGAGGCAGAAGAGGCACAAAGAAGCTGATACTGACAGAACAAAAATCATAGACATAGTTTTCTTACATTTTAAAATAAAGCACAACTTCTATGATTAAGAAAGGCAGAATCAAGAGCCAAGCAACAGATTTAATACTACGAATGATACTGGCCCAATTCTTCAAAAGGGCTACCAGCTAGAGGGTCAAAATTGGGAGAAAACACAGAAATTGGACATGTCAAAGATTGACATGATTTTTCTCTCTAGAATGAAGATAAAAAATTGAAACTTTGGGTAACAGTTTATTAATTCTAAAATTATTCTAATCCAATGGTTTATTAGAACAGAGCTTTTTCTTATAGTGCATATACAGTCAGGTGACAATTTACACACTATCATTATATTTCCAGCTTTGACAACAAAAGCAAGCTCAAACAGAACCATTTGAGTAGGAAAAACTGCTTGAAATTCAGTAATATTTCTTACATAATGACTTGTTTTGCACTAGAAAGAATTGGAGAATTTATACGTATAAACAATTATGTGAAAACAGTGGTTTTCACATGAAAAATAAAACCAAAAAGCTTAAGGGACTTAAACCTAATTAAATAATTGCTTAGTTTGCAACTGGCTAAAGTGAAAAATAGAAGTCGTGATGTCCTTCATTATTGATTTAATCCTAAAGGATTTTTAAAATAATTTCAATTACTTGTCTTAAGCAATTAACACACATCAATGAAATTAGAAATGAAAATTTGAGCTAATGTAGTAGCATTATAATGCCTTCCACAAAAAACTACAGCACTAAGTTAGAAAAAAAACTTAATTATATAAATTTTTAAAATACTTTATATATTTCCCAATAAACAGCCTTGGCAAAGATATACTGAGCTTACCTAAGAAAAGCTATGTATTCTTATTATATGAAGACTCAAAATATCCTAAAAGAAACATACTTTACTTTAGTGATAGAAAACCAATGACCCTACATTTGAGCCAGTGTAACACAAATATTTAAGATGTATTTTTACTATAGAGTATCTTACTTTAATCACTCATGCTTATTAGCTAATGTTTCAATCAAAGCTATAGTTTGCTTTTTCATGAAGAATTTGCAATGAATAGTAAATACAACAATTTTTGTAAACCAATGCCAAATATGAAGGCCAGTTAATTGATTTTCTGATCATTCCCAGTGCAGTAAATACTAAATGATAAATCTAACAGAAGACCCAGCAAATCATGGTGTAATTACAAATTTCATTTTTGCCTATTCCACCTCTTAGAAACTGTACAATTGCTTATCCATTTATTGTGTCCTTTAAATATTTCGTGGCATTTCAGCTTTCAAAATCTGCTTACTTTAAAGGTACTTTTCACTTGTTAGTGACAAACAAGTGAGTTATATCATTGCATTAAGTTCCATATGATTTGATTTTAAAATTATCATAAATTAAGCATGTAAATGTATGAATATTAAATGTTAATCACCATTTCTCATAACTGAATTTCACTGTTCTTCCAGGACACACATCACTAAATGTTTGACTGATGAAAATTAGGCAAGAAAATAATTTTATGGCTGTAAAATGAGATAAAACTATTAGAATCAAAACTCCATAATTTTTAACATGTTTAAGAACATATTTGGTAAATAGAAATATTTTTAAATTATTCTTATATATACAGTGGTTTTGTAAAAGATAAGAAATTTTAAAAAGCAACACTAACGAATGGCCAGTACACAACTGCAACAGAACTATAGACTAGAGGACCTGGATCTTCTGTAATTTTGACTGAGTTCACCAAGTCTGAAACCAACTGCTAAGTTGCTGAACACCGCTCATACAGGCACAGCCATTCATGAGAAAACTAAAGGCTATGGGAAGAGTAAAATGAGCTTAAAATAGATCAGAAGATACTAGCTAGGAAGTGGCTGAAATTGCAAAAAAGCAATAAAGAAATATAGACATTAATTGAAAAACATGGGTAAAATACTTTAGAAAGTAAAAGCAAGAACACTGAGAACTCTGGATTTACAAAAATATGGCCCTACATTGAGCTACGGTTTGTTAGGGGGTGAAATCAGGCAAGCAGAATGTTTAAGTTCATCCTTTTTCAACAAAATACTTAATTAAGTACTTGACTTTAAGTTACTGCATTTACATTGAGGCTTGTTTGTTTTGCTGATCAGGAAATATTTTACCTTTTATTATGACATGGCAGTGCATTACAGAAGACTAGAGTAACCACTGTAACTTTGAAAATGGATCATAAATACAGAAATGAGGTTATTACTTTTTACATCTAATTTCCAGTATGGGGTAAAAAACAAACTTAAGAACTCATGTCTAGCACAGAAAATGGAGGCAACTATAAGTGCTGTAAATTAAAAATCCATAATCATCTTCATCATTAAACTTAGTAGAAAATGTAGAAGAGAACAAATGATATTTTGGTTGTCATTGTGAACATAAACCACACCTGTTAATCCATTATGCTTTACCTCTGCAAAGCATTCTCTGTAAAGTATTAATTACATAAAATACTAATTTAATGCATTCTGTCATTCCATACTTTAATTTTTTAATCTAGTTCTATTCATTCTATTACTTTTGAACCACCTAACTCCTTAGCTGATACAGAGTGCATTGCCCAAACCATAATTCTAAAGCAAATACATATGACATCTAGAACTCTAAACTTAAGTAGTCTCAAGTATAATATTATACATTTGCTACTCTAAAATGTGGGGACATTCAAAGAAAGACAGGCAAAAGCCCTGCTGAATCATTTTGTGATATGGTACTGTATGGTCTGACTTGACAAAAGATGTTTACTTATTCCCTCCTCCTCTAAGAAAGAGTATCTCTTTCTGGTTTTGTACATGAAAGTTTACTACTCTGTTTCTTCTTAATTAACATCAAAGTTTCTTATCTATATCATCTCAGCATTGACATTCTATTCTGGATACTTTAATCTTGCCAGGGTGTCATATTGATTGTCTTTGCAATGGGACATAGATGTGATAACACGTTACTAAAGGAAAAACACGAAAACCCACTACCATAGACTCCATTCTCTGCATTTCACATGGCTCAGCTAAACTTGCCTTAGAACTCCTTATGATTTCTTTGCTCTTAAACGGAGCATTTGAAAACAGACTATCACTCTGATGTACCTACAAGACACTGAACTTATTTGCATAGAAGTTCCTCTGTAACTCAGGTACTCTGATATTATGTAGAGAATCACAGATTTTGCATACACACACACACACAAATCCACTTATGGTCTTGCACACATGCATGCAAATCATTCAAGTACCTAAGAAAATTTTGTTAGAATGGGCAAACATTTCTGGTCATTAATAACCATGTTTTCTTTTCTTTTCATAGCCTGACAAACCTTTACATACTTCCTGACAATGGAGTAAAGGAATGGCTTTTGTTACAAAGCCTAAATGCTTTATGAAGAGGCATCATTTGCTCCCTACACACATTTGCTATATATTATTTCTCTTAAGCAGATCATCTACTGAAAACAATTGTGAGGCAATGTAAGAGTTTATGGTTTGTTAGCAGAACTGTAGGATTTTTATGTGGTAATCAGCAATGCACTCAGTGGGCAAGAAATTATTGCATGGTGTCTCGTGTCCCAAAACACCTTTAGAATTTTGTAAGCAAAATAGCATACATAAATACAGACTGTGTTAAAACTGTATTAACAAAACAACTGAAAATGTCTTTTCTGTCCTAAAAAATTATTCTATAACAACATCTTGGCTAAATAACTGGCTTGGTATGAAAATAAACTTCAGAAAAGGTTTAGGAAGTGTAAACATTCAGGCACAAATCTCTATCATTCTCAAAGGAATGTATCTTTCTTAGTCTCATCTCTTCCACATAAGTGTGGCACACTAAAGAATATAAAATTCTAAACCTTTCTGCATGTATCAATTATGTTCTACATAACTCCCTGAACGGTATTTAAAAGACAAAGAAATGAAAACAATATTCCACTTGCTGACAACAGAAAATCTGACCAATACAGCTTTAGAAAGATCATCACTTTAAAAATCATAAATACTCCCTTCCCACGGATGCAGCTCATTCAAGAAAGTGTTCCCACTACAGAGGTCTACTATTTTGGTTGATAATCTTGGGGAAAAAAAACAAACAATAAAACAAAAAAAGCCCAAACCCTCTTATTCATTGAACTGTTTGTATGGAATGGTGAAACACATAAACAACAATAAAAGAATAACTAGCCAAAACCATACAAGCTAAATTCCCACACATCTCTAGAGAAAATTAATGCCTATAAAGGGGTTAAAAAAACCCAAACTTTAGAAGACTTCTCACTACGTGAATAAGAGTGGAGCTCTCAAAAATAAGACAGCATTACCCTTCATGCTCACTTTCTGTAAAATGGTTACATACTCCTGAAAGTTGTTGACCCGGGAGGTTGAACATTTTGTCCAGATATGGAGAAAAATAGAAAAGTCCTCAAAGGAAGAACTACAAAGTTTTCTGATGCCATTATACATTTTAAACAAGCTCTCACACAATTTCCTATGATCTATAAAAATAAATGGAGATACCAAAGAACACAAAGTAAGAATCCCACACTAAACAAAGATGTTTCAAACACACAGACATTTATATAAAATTTCAATAAATCTATCTCCAGAAATTCAACACTTCATGCAGCAGACAAAGGTATTGGTTCCCAGTATTCTTCCTGAAAGCGGAATACTCTTTCCTCTTGCAAAGAAATGGAATAAAGAATGCTTGCTTAAATATTCTCTGATAAGTGTTTAACATTCTTTATGGAGCAGAGAAAAACCAGCAATTCTGCACAGATCTTTTCTACAAGAGAAATAGGAATAGGAGCTCTTGGCAAAACTGAGACATAAAAAGAAAACATACAGAAAGTGGAGACAGGAACAGCTAATATGGGAAGAATACAGAAGCATTGTTCAATCATCCTTTCCTAACCTCATCTGGGATGAGGTTAGGAAAGTCAAAGCCAAAATGGAGCTGAGTCCAGTCAAGGATGTCAAAGACAATGGAAAGGATTTCTCTAAATACATAGGGAACAAAATAAAGGGTAGAAAAGATTTAAGCCTTCTGCTGTATGAAGCAGGGGACACAGAACATGAAAGAAGATTAAGTACTGTAAATGCTGCCTTCTCCTCAGTTTCCATGAGAAGGCCTTGATGAATCCCAGATCTGAGAGACCAGGGGAAAAGTCTGGAGCAAAGATGTACCTGTGGTGGAAGCTACTTAAGAGTACAAAAACAAACTAAACACAAATAAATATATGGGTGTTCACTCTCAATGTAGTAGGATGCACTTGAGTGCTCAGGGAGCTGGCAAACAGAACTGCACAACCACTCTCACTAACTTCTCAACAGTCATAACAACTGTGAGAGGTGTCTGAGAACTAAGGAAAAGCAAATGTCACTATCTCATAGAAGGACAGGAAAGCTGATCGAGGGAACTGCAGGCTGGTCAGCTTCACCTTGATCCATGGGAAGGCAATGCATCAGCTAATTCTGGAAACCATCAGCAGGCATAGGAAGGACAATAAGATCATCAAGCATAGTTAGTATAGATTCATCAGGGGAAAGTCAGGCTTGACCGACTTTATCACTGTCTATGATGAAATGACAGGCTTGGTAGATAAGGAGAAAGCAGCAGATATTGTCTACCCTTGACTTCTCTTAGGCTTTCAACGCTGCTTTCTGTAAGATCCTCAATAGAGAGGCTGGCGAAGCACAGGCTGAATGAGCAGACAGTGGAATGGACTGAAACGTGACAGAAACGCTGTGTCCAGGGAGTGACAGTAATTGGCATGAAGTCTACCAGCAGTGTACTCCATGGGCCAATACTGTGTCCTGTTTCACATCTTCACTAATGCTCTGGATGATGGCATCCCAGAGAAAGCAGATCAGCACCTCCCTCCCTCTCCACTTCCTCCCCTCCAGGAAGCTGCAGAGAGCAGTGAGGTCACTCCTCAGCCTCCTTTTCTCCAAAATGGACAAATCCAGACCCCCCACTTGCCCTTCACTGGACAGCCCTTCCAGCCCTTCCACCAGCCCCACTGCCCTCCTCTAGGTGCATCCCAGTGCCTTCACAGCCTTCCTCAAGTGTGAGACGAAGAACTGCTCTCAGTGCTCCAGGTGAGGCCTCATCAATACTGAGCACAGCAGGATAATCCCCTCTGTGGAGGGTCTGAGGAAAATCATGAGGCAAAGAGGCACATAGGTCTCAATTTTCTTTAGCCACCATTCTAAATTTAGCCAACAAGCATTGCTTTTCTCATTTGTTTTTTTTTTCACAGTATCAGATAAAAAAAGAAGACACAATGAGAAATTACATATTGGAAACTGCAGTTATAAACAAACATGTTCCCTTTCTGCTTTGCATGCATATTTCACTACAGATGATCAAGTAATGACAGAATCAAACTCAGATTATGGAGTGAAGAGCAATAAAGGGATTGTTTTGCCAAACATGGTATCTGCTTAAAATCCTTCTGTGCTGAAGAAGTATTTTAAGGATGCATGGAGTGCATGTCCAGATTAGAGGACTTCCAAAGAGTTCTTTAAATTCATGTAGGATTCAGTGAAGCCAGCAGTACACTGAAACAATAAAATAGAAATAAATATGCCTTAGCAAAACCTGCTGTTTCTCTCCATCATTTTTTGTGGTAACACGTAGCAGAAAATTTCCAGGAAGGTTTGCTCAAGAATGCCCAATACAGCTCAAAAATGCTGAACATCTGCAGTCAAACTAGCTTTGTCACTGCTTTATTATAAGACCAGAAGAACTGGAAAATAAATGGAGAATTGAAAGGGTTAACACCCCACTGATTTTAGTTTGTCACCTTAACATAACTTGCTCTGAAGCAAAAAAAGAAAAATTTTCTGGTGGTTGACACCTCACTCATAAAATTTCAAATGGAATAAAAGTCTAAAAAGCACAGCTGAAAGTCATAAGTTCCATAGCACCATTTTATTCCAACGCACTTTTAAAATTTAATGAGATGTTGACTTCTTGTATCACTTTTTAAAAGAAGCAACAAGGAGACACTTCAGTACACAGCTGATGATGATTCCAGCAATAGGCTTCAGAATATGAAGTCATATATTCAGAAAAAAACACTTTTCCATTATATATAATTTAAGGGACAAAACATACCAAGATTATTTACACATAATGTATAATCAAATAATGCCAGAGCAATACTATCACAATAATACCTGCTGCATCCATGTTTAATTAATATGATTTAAAAGAAAAAAATCTTATCTGATAACTTACAAGATGGGAGCAATTAATCTGAAGAGTTTTCCTGGATTGATTACATTCTTCTTTATTACAAAACTAAAAGCTATTTTGAAAGAATACACTTACTGATAAAATGAAATACGAAGGCAGGACTTATTTTCCTTTACATAACATCTATCACATGTGATGTTCGCTGTGTGACAAATACTTTAACTTGAACTACATTTGTGACCAGTTAGAATCCACTTAGGTACTGATCCCCGAGAATACATGTGAAATTTATAAGTTTTCAGTGGAATGCCACAGACATGTTGCCATCTGGTGCTGGAAAAAACATGAGCTGAAAGAATTTTAAGAGCTGGTAGAAAAACCTATCATGCATTACAAGACTGCCTATCACTCACATACATGCAAGCCTTTTGTTTTCCAATATATGCAACCTGAGGCACAACCCAGTTTCTGAATAAAAATAGACTGTGGTATCATCACTGAGACTGATAAATTTTGTAAAAAGTAAGGCTTTGTCAAAGAGTAGAAAGAAACATTTAATCAGAGTATTTGATTTCCTTTGGTGAAGGAAATTACATATTCCAACTAGTGCTTTTAGTCACCTGTGCCAAAAGAAAGACTGCATCCATTGAGTTGCTACTCCTTCCTTTAATGACTCTCCTCAGTTTTGACCAATTTTTCTTCGGAGTAGTCAATTTTTTACTAGTAGAGAAGGCAGTACCTTCAGTCTGGTGCTGCAATTTAACACATACTCAAAAAGATTACTAGAATAGAATCTAGTAATTTAGTCAACCTGCAGAATTTCAGGCTGTACCATTCTTCTTGTTTCTCAAGATTAATCAAGCATAGAGACTGACTTTGGTTGAAAAATTCAGAATTACAGAAAAAGCAGCTATTTTTTCCAAAACTAGCAATAACGCTACCTCAACTGTGAGAAATTGGCATTCAGACCTGAAAATGAAGAAGTTTAATGGATTTCCAGCTATCACACAGCCTTCACTCATTCTGGAAGCAAGACATCAAAGAATGGGTCTCAGTTGTGGTACTGGCAATGTAAACAAGCATTACACAAAGCTTAGGCCATGACTGTTCTGGCAAGAACATTACTCACTCAAGTTAAATTAGGTACAGTAACTCTTGTAGAAACTGTTTAAAGAAAATTAAGATCCAAAAATCAGTTTTTCCATGCACAGCTTTTCCAAGTGATCAAAGCTACCAGATAGCCTTCATTGAATTTGTTGAGAAATTTTAAGATAGCATTAGATATATGAAATGATCCACAGTTCTCAAAAGCAGTGAAATGTCTATCATGCCTGTTTAAGTAGTTTGATTACTGCAAGAGAGTGAAAAAAATCAGGTACCATTACACATGGATCATCGTTTTTTCATGCAACTTGGTCAAAGCCACAAACAAATGGACCAACAGAGTCATAAATACATCCTAAAATACCAGTCAGTATTGTGTGGATTAATGTAAGTTTCATTTGTGCTAGCTACTAACAATGAATACTTTTAATCTTATTTCATTATTCCTTTTTCCAAATAGTTCAGGTTTGCTGGAAGAGTTTGGTCAAATTCAGAAGCACACTAATGCAACCTAAACAGAAACCTCTCATGCCACATACTCACTATGCAACCGACCGAGTTAGCACCACTGGGACAACTAACAATGATTAGAAGATCTGCAACATCAAGATACCCAGAGAAGTTTTTCCAAAAACAAGAAATAGAAAATCTACAGTGATACAGTGGGACAATAAAATAGATTAAGTAAAGAGGACAGAGCTGTACGATTTTTTAATTGTAGAAGTTACAGAATGTGGTTTGAAGGAGAGTGCCATTGAGAAGAGAAAGAGAACATCAGACAAGGGAAGAATTCTTTGTGTGAAAAATTGCAGTAAGTGTCAAGGTGCAGTAAGAAGCTTGAAAAGTATAGAAACAAAAACCTGATTTCAGTATGTGAATGTTGATCAAATTAGAGAAGCTTATTTAAATTACTATTCAACAAAATCTCTTCATCTCAAAACACTAACCAGCCATGAAATATCCAAAGAGCAGAAACCTTTGAGGTTAGCATAACAGCAGAGAATTTTATAGGCCATCTCCATGTACCTAATTTAAAGAAAGCAAGCAGAAAATGCTACTGTATTGTGAGGCAAGAGAGAAAGGATGTATGAGCAGCAGCAGGACAAGCATAAGAAAAGCCAGAAAAGCCATCATGACATGAGATGTCAAAGGTCAATTAAAAATGCAGAAAGGATGACAGGAAAGCTCATAGCCTGCAGCTAATACAAGAGCAGCATGAGTCAAAACCATAGCTTTGGAAAGGTACACCACACAATTTCCCAAGCGAGTGTAAAAATATTTGGTCCAATGAACTATATACCGACAAAGAAATCTCTCTCTTGTTTCCAAAGAAACTGTGAATATGGGGAGGCACCTTAGGGCATTTTTTTTTTTTTTTTTTTTTTTTGTGTATGTGTGTTGTATATATTCATAGAAAGACATCATTCAGGGAAAACATCACATAAAAATGATGAACCATTGATAGCTCTGCAAAACACTTCTTGCTGTGCTTGAGCCATTTTTAAGTTGCACTGACAGATCTGATTTTGACCTCTACCAGTGTTGATCTCCACTGTGGGAGCAGCATGTGAACAGCAGAGGAAGAACTTACCAAGACACATGAACTCCAATTATAAAAAGCATGAAGAAAAGACAGAGTAAACTACAAAATCTACTTAGTTTAGACTAAGTGCATTAATACTAGAGTTAAAAAATAGGGAAAGGGACTAAAGTAAGGCAATTACTAGACCCTTATAACGCCTTCTGGAGGCACCAGATGAATATGCTTAACCTGCTAGCATTAGTAAATAACCTGTTCTGGTCCTATCCTTTTTCTTCTTATGCCTGTGCCTCAAGGGATTTAGAAGCTAATTACGCAGCTGGGCCTACAGGTCTTCTCTGTCTCTCATTCCCTCCTTTCCATCATCCTCTGTTGGTAATGTACTGATAGCAGGGAAGAGAAAATTCAGCTTAAGAACTGATATGCAGATAATTCTCAATTTTCAAACACAGAATTTTGAAATGAGATTTTAGCAAACCCTATCATAATCATAAATCAAGGAAGGCTAAACCTAAACTTTTCCCATGGAAATTATAAAGACAGCAGCAGAGATAAAGACACAGAATGGAATACAATGCTAGGTATAGCAGTGCTACTAGCACCACTCCTACTAGAACACCAGGATACTAGCATTGGACAGAGTCACTTTTTCTGGCTTTCTAGAACAACCTCAGAGCAGATTCCTTCAGTATTCCCTGAAATCATGTATAATTTCTGGTTTGTCACGTGGATAACAAGCCAGGCTGTCACCAGGCCCCAGCTTGCCTCCCTTACTCCTTCAAAAGAGGTCACAGAAGAACAGATTTCATTAATCTGAGCTTCCCCTGCTGCTGCCAGTCTGCACAAAGCCTGTCTGCAGGGGTGCCTGCAGTTCTGGCACTACTCAGGCCAGCACAGCTGGTCCGCAGCTGGCAGATCCAGAAAGCAGATCAGACCAGAGCACATGCACTTGGCAGCATTGCCCTATCTTTCCTTATCATTTTAAAATCACCAAATAAAAAGCTCAGGTTTCTCTTGAGTAAAACTGCTGGCAGCTCCTCTAGGTCTTTACAGGTTTTGGTGGTATTTTCCAGCTTGTAGTCAAAAACAGTCTTAACAAAGTTCTAAGTAGTTGTACTTAGAAAACCTGCTATTTTCTTTTTATATCACTGGGTAAATTCTTTTGTAATTTTTACAAAAGAAACATTGATCTAGCCTAGAATCAAATTGTGGCTTATTATCCTTATAGAGCAGAATTAACATTACCATCTCATGGTAAGATAATAGAATATCTAGAATTTTATTAATCACAAATATTTTGATTTCTTTTTTTTATTTTTTGACAATTGTACCTTTCTTATAAGCTGTATCACAACTTCATGGGCAAAGTTAGAAGTTACACTGTAATTGTAACTACTTTGCAATCAATGCTTCTTTGCCTCTCTTTTCTGGGAATTTTCCCACTTTATTAGAGCAGCAGGAGAGTTTAAAGAGGTTTTTAATGAGCTAAATCTGTATTCATTTCCAGAATTATAAGCAAATTGTGTTTTAAACTTCCAAATGCTCCATATCTTTTTTGCAAGTCTATTTAAAGACCATCAAAAGACAATCTGGGTCCACAAAATACTGGACAAGTATTTCTTAAAATGTCTATTTGTTACAATCTGTTGACTCATTTTACCTCTACATTTAGTAGGTAATTAACTGTATGTTACCTGCAGTTGCTGCTTTTTTGAAAATTGAAAAAAAACCAAAACTCAAACCAAAGAAAAGCTATACATCAGTAGTTTCCTTTTAGTTTGCTGTATTTTAAAGAATTAAAAATGAGACAGGATGATGGCAAATGAAACATATGTAGACAGCCTACATTAGTACACAGTACTCTGTACAGAAAATGCAATAGTAAACAAAAAAATTGGTATTTATTGTTCATTCAAAGAACACTAAGATCAAGGTAGAACATAATTTTTTTGGAGGGTTCTTTGAAATTATTTATAAGTCACATATTTCTGGGCCACTTTTTTCCATACAGCAACTTAGAAACTTAGAAAAGTAAAACTTCCAACATGTGTTTCCAAGTAAGTTGTTGAATTCCATCAGGCTTCATTAAAGGTCCAGGTCACATGAGCAGATACACCTTGGCAGGCACATGTTCCACTACGGGGACGTCTGGAGCTACCGGGGCGCTGCTGGCCAAAATCCAGTCCAGCAGTGCCCCAGCTGAAAAAGGCCCTGAAAAACCCCACATTCAGGTGGCATCACAGCTCTGAGAAGCAGGTGGTGAAGAAAACATACCAACAGCAGCATGGCTTAATTGCATCCATAAAAATCAGGTGTCAATAACCCTTTAAGCTATGATTTTGTTGTGAATATACATATTTTAAGGTGACAATTGGCATATTGCACTAGCTCCAGTCATTTTTCAAACAGCATTATGAAATAAAAACAAATATTTGCCCAGTAAATATCTGCTAACAGATATATAACAGATAACACTAAGATAAGATTTCAATGGTTGAATGAAATTAAAATTTATAAGTATTAGATCAACATCACTTTTTTAAAAAAGTAAAAAGGTTTTTGAAAAATAATACAAAGAAAATTACTTCTGAAGAAAATCATCTCCTTTCCAACACCACTTGGCTCAGAGATTTACAGAGATAACCCAGTGCAGAACCAATGCTAACAAATCAGAATTTTTGATGTTATTATAGGGTTGATGAATTAGAACATGATTGAACTGGGAAAACAGAAGTAACATAATGCAGATCTTACAAGAACTGGGAAAATGTGTGCCCATAAGATTCAGGTCCTGAAGAAGCACCTATGTCTGGATCTTGTAGAACCAATATGCATCTGACTTCCTTTGTCTCCACAGATTAAAATTCAATATGTTTAACTGGGTTTTAATGGGCTCACAAGCAATATAAATTTAATCACTATAAATGTTAGTACAGATATTCCACAACTGCTTGTCACTGTAAAGAAGTTTTATCCTGGAATAAAGCTTTGTGAAGTGCATAAATTAACATCAGTGATCCTCTTTCTTAAATCAGTTCAACTATGAAATAGAAGTTGATTTTTACATACTCCTCACAATAGCATTTTCATTCAAATTCATTTTTTCAAAGATTAAATACAGCAGAAAAAAAAGAGATTATAACTTCTTCTTCCACTCTACCAATTTAAGAGTCAATTCAAAAAAGTATTTCAGCATATGCTCAAATTAATCACTTCAATATAGCCAAATGAGACTAGCAAAATTTTAGCAATCAAATAAAGCACAGGATTATCCATGTACTCCTTTTGAAACACTTTTCTCACTTGCAGTCACAAACAATCAGAAAAAACAAGATTGTTACGTCAGATGAGAGAGCTTAAGCTTCTATCAGGCTTCTGGCAGTATTAGAGTCTCTAATTGAATATATGTCCCTATTATGGCAATCTCCCAGAAAGCATAAAGCTCTTGGGTCATCACCTTTTCATTAAACAAGTGACCCCTACTGTTCTTATTTTCTCACACTCCCTACAATGATTATCCATGGTGTTACCTAATGGAAGTATAAATGTCTCACATGCAGCATCTTCAGACAGTAACAATAATGAGCAGTACAGGAGTACCTTGCTAAAGGTTGCTTGGAAAGTGAATTTATAGTAACAGAACCAATTTCTTCTCCAGGCACTAAAAGCCCTAAACACAATGAAACTTTGGTATATTTCCTTTCTGTGGTAGACCAAAGTTTCCTCTTAGCAATACATGACACCATTATTTTTAGAAGACCAATAAGAGACAAAGAGCAGGAGGTAGCTTTTTGTCTTGCTTGTCAAAGGACTATCAGGTTCTTTTTCTACTCAAACCTGATTCATCACCTTCACTTTTGGGGCTCAGGATAAACCTCTTCTCAGCTTTTGTGCTCAGAAGACTTATTTTTCCACTTTGACTAGGTAGAGGGCATGAACAGATGACTGCTGTTAGCACAGAACTAATACACTAGTCGAGGGGCATACTACCATGTCACCAGCTCTTAGCCACCCAAAGCAAAACAAGACTGCCAAATATTCTGTGAGCACTGGAACAATGAACCTTTTCTCTTCTGTGCCAGTTTGTATACGATCAGCTTACATATTTCAATGATTAAAGCACCAAGTGACTGCTATGGAATGACAGGTAACAGCTATGCGACAGCAAATTATTGAATATCAAGTTCCTTCCTAGATTAGATCCTTCCTAGATCCATTCCAATTAAATTTAAGTACTAATTACAATTTGTTGGAAAACCCAAACCAAGCTCAGGTAAATGTAGTCCTAAACAAGTTCTATAAATATTAATTTCCAAATTCAGAGCAAACAATATATAAACTATAAAAATACAGGCAAAGAAGACATCATACTTGCTATATCAATATCAACTCCTATTCCAGAGTTACCAAGACAGCTTTAGCCATTGTTAGTACTGTTTGGATGAGTGCGGAGTGGTGGATGTTGTCTACCTGGACTTCACCAAGGCTTTCGGCACTATGTCCCATGATATTCTCATAAGCAAACTCAGGAAGTGCAGGCTGGACAAGTGGACAGTGACATGGACTGAGAACTGGCTGAATGGCAATTCTCAAAGGGTCGTGATCAGTGTCACAGGGTTTCACTGGAGGCCTGTCATTCGTGGTGTCTTGCAGAATTCAGTACTGGGCCCAGTACTGTTTAACTTGGATAAAGGGATAGAGTGCCCACCTCAGCCCATTCGCTGATGACACAAAGCAGGGAGGAGTGGCCTGAGAGCGTTGTAGCGCTTCAGGAGGAACTCAACAGGTTGGAGAGATGGGCAGAAGTCCTTAACTTGAGGAAGAATAACCCCAGGCACCAGGACAGATACACTAACCTGCTGAAATGCAGCTGTGAGGAGTTCTCGGGAGTGGACAACAAGCTCTCCATGAGCCAGCAGTGTCTTTGGGGTGAGGAAGCGATCCTAGGGTGCATTGGGAAGAGCACTGCCAGTAGGTCAAGGGAGGGTAACTGCAACTCTACTCTACTCAGTCCTGGTAGTGACCTGGAGTGCTGTGTCCAGTTTGGGGCTCCTCAGGACAACAGACAAGCTGCTCCTGGAGCAGGTCCAGCAGAGCCTTCAAAGATGATTAAGGGACAGGAGCATCTCATGAGAAAAGGCTGAGGGAGCTGGGCCGGTTAAGCATCAAGAAGAGACAACTGAGAGGGGACCTCACCCACGTCTGTCCATGTCTGCAGAGAAGGGTCAGAGCGTGGACCAGGCTCCACTCCATGGTACCAAACAACAGGACAAGAGGCAGAAACTGATGCACAGGAAGGGAAGTTCCACCTGAACTTAAGAACTTTACTGTGTGGGTGACTAGGAACTGCAGACTGTCCAGAGAGGTTGTGGAGTCTCCTTCACCAGAGACATTCAAAGGCCCTCTGAACAATCCTGAACAACATGTTCTAGGATAAACCTGCTTGGGCATGGAGGCTAGACTGCATCCAGTGGTCCCTTTCTGCTGTAACCCATTCCCTGATTCTGTAATAAGGGTGAAGGATATGTAACTGACCTTGGAAGCTTTTTCAGGAAACTTTTTTATCGTTAAGTGTCAGTTAGAGGAAGAGCGCAAAAATATTTATCTCTAATAATCAATAAATACCCGTGACCAGAAAATAAAAACATTAGAGGTTTTAATAAATTCTGTAAATTACACCTCCAAGCAGAAGTATCAATGGTCTTCATAATCCCTTATTTTTTTCAAAAGAAAAGTGAGTTCTAATATAATTAAATGCTTAAGTTCCAACTTCTCCCAAAACACAAATAAAGATACTGGTCTATTACCATCAGCCTCTTCTTGTAAAAAGAAAAAACAACTGGTGCTGCACCCATCTTATCTGAACAGTCATATCAAGTGTTGCAAACTGAAAATAAGTGTTTCCAATTATTTCTTGAAGAAATAAGGTTAGTTTAGTTTCTCATCAGTTCCAGTGTTTTTCCAATGCCTTCAAAGTATCCCAATAAGCATTATATGGTTTTTATTTAGGAGAAGATACAGATGTTTTCCTAGTAGTAAATCCTACTATAAGCACTTACACCCTGTCAGTTTCATGTTGAATATTTCCTCTTCAAATTTGCTTTCATAAATTACTTAGGCTACTCAACTTTCTTCCTGAATTTCTCATTTCCCATAAGAAAAACTTAAATTTTAGTAAGTTAAACACAAGGCTCAAATGAAAAGATTGCATAAGACATTGCTTGCATAAAACATGAAATAGAATCATGATTACACCCAGTGAATATGAAGAATCTCACATTTAAGTTGTTAAAGCCATGGGACAGTACAAGCTATTCAAGGCGGCTCTTTAATAAAACATGAAGGGCTTATGCCATTTTGCCTAGCTCAACTTGTAATCTCTTAAAAGCTCCTTAAGTTAATTACATCTAAATACCATTTTTTTTCTCTGAGAAATTACAGAAGCAATACACAATATGTAAAGAAAAGAAGATGGCCTGCTTAATGCCCTACTAATATCCTAAGGCTTTAACAATAATTACACAGAAGTACTGTGAACCAGAATTTATGAGGCTAATCACTGCCTGAAGCATACATTATAGGATACCTTCTTTAAAGGGTACTGTTGGTTATGTAATACTCACTACAGCCATTGCTTCACTTATATGAATAAAAGAAGCTGGTATATGAAGATAAAATAATTTCCAGATATTCTTGCCTGAATTTTGGCAGGCATATGAGTGTCCCAGAAAGTTGAAGGGATCTATTTTAGAGCATAACACATTTAAAATTCATTTAAAAAATAGCCCAAAAATGGGTAGAAACTGATCTGGATTTACTAATAAAAAAAAAGGAAACAGTTTTGTAAAGTAATATATTAATTAAATACTTCCACAAATGCTCAGAATATGCATATAGTAACTCTGGGAAAATTGTGAATATTTTTCAGGAATAGCAGTAAAATGAAATTAGGTATTCTACTCATCTGAACAAGTCTGTATTAACAAACTCTTGAGTTCTGTGGCACGGTACCAACCATCAGTCTGTGGACACTCTTCTCCCCTCAGAAGACACTACTACTACTTGCTGAACTAGCTGCTATTTAACTCAGCTTATCTCGGTATAGAGAGATTAGCAGTGATAAAGTCATGCAGCTACTGAAATCCTGATATAAATGGCAAGCAATTCTAAAGCTTGTGACGCAAATAACCTACAAGCAAACAGCAGCACAGTTTGTAACAATGAAGTAACTGCACTAAATAAATTTGAAACCTAATAACCATCTAACACAGTCGCATAATTTATCAGTCATGGTCAATTGATTTATTAGGTATTTTACATGGTCCCCCATAACATCTTTCTCCCTAAATCAGAGAGAAATTAATTTGATGGGTGGACTGTTTGGTGTATAAGGAATTGGCTGGACAGTCATATCCAGAGGGCAACAGTCAATGGTTGAGTCCCAGTAGGCATCAGTGACAAGTGGTGCCAAGAAGAGAAGGCTCCAGGAAGACCTTTCTGTGGCTGTTCAGTACTTAAAGGGTGCTTACAAGGGTGAACAAACTTTTCAGCAGGACTTCTTATGATAAAACAAGGGGTAATGGTTTTAAATTAAGAAAGGGTTAATTTAGAGATAAGGAAGTTTTACAGTGGGGGTGGTGAAGTACTGGCACAGGTTTCCCAGAGAGCTGGCAGATGCCCCATCCCTGGAAACATTCAAGATCAGACTGGACAGCAGTCTGAGCAATCTGATCTGGTTGATGATCTCTGTTCATGGCATAGAGGCTGGACTAGAAGTCCCTGAAGGTCTCTTCCAACCCAAACCATTCTATGATCTTAATCTGCACTTTCTGCAAGGGGAAGGACAGGCTGTGGACCAGCTGGGTGGGAAAAAGATCTGCAGAAAAGGACTTGGTATCTTGGAAAGCAGCGAAATGCACGTGAGTCAGCAGTGCACTCGGGGAGTAAAGGACATCAACCTTATCCCTCCATGCACAATGGTCTGGGGCTGGAGCACAGGTCCTACTGAGAGGCAGGGGGGCATTTTCAGTCTGGAGAAGTGGTTTGGGGGCAAATAAAGCAGCTTTCCTCTACCTGCCAGGTCATCCAGACAAAGTGAGGTTCCAACAGTGATGCATGCCAGGAGAATGAGGCAAAAAATGTGTAATTTGAAACAAGAGTTTCATATTGGACACCTGCCTCAGAATTTATCCCCATGAAGACTGCCAAACAGTGGCACAGAGAGGTTGTGCAGACCTCATCCTTGGAGACTTTGATACGCAACTGTCCCGGCCTGGGCTCACGGCTGATCCTGAACCCCCTGAGGTCCAGATCCTATTCTAATGACACTGTTTTTAGCAAGCCAGGGGTTTCTGGAAAAGTTAAAACACATCATTTACAATCTGGGGGAAAAATAAAAAAGCAAGCAGAACTCACTTTCCTTTGTAATTCATTCTAAGACATACTATTTAAAATGTATTTCATTTCACATGTAAATGTCTATTTTCAAATGCAAGTTATTTCATTCTTACTTACAGATTTTAAAATGTCACCAGCTGTTATCTTAAAATTCTTCTAGACTTTTTTTGCAAGTCAATTGTCTTTGATTTCCTTTTTTATTTTGAGTTGTAAGACCATATTCCTTTACTTTAAAAATATTAATACAGGTGCTGTTTGTCACACTGTGATATCATTTTTAAGGGTGTACGCAAAGATTCAATAAGTTTCTTTACCCCAGGCCTCTTCAACCGTTCTGCTATGTTTAGATAGCGTGAGTTCATTTTACTCATCATAATCCCTAAATCTGTTTGAGAATCATTATTCTCAAAGGTGTAACACTTTTGCCACTGTGCAGGTACATTCTGCATTCTATGTTACTAAATATACAATTTTGTGTATGGCTATACTGAAACACATTTTTCCCAGCATGATCTTAGTTCACTAAAATGATCTAGATTGCTTGGCATCAACAGTCTATCTTCAGTGTTATTTACTACCTCTCTTCTTCTTGCATCACCCAAATATTTCAACAGCTGTAATTTTATATACACCTAGAAGATATGCATACAAATAATGAATGAATGCTGATCTCTCCCCAATCTTTCTCAATATATGACACCTGCCTAGGTTCAAATTAAGAAAACAGAATTCATGGAAAAAGTAAGAGTAAGATTCTAACATGAAAGATAGATGTTAACTTCATTCTGAGGGATATAAAAATTGGATTTACAAATATGAGCTAGACTAGTCTACTTATGAATAAATACATATTTCTTAGTGTCTCTTTTCCTGCTTGAGAAAGGAATGAATGTGACAAGACTACCCAGGAAGAAGAAACTTCTCAAGAAATCAGCTGCAGTCCCTTGCAGCAGAATACTACAGCTACAAATCTCAACTTTTGTTAAGTATTAGAGTTCTCAGTGCTACAGCAGCAAGTGACGCATTCTGATCTCTTTCTCCAAGTATTAAGAGATTCTTATTCCTCTTTCTGAGAAGCATGGCAAATATAAAAAATGAATACAGTTAATCTCAAATCTATAAAATACTGTCTTTATAAATAAATGATAGTTGACTCTACTCCATTTAGTCTTTTTTCATTATACTAAAAGAATCCTGCAGAGTTACAAACACTGCAATCTGATGTATGGTAGAAGACACTTAAATTTTAAGACATATTCAAATTATGAGATACTGAAATCTAGCTTAAATTCAATTCCCAATTTATACAATGAACAGTTTCTCTTCACTTTATATGTGCTTTGTAGTAAATATTTGAGACATTTTAATTAGTAGTCCTTAAAAAGTTTCTTATTATTATTTTGTAAAGGGATAAATGGGATCATTGAGAGATTAAAAAAACAAGACAGTAACAGTAAAGCCTACAGTAGCACTCAATTCCAACACTTAATTCACAGGGCCATACAGTTTTCCAAAATATCTCTGCATTTCTAAATTTTTTTTTAACCAATCTATTATGCAAACAAATACATAATGTTTCCATTTTTTCCCTAAGTAAAAAACTTATTCTGCTTGCAATAGAGGATCATGCTAAAAATCAAATCTTCTTCATGTACTTGCCATCTAGTGTGAAACTAATTAAAACCTAAAGATTCAACTACTCTTTCAAAACTTTAGAGCATATGTTATTTCACAAAGAATATTTAGCAAAATGTGCAGGTCAAACTTGAACTACCGGATATTAACACTGTTTCAGACTGCGAATTTCAGTGTCTCAATCCATCAGATCCTCCTTGAAAGTCCAGTACCATGCTCTGCATATCAAGAGCTCAAGTCAAGCATGGCAGGCATCCAGATTCTCCTTCTTTGTCAAACTCAGAAACATACTTGCATAATGGAAAATTATTTTAAAAGGTCAGTAAAACCTCCAAACAGCCAATATCCTACATACTCTGACCCATCAAAGGTTATGAAATGATTATCAGTTCAATAGCTTCCATCTTGTCCCTTGTTTTCCACCCAACAGAGAAGTGCAGCAGTCACAGTGACTCCAAGCCCAGGAACAATTCTTCCTGCACTTCTCCCTCCACTGTCATTCCAGAGCTTTCTGCTCAATGTACAAGGTTTATCAAGAATTTTTGACTCTGTAATCAGAAGGTAACACAGACATAGGACAAATGGGATAAAAAACTACGGTTTCACTTCCAAAATAAATACAAACATAAATATCTAGACATAGAACCTAGTCCCACATACTATCAGTTTATTCTTTATTTTGAAAAATACAGAGATGAGATGAGATGAGATGAGATGAGATGAGATGAGATGAGATGAGATGAGACGAGACGAGATGATGAGACCTTCACTCCACTCCTTCAGATTCACAATACCTACAATCCTGAGGGACAGCTCCTACAAACACCAGCTCTATTTGATCTCACCAGTTTTTCATAGTTTTTGTTTGGTTTTGGTTTGGTTGTTTTTTTAAATCATAACAAAGACATAAATACAACCAAGAAAATATGATAACCAGAGGTACACAGAGTTTGGTACCAGAGATGATCATGGTCTAGGTACCAGTGATTTGTGCTTTCAAGATTTCCCCATGACCCTAGGAAGAAAGCGATCAAAAAACCCCTGCATAGCTTGGCTAAAATGTCTCAAAATAAAACAAATTATGTTTTAGTTCAAAGCTTGCTTTAATCAAATATACCAAGGTAGGTTATTGAAGAATAAATGAAGAGCTTTGCTTTAGGGTAAATTTAGGGAGGACAGCCCCAAATGTCACCCTAGGACAAGTCTGTTATGACTCGCAGTCAGTGCTCTTTTTGAATTATACCAATCTACACACGTGGATAAAAAAACACCTGCCTGTTTTTTTGGGACCAGCCACAAGCAGCTGTCTATGCTTCTGTCTCTTGCTACTCTTCTGGACCCTCATTCTATATATGGTGTCTTGGTACTTACCGTTTTGCCTTGTAGGTATTTTTGATACCTCCACAGCTACGAATATGTCTTTGAATACCTCCAGCACATAGATAGAGAGTGTACCCCAAAAGCAATTAATCTTTTAATAGTACATTTCCTATGTTCACATTTCCTCTCTTCCTATCATATGTTAACAAAATAACTCCTTATGTTAAAGGTGTAATTGAGAGGTTAAATCAATTTCTAAATTGTTTTTTAATTAATATTGACTCAATGTCCCAATTTGACATACCCAACTCTATTAGATGGTGGCAACATAATGTGGTCTGACACAGTGAGACCCTTTTTTTAGAGGTGCAATGAAACACTCAAATTTTCTCTTAGAGTATCTCTAGAGTATTTTGTTAGTATGAGTACTAACAAAAAAAATTACCCTTGCTTTTTTTGATTATTTGAATAAGAACAAAATTTGTACATAAAATTTTACCATACCCTGACAGTCCTTGAAGCATTTTTTAAATAAAAACAATTTCTTAGTGGAAAGCATATCTTCAGGACTACCTACAGAAACTTAACCATACTTTATACAGCTGTCAGGACAGTACTTATATGGAATTATTCTTATAACTGACCTCTGTTTTATGTGTGTATCCTGATGAGAACCAAGACTGAAGAAAAAGATGAGGGAAAGAAAAGAAAGTAGAAAAAAGAGTGCAACAGTTAAGATACCACTGCACTATTTTGTATATGCACTATATCACCAAATTCAGTGTATGTATTTCAATATCTGACATTACTACATCTGTTAAAGTTGATGCTAACACCACAGCACCTTTTGTAGCGAAAGATCTTTTTCTGTCACTCATCATCTCTTAACTATGTGAAAATAGAAGGGTCAAATTGCACTCTGGCGTATCCATTTCTATTCATTAAAGCAGCCAGGTTTTACTGCACACAAATCTTGAGAAACATGAGACAATGAAAGAACATGCAATTAACAGAGAGTACTTAATGTTATCTCTACTCAGCAGCACCAAGTGCCCGTAATAGAGCAAGTCCGCTGTAATTCCACGGAAGATAAGATTTATATATCCCAGCACTTGTGTTACACACTGATGAACAGCATAAAATTGACATAATGGTTCTTCAGGACTACAAAATGTGTTTTCTTTTGCAGTTTAATTGACAATGACTACATTGACCTTTTCTCTATAATTGTAACTACAGTAGAGCAATTAGACAAATCGTCACCTCTATCATTTCCCACACATAATATGCAAAAGCAGAAAAAAGCAGACTATTAATCACCTTTTCATGCTGATGGTTACAGCAGTACAATATTTTACACTTGCATACATAAATGAAAGCTGGAGTGAAAAAATTTGTTTAAATCATATACTTCAATGAATGAAAAGTGACAACAACTATAGAAATGAAATATTAGAAATATTTAAAATCCTCTGATTTCCCAAATACTGTGTCCTAACTGAACATCTGCATCCTTCACTATTACCAAAATATTTTTTATGACAATTCACACTTGCACTTATGTTTGGCTCACTTAGAGCCCCTGTATTGTAAGTAGTAATAAACTAGATACTTCTACACAGACATTCTAAACCAGCCGTGCATATAAAAAATACTCAAGAAATTTGTAACATTTGGATTTTACATCCAACAATTCAGTATTAGAGCTGTCTCCTTGTTTTTCATTCCCTCTTCCTCTTCTCTGCAGGTATTTACTGACACTTCCGAAGATGAGGTAACAAAACCACACAACACTTTGTGCTGTGCTATTATTCAAAATGCCCATGGTTGTTACTGGGAAATTGTAGAGTTTCTTGTTTTAGAAAGGAATTTCTTCACAAGATACAAATCCACAGCTACCAGCAATGTTGAAAAACATTGAAATTAATCTCTTATGGAATGTGTGTCACTAGGATTTGAATCCTGTTTTAAAAGGTAAAATTGTATCAGTTTTTTAAGACTAAGTTCATAATATAGACTTTATAATATATCATTAAGTTTCACCTTGTATTTCTAAAACAGGGTTTTGATCTTAATGTATAACTAAGTCTGGACACTGTACATTTATTAGTAAAACTTCTATGTTGAAAAATATCTTCTTTATGGAAGAGTCTGTAAAAAATTTACTTTGATGTTCCTGAACAAACTCTGCATAACATGCATGAATATATATATCTTTAAATATACAGACGTTATCCAATATTCAGTATTTCAAAGCAAAAATATTTTGAAATTTCAGGAAAAATTAAAGCCTTCTATTGAATGATGGAACCTTCATAAAGAAAATTGCAGAACATCACCTCACTGTATGTATTTGTTGTAAGAATTTGTTTTCCAGAAGTGAAGGGATTTTGTGCAACTTTTGTTTCCAGACATTTAAAAGCATACCACTAGTGAATGTTGTTTTTTAACTGGAACATAGCTGGGTTACCTATATAAACTATACCACCAGTGAATTTTAAAATACTGTAAGCTGAGAGCTGATGCTCAGCCAAAATACCTAAAAATTATTTCTTTTTTCTGTAGCCCTTTTAACATGCAATTGAACAACATTTATGAATCTTATATGACATATGACTTGCTAAAATAAGATAGTTTAAAACAAGTTTCTGTTTAACACCACTGTTCTCATGGCACTTGCTCAGAAAGACTAATTGTGACAGGCAATAGACAGGATATGAAGAAGGGTTTCTAACGCCTTCCCTCCTGATAAAATGAGTAGCATAACTTGCAGTCTCAGAAAGAGAAGCTTTACTTTGCTCTGCAATACTTTTTTAACCCTTTGAATGCTCAAAATAATGATGTAAAATGAGGCTTGAAAGGGAAGTGAGATAAATAACTTGCTGATGTAAAGCTGAAGATCCAGTGACAAATTCTATCTTAATCTCATTTTTTGAGCTCTTGTGTTAGACCTGGGGACTGCAAAAATATGTGTTAGAAATCTCTAAACACCTAAACTGTATTAATGTGTTAGTAAGATTGTAAATGAAAAGACCAGCTATTAGAGCAAGATCCAGAGAAGAATGCCTCCCTGCCACCTGTTCTTACATCTCTCCAAGCAGCTTCCATTTTGGAAACCAATTTAAAAAAATGCTTCATGATGGTTTTTTTAAAGGTCTATCATTCACTTACAGACAATTATAATACATAATTCTAGAAAACAATTTTATGAAAAAAGGAAAAATAAAACCAACTTAAACTCTACACATTCTTTTAACTTCTAAAAGGTTAATGTTTTATCTTAATGTATGTTACAGTACAGTATTGTACATTCATTGTGTTGAGGTACTTGGAGCAGTACTTGAAGAGACCAATCAATCCATAAGAAATAAATATTAAATATTTAAGAAATAAATATTAAATTCCAATTTCAATATTTTCTGATTGGTATGCTACAACATGTAAGAAATGGCTACAACAGTGAAAATTCAAACTCTAAGTTTTGTATTCCTTTTTACAAAACCTGTGGTTTTCACATTGCTTCATCTTATTTATTTCATAGAATTCAAAGGAATTTCATAGGTATTCAAATTAACAGATATATGAATATATCACCATTTACACCAGGGCTAATCAGGAAACATGTCTGCAAACTTCATTCAGCAAATATTTGACAGCATTGACCACTGGGATACATTCATTATACAGAAGAACAATTAGTCAAAACAATGTTACAAGCAAAAATAAAAGTTCATGTGCTAGTGAATATTCTTCTGAAATGCTTATTTTACAATTTGACCTGAAGTGTTTAAACATTCTTAACAGCCCTCAATTCTGTGATAAGATTTTTTCAAAACATGACTATGTTTTAATTAGAAAATTAAATCTGTCAGGGACAGCAAAGAAGAATGTTTATTACAGCATTCTGGGATAGTAACCTATCGTAATCACAAAAAACGAAACATCTTTTAGAAGAGAATTATATAAGAAAATCCTCAAAGTAGGAACCTTTGCTTAGAGCACATGTTTAGAACAATTGTTTAGTATCACAGGTAAGGAGATGCCTAGATTAAGATATTACTAGAAAAGCTAGGTTATACTCATATTTTTTAACATTGTAGTTGATCTGAAGCTGCCCCTTAAACTCAATCAACCTAGAAGAAAAAGTCTCCAGATAAGGTGGGCATAGGTTGGATTCAAACCCGAGCAAAGACCTCAGCCAGCCCAGTTCTAGTTGCGATGCAGGTACACCACTGGCCAGAGAGGTCCCATCCAATCAATTATTTGAGCCCAAAGCCCCTCTGAAAGGGCAGCCTTTTAAACCCATTGCTGTTTGCTGTGTTGTGTCATGTGTCTGTCTCCAACCTATGACTCCACATAACAGTATTTCAATTTTTTTCTGGTCACTAAATGCAAAACCAAAACAAACACAAACCAACACTATTTTTCTTGGAAGTTGATACAGTTTTAAAATAGAATGGATTTTAGTGGGTTTATGCTGAATTGAGGTTTGAATATAACCTAAAATTTCTGAGTTACTCTAGCTATTATGTAAAATCAAGAGCATCCATTACATTTAGCTCCAAGCTACAATAATTATTGGCAGTTCTGTTGCTATTGTCATCAAGAAGAGACCAGAAACAGGCAGGAAAACAGTCCAAATGGAGACCACTGAGCACAACTAAGTTACACAGAATGTATTTTCCTTTTTCTCCCATTGCCCCAGGAGAGTCTAATATAATTTAAAATTCCTGACATGGTCTCCTAGGCCAGAAGACAATTAATGGATGAAAGCTTGAGCATGCACTTTTTATTTTTGCCCTGCTGAAATGCTAAAGGATGGCACAAATTTTCTAAGCTAAATTCTGCTGGCTAGTATTACTGTGTCTGAAAGTAGAAATAGAACTACAGTTTTCAATACAGATTAGAGAAACACTTTAGGTAGCAAATGGATATATATTTTATACACGCATAAAATATATCACACATGTGAGGAAAGGCATCCTCTCAACACAGCCTGCATATGTCAAGATTTAAAGGACCACTTTAAAAGAAATCAAAACCAATAGATACAGACATGCAAAAAAAGAAACCACTGAAAACTATCAGCCAAAAGAAATACATAGATTGGAAGAAAATAGAGCTATACAAGGTAAGATCTTCTGCTTTAAGTAAGTTTTCACAGTACAAAGTATTTTCAGTATCAGAAAAAACTGCATGAATATTTGAATGCCATCTGACAGGCCTTTCTAAGTAACATTTAGTACACTTTTCAGCCTAACAAGCAAACTTGTTGATAAAAAGCTCCCAAGAGCAGCATGGAAAAGCAAGTTATGCAATAGAAAGGTATGTCATCTTGAAGAGTAAAATTTATCTGAATCAATTCAATAAGGACATAAATATTTCAAGAGTGGGTATCTTCTCAGTGACTGTAATCAGAACCATAAAAAATTAAGTTGCTAGACGCTAAGTCGATTTATGTATGATTTATAAATATGTTGAAAATATGTTGGAATTAATGTATTTCATATACAAAACAGAATTAATTAAGGACTATAAAAGGCCTTTTGTCTCCTTTTAGTATTGTACAAATCAAATGTATCTCCCAAATTTACTCTTCCAATCCAGGTATGGCTGGATATTTTTCCCTTTTATATCAGCTCATGCTTGATTTTTCCAGATTGAAACAAATTGTGAAACTTCAGTAGCACTGAAAAGGACTTTCAAGATGCTTAGAAACATGAACTGGCAGAACTGCATAACTCCTAAAGTCAAGCTAATAGCAATGTGTATCTGGAAAGAATCAGAGGAGGGCAGAACAATTCATAGATAATCCACTATACACATCTGTGAGTTTGAAATTCAGTTTTATAAATCAATTACCATTGTTCAACAGTAGATGGAGAATAAAAATTAGCCTCTGGGCTCTGTTCTATTCTGCACTGGGCAGGGTCCACAAGCAGCTGATTAATCTTTCTGGCAGCCAGGCTTTTTCGATGCTGCATCCAGTCTCAGGTTTTGAAACAAAGGGTTTAGCATCACTAACTCTTGGTAAAGTCTGACCGAAATGTACTGTTGCTCCAGCAAAAAAAATATGACTGATATGTTACTCGTCAAGTAACAAATTATAGTAAATCAGACTTAGAAACTTGCCTAGATGTAACTCTTAGGATTTCCTTAAGTCTTCCTTAAGACTTCCCTAAATAGGAAGCATTCATTTATTCAACACCTTTAGCAGACCTACTCATATGCAAAAATCTATTATTAACCACCCAGAGAATATATTTTATATGTATGTGTATATTTGCATTCAAAAAATGAAATATAAAGGCAAAAGCATAAACTTCAAGATACATTCTTTTTGAAAGAAAAGTAACAAAATATAAGTAAAAATCAAAATAATTCCGACACTGTAACTGCACTGATCTCAAATAACCAGTTTTATTTGTGTGTTACTTTAACACATAATTTTTTTGTATAAAACCAGATGTATCATGTATCAAGCATGGCTTGTTATTCTGCTGACTTCTATAAAATGCTCATATAGAAGTATATTAGTTAATTTTACCAGAATGAAATTAAAGAATTAATCATTAATGACTTGTCATTTCTATTTGTGAAAGCTCTTTTTCTAAAAGTGAATGGAAGACCAATCTTTTTATTTTACTATACATAGACTTGGAAAAGCTTTCCAGGTAGGTTAACATTTCACTGCAGCTTGCCTTTCCTCTGTCTATAGGAAACTTAAGGAACAAGCCAGGAAAACACTACTGGCAGCGTTTTGCCTCCAGACAATTCTTTTTTTAGGAGTACTTTTCATTTACTTGAGATCCACATACTACATTGAAACACCTCTACTAATGACAAGCTGGCAGGTGTTGGTAAATCTGGCTAGCTACAGCATGTCAAGAGGTAACAGGATTTCTTTTCTCAAGGGAAAGAGAAGTACCACTGTGTAGAACTAAGCAGATTCAAGAAAGCTAAGGTGACTCTTTACCCTGTGTGAAACTAAGCAGCTAAGCACAGATGGAATTTTCATTAGAAAAAATGATCATGTCAAAGGCAATAACCACCTATAAAAATGTTCTAAGGTAATTGAGAAAGAACTATGAAAATTTGAAATACAAAGCACTAAGAGCAGGTAAACTAGTTTTATTTTAACTCTATCCTTTGGAAACAAGACAGAAAGTCCTGTTCCCTTCTCTCACGTTCTGGGAGATGTTGCAAGGACAGGCAGGAATGACAATAATACAGGAAAAAAAAACACTTTCTTTGGAAACAAATTTTTTGATACTGTACTGCAAGGGAGCAGACTACAAACCTTAGTCTGGAGTGACTGGAACTTGGAAAATTTTTTCCAATACATAGTATTTGGAATTGCTCTTAACTCTCTGACTACCACAGACTCACAACCATCTACTAAATGCCACAGGCCAGACAAAGTAGACTATATCAGATAAAGTGAGAAGGGGAGGGAAAATTAAGACAAGAAATAAAACAGAGTAGGAGGTAAGTGGTACTGGAAAGACAAGAAAAGAATTATGACAATACACGATTTTTCCCATTCTTCACTATAAGCAGCAACATCAATGATGCTGATAGCAATATATCTCTAATTCCTTGTGGGCCTTCTTTAGGACCTCTTGGACCAATGCATTTTCCAGAATCAGGAGATAATGGTCTGTTCAAACATGTCATGACAAACTTTAAAAAATCAGAAGCAGGCAAGGAATATGGCTGCTATGGTGGACCTCAGTTCATGTATCTCCATCTACCTTAACAATCAAAACACAAACTAACACAAGAGGTTAGTATGAGAGTCACAGAGTGTGTAAGTTTGGAAGAGGCCTGGAAGGCACCTAGAATCCTTGTCTCTAAGGAGGAAGACCGCACAGCCTCTCCGGGCGACCTGTGCTAGTAGTCAGCCACCATTACAGTGAAGAAATGTTTTCTGAAGTTCAGAGAGAGCCTCCTGTGTTTGCCCACCACCTGTCGCTGAGCACCACTGGAAAGAGCCTGGCTCTGCTCTCTTTGCTCCCTTATTTCATGTGCTTATTCACACTGAACAGCCCCAGTTCTCTCAGCCTGCCCTCACAGAACAGCTGCTCAAGTCCCTTCATCTTCTTTATGGTCCTTTGCAGGACTCTATCCAGTATGTCCACACCCTTCTTGTACTTAGCAACTGAGAAATTGACATAGCATTCCTAGCATGCCAGAATGACAGAAATTATACAAGTTATAAATGAGATATAAGTGGTTTTGACAGTGAAAAATTCAGGCTCTATTTAATAACTGGGCAGGATATTTTCTGTATAGAACTGCGAGGCCTGGGAACACTCTGCCCCTCTGAAAGCTAGCAGGACAAGCTGGCTGAGTCCTAGCTCCCTTCAGGCACATGGAGGGGAGTATTTACCAGTTTCTTCTCTACTCCATGAGACAGAAAACTAGATTCATGTACTGAAGGAAGTCTCAGACCAATTCACCATAGTTCTGAGAAACAGCAAATCACAATCACAAGGTATGAACAGAAGTCAACAGGATTTCAAGCAGAGAGACACAGTTTTAGCCTTTCAAAACTTTTATTCTTTGTGTTGCTTACTTGTTTTTCCCTGACTATATCCTATAGGCATCACCATGACCTCCACTTTAAACTACTGCTTATTTTCCTCATTACATTATTACTGCACTTTCAGGGCAGTATACTATAATACTGCAAGTTATTCATTCTGTCAGCTTAACTTCCACTTCATCACTATCTTCCTCTTCCAGCTGAGTACAACTTTTCAAAGGTACATTAAAATCCTGTATCCTTTACAAGTCAGTACCTATTGGCCAATCTTGAATTCTAGACACAAAACGTCCCTGCATTTAATATTACAGAAAATTCAGAATACACCAGTTTTCTTGGGTTTTAACAAAAGAAATGAAGGGCTCACTGAGTAACCTGATCAGGATTGAAGATAATTAGCATGCAGCATCTGACACATTTCCTGTTTATATGATTGCATGATCCCACCATAAGATAAGTTCATTCTCACCCACACATATACAAAGAAAAAAACCCCACCAAATAATTGCTTTTTTTTTTTTTTTCATTTTGAGCTTAGAACTCGTGCAGCAGGAAACAGCCTAACGTGAATTTAGAACATGGTTATGTTCCTTTCAAATGGTACTCATAATGGATATACTGACAGGCTCTAAACAATGCAGTCAGTGCAGTAAATCATTGGGACACCCATTCCCTTTTTCTCTCATCTTTTCAAGTACTGTGTCTATTCTGACTGCATGGTGAATTATAGGTTGCAACCTCAGAATATAACAGTAATTGCAATGAAGACTACATCTTCTTTTCAGAGCCATGGCAGGTTGGATTTTTTTAATTTTCTGTACTGCTGTAAATTATAGCACTGGAAGTATTTTATCTGTACAGAAATTCTATATATACAAGAAACCTTTTCGTTTTCATGATGCATTGAGGAATCAGATTTATAATACACTGTCATTTCCATGCCTTCAGGGAGCATTGCACTTTCCTAATTTTTGTAAGAAATGTCATACAGAAAATCATCAAGCCACATTTTGTGTCAAGTCTGCCATTTTTAATTATTAGCAACTAAGTTTAAGAAAATTCTCCTTTGGTTTAACAAGTGCATACCTATCTCACAGAGTTTTTTTTTATGCCACAACTCATAAAATTGTTTAGGCTGATGTTCGTCCCTTGCACTAAATTACCAACTAATCACAGGAGATATTTATCATCTCAAGTTTTTACATGAGAATTGTCAGACTTAATCACCCTCCTCATATTTTCACTATTTACAGACCGCCATTTATCATACATTTCAGCAGTGTGACAAGAGTGGACTATTTTCCCCATTTTTCAAGTATGTTAAGAAAGACAAAAGCATGGCAAATCATGACAAGAGCTTGAAAGTTTTACTGTCTCTGATAACATACACCTCCACCAAAAAATGGTCCCTAAAAAACTATTTATTTTAGTACCAGTTTTATCTCAGTTATAGAGATAAGTAGAATTAGCAGGCTAAAGAAAATAAATGGAAAGTTACACTTAATTATATAAAATGCATTCTGATTTTTATCAACGGTTAAATTCTGCAGATAGTATGAGAGTGATTTGTTCTAATCAAATGTTTGTAAAAATTAATTTCTTTGATAACAATGCTGAAGAAACAGTTCCCAGAAGCCTTTATAAAGTGGATTCAGGGCACGTTAATAGAAGCTGAGAAGATGACTAACACTGGTAAGATTAGTGATTTCTGGGGTAACTGCTGAGATATGTGTGGAATCATACCCCACATTCTTTTTCCACTGCACTGATGAGTAAGAAAACATTTAAAACAAAGATACCCAGAATAGCATAATTATACGGCCACTGCTTTATTCTGGAGGAAGTTCATCTGGCACTCGTGGGCATGAAAGGTGCAATTCTCACACAATACTGCACAACAAGAGCAAAACTAAATTATGTAAGATATCACAACACTGAAATAAGGTATGAGTGACAATGCCCAAGTCGACCAAAGGAAACACTGAAGCATAAATGCTACCTTGGCATTCACAGCATCACAAACTGAGCTGTGGGGAATCCATGCTTGGAGCAACTCGTTCTTTATGAACTGTACCCCACGGAAAAAAAACCACAATTGAGCAGTCCTTGGAGAACTGCAGGCCACGGGTAGGACATATACTGGAGTAGTTTGTGCAGCAGATTGGGTAAGGATACCTTAAATGCCTGCCAGCTGGGCACCCAGCTGCTTCTCAGCCCCCCTTCTCAGCAGGACTGGGAAACAAAATAAGATGAAACAAGCCTGTAGATCAAGATAAGGAATAGGAAATCACTTGCCACCTATCCAAAACAGACTTGGTTTGGAGAAACTGATCTAGTTGCTAATTAGACAGAGCAGGACAATGAGAAACAAGAACAAATTTAGAAACATCTCAGCTGCCATTTTTTCCTGAGCAAAGTTTAGTCCCAACTCCCTTTTCTCCCAGAGGGCAATGTGGAATGTGGGTTGCATTCAGTTCACAATACTTTTCTCTGTTGCTCCTTTCTTCTCATACTCTTCCCCTGCTCCTGTGTGGGTGTCTCATTTCACTTTATCCCACTACTCTGTACTAATCACAAAAGGGGTGTTTTTTCCCTTTTTATATAATCATTAAAAAAAATAATACAAGACCCAGAACTTGAAGTCAATAAAAAAAATTGCCATGCTTAGGTGTATTCTTTGTCCAACTTGTATGCTTTGTTCTGAATTTTTAAAAAAACTTGACAGTCAGTTTCAAATCATTTCATAAAACATCTGCAGGGTAAAGCAAATTTTCCTCTAAATTTAATTAAAAAGTACGACATTCAAAAGAGTAAGTAATTTTAAAAGTAAAATTGATTTGTGTTACATTATTTCAGTTTTTATTGAGTTCAAGTTTTTAATGCAGCTGACTAAACATCTGATAAATATGCAGAGTACTCTAAGGAGATCTCTCAGATAACTCGGAATAGCTGAAATTACATTAGAATAAAGAAATGCTAGTATTCACCTAGAGTGATTGATGACAAATATTGTATAAAAGTACAGTTATTCTCTGGAAAACTTTACTATATCCACAAGTCCAGATATTACAGGAATAAGTATCAATGCTCTTGAAGTACATTGCAACTTCAGTCACATCTAAAGTGATGAATGCTAAGATGCATTGTAGACATCAAAGTTAAAATGGACATTTTTGATTAGGAAAAACATAGGCAAGATGAAAGCCTTGAATTCTTCCTTTAGAAGCAATTTCATTAAAATAATTTCCACATCAAATATGCAGAGACTTTTAATTTCAGAAGGAAAAAACTTTTTCTTTTACTTTTCCAGAAGATAATTCTAGTGCTCACTAACCTTGCATTTTATTAAAAATACACTGTAACAATGGAGTTACTATTGTGATGCTCATATCTGCTAGTGAAATGCTGGGGCATTCACATATACCAGCAGCTCTGGGACTAAACACATTGAGCTAATCTCTTGCTGAAATAATCTTCAGCACTGTATCCACTACCCACAACAAATCCAGGTCTCATCAGATGCTCCCAAGGCTGATTAGATGGATTTACATGAACTCATGGTAGGCAGTCAACATAAAATTTTGAACACTTCTCTAATGTATGGAAGACCACATTAATAAAATTTATTCTACTAAGTAACAATGTGGAAACCCCAAAACATTCTGTGCTGACAACTATGATACCCAGGTCTGAGAAATTTATAGTGCATTAGTGACCTAGTCAAATAAAATAGATGGAGAATCTCTGAAGGTGAATTCTCCTTTCTCCTGACTCCGAGGCTGTACAAACAGTTTGATTTTCAAGCTTATGGTCTGTTTCCATGTTTCCACTGAATTTTTTTTGTATGTTGACTTCCTGACTGTTCTCCTTGTTAAATGTCTGTATTTACACGTTCCTCTGTCCTGGACTCCAACTGTAATCCTCACCAACAAATCTTAATCATTACAGTGTGGTTAGACTGTCCCATTACACTGCCTACTCTGGTTTATCCATAGTGCATTTTCATGGAAACAAAAAGAAGAAAGAGCTGTTTTCTCAGAAATGGAATAACAAGACTACATCCAGGTTTTCCATCTGTGCTAACAGCTCAAGGAGGTGCACATTAATGCCTCCCCTCCCCCCCATCACCAGTCAGACGTCCAGTGATGGTTAGCAATATCACCACAAGGTAATTAACCAGAATTCTCACTGTTTTACTGTGCTATGGAGATATTGCATATCATCCTCCAAGTCACATCCATAACTTGCTCTCAACAACATCCTGATGCTCTGCAAATCTTAGCTATCGAAGTCACCCACAAGCTACCTGCTCTCGAAGTCACCCACAACGTGTGTAATAAATTATATGAAAAAATGCAGCTCTCTTGAGACATTATTACAAGAACATGTAGCACCACCTACAGAGGAAGAACCAAAGTTCTTAAACGGTTGGGAAAATATTGTCCTTTCACTGTAAAACTAATTGATAATTTTGTATTGCAGGTGGAATCTTACCCTGGGTGACTGGAAGTGCCATGGCACAAAAAAGTCTCATTGTACCTGTAAATGAAGTTCCTTGCCTTATCTGCATTATTCTCTTCTTTCTAAGAAGAAAGATAGATACAGTAGGGGCTGGCAAACATCCTCTACACAAATATTATACAAATATAAAGAAATATTTTAGTAAGATGATAACTGAAGCAAGTAGAAACACTCTTAAGATTTCACAGTCACTGCATAGCTTTTATATGTCTGTCCCTAAGTGAATTATGTAACACAGATGTTAAAGTGAATTGCAACTCTCAGTCCACAGTGATGAGATTCGCAAAATAATGTTAGACTGTCTGCTGTTTGTCTCCTGATCATTATGGATATAATAAATAGCAGATGTTCCTCAAACTATTAAAAAATCCATATACCTCTGAAAATTTTGCCAGCACATCATACTACATTTCCTGAATCCTTCAGGATTTGTTCCCACAAAACATTTATTTCTAGATGTTCTGGTTTTACTTCATCAACTGAAATTCAAAGGAACAAGGGCAGTGACCATAAAAACAACTTCAAGGTGATAAGGTTACTGAAAGCAAGCTTCAGAGTATATTATTCACCTCACCATGTACAAAGAACTCAATCCTTTGCAATTGCAAAGACTTGATGTAATCTACTCATGATGCATATGAAAAGAATTTGCAAGCTTGGCTTTGTTCATATTTGAAAGAAGTAGGATTTTTTCTATAACAAATATAACCAATCTGAAAAATAGCATATGAAGCTTTTGAATGAGCTTTTTCCTTCATTTTAAAACTAATGTCAAGAGTATCTCAACTGAACATATTTTTTGTCTTAGGTAAATTATTTTTTTTTATTGTCCCACATAAGATTTTTAGATGCATATGTCGAAAAAAAAAATAGCTCTAATCAAAACACAGAAACAACGGTCTTCATCAATTCTTGCATATGCAGAAGAATCACAGCAACAAAAATCTTAGCAAATGCCTGCCAAGTAGGCACTGAAAATTATAGTTATTATACTATATATAACTATATACTATATAGTTATATACTAATATACTCTGAAAATTTAAGTTATTTAAGAAGAAATGTAATGATCACAGGATTAACTCTAACACCATGTCACAAGCAAGACAGGACTATAAGTGTTCTAGAATTATACTCTTGCTTGTGGAAAGAATTTTAATGGATTTCTGGAAACAATCGTGAAATCTGAAAGTAAGTTTTAAAACCAGTGACTTATTTCTGCCAAGCCATAATCAACTGCCTTTAAGAGCTACTTAGCTCTTGTAAGTTAAACTGATGTTTTAAAAGCTTTCTAGTTTTCTTTCACACTCAATATTATGCACAAAAAATGGAGCAAAACAGTTTTCCAAGGCTTTAAAGAAGCCTCAGCCCTCAGTTCTGCAAAGTGAGCAGAACACTGTCCTTTTAAGTTTGAAAAGATCTGGAATACAAGTCCTATGCAGTTGGATATCACAAGTAAACCTGCTTGATAATGGGGTGGGGAGTAGGGGAGAGGTGGAACTAATATTTATTTTAAAACAGGAATTGGGAAAAATGTTAGACTGCTACTATCTAATATGCACTGGAAAGGTATCAAGAGACTCAAGAGACAGAATCTCCTCTGACATTCCCTCTGACTAGGAGCCACCCAATGGCATTAAAAAAAAAAAAAGTGTTAAGCTTAAATAATTGACTAATTTACTTAACTTAAACTAATTTGCATTTTAACCCAAGCACCTGAACAGTCCTGTGAGCTTTTGAAAGCTCACCTTTATTCTCAAAGTGGGTACACTCAAAATTTTTATTCAAATAAAGTCATGCAGTTGTATCATGTTCCTTTTATATAATTTTCCATTATTCTCAACTGAGCTTTTAGGAAGAGTAAAGCAATCAACTTTACTCAGTTCAGCCTAGCATTTGGAGCTTCATGCCACTTTCAGAATAGGAAAAATTTCTGAATTGTCAAATAACTGCTTCAGATCTACAGGCATTAATTATTTTCTAAATTCTCTCTTTTTTTTAACTAGAAGATAATTCAAATTTACAAACTTTAATTGTTATATTAAGTACTAACAAGTACAATTAGAAAAAACATGAAATGGAAAACCTTAAGAAGCAAAAATAAACAACTAGAAGTTACATACAGAAGCAGATTATCTATCACTCCCTGAAAGGGCTTCCTTGTCTTGCTAAGATTCACAATTCTTATAATTCATTCTCAGTGTGAAGTTTTAGAGTAATATGCATAGAATTAAAATATATACTTATTTTTATAGTAATTCTAATAAAGGATTTTCAAGAACAGTTTGACAGCAGTTCAGATCAAACTTAGCAGACTGCCGTACTCAAAACATCCAAGCAGATGGATATATGTTTCTAAGTACTTTAATTAAAACCTGAAAACTGCCTGGTTTTCTAATTTGAATTTTTATTCTTATTACTTTTTCTAGTTTATCCTGGAATTTTCCAGTCACCTCATTCCACATGTGAAAATAAGGCCCTACAGACAGAAAGATGAGGCAACTAAATCCTTTCAAAACCAATGAAGTTTCATCAACGGTCTGACCTAAACAAACAAATCCAAAAAATGGTCTTAAGGACTAAAAGAAGTTATGGCAAAAGTTACTGGTACTTCCTAGTGAACACAATGCAATTTTATTACTTTTAGAATACTACACTTTCACCAAAGTCTGAGCTCACCTACACATCAGTACACCTTAATGATTTTTGAAAACCTTGAAAGCATACCTTATTACGAAAACCAAAAAGTAATCATGGGAAAGAAGTACAATTGCTAGAATACATTATTCTGGTTTATATGAAACTGTTTTAGAACCCCTTTCTGTTATAAGTGTCTTTTTCCTTTTGCTTAAAGCAGCAGTTATAATGAAATAGTAAGGCAGAAGTAATTAAAAATATTCTTTCCTTTGTACTGTCAGGCACTGACTTTGCTCAATTTTTTGTTTAAAAAAAAATTGCTCACTTTTAAAATTCTCATTTTTCATCTGATCTGTGATATAACTATACATAATCTTTGTCCACATACTTGATGTTGAAATAGATAAATTGATCAAAAGATCAGAATACAGCAGGATAGGAGGTATTCTGGTCAAAAGGAAAAGGCTAGTTTATAACCGTGTCATTCTTCCATTTTGATTCTGAAGTTCTTTGCAAAAAAAAAATCAAAACCAGCCAAACAACCTTGTTGCTTTCTAAAAATACAAGAATTCCACTTATTAATTCACAGGCAGTTTATTCTTACATATATAGTCAAATGTATGCTTCACTGTTTTAGTGCATATAAATTTATCTAAATCCTGGACACCTATTGAATTGAGTCAGTTCAATAGCAATTGAACATTTCACTCTTTGTACAGAGCACATTCTCCAGAAATCTGCCTTAAACAAATTAGTCCTGCCATCTGGTCACAACTAAACTATTCTCCGTTGTAGAAATAGGCAAACACACCACAAAATAGGTGTCTGGATGATTTACCCAAAACAAGCAAGAACAAGCACTCAGCAAACATTATTTGCTTTAATCAATGTCCTCCAACCCCCAAGCCATAAGGAATTATTCTCAACTAACAGAACCAGTTAAATTTGCATTACACTGCTTTTGGATGCCATAATGAAGTTACCTGTCATTAATGATCCAGTTCAGACACAGATTGAGAGAATTAAGGTTTTTGCATCTCTTTACTATTTCCATCACGGTTTCATTGTCCAGTTCTGTGATATGACGTAGGTCCAAGCTTGAAAGATTTCTTAGCTATTGAGACAAATATGAGAGAAAGAAACAATCTGAAATTCATTCACATACATAACTGTTGAAAAAACTGTTAATTTTTTTGGAAGTTACACAATATATGCAAGCTAGTCATGAAAGATGTGATTACTATATCTTTTACAAAAAGCAAACATACCAGAGATATTCACAGAATTCAGCTTGAGCAAAGTTGTGATTCAGGCACCCAGTTAGTACATAAAATCCAGACATTCTCACTCAAGGTGTCATACAACCTACAATAAGGGCCTCCTCCTCGTAAATACATGGAGTTTAAGATACCGAGGTAAAATATCAACTCACTTAGCCATAGGAAAAATAAGGCATGGAAGGAAGTGAGACAGCATGTTTGTGCTTAGATTCAAATGAATGCAATTATCAACTCCAGAGTATAAGGCTTTCAAAGTAAACAAATAATACAAACTCCCTGGAAAATACAGTATTTATACTGTAGTCTCATCTGCACAGTTATCAATAATAGATTGGATATTCTAAACAACAAAATTTGGAGTCACAAAACAATATGATTAGGAGTTATGCACTAATTAAACTGACTTATTCCTAGTGTTAATCATTCCCGTGTCTTTCAAAACCAAACCCTTTTACAACTTTTATCAGTTATGGATGCAAAAAAAAAATTTTTACAGACTTCTCCAGTATCACTTTAGTCATAATAACCTCCAAGTACTGTTTGCTTTTTAAGCTGTCTGAAATAATCTCTGTTATACTCTGGAAAAATAATTGCATTAGGCAATATTGACACTTTAATTAAATTTACTTTCCCTGTAAGAGAGAAAAAATGATCCTCATCAGTGATTTAAGTCACTAATGATTTGATTAGGTAAAGACATCCAACTGAGATCACAAAATTGGTCCACTTCAGTAGTTAATTATTAAGTCAATGTATTTAGGACAAGTGGGTAGGGGGAGAGGTGGCAGCCTGGGGTGAGAAGAAAAGAAGAAAGAGAAAAGGACTTCAAATGTAGGTAGCCTTCCACATAAAGTGAAGTTTTGTTCTTTAAGTTTTTAACAGGCTCCAAAAAAAGCTGAAGATAAACTACATGCCATTCCCAAAAATTCTGCAAAACAAGCATAATATCAAGAACCCTCACCTCTGAGGAACATCTGTAGGGTACATCTACAGAATCTAGGACAATAATATTTCTAATATTATGATACTACCATAGGTATCACTGTGGAGGTAACTTGCTGTATTGCCACTAAAATTCTGAAATAAACTTTGTGTATTAGGGAGCAGAGCATATAGTGATTGATACTGTGTTGGCAAAAGAGACACCTTTTACAAGCTCTGTCTATTTTAATTTCATACACACTGCACCAGCATCAAGTTTATCTTCTATGTGCCAAAAAATGGCTCATAACCAATTTCTCTTTTTTTCCTGCATAAATTACAAGAAGAGGAATCTTTCAGCAACTGTAAATTTCCCCACCTTCATAAAGCTATTCATACTAGATATTTCAGCCTTTAAACCATGCAGGCAATAATGTGGTCTATGCCTGTAACATATAAAATACACCTGCTGGACAATTCAACAATATATTCTATGACATTAAACGACTAAGGAGACTTAAAAGACAAGTAGAAAATCCTCCCACTTAAGAAAACCCCAATCTTTCTTTCTCAACAACATTCTTCTTATGAGAAGATGATGATACTGGTGATTATTTTGCCATTATTATTACTTACAGACTAAAACATACAAATATACACTAAAGTATCAATGCATGGAAAGGGGCCAGTGCTCCTTTAAAAATGCCTAAAAACTGTGTCTTCAAATTAGGTAAGAGGTAACAACCATATATTATCTACCTCAATGATCCATTGATGAATGCAGCAGAAAGCATTTGTGATTTCCCAGGAAAAAAAAATTGGCATTGCATAGCTGGAATCAAAAACTAAACTGACTTCCTAGAATCCCTGTCTACTAAATTAATAGGGTTTTCAAGGTAGATTTTTGTTCCTTACCCTCACAGGAGAATGATCATTCCCTCATTGCTTCTTTCCTTCACACTAGTAATAGTCTATCTAATATTATATTCAGTATAGAGTAACTCAACCATCACTTGTCTCTTTTACTGTCACATTCCTTCATTTTAAACACCTGACCTACTTGACAGGTTAATTCTTCTTTTTCTCAGGCACAACATACTCAATGAAGAAAACCTTTGCGTCTTAGAAGTTTGAAGAGACTGTTTCAGATTGATACATACTCAATATAACATAGTCTCTACAACCTCAGAATTGCCATTACAGAAGTGTCAATGGCTTTCAAGACCTGCAGAACTGAATACACACTTGCTTTTGAGACAATTTTGGATCAATCTGAATACGACAGTGAAAAGAAGACCTCCCTGCCTACTTAGGAGGTATCAACATCCCATTACTGGTCAGTGAATTGCAATAAATGTGTATGTAATAATTTTTCATTAAAAGTATATACACCTTAACAACAAATTTCATACTTATATATTACCTGAGAAGTAATTTTAGGGGAGAAGTGCTACAATCACTACTATGAAGAAATTGGAAGAGAAAAACACTAACCCTCACAGTTAAAAGTAGTATGATATTAAAAAGAAAAACCCAACTTCTCCAAAGTAGACAATTAAAAAACAGATGCTAGACTCCACAGTGCATTCATAAATTCTGATATTAAAATAGTGTACCTTTAAACAGTATTTTTTCAAGAGCAAGAGTATATTCTGTAACTTAAATAATCAATCTTAGAGAATTAGGATGCATAACACTTTTCCTTTTGTGTTTTTTTTTAACCAAACTTGTTTTGTTCATGCAGCAACACCATTTTACTGAGCAATTTCAGGGCCCTTCTTCTGCAGATATCCAAGCTTTTCTTGAAATCTTAATTTTATAGCTTTGCAAATAAGCATGCATGAGCAGAATTTAAACTTTGAACTCAGCTACCTCAGTTAAAATGTTTTAACAGAAAAAGAAATATTTAATGTGACAAAACACACAAGTAGGCAGAGGGCTTAAAATATGAAACAGAAAATAGCAGAATTTTTAAAAAACAGCAACACTTAAACTAATTTTGTATGATACTTATAAACACATTCTTGTTGAAATTACTGATTATCACTTACACAAAAGTAATGACATTATTACTTTTGGATCTCAGATATTTTAAAATATGCTAAAACCTTTGGGGTTTTTAAACACTTTGGTTGGTTGCCTTAAATGAAATTTTATGCCAAATGATAAATTTGAAGATTCAGAGTTTATCATACTGTTTGTGTGCCTGAATGTCATGCAATTAATAAGATTTCTATCTTGACTACTGAAACTTGGAATACTAAAATATGTGTAGTGCTTTAGGTGATAGAAAATTACTATTACCATTGGGATCATAGGTAATTTAAGGGTGGGTGTATCAACTCCTGTGAATATTTAGATGTTATTGTATAGAAATTGCTATTATAATGGGTGCACAATTTTTTTCCCATTGCATGCTTCCCTAATTCCTGTAGAGATATGCTGCCCTAAAAAGCATAGAAGAGAACACAACTATAGAATCATTTAGGTTGGAAAAGAACTTTAAACCTCAGTCCAATTGAAACCTATAACTGACAAGTCCACCGCTAAACAATTCATGTAAGATTAATCCTCTTCAGTATGACAGCCAAATAATTTCAGAAGGAAAGTCCTTATAAGGACTTAATGAGCTTTAAACTCAGATCTTTTGCTAATTAAGCTTACTTTTCTTGGCACTCTGTGTATACATGCCTTCAGGAAATAAACTGGTCTCTGATTTAAGTCTCCAAAAGCAAATGTATGACTGCAGGAAATGAAAAACAGCTACATGAAAAAAAAAACTGTAAACCATATTCTTTGGCTTGTAATATCAATAGAATCTATGAACTATTTTTTAAAAAGTCACTCATATTCATTAATTTTTACTGAAGAGCTGCGATAACTGAACTACACAATTCAGATATACTGTGATCCTAGAATAGTAATCATACACGGCCTAAAGATTTGGAAAATTATTGAATAATTACAAAGGAGACCATTTTCCCAAAGACTGATCAAAATGTTTTGCATATTAATAAGTTTTAATTTCAATTCTTAGGTACTGTGAAACATTGAGGTTCCATTGCTTAAGTAACAAACAAGCAATCAAAAACTCTGTTGGAAGGACAAAGATTTAATTACCTCTAGGGGAGGGACTTGCACACACATATAAACTGCACATATAGTATCTGTGTTACAAGACTCATTTCCAGTTTATAAACGATGAAAGTTGCTGTAGAATTCCATTTTTACTGATTCATAGTTTACGTCTTCATGTTATTTACTGTCAAGTACTTCTAATAAATTTTTTTGGGGCAGTAGAGGGGAACTGAAAGTTTCCCAGATCCAACACTTTCAACCATGCAGTCTTCTCTGCAATGTCTTTTTCACTTCATTGAAAGAAATGGCAGTTGGGTAAAACCATGTAATTCTTCAAAAGAGGAGGAAGAACTTCTTAAGAGGGACACATTTAACTTCATTCAACAAAATCATCAGGTTCAGTTTGACAAGATGAAAAAATGTTCACTTACACAGCACCATATCAGTTAAAAGTTTCAAGCCAACACTCATGAAGAATGTCCCAGAATCACTGCATTCAAAAACCCTCGCTTAATGCCTTTTTCCTGTCATTGAAAGACTAATATTTAAAAGGGCACATTACTAAAGGCAAATAGATTGAAATAAATCATATTTCATCTTATGAAATCCAGCTTATTATACAAATTGATTAAGATACTGTTTTCTCCGTACCTAGCCAAAGAACAGCAATCATGCCCTTAGGCAGGAAGCTTAATGATTTTAAGATCAGAATGTATGCTGAAATACTACCATAAAAAGAGCAAAAAGCAAAACACCTGGTGTCAAAACAAATCATTTACTAGAAAGAAACCATACATTATCCCAGTTCAGAAAGGCTCTTGTAAAATCAGTCCCGTCATGTGTAGATTATCATTATGTATCTGTCACACTGATGATTTCTACACCGAATGAGCCCAAAAATTTGCTCCATAAATCTAAATTTTGATTGACTTCATACTGACCACCAACTCAGACACAGGTATCACTAAGTCAGATGGGACATGGGTAACTATTATGAGATGACGAAGTGAAGATCACATGATTCCAAAAACAGTTCTTAGATTAATTGTCTTCATGCATTGGTGATTAGCAGAATAAGTTAGAAATTTTTTTCTGTCGAGGTTCTGTACAAGGATTCATACATAAACAGATATCTGTAACCAAAATTTCCAGACAGTCTGTCAGAAATACATGGTGTAGAAGCACAGAGTATATTGCTACAAAGCTATTACCCTTGCATATATACCAGGAACCAAAGGAAGAAGCCAAGGAAGTGGCTTGGTAATAAAATTATATCTAGATGTCAAGATTTGCTGATGCCAGCTGTACAAAGTCTATTAAAAACGCAACAATTAAACTGCTGAGAAGCAATTACCACAACAGGGGAGGAAAATGCCACTGCTCTTGAGGTCAAAGCTGTAACACTACAAAATCACTACGGCACTAGAAAGAATACAAAGTTTCTTATTCCCACACAGTTAAATGATTACCCTTCTGGCTGCTCTGTGCTCAACACAATCACCTAATGTGCACAGGCACTTTTCATATTTGTCTTGATCTTCACACTTACAGGAAAAGCAAAGATAAAAATAACCAGGGATAAACTCTTGAGAGACAAAGATGTATGGATGGGAGAAAGAGTGCAAACAAGAAAAAAATTATACACAGAAAACTAATTAAATAATAAAAGATAAAACAAGAAAACAGTAAGTGGAGATGTGGTGGAAACAGAAGATAAACTAAAACACTATACATGTTCTTCCCGCCTCCACAGAAACGACACAGATAAGTGTTGGACTAAATACTCTGATGTCATGGAGGAGGTCATTCACTTCCTTTGTAACAATTTTTGACACGTTAAAACTAAAGGAAAATGAAACACATTCAGGTCATCAGAATGAACAACTGGTTTCAATTGAGAGTCTAACAGTGAATTGCATATAAACACACTCCTTTTTTCCCTTTCTTTCTGTGTATGTACATGAAGTGCCTCTCATCTTACCCAATAATCATTATTTATCAGTATTTTTTTCAGTTTATAATGACTTCAAGGAAAAAAGGCACCAACGTGATGACATGGTCTTGTTCAAAAAGCAAATTTTTTCTGACTGTCATTGTATTCAGTACAAAAAAGAGTGAAAAATAAACCCTGAATGTTTCTCCCTTTTCTTAAGTATACAAGACTTTCTCTTCCATACCCCACAATTAGCTATTAAAAAAGCTCTGCAACACAGCAGCACTGTAACTTAGAATTTTTCAAGTGGCAGTACTTTTAAAGTAAGCTAACATTACTAGGGGGAAAATACAGTAATAATAAACTAAATTTTTATACATCCATCAGCCCCAAAGCAATTCCACAACCAAGGCCACTGCTGTTATCTCCAGTTTGCGCACAGGAAGCAGGACAGAAGGCAACTAGCTCTGCACAGCCTGGAGGAACACACTCACAGGCCACAGAGAGCAAACTCTAGTAACTTCAGACTGGAATTACTACTAAATGGTTATGAAACACCAGGTAAGTACTCAAAACCAACCACAAATGGTTGGAACAAAAAATTATGTCATCAACAGATGAATTCTGGGAAAGACAGATGCAGCAGATAATGTTACTACTTGCTACAGGTCTTTCTAAAATGCCTGTCCCCATTTTTCTTACAAACCCCCTTTAAGTATTGAAAGGTTGCAGCAAGATCTCCCTTGAGCCCTCTCCAGGTTAAGCAATCCCTGACGTTCAGTATTATCACATCACCGTCTCTGCAGTATTCACAGCCTACAAAAGTTGTACAGATACAGCTTGAGGGAAGGAAACAGAAATACCTAAATCTCAAGTCCCAACATGCAGCAATTACTTACAAAGTAATTACATACTAAAAGTCTAAGCACCCTCTTAGACATTTCTGAAGGACTATGCTCAATGGGGTCGCTCCAATGTAAAGAAGGATTTCTAATAATTTATTATTATTAAACACGTGAAAATCAGAAACACATTAATAAAAAGTCAAGCTCTTGACTCTTCTTCCATCTAATAAATGTGATTATAAAGCCATTTTGTTGAAGGATAAGACATCTAACATTTATTAAATACTCAATAAATCTAGGTCAGAATAATGCAGCAATCAAAACATGTAGCTGAGGAGTGATCTTAGTGGAAATTTCCCACCAAGCCTTGGACTATATACCCTGTCTATGCAAAATGTCTAAATTTTGTACCTCCTATATTTATGTTGTATATATAAACATAACCTATAGTTATATATAGGTAGTTTTTATATGATATGAAAATATTTGTATCATTTCTTTCTCCAACAGACTTGCACACCTTTTACTCATCACTTCAATATACAGTGATTTCAAAATTCCATCCTTTGAGGTTGTATAACTTTGCCATACAAATTAATTTCCCTGGCTTATTTCTTTTTGCATGTGTTCCAAATGTTTTCAATTCTTCAGTATCTTCAGCTAAGCAGCTCTAAAGTTATGAAACTAATTTACCGATATGCTGAATGGTTCTGTATAACAATAGGAGACCTTTACAGCTGCATCAAGAAAGCCTTTGCTTTCACCAGTCACACTCCATTTTTATTAAATATGCTCTCTACTTCCTACCTCAAGATCTCTTTAACTATTTCCATGTCTGCATGATCCCTGGATTTACTTTCAGTTACAAATTTTAATTAGATGGTGTTTGTTCACCACATTCAAGTCATCCATTTTATTGAAAACTTAAATCACTTTCTGCAGATTCATTCAAGTAAACTTTCCCATGCATCACTCACTCCTCTTATGCAAAAGAAAAAGGAAAGAAAATAAAATGTCATGTATAAGCATGTCATACTATCTGTGTCAAATAAGAAGATGAATATAGTCAAAGTGTAGGTACACAGGGGGTACACTTCTGCAACCAGAGGTCTGTCTAAATCTCTTGCAATTAGAATTTTGTGTTTTAAAATGGAATTTTGTTTTGCTTGCAATGGAATCAGCTGCAATTACATATTTTAAAGAGTTTTGACCTGAACATCACTGTTACTTGTGAGAAAATGTATAGTCCCATAAATATATTTTTGGTAAAGTGTTTTTATACAGTGAAATCCAAATAATGCTAAGTTCACTCACTAAATCATGTTTCTGTCCATATCAGTGCTATAAATCATACACATAATCTTATCCTGGCTGACACCTATGACATGGCTGTAGTCCAAAACACTAGTGACTAGCAGAAAGTAGTTATGATACTTACATTGGTAAGGTGAATGACTCCTTTTGAAGTTACAGAACAGCCCATGAAACCAACATACTGCAGCTCAGGGCAATGTTCAGCAAAAGCTTTCACCGACTGATCTGTCACCTACAGAAAAGATAAACAGGTAACAGTTGAAAAGGTGATATAACCACATACTTAACACAGCTTAAGAAATTGCTACACAACATTGGCTCATTTAGACTTTTAGTATTACTATTACCACTACCATTATTTTTTTCAAGAGTTTGAGAGAGATTATTGGGTTTTCACAGTTATGCATGGACATATATACATGAAAATTAGGAAAAAAAAATATTTTTGGCAGAAGGCAGAGAAAAGAAACACAAGGCAAGAGATGATAGCCACAAATTCAGATCTTACTGTCATCCTATTTATGTGCAAATAACCCAAGAGACAATTCTATTCACTATTTCATAAATTATATACAAAAATGAAAATATAACAAATTAGTTATTGTCATCCCGTAGATTCATACCATACCCATCATTGACTTTCCAAAGAATTTGAATTGTGTGCTACCTTGAATTTATATGCCTTGCCTTGTATTTCTTTTTAACTAAAACACAGCACCTGAATATTTCAACTTAAAAGTAATATTACATCTGTTTCTCACATGAGTCTAGGTAATCTCATGGCAATATAGCACTGTTGCTATATTGTCAGACAAATGGAGATGTTATCTAGTTTATTATTGAGATTTATTTATTTATACAACTATTTTTCATCTACAATTAAGTTTGTTTCATAAAATTTAATAACTATAAAACACAATCTATTGTGTAAATACATTGCTTTGTAAGTGGACTAAATGATCAAAAGTAACTTTGTGAAGAATGTAATACTAACATAAGTACACTTATGATGACATCTACACACCTTCCTTTAAACAAGTAAGGTTTGTTTTCTTTTTGTTTTCTTTTTTTTTTTTTCTTCTGAGAAGTATATATTCCCAGTGCAAATGGCAGTAATGAAAAACCATATACTAACTGTGGGAAAAAGCCTGTATTTTTCCGGCTACATGGCTCAGGAATGTCTCACAACATTCAGAGTTTCTATGGATGCCTTCCTGTTCCCACAGAACCAAAAAGCAAAACAAGTTTTGAAAGATGTAGTGCACAGCTGAGCCTCAGGTGAATTCATATAGGAACACCATTCCTCCTGTGCTTTGGATCACCATCACCCAGAGTTCCAACTTGCCCAAGATGTCACATTCCTGCACCCTGGCAGCATATGGTGACCTTGGCGAGGACTCTGGCAGAACAACTTTTGAAAAGATAACCCAGAGATATGGGTGGGTATATAGGCATATAGGCCCATTACCTCATAAAAGCTGTATTGCTTTAGGTTTACTGAAAATTGTTAGAGACCTAGTGCAGTTCTCTCAAAGAAACAATTTCTCAGTGAGCAGAGATTTTTACTGCTGCACATCTGCCAAATAAAAGGCAAGCCTTTTAGATTGTGTATTTAGAACCCAATTAGACTGAAAACAGGCCAAAGGGAAAGGAAAAAGGGTTAGCTGAACAGATTCAATCACAAATTGGGTAGTAATCATGGGGTATCTGCAGAGACCCATGTCTCAGGTTTGCCTGCTTGAACAAAAGCAAACCACTATGGCAAGAAATTTCTTCTCTGATTTGATCTGACACAGCCTTACATTTTTACTTTTGCCCACTCCTCTCAACTAAGGACAGCCACATCAACTATTACTTTTTTTGAGATATTGATTACCAAGAACCTGTGACAAATACTATCACAAGTCAAAGGCTTAGAAATTTGCAGTACTTATGATGCTACCAGAACCAAACCAGGGCTGGGGAAAAAAAAAGTCTATCTCCTACAGAAAATAAATTAAAACTCTGATTTAGCTAATAATTTTAGAGAAGGACTCTATTACAATCTTAGTCTACCCTCCCTACAGAAGATTCAAGTGTAATTCTCTGTTGCAGACAGCTTTGTCCTACCTATCAAGAAAATATAGTAATGAAAAATCAGTAGCATAAATGCCTAATATCACAAATTCATTACAGAGCTTAAAACTTCAATCTACACATAATTTCTTAATTATAGCTAACATTTAGGTGCATGAAGACTTTGAAAAAATGACATTTTGAATGCAAATAATAAAATTACTATGTCTTAAAATACCTACTTTCCATACTACAGTGTTTTGTGTAATCTAAACAATACCTGTGGAAAAATAGTTTTAATAAAATTAATAGCAGAAGATTGTGACCATTTATACTAAACAGTTTACAGATCAGCAGTGAACCTTTTCAGTGCTTTTTAAATATGCAGCATTTTTTTAATCAGAAAGAGATTCTTCATTACCTCTGTATGTCTCATGATTTTCCAGTCAAAACAAGTGTGATATAACCTGATTATGCCTTACAATTACTGTGGTAGTTCAAACACATATTTTGCTACTGCAAACAACTTGTTCTTAAATCTTGACTTATAAATAAAAAAAGCAATGTTTCTGTCATTTGTTGTCAGACAATAAAACTCCACTATCTGGAGAAGATTACTTCAACTTTTATTGGGAAACACTGTAAAAATTGTTTCAATCAATTGTACCTTCCTCTCAGCATCCTTTGTTATACCAGTATCTAGGAATTCATTACTTCTTTTTCAGATCCTATGTCATTTATAGCAATTGATTTTTTTTAACAACATGCTTCCCATTTAGACAGCCTGTAATGAAGACCACTTGATATTCCATTTGGTTAAACACTTTAAATATGACTCCACTTTCCTATGATTGAATTAGCTGGGAAAGAATATACATATATGTACTTCTATATTTACACACACACACACACACTTGCAATTTCATTAAATGGCTTCTCCTAAGATGAATGTAAGAGACTATGCATGGAAACATCAGATCAAAATACCTGTAATTCTAAACATCTGCTAAAAGGTTAAAAGGTAAAATTTATATTACACCTTTTTGCTCTTCTTTTTTTGCAGGGTTCGGGGAAAAGAAGATTATGTAGTGATTTGGAATTTATTTCAAACTTACGTATAAACTGGTAGTTAAATAAAATTACCTAGTTTTCATTTAGAACAACAGACAACTAAATCCTAACAGTCCTTATTTATATATGGCTCAAAACCATAATGATACAATGTTGGTATGCTTAAGGTTTGGTTGGTTTTGGGTTTTTTTTCATTAGATCTATTTGCATCAAGGAAAACAAAAAGTAGGTAAAGTTCAGCCATATCTGAAAGGGTGATCAGACATTGGGATGGGCTTCCCAGGAAGGTGGTGGAGTCCCTTTTCTTAAAGGTGTTTAAAGGAAGACTGGACATGGCACTCAGTGCTGACTAACAAAATGTTTGGTGAAAGCTTGGACTTAGTTACCCCAAAAATTTTTCCAACTCAACTCATTCTGTGATCTGTGATACAGAAGCAACAAAGTTCAAGAACACTTCTAAGACTGGAAACATCTCTTCTTCTGCTTAACTAGGCTTTCTTCTTATTCATCATCTGCAGCATCCAGCACCAACAGTTTCTATACAGACTTAAAGTTCTGTACTAACTCCCAACACGCAGACTGGGTCACTCCTGGGTCACTAGGTTTCTATCAGAAGTAGTTCCAGAAATAGTAACCTCTTTTACCATATGAATCTGTTGTATACTTGTAAGAGATCATCTATTCAGCAGAACAAAAGAAAAATAAGTGAGCGATGAAGAAAGAAAAAAAAGCATGGAAAATTAGCAGTGATATGTATGCAATGATTATGCACCTTAACGTTGCCTCTTTGTTATGCAATGTGTAGCTGTATGCTAAATCTTCACTACTCAAGAGATAGAACAGGTACATAAAATGTGTATTATAAATATGGCTTCTGTGAACTAACAAATTTTTAAACAACTGACATTCTGATGTATTATACAAACTGATTAGACTAGCATAATCTAAAACTAGATTACCATAAAAAAACCCTGCAGTTCTACAGAAATGACTCTTGTCAACAAAGACAGAAATTCACACACAATTCTATTATAGATCACAGTACTGTTCTTCCAAGAATCTTTAGTAATTGGATTGTCTAGTCGACCTTCACTGACTTTCATTCATCGTGTCTTGCTTCATGTTAGACTTGCTTTGAAAAAGTAATATAGGATGATGAGGACAGATTTATAAGTTATGCACTAAAGCATTGTGAATGGGAAATACGCTGGTCTGGAACTAATGGCACAGATTTTGCTCCTATCAAGAAGATCTATGATAAGTGAGATATGATTTAATCATTTTCTTTTTATGTATTGCAACCTATTATATATGAATTCCAGTTCTGCATTGTTTTACAGAAATTCAATATTTTGCCTACTCTGAATTAGATTTTTAAGTATTAGTTTATTTTACATTCTATTCAATAAATCAAAGTGCAAAAAGGAAAAAACAGAGATGATAATTCAAAAAGAAAGACTGAGATGCAACAATAACAGCCACTCAAATTCCAACTAAAAAGCCTCACAGTTAATGAACACCTACAGAACCTAAAACAGAAGTAACTGCAAAAAAATATAGGAATATAAAAATCAACTGTCACAGAACAAATACACTGTTCTCTTATTTAAACAGGTGCACTACTTACTGTCTGTAAGTAGTTCTCAATATGCAATTTTTTCCATGCAATATACATAAATAAAAGTTGCAAAAACATTCCTAAGAAGAATAAACTTTGCTAGAGTAAAAATACGCTATCATGTAAATATAGAAGAGTCATGAAGCTAAGTATTCACTACACAAGGCAATACTAATGGTAGAATAAACGCTTTTTCTCCCAATTCCTTACTCCATAAATTTTTTCTCCATTTTGGTTGGACGCCAGCTTAAGCAAACTTTATTTGAAGTTTGAAAAGAAAGAAAGAAAAAAAGAAAGAAAAAGAAGAGCCAAAAAAAGAAAAAGAGCCAAAAAAAAAAAAAAAGAGCCAAAGAAAGAAAAAAGAGCCAGGGAGAACTTAATAAAATTCAGTTTTATGTCTGAAAAGAGATTAAGTTTGTAAAAATCTCATCTGCCAATTCAGTCCTCGAACTTTCTTGCCTTACCTCTGCATTGTTATCTGCTACAGATTGAGGCCCACGTGCCACCCACTCTGAAGCCCGCCTGGCATGAAGCAGATGGCTACACCATCCAAGACAGTGTTTAAGGTCTCACATGCTCAATGTGCATTTCCCTGGTCTGTCTCCCTGGAAATCATTGTGTGCCACAACCTACAATGATGTGCAGTTAGCTGGTATAGTTTTGGTTTAACTCTTTTTTACCAAGACTTCTAGAATACATAAATTTCAAAAGATTCAGGCAAACCACACAAAGCAAAAGCATTTACAAGGGACTAATTCAGATCACAGGTAAATTCAACTAAATTTGCAACTATGCAATACATACAAAAAATAAATATAAAGCAAAAAGATTGCTGATATACAAAAATGTCTGTATGCTGTAAACTGAGGCATTCAGGCTACCACTGTTCTACTACCAGGAAAGAAATTAGATATCATTACATGAACATCTTTAAAAAAAAATCACAGTAAGGAAGTAGTTTTGAGAGAAGATGCTTTACAACACGTGTGTGCTCACATAGGTACTTCATACTTAGCTTAATATTTGCCTTACTATCTCTAAATTTATCAGATGATGCCTCTTTCCCACAAAGGGAAAGATTACTTTGCCTCTCTTTTGACTAACACTTTCAAAACTATGTTTTAGGGTAAAAAGAGGTCAAAAGGAAGGTAAAAAGAAAGATCAAAGTATTAAAGTAGAATACTATTAAATTTTACACAGCTAATCTAAAGCATATATCTAAAAATATTTAAAATTATACATATCTTCCTAGTCCCGTGAGTAGGAAATTACAAGTAAATTCCGTTATAATTTAACCACATTTAAATTTAAGTAAAAATTCCATTTCCTTTTTAAATTACTTTTCACAGGAAGATGCAATACTTTAAGTATTTGCTATGAGATTTAGTCCTAAGAATCCACCAAACAAACCAGGGCACTCATTAGAATCAGTTCCTAACAATATTTTAATAATATAATTTCTTAGGAATAAATTATATTATTAAATTGACCATAAATATAAACTCATTTTAAATTAATAGTTATTCAGCACAAACTTATCTTAGAAATACACACAAATAAAGACTGCTATATAGAAATATAGGGCTCTTTTGCCATAACTCCCTCAGAAAACAAAAGGCAGAAATTGTGGAAAATGAAGTTTATGTTCCGAAGATTTATTTAAAATTTCAACTAGAAAGGACTTCTCCTATTCAAGAGGACTGATACACTGCCTGCTTTCCCCAAGCATCAACTTCAACTATATTTGTCATAAAAGCTGTGACAAAGTAATTATTATTGGCAAACATGCATTTAATTCATGACCCCATATTGCAATTACAGAACACTGACAAAAATAAGGCATGGATAATCTGTCATCACACTCAAGTTCTTAGGACACCGAAATTTCATTAGTGAACAGCAGAAGGCAAGGCTCATCTTAACTAACTGCCAGAATGTATTTCTTCACCTTCAGTAAATTCAACAATTTGCTTAATCAAAACAGAAATTCAACAACTTCCAGCTTTAAGCACCAGTAGTACTACCAATTTCTATGAGCACTTAAAAGCGCAATATAAATATTTCTATTCCTGCATCTTTGAAGGAAACTAACTGAAAAGGAAATTATGTCCATTTCTTAGTGTATACTTGTAATGATTCAGTTAGATCTTCAATCTTTTCACAATCTTGATTTATAACTTTGAGACGTTCCTTTTCATTAGAAAAAAGATCTTTTTACAGAACAAATGTATAGTCTTTCATAAAATAAAATATTACACTATTAACTGAAAGGGATTCATTAATCCATCACATAAGTGAATTTTTACAAACAAGTTAAAAACAAAATTTCTTTGTAAGTAAACTTAAGTTTTAGATGTCCTGTGTACCCCTGCTATACCTCAGACCTCATGAGAATATATACTCACTCTGAGGCATTTTGTAACAATTCACTACCCCAGCTTCACATTTGATGGGAAGGGAAGAGTGAAGAGAATGGAATTGCTGCACTTGCCCTCACCCTTTTGCAGCACTCCAGGAGTTAGTATCACTAATGTGCCCATGATACAAGAGGAGAAGACAGACTAGAGTGTAAGGACTGAAGAGTTGTAAGGAGCATTTTACATTACGTTTACCAGCTGGCCTCACCACCTACATAATGGTAACATCAACTAATTTAAAACACTTCAAGTATGAAAACAATCCCAAAATTTTGCAGTATACTTAATTCAATACTCAGGGGAATCATAATTTTATAAGGTACCTTTTTAGAACGCATCTGGATTTACAAAGTTTCTCCCTGGTTTCTAAAAGGATTGAACAACTGGCTTTCAAGACCAGTGCTCCTGTTTTATCTTGGTAATAGTGAAAGGGTATACAAATCATTCCTAATTACTCCAACATGATTTTCAGATAAAGAACTCTAAGTACCCTAAGTACTTTTAAAGGCCACACAAAATATTTCTTCCATTTCTGTGGCACAGAGTATCACTTTTTAATCTTATTTTCTTTTTGTTACTGATGACACTAGGCATCAAAAAGGTTCTTTTCTGGTCTATTTTGTCCTGCAAATTATTTAGTACTAAACAAAACAACATACTTGGAACATATACAGTTTAAAATACTAAATAACTGTAGACAACCATTATCTTCAAATCAGTTTAAATATCTGGATTAGAAAACAAATCTAAATTCTCAATATAAATTACCGATGATTCCCATTATCTCACAATTTTACTAAGTGCAGTTTACATGCATTTGTATTAAAGAAGATAATCAGCACACCCTAATTTATTTGTTGAAAAATGCAAATAAAATTGTAAAAGCAATTCTTCATCTTATAAAATACTCCCATTAAAAGAGAAAATTTATTATCAAAATGTGTTTACGCTGGACTTAGAAAACACTGCTTCCAAAACTAAACAGGTTTCACCAAACAGCATGTATCATAACCTGATAACCTACAAAATGTAGACAATTAAAATAAAAAATTAAAATAAATTATAAAATAATTTTTAAAAATTAAAATTAAAAAATTTTAAAAAAATAAAGTACCAATGCATTATGAAATTTTTAACAAGGGTCACACACCAGGAATACTCTACATTTTCAAATGGTTATAGGAAAACTGGATGTTTCTCAGCATATTCTTTAAGCAGAAGAATGCATGATAATTTCTAAACATTAAAATAATATTCCCCTTTGCTTTTACAATACTCAATCAAACAGACTAATGTGTCCACATGCTAAGAAATACATATAAAGTATTTTTATTTTGTACCATTCTGAATACAAAAGAAGAAAAAATTTCCATGTAACCACACAATAGGTCCATGGTTCAGTGGTCTAGTAGCTTAGTATTTCCTCCTTGTCTAAGAAGTGTATGAATAAAATATTTATTCTCTCAGGGACAAAAGATGACTTTGCATTATCTTCACTTTTAATGCTTCCAGAGCTATAGAGGCATATTTCCTATTCCATATTATGAGTTAAAAAAACCCTCTTAAAACCCCAGTTTATTCAACAGCTTTACTGTTCACCCTAACAGAATAATCTCATTACCACCTGAAACATTTTTAAAAGAAAGTAATTTTTATTTTCACTTTCTTTGTGCAATTTCAACTTATACATTCCCATTAAATTCATTTACTCAGGCAAATATATCTGTTTACCACAACTTCAAGGCTTTTAAAGTGGCTGGAAATTTATTTTACAGTCACATTCATGTAACAAGTGTTTTATGCTCATACTGTTTCCCTTGTAAAATGGCCTCACAAGATCATGGTTAATGTTCATAAATAGGAACAATAGGTCTTGGTAATGAAAACTACTAAATACTATTATGTCTGCATCCTTTTGGTTAACTCCAAGATCATTCACAGAAAAAAACATTTCATTTGCCTTGTTACTCTGACGACTTTCTGAAGACCTCCTAGATACTTAAATAAACCCTTTAATTTTCCTGGTCAAGAACCTGAAAAATCCATATCCCTTTCATTAAAAACACAATCACCTCCTTAGCAGAAGTTTGTTTTGTCATCACATCTCTCTCATAGGTAAAACTTATCTATCATTCTTATAGTGTTTTTATTTCATATGATAAACTTAAATACCAACTTAGACAACACTCTCACTGCTATCATACAATACCAACTCAAAAAACAATTGCTTCTGACAAATTCTCACATATTAAAGCTTTTGTTCATTACAAAGAAACAGAATAGTATGAAGCACTATAACTCCCTCTTTACCCAAAGTAACTATAAGCATCACTGTGGTGTGGTATGCTACAGGGATAAATATTTTTCACATAGTTCACTAGGTATAAGTTTTCTCAGTGAAACAAAGTGTTAAATAAAGTGCTGCAAGCCAAAGCACTAATATAAGAGTGATGTATCTATAACCAGATCCCTTCATTTACCCAATATAATCATATTCCTAGTATGCAATTCATTAAAGTTTGTGACATCTACATAACATTAATATACATATGATAGTGGTACCAGAGCCACTGTAACCTGAGGCTAACACACACACAGGCAGCAAATACCTGGTACTTAGGCCTACAAAACCACCATCAATTTTAAGAGTAAAAACAGGTTTGGTGCGTTGGCATCAAATGTTTATTTTAGGAATTAGTAAATACAACTGAAAATGTAATCTTATAATAAAATAGTTTGCGCTGGAAGGGACCTCTAAGATTACCTACAACTCTCCTGCCGTGAGCAGGAAGACCCTGCCCTAGTTCAGACAGAAAAGTGTCCCAAGCAACCTGACCCTGAACACTTCCAGGGATGGAAGAACCACAACTTCTCCAGCCAGCTGTTGCCAGTGACTCACCACCCTCACAGTCCAGAATTTCTTCCTAATTTCTGATCTAAACCTACTCTCAAGTTTGAGTCCTTTGGCTTTTGCCCAGTCACACTATGCTCTTGTGAACAGTCTCTCTCCATCTTTCCTTAGAGCTCTGTTCAGTACTGGAAGGCCACAATTAGGTCAGCCCAAAGCCTTCTCTTCATTAGGCCAAACAACCCCATTCTCTCAGCTTTCCCTCATAGCAGAGGTGCTCCATCCCCCTGATCACCTTGGTGCCTCCTCTGGACTCTCTCCAGCAGCTCCATGTCCTTCCTGTGCTGGGACCCCAGGGCTGGAGGCAGCTCTGCAGGTGGGGTCTCAGCAGAGCGGGGCAGAGGGGCAGAATCCCCTCCCTGCCCTGCTGCCCAGGGGCTCTGGGTGCAGCCCAGGACACACTTGGCTCTCTGGGCTGGGAGTGCCCATGGCTGGCTCATGTCCAGCTCTCACCCACAGCACCCCCAAGTCCTTCTGGGCAGGGCTGCTCTCGATCTGTTCCTGCCCAGCCTGGGCTGGCACCAGGGATTGCCCTGACCCAGGTGCAGCACCTGAGCCTGGCCTTGTTAAACCTCATGGGATTCCCATGGGCCACTGCTCGAGCTTGTCCAGGTCCCTCTGGATGGCATCTGTCCCTCAGGAGTGTCAGCTGCACCACTCAGCTTGGTGTCATCTGCAGATTTGATGAGTGTGCATTCAATCCCCTCAAGATGTCATTGATGAAGATATTAAATAACACTGGTCCCTGTACCCTGTCCCCTGGGAGACATGTCTTGTCACAGATGCCCATTAGGACTCTAAGACATTCATCACTACCCCCTGGATGAGACATGCAGCCAGTTCCTTACCCATTTAACAGCCCACTCATCAAATCCATCTCTCTGGAATTTGAACTGAGAAGCATGTTTTAGGGGAATTGTGTCAAAGTCTTTACAGAATTCAGATAAGTGACATCTGTAACCCCTCACCTGTCCAATGATGTAGTCACTTCAACAGAGAAGGCCACCGGGTTGGTTATTTTAAAACAATGTGACCATTTCCTCTTATAAAGTTAAGACGCTTGCAACATTTGGTAGAACTAGAGAGTTACAAAATCTTACTCAAATCTCTTCTTCGGAGTTTCATGGGTACCATGTAATTGTAATGAGTGAGGAAACTCTTGTAGCTGTTGAAAATATAAGGAAATACATACATACAGGTAAGGTGATGCATACACAGTACAGTCTATATCACAACCCGCAGTGAAGATATCTTCACAACTGCATCTGTTTTTCAAACAACTAACCATGTTTTATTTTTCAAGTTTCACACTAGCCATACACAATGGAAATACAGTATGACATCATGAAGCTGATATAATTAGCTGCAATATTTACCGAAGTCTGCCACCAGCAGTTATCTAGATTGCTATTGCAGAAACTGAAAGTTGGCAAAAACACCACAAAGTTTCTATACAATCTAGCCTCTAGATATCTCCATCCTATGGCACCCCACAATTTACAGATTCATCTCCTCTTCCTCTTTCACAAGCATAGAAGGACAAGATTTCCCCAAATTTTCCACTACAGCCACAAGTAACAAATTTTGCCTGCCCCATGCACCAATACAAATTTCATAGAGGGAACTGTTCAGTTCTGATTATGTGGACTCTAGTTGAATCATATGGTCACCATTTTTTACAAATCATAAGAAAAATGCACATGTAAAGGCAGGAGGAAGGAAAAAGTCTTAAGCTGCTTATGCTCTTCAAACTGAAGCACAGAATTAAGAAGCTGTTTAATCATCAACCGGTCTCCCATGTCACACAGGAAACAAGAGAAGAAATAAAACAATGTCATTTCCTGCATATTGTAATAAATAGAAGTTAACATGAAGACAGAAGAACTATGACTACAACTACATAGGTCTAAGAAAATATACTATAATTATAAAGTTTCTTATCTTTCAATAACTGAAAAAATATTATATAATTTACATAAAACATATATAATATTACTGAAAAATACTACATTAATCAAAATAATATCTAAACCCCAGCATTTTATAGCTCACAAAAAAAATCATTTAATGGATCTATTCACTGGGATACCACAAGAATTTTTTAAAATAGTTATATCTTGCTCAAAAACCTTTGCATATTAGTCTCCCTGGGTAGTACACATTATTTAATATGAGCCATTATTTTTAAAACAAATGAGAAAACAAATCACAGAATGTCACTCAAATTTCAGATACAAATACTGTTACTGGCTGACACTATTTCATTCTGTCTCTTCAAGACAATAGAGAATTTAGCAAATTTAACCAGCTCTGCAGTTTGCCTCTTGATATTGTAAGCTGTTAAAACAAAATTACATTCTCACTATGGAAAGTCCTTCTAAAAAGAAAAAAGTGCAGGAAAAAACGATTTCTTACAATATAGGTTAATGGGCATGGTATTATACTATTATTACTGGCTAACAGACAAGCTATTAGGTATTAAGTACCCATGTTTATTCATCCTGTTGCAAGTACTAGACGTCTTCATGTATCATTAATGAAAAATATGTAATATTCCATACTATTCTAGCATACAAAACAAATAAAGTCAGAGTCCAAATCCTAACTGGAGGGGACTTTTTTTTAAAACATCATGCAAAAGAATCACAATTTCAGATGCCCTTGGGAAGTGTAGTCAGTGTACAATCAGTGAAAATGAGAAATACTGCACAGAAGTGAAAATTGGTTTGATTTGATTTATATATGGTCTTAACAAAACAGACATCACACTAAACAGAAATTCTTGATAATAAGAAACAACATAAAGAGGTTTTTTTCTTCACAATTTTTTTTACTTAGTGAACTGCATGTGTTACCAATAAACCTCTGTTACATTAGTCTCATCAAGCAGGAGACAGACATACTCTATCAATCTCATGCAGAATCAGCTTTAAGGCATGAATAGTTAAAAACCTGAAATGCATCAGACATGATGAAAAGATGGATAGGAGGAGGATGTGATTTAATATAGTTCTCTGGTTTACACTTGTATGAAATACAATTGTTTACATGCTTTCTGATCTAGTCAGCACTGCAGCCAGTGGACATTTGGGCTATTCAGCATAGGCACTATTGGAACAGACTGGACATCAAGATTCTCTTCACAGCAGCTTTAGAGTCTTGTCCCTACATTTACAAATTGGTACAGAGTTCTACATAAAATTTTATGGTAGGAAGTAAACATGTTACATCCTGTGAGAATTATTACATAAATGGGACTGGCCGACAATGAAAAGTTGCAGGAAAATTAGTCATTAAAATGGTAATCTTCCGCATTCACTACTGTGATTGACTACTTCATTACAATCACAGTTTGATATCAGCCGTAACTGGTAGGAGAAACCTCCAAACACAGCGACAATAAAAAAAAAAAAAAAACCAAAAAATAACGCTGCTAAAATAGGATTTTAATATGCATGTATGCAAAGACTCAGGTCCAAGACACACTCTGGTTAAAAAAAAGTTGATATTGCATAGATACATACAGACATCCTTGCAAATACTTCAATGGAAATTTAATTTATAGATTTTTAGCAAATAATCATCTTTAGCCCAGAAAAAAGCAAACCAAGTGGAAGTTCTGTAGAGTCCTTGTACATCTTTCTTTGTTTAGCTGCTAATGATAGACTACTATGCCTAGTGACAAAAATTTAAACCATTAGGATAGAAATTAAGGTATCTTTTTTTTTAATTCGTGCATCAAAAAACACTAAAAAAGAATCCCCCGAACGAAACAAAACACCTGCAACTTTTGCTTTGTTCTAACCACAATAGCAAGGAAAATCAATTACCTCCAGAAGGCATTAAAGAAAAGGCATTTATAGCTGGTAAGAGACTATATAATCAAATTATTCATGACAAACATTTCTATGAATTGCTTTTTTTTTAACAGACCTCTTAGCAAGTAGATTGTCAGAACACAAAAGAAGAGGGAACTTTTTGTTGTGCTTTATTTTATCTCATAATATGTATAGCAATCTTGATATTTTTTCTTTTCTGAATGGGCATCCAGTGAAGTTCTTGGTATTACTCGGTAAGAAAATCATATCTATTAGTATACCTGGCTGTCATCACTTGGATGAGAAGAGGCTGCCTGGATGCAGATGGCAAAAAAAACCAACTGAGAATATGCAGCAAGAAGAACAAATGAAGTACAGTCAGGGAGGTACTTAAACATATTAATGACATCCATTTGCCTTTTTGTCATCTGGATTAAACAATTTTATAATTCCAAGGCCAAAGACTAAAATAGGAAGACAAATCATCCCATAAGGGCCCTTACTGACACAGAAGAAAACAAAACAAGTCAGAATCTACAGCTTAAGTATGTGCACACAGATAGAGAAACTAGAAATGCAGCATGTTCTCTCTGCAATCATATCAAGGCATAACTTAAAACAGGGCGAGGAAATCGTGGCTGAGATATTACAAATGGTATCAGAAGCAACTAGGCAACAACAATATGAATGTGAACATGAGTTAGATGTGATATTTTTTATCCTTACATGTTGTCCAAAGGCATACCTATTCAGATTACATCAATCTATCAGTGCATCTATGCATTTCAGAACAGCACATTGCTAATGAGAAATCCAAGTGGGACTGCTGTGTTAGTTATGATTGGAAGCAGGCTACAATCCCGATTAACCCCAGTGCAGAACCCAGTGGCTGCCCGGCTTGTGTGAAGCCCTGCCTCCTCCATGGTAATGGCAGGACCAGCACAAGAGGGTGCTGAAGTTCATTAATTTAGATTTAAGAATAGAAAAATGATCACCTGCTTGCTCTTCCCAGAGCTCAGCACATTTAGGAAGCAAAGATTATAACTGTTGCAAATCTCTAGGTCATCATGGAAAACGAAAGGAAAAAAACCAAACCAACCCAAAAACTAAGCAGCAAGCAAGTGGGTAAAAAGAAAAAAAAAATAAAAATAAACACCTTACACCTTCAGCTTTGATTAAATATGTCACTATGTCTTGGTTTAAACAGGCAGCTAAACATCACACAGACACTCACTGAATCCTTCACACTGTGGGGTTGGGGAGAGAATCAGAATGGTCAAAGTGAGAAACTTGAGAGCTAAGTAAAGAAAGTTTAGATAAGATTAAAAAAAACATTAAAAAACAAAAATCAAAACTAAGAAAAAAAAAATTTGCAAAGAAACCCAAACCTGTTGCTCACAACTACACCAGCAAGTCACACTGGCGGTCTGGCCAACCACCTTTACCCATCTGAGTTTTCTTGCTGGCCATGATGCCCTTTGGCCTGGAATTTCCTTTTGGTCAGCTGGGGTCACCTTTCCCAGCTGTGTCCCCGCAACTCCTTGTGCACCCCCAGCCTTCTCACTGGTGGAGTGAGAAGCAGAAAAAGGCTTGGCCCAGTGTAAGCCCTGCCCAGCAACAACAAAAACATTCCTGTATTATCAACACCGTCTGCAACATAAAACCAAACACAGCCCCATGCCAGGTACTGTGAATTTCACTCTAACCCAGACAAAATTAGTACACAGTATTATCACAATCTCTCATTTTCGTTTAAGAAATTCAAAGCTTTAAAAAAAACAGAAAATCTAACTAAACAAACCCCAAGACCACCCTAAAACCAACACGACTTTAAACAAATAAACCCAATTGTGAATAGATACATAATACCCAGACATATTAAGTAAATTTTTTAAGTCCAGGCTGTTGGTAAGATTTTTAAAAAAATTTTTTTTCCTGATAGTTCTAATTTTTCCCAATGTAACATCATTGGGAAAAATTCATCTCACCCTTGTACGATGGTAAAATACGACAATTACAAGCAGAAAGAAATTTTTTTATACCAGAGCTGTAAAACAAGCTATATAAATCAATAAGGGAAGATGAGTCATTACTTTACTGAAAAACACACAAACTATTGTCTGACTTCTAAACCTTCTGAGAATTCCTTCACAAATCAGCTGCAATTCTGTGGAAACAGCAAACTATACAATATCCAATGCTCTGCATAATCAATGCATCTTCAACACTTCCAGCTTCTGGGAAAGCAATCAATTAGGTGAGCTCTCAAATTATTGTCAATAGTGCCCAAGTACACTGTTTAATGACTTCCAGTTGTACTGCATCAGCAATTTTTATTTTCTTTTTGTTGGGGGACAGGGGATAGAGACAGAGACTGCAAGAATTAAGTCCTCTCTACACACAAGTGGAAAAAAACAGAAGAAAAATTGTGTTACTCCTACTCCTAATGTAATATCTGGAAAGGTGTCAGAAATGTATTTTTGTTTCTTGTCTTTCTCCATCCCCAACTCACTCTCCCATCCTCATAACTTCCACAGAACAAACAGAATATAAATAAGGTCTCAGGCTTCTTTAGACTTTCTTTGGCAGCCTCTTTCTTCAGAAACAAACAGAATGACCAGTTGGACAATGATAATACTCATCTCCTACCTTGCTTCTTTATCCTTGGATAGTTAGACCCTTAACTGTCTTTGTCTCATTACCTTGAAATGAGATCCTTGCAGAGCCAGTGTTTGGCTATCATTAACTCAATCCCTCTTCTCCTGACCTCCTTAGTATAAATTATTCCAACAATTACCAGAATACATTTTAAGGAAAGAAAAAGGATGTAGAAGTAAATGAAAAACCTGAAGCACACATTCATCTGAAGTAGGCCACTGTCTACTTAGCATCTGTAATTTTTACGACTTTTTGGAGGGATTTTCATGGATGAAGAAGCTACAACATCAACTATTTATGTGACTAATGCTTTTCATGGAAAATCAACAAAAAATTAAGCTGAGGAAGATTGAAATCAATATAGGAATTTAAGGACAAGAAAGTAAAAACAGCTATGATGGAGATAGCAAAGAACTACACTGAAAGGATAATAGTTGAGCTGGGGGACTGAACAGTTAACAAACAGATTTTGTATAACAGTCTTTAAACAGGTATTACAGAGTTTTATCAAGAAGGATATGAAGTCCTCAAAAAGCAAAACTAACTTTACTGGTGAAGTTGGGAAGTATAAGCAACACAGATGATAATAACTGGCCTATAATGTATATAGGTAAAGTCTTCTAGAAGAGAGAAGGAACACAATTCCACAATGAATTCAGTAAAAACATATAAAAGCTCTTTGCAATTCTGTTCACTCATCATTGCACCAGACAAACTTAGAAAAGGGGCACCAAAATCATAGAATTGAAGCAAATGAGAGCACAGGGTTTATCAAAGGTCTGATCTCTCACCTGAGATATATACCAGGAGGGAAAAAAAATAAGGAAAAACTATCACTTTAGGCATAATTATAACTACAACTCTTGTGTGGAAAGACTTATAACAAAGATTTTAAATTCAAACAAAGTTTCAAATTTCACAGCAATTCAACTTCCTAGTATTAAAAGTATAAGAAATCTTTTTATTAGATTGAAACAGATACAAGCACCTCTAAATCATGAGACTATCTATGGAAGCAAGTCATGAGACTTTCTGACACAATGGGTCTCTCTTCCATATATTCCTCACACTAGTTAGAATAATTAGCTAGGTCTCGAAGATTTTAGAAACACCAAGGTTTAATGAGAAAAACATAATTGTAGTTATGGCTGCAGCAAATTTGCTTAGTAGTTTTTACTTTTCTTAATGACTTTACTTCACTCTTCTTAATGACTTAAACTGTCAAATATTCCTCTAGATCACAATTAGAAATCCAATGAGAAAGTAGATCAGTGTCAAACACAAATGTAAACTCAACAAACAAACAAACCAAAACCAAATCACACAAAAATCCTACAAAACCAACTGCACCCACTAGGCTGGGACATTCATCTGCAGTCAGAGAGACTATATGAATATGACATATATGCAAATTTTTTTTTTAAATGGATAGGTGGAGAAATACCAAATTTTGTATCTCCCCAAAATACATACAACATCAAAAGCTTATTGGGTAATGGTTCCCGAGGGAGCGCAATAAGTAAAAAACCTGCTTTTTGAAGGAAAAAACTTTCCATATTCTTGCTATATTTTGAAAAATTCCTGTTAGGAAAATCGGAATTGCATCCATATTAATAAACTTCTTGTGTTTTCAACTGAAATTTTTCATTTCATGAGATCTTATCAAAGGGATGCACTTTTCTACCAAGTGTTATGAACTATGGTGGTAATTTTCTTGTAAGAAACAGATCCAGTAAGTGCCCTGTGCAAACAGGCTTAACTCAAGTGCCATGGAATGTGCTTTAGTGGGGTAAAGTCATTTAGCAGGGACTGGAAAGACAGGAAACCTTATTACTTTAAGGTGACTGTCACTAAAAAGGCTATTTCCCACAAAGTTAGGATTGTTAGCCTGAAAATGTGCCCTGCACAAATAGGAAAAGGTCTAATTTTGCAGCTGTTTTTTATTTCCTGTCTCACTGCATCACAGCACTGCAAGAACCATAGGGAACTGAACATGTAGTTTATGCAAACCACTCTTGTTGCTGTAAGAATATGAAAACAATATCCCATCTTTACTATGAAATGACCTTGATGGTCTGCATAACATTTGTCAGACTAATAAAATTTGTAAAAATACTTGCTGATATGATGGATTGCATTCTTCACTGCTCCAGTTACCTCAAACTAAATTGCCTGTCATTATAATGATGGCTTCTCTAAGTGCAGTTTCTTAATTTGTTCCTCAGTCTTTCAAAAGGGATTTCACAATAGACTTGAAGTGTTTATTGATCAATAATGTGCAAGATTAAAATACTGCATTCTAACAAAAAGTATTTGTAATCTTTCTGCTTATAGTGTGCTGTGACATAGCATTAGCAGAGAATATATATATATAACAGGAAAATAACTTCAAACCTAGTTCACAAGCATCCAGCACCATGAACAGACAGAAAATCCTACAGATTCTGAAAAGGGCCCCATGCTGGTGATTTGTGGTTCATCCGATGGACAAAAAAGAAAGTGAAAAATTTAATCATAAAGTTGTAACCAACGTGTATCTTCTCTACGTACCTGATCACAAATAGTATGTCCTGCTGAGCAACCCGAGTGTGCCTGACCTGTGCTTCCCTCACAGTGAGTTAAGGTGGAATGCATGATGCAATGATAACCAGCAGGGCTTTGAAAGGAGCCAGAAAATATTCAGAGCATTTATTCTTTTGGCTCACAGACATGATAAAAATGTCCGCATTACTTTTAGTAGCTGTAAACCATACATCTTAATTCATATGGGAACACAGATAATCAGGCCATGCTGACAGCTCACTTCAGGTAGAGCACTCAGGAAGCAACTGTATCTCTACAAGGGACAGTAAATCTTCTGCATAGGATCAGGAAGCTTTCTTATTGACAGCCAGGTTCCTGAATGTCACAAATCCAAAGGATCTAAAAGGAGCTCTCCTCAAAAATTCACAAAGGCAAAGTTGAGAGAATTGCCAGGAAATCTCTCTGCAGATCAACTTCCTTTATTAAAAAATGAGCTCAAAAGAAGGCAGCCTCCAACAGGAACTGAAATTTGAAGAGGTTCAGGCATGAGAATTACTGGTTGTACTGCTACAGACACTGCTCCAGGTAAATACCACGGTGCTGTGCAAACTCTGGCTGGCTGTCAGACATGTATCCAGCCACTCCCCCACAGCCTCTCCTCAGCAAGACAAGGGGAACACTACACAGAAAAGTTCATGGGTCAAGTTAAGGAGACCACTCACAATTACTGTCACAGGACAAACAGACTCAACTCCATCTTCCTCTCCCCTCTGAGGGAAGCTGATGAATGGGGAAAGGGAGTTGAGGTTAATCCAGAACAGCTCCCTTATGCTACTACCCCATCCTTACACTCTTCTCCCCACAGCGTGGCATCACTCCTACTGGATACAGTCCTGTGATGAACTCCTCCAATGTGGCTCCATTCCACCACATGAGATCCTTCAGGAAAAGACTGCTCCACGGACACAGTTCCTGCTGGGAAATCTGTAGGCACCCCCTCCACAGGCCATGTTTCAAGGAGCTTGCTCTGGCATGTGTTCTCCATGGCTGCAGTGTCCTGCAGGGCATCTCCACACAGTGCCATGTGGAAATGAGCTACACAGTGGTCTGCAACACAGTGTGCATGGTGTGCATTGTTCCCGCATGGGGAGTACACCCTTGCCCTCCTCCTTCACTGACCTCAGGGTCTGCAGTGCTGTTTCTCACACTTTGCTCTCTCTCCCCTCTCACATTCTGCTGCACAGTAGTTTTACACTTTCCAAAGAATACCTTGTAAAAAGAATACCTTGTAAAAAGCTATTCTTTACCAAAGGTGCCACCCCATTGCCAACATCACACCACAGGCACACACTGCACCAAGAAACTAACAAATTTTTAAAAACCCAAACCCTAAAAAGAATCCAGTAAACTGGTTGGAATTTTAGGTAAGAGCAAGATAAAGATTATTATATAATGAATCTGAAGATGGCAACTAGATGTGGACTTCCCAGTAGTAACTACTTCTCCATTACTGCTTGTCATCACCTTGGTTGGGGTCCAGGAAGCTTAGATTCAAACCCATGGCCTGACACAGTCCTTTGGCTTGTAATACACAAGAGTATTTCACAGAAGTCATAATTAGGCTCATACTGTTAAAACCATATTACACATCTCTGATATGTAGCCAAACTCTTTGGTTTTCAGTAAAAGTACAGTATTATTCCATTACGCAGACACAGATTTAAGAGCTTCAGATTACATACCTGATTCAAAACAATGTCATGAAAGACTGCAAATCTGTTCAATTCCACTCCTTTGTTTTTACCAGCACTGCTTTAGCTTTAAGTATCTTTCAGTTCAAATCACAGTATCCTATACATTAATATTTTTAACTGTAACTTCACATACTTCAATTAGGGTCCTCTAAAGGTTAAATCAGTAACTTTAGAAGCTAAACTACATTACAAGAAAGCTGAGTTGCCCATAAAACTATGAACAAATCCAGTATTAAAAAGGTCTTTTAAGGTAGTAATAACTTTTTACTTACTTTTCAACACATCTTATCTCTCTCTCCTTTAGCACTTCTAAATACTTCTGTTAGATGAAACTATCTATAGGACTGAAAACCTTTATATAAACCTACACACAAAACCTCGGGTTAAGAAATTCTTTTGTGCTACTGCACAACAATATCTTGGCTTATAAAAATATAATACATACACTACAGTGTAAACTACATAATATTTTTAATATGTATATACTTATATATTTTAATATATTTATTTATTTATATATGCACATTAGTCAGGGACTATACACATTTTCAAACAAGACAGTAAGTGGCATGAGAGATGTTTAAATCTGTATTATTTTCTAAAGAAAGTTCATCAAAGAATCCCTGTTTCTATTGGGATCTCAATTTAAAGGAACCTGCTGGGTCCATGCATTCTATGCAGAATGGTGCTGCAAATGCCAATGGGCAGATACAAGGTAAAGCACAGGCAAAAACAAAAAACAAACTATTCACCTAAAATTTCTAAGTAATATGGCTATGCTGAAGTAGCTGAGTGGAAACACATTTGCTGTAAGTACATCACTTTGCTCAACATTTTTGAACATAAAGTCTCTCACTTTTTGTGCATTTTGTCCTAGTTGCGTTGCTTTGTAGAAGCCTAAGTCACTGAGTCCCTCTATGTTTACTTTCAAGTCCCTCAACTTTCAAGTGCTTACAAAAAAATGGTATTGCTAAAAAATGTGAAGCTTAAAGGTACAGGTAATTACAAAATTAGGACTTCACTGAAATTATCTAAACAAAACCACACTGTGCTGTGTCTGTTAAACTGTGTAGCCCCAGATTGTTCAAAAAACTGAAAATAATGTTCTGATTACTGGGTTTCATCAACATCAGTGACAATTTCTGCTCTTGTAAATAGATTTCAATACATACCCAAATAAATGCCTTTGCCAAAACCAGAAGAATCTTCCAATTCTGACATACTGTTGTAAACAAATAAATCATATCTCCTTTCACTGCTGCAGATACAAGGTGAAAGATCACAGACCTGCTTCTTACTTGCAAAATTTACACAAAAAGACATGATACAGCCCCAGGGAAGGACTGAACTAGTTTCCCTTCATCATTAACAACAGCAAGGAACTAGGAATAACAACAAGTTTCTTCTTCTGAAAAAAAAAGCACAATTTCTTCCTCTTGTTCTTAAAATCAGATGTAAGAATTTATATAATAAACCAACATCTTCTTCCAAAATATTCACTAGTGTGTAATTTTCTTGGGCAACTCAAGAGCACATCACAAGTATGTGAAGAGCTGCTGCAATCACATAAATCTAATTTAGAGATTCTTCTCAAGTACTTAATTGCTTCTGGATAACAAAATGGTTTATTGCTCAAAATATGTGTTGATATTTTGCACTTGCTTTTGCACCTACTCCTGTTTTGAACACTTCTCCCACATGAAAAATACAAAAATTAAGAAAGAAATAATCATTTTTGCTTGGTTTATTCCGGGTGGAGGAGATGGTTTTTGGGCATTCTTTATCAGTGTGGTGTTTCTTTCTGCCTCTCCACCTGCATTGTTTCAGTACTTACAGGAGGTGTATGAGAAAGATGAGGATGGACTTTTTACCAAGGCCTAGTAGCACAGGGGCTGATGTTTTTAAACTGTGAGAGGGTAGACTGAGATTAGCTGTAAGGAGGGAATTTTTGCAACGAGGCTGGTGAAACACTAGAGCACTGAGAGATGCTCCATTCCTAGAAACATTAAGAGTCAGGTTGGATGCGGCTCTGACCAACCTGCTCCAGTGGAAGATGTACCTTCCCATGGCAGGGAAGTTGGTTTAGACCACACTGAAAGGTCCCTTCTAACTCCAACCATCCCATGATTCTATGATTTTCTCACAACAGAATTGCCTGAACTACTGTTGCTACAGTTGTTGCCAAGTATTTTCCTAAAGTAAAAAAATTAAGGATATTAGTAGAAATACTAATAATGCGAGAAGCTGACTAATTATGAAAACACACCAACTCCAAATGTTCTTAATAATTTCAGTGTATATTTGAAGTTAGTATATATATATATATAGTATATTTGGGGAAATAAAAAAGCCGTATTTTTAACTATTCCATAATAAAAAAAATCTTCGATTCCACTCCTGGCTATTAATTTAAGTAAAATATTTTCAGGTATATTACTACATGCACACATCATTATATTTTGTTTAAATTAGGTAAAATGAAAAGACATGTTAAAAATTAGGGCTAAAAATCTGATACATAAAAATTGAAGGCATTAAACAATGAAAAATATTTTTAGTCACAGCTTCTAAGTAATGCCTCTTGTCAAACTTGCTTCATTGTTCAACTACTATATAAAAATACACTAAACAATTATAACTAAAATTGAATTAATTTTACTAAATTGTTTTTCAGTATGCCTTGAAATGATCTCTAAATATAAAAGGAAAGAAACATTAAAAACCATCAAATAAAACTAACCTTAAATATACAATAGCATATTGAAGAGCAGTATCACTAGTAACAAAATTATTCCACACATGATTAGCTATAATCACTATCACAATACAAAAGCACAAAAATTGCTTGCTTGTTTACACAGCAGTAATGCAATGATATCTTATGCGATGATGACAATGAAACAACACCTTTAACTGCATACCAGGCAAAAAAGATAATTTTCTGGTCTCTCCAATTTAATAAATTTCAACTATTAAGGCCTCTATACTATAATACACTTTAAAAGGATGGCAGTAAGAAAAAAAATTAAATCCTTATTTCTTTCTAAAACAACATGACTTGAAAGTTATATAAAAGTGTTTCTGTCACTTCACATTTTAAACTTAACTTACAATCTACTACCACTACCTTACGACACTTTAAGGTAGTTTTTGGTCATTCATAAATATTATCTCTTATCCTTCTAATGCTTAGTCTCCTGAGCACCCTTTAACAGCTCAAAAAAAAAAATGGAATTCCAAATGGGCTTCATCAATCAAAACCTTTTTTTTCTATGTTTGTTAATCCTTTCAAAATAATTCTATCTTTAAACACCTTGTCCAAACTGATCTTACTCAGGTGTTCACAAATACTGCCCTCTCTTGTTTTTTCATCTACTATATCCAATGCATTTACATGGCTTACAACCCTGTAATTCCCTGCATCATGCACATAACCATTAAACCAGAAAAATAAAAAGACAAAATACCTAATGTTGCATTTGTTTTATGATGCTGTTTCCTTCATCTGACTGAAACTTCATCTTGTAACAGATGCATTCTTGCCTCCAATGATTTATCTCATTGATTTGTTTAACCTTTCTTGTTAACCTTTTGCCACATTTTAACATCTTTCTAATGGCACGTTTCCTCTTCTTCCTTAAGAATGACTGACTGCTACTGACTACTGACTACTATGTGGGTTTAATTTTTTTTACTGCACATTTTCTGTTCTTTTCAATAAATTGTTTTGTTTTACTTTGTTTCCTGAAGTTGTGCACACTAACAAGTGTGTGGGTGTGTTCTGCACTAATTTTGGGATTTTTGTCCTTCAATTTTTATTTTGATTTGCAACACATAGTAGCCCCTTTTACTGACAGGTGCTCATATAGAAAGTTTTTAACTCACAACTACAACACTGGTTAAATCTCCCACATGTTCCGTAATCTGCTCTTGCACATCACTCAGGGTCTATATATCTCACTTTAGCTGTATCTCAGTGTGAAATCCTCTCCCATAACTACTGTAGTTCAAGAGAGCATTTCCTGCTCTCTATCTCCTCTCTCTATCTCCTTCAGTATCTTCCATGTAGCCAGGGACCATAACAATTTTCCTATAACATAAAAACTATTTTTCTTCTGGCTTTCACTTTAAAATATAATTCCCTTAGTGTAAAGAATAAAATTTAACATCAAGTTCAAATCACTAAAAAATATGCACCACATAAAAACCTAACTAATGTTGAAATTTAAAAAAAAACCCACATTTTTCCCTGTATTTTTTACTACAACAAAAAGAGATTCAATGAAAGCTAGCACACATATAATCTAAAAGCCTTTCATTACAAAATTATATAACAGAGTTCAATTAGCAGACCACTGGAAATATTCAGCCAGGACTACTAGGTTTAGAAACAGTAATCTATACCAGATTGTCTTGAATTTCATATCAACAAATATAAAATATATAATAAATGTAAAATGTTTCAAAAATATAAAATTAACACAAAATAAACACAAATTGATTCTAAAGTGCATCTCCTTTGAGTGCCTTTCATTATTTTCTGCCCTTATTATCAGTGTTCCCTTGCTTTTTCTGTTCATGAAAACTCTGTTTAAAACAACCCTACCATTGAAAAAGGTTTCCTATTCTAAATTCACTATGAATAAGAAGTATTTATGACATGAAACTTAGATTTATAAAACCCCACTTCTAATTTAAAAATAGATTGTCCTCGCCTGTCCTGAAGTCACATACAAGTAGTACACAGTACAATTCTTGCTCATAAACTACAACTTTCTACGCTCTGTGCACAAAATTGCTGGATATCAAGGTTAAAGACAACTTCCCCCTTAAATGCAGATGAACACAAATTTAGACTCTTGAAACAGCTTTATATTCATGGGCAGTAAGGTGTTTCTTCTGTAAATATAAAATCTAAACCAGAAAAAAATATTACATCCATACTTCAGAAATCCAAATGAATAAGTAAAGTACTCATTATTAATGTACTTCTTTAAACTTGTTCCCAAAACATTATTACAATAACATGATTGCAATATTTCTGAACTTTTATTTTTAGTAAATGCAATATTTTAACTTCAAATTTAGAAGGCAAAAAGTCATATAGTTATAGAAACATATGAAAACAGAAAGCATGCAGTAATAATTATAAACCCCACATATTCCTTAAAAACTATAGTTTCTGATTACTAGTCTATATCCATTCTCATTAATATTAACAAAGTTTTTAAATCAAAAATGTTACTTACAAGATCCATTTTTGTTGTATTAACAATCTAATATAAGCATACAACAAAAAATCTACACTACTTATTTTTCAGCCATTGATATAGATTAAGACTTCTATGCAGTTCTAAAATGTCAGCAGCAGGGGGAAAAAAAGCTACAAATTTCTTCATCACCTTACAGAACAACACATTTATTTAATGCCTTTTTGTTTTTTTTTTATACAACTAAATGTCAGCTTGGACTTATTCCATGTTGCACCACAGGCATGTTGAGACATTTTTGGAGCATCCAAAGATACTGTACTAGTCATTTACTTCCTTGTTTCTCTTTAAGAGAGGAAATCCATGCATCTCTAACAGAGATGCCATAGCTATCCAAGAAAGGGAAATGCTTTCAAATTCATGGTCAGGATATTATATTTCCTGGTATCCCCGAGTATAATAATGAAATTTCAAAAAAAAAAACTTTTATTTTAAAATATCTATTATTAGAAACATTAAATAAACAAAACAAGCTATTCTGAATGTAAACAGAAGGTACTGGGGTTGGCAGGGGGTGTAGGCTGCTTGTTGTTTTCTCCATTTTTGAATTAGACAAAGAAATACAGTCTGTTTCATCTCTAGAATACCTAAATACAAACACACACAATCTAGAAGCCAGCTGGCTAAACAGAACCACAACAAGGAGACAGAGGGACTCCATGCCCATAAAAACCCTACTGCTTCTAGCCCAGAAAACTCAGTCACATGACCCAAATCAAAAGAGAAAGACTAGCAAAAGACAACGAAGGTAAAATTAGGGGTGGAAGATGAGTGTAAAATATCAATATTTATAAAGATTTTTTAAGACCTCAATGAGCATCTTTTATGCATGGATTATCAGAAAAAAGCACATCGAGTCAAGTATGCTGTCAAGAACTCAAGCTGTATCCTTATTCTTCTAACAACCTTGACATTTAGTTTAGACACATGAATTTTTTCATCACATCAGGTTTAAATATACAATGCAGAAATGATACTTGTGATTTTCTGGAGAGCACCATAAAGAAAAATGCAAAAAACATTGGCAAGACACTGATCATGTTGCATGTTTTCTCAATCCCTTTTTTTTTTGCTAACATGAAAGATAATTTATGACTGTTATGGCATCTTATCCCAAACAAATTAAATTGAAATTAAATTAAAAACATGCAAACCAGAACTCATAGCTTTCTAAACTCAGATGGCTTGAATTCTATTAAAAAAAAAGACATTTACTCCAGGGAGAAATATTTTTCTCCAAATCCAACTGTGCATCTGACTCAAGACAGATAAAAAATTGTAGCCACTGAGTCTTTATTTTGTAGGAATCCAAGAAGAATTTTATCTTGTTGACATACAAATTTCAATAATTTAAAACAATTTCCAAGCTTTATATTTTTACCACACTGTTTCATTTCTTCCATACAGAACAAAAATCTTACGTTTGCAGTTCTATTGAATGAACTACTGAATGCTGAGCAGCTGCTCCTCCTTAAAAACAGAGAAAACAAAGAAAACTTGGGGAGATATACACTTGTACAGTCATATGTGAAGACCTCAGTTCTTCCCATATTTTTCAAAATTGTATAGAAATAACAAATAATATCAGTTATTTAAGCTCAACTTCATAATGACAGTATCATCTCCAAGGAAAATTATAAAAATTAAGTACTGAGAAAGGACTTAATTCATTGGTCTGACAGTTAATTCTAAACTTAACTGAAGAAATTTAATCTTTTTTCCTGAGATAACTCAAAATTTAATGATTCTATTCTTCAGAAGGAGGAAAATTTGAATTACCAAATAGTCAAAATTGTATTTCCTAGTTTTTCAAGAAAATTACCTATAGGCTTCAAACTTCACAGAAAAGTGACTTTCACAAGTCCACCAATAATGAACTGGCTTTCTCAGAATTAAGCACATTTGTTTCTGCCACAGAATTAGTCTTGTTTTTTTTTTTTTTATTTTTCACGCAATCCTTAGTTACCTTAGTCACAGAATTAAGAAGAAGTGACAAGACAACCCTAAAAGACAGAACAGTAGCTGCAATTCTGAATGTGTTGGTTCCTAGTGGTTCCACAATCTCAGACTCTGAAGTCATAGTGAAAATAAAAGGCTACAGCTACATTTGTAGGCAGGCTGGTGGCAAAAGGGGCTCAGGGGGATGGTGAGAAGAAATACCAGTCGATTGAGTACCAAGAAAAGAAAAGAGGAGACCTGGTCTACATTGACATAAAATGCTAACATTTCTCAAGCAAAGGCTACCTTCTGCTTCTCAAAAATCTACTGAATATTTTCAGCAGTTTAGAACCAACCTCAGCATAGTACATCTTGTAAGTATTCTATCCGGTAACTGTACATTTTGAAATTTTACAAAGACATTGTGCACTGACATTAGCAACACCCAGAAATATTTTAGAGCTACAGCATGTGGAGAAGTTTCTTGGGAACTTTATTACCTTCATCTTTATTGCTTGAGGATTTGGTATAGAAAAATCCTTTTGGTCACTTTTGGGGCATCTGTCCCAACTCTGTCCTTTCCCAACCTCTAACCCACACTCAGCTTACAGATCTCTGGGAGGGATGGGGTTGGATATAAATTGCTTGACCCTCCACAAGCAATTACAGCAGCCAAAATACTGGTGTGTTACCAACATTGTTCAGACATAAACGCAAAGCTCAATCCAGTATTGGCTGCAATGAAGAAAGTTACCTTGGAGGCCTGTACCTCATGTCCCTGGGGTGTCAATACTGGGTTCAGTGACCAATAACACAGATGAAGGGACTGAGTGTACCCCAAGCAAGTCTGCTGATGATACAAAGCTAGAGGAGTGGCTGATACCCCAGAGAATAGTGATGCTGTTCAGTGAAACCTGGCTGCAGAGTTGAGTAGAGAGGAACCCAGTGAAGCTCAGCTAAGGCAGGCTTAAGCTCCTGCACCGAGGGAGGAAAACCCTAGGCAGCAGTACAGGTGAGGGGTTGACCTGCTGGAAAGCAGTTCTGAGGAGAACAATTTGGGGGTCCTAGTGGACAACAGCCCAACCATGAGTGCCCTGGGGGTCAAGAAGGGAACCTAGGGTGCTTTAGGAAGAGCAATGCCAGCAGGACAAGGGAGGGGATGCTGACCATCTATTGAGCCCTGATGAGGAACATCTGGACTGCTGTGTCCAGTTCTGGGCTCTCTAGTTCAACAAAGACAAGGAGCTGCTGGAGAAGGTCAAAGACAAGAAGGGGACTGGAGGAAAGGGTATCTTAACAGCAGGTATCAAAAAGCTGAGGCCAGACTCTTCACTTGTGCTCTGGACAAGATCAAGGGGCAACAGGCACAAACTGAAACACAGCAAGTTCAATATGAACAGGAGGAAAATATCCTTTACTTTGAGGCTGGGAGAGCATTGAAACAGGCTGCCCAGAGAGACTGTGGAATCCCCATTTCTGGATATATTGAAAACCCACCTGGATGAGATCCTGCACAACCTGCCCTAGGTGAACCTGCTTTAGGAAGCAGGTTTGACTCGTTTTTTCCAGAGGTCCCTTCCAATCCAAACCATTCTGTGATACTATATGGAAAGGCCTATTGACATTTCAGTTTCCGTGCTTTTCTTTAAACCTTAAAGTGTAACCCATGTTTCTACTACAATCTGAAAACATTCAGCATTCCTAAGACACAAAATGTTATTTAGCATTGATGATTCCTATAAAAAGCACTGCTGAAATGTTCTTTTCTAGTCCTGAAATAAAAATTTAGATCCTGTATATCTATTACTCTTTTATTGCTTAAACTTTTGCAGTATTTGCAATGATTGATTTCAGGGGTTTTCCTGATATTTATCTGCTTAGCAGAAGTTAAGGCAATAAATAGTACAATTGATCTGTAACCTTTGACAGCTTGTCACTCAACTGTCACAGTTTTCAGATTTGTGTCAAAATTTGTTTGCTCAAACCTTGACAGATGACAAGAGGGTTTGAAGCGTTATGTCTATGACAAAATGAAGCTCTAATAGGGAAAATACATACTTTTGAATCATTACAGCAAATATCTGTAAGTGTGCTAATACTGAACATTGTACCTGTTGACATAGGTAACTCAAAGCACACAGTTCAGTAACACTTGTCACATATTTTTTCTCATCAAGTATAATCATCAACTTACCATTATCATCATCATATCTTCAGCTATAGCTCTTGACAAAGAAATAACCTGCATTTCAGGAAGACCCTATCAAAATCTGAATTTTTTTCTCCTGGACTGTGTCATTCCCTCACATTCTTATGTGTATGAATTTAAAAGCAATTTACTATCTAAGGCATTACTTTGGATCTATAAACATCAAATATATTTAAGATGATGTGGAACCTCACTGCCAAAAATAGTTGGATAGAACAACTCAAGAACTGTAATTAAGGTATCCATGAACTCTGAAACTCAACTCCTGCTATGACATTTCTGAAGAGAAAACAGTTCTTTCTTAGCAGAGTTCTGCTTATAAAACTTAATGCTGAAAGTGGAAAAAAAATCAATGTTGAAAAAAAACTTAATGTTGGAAGTGGAAAAAAATGACACCCCATTTCTGGGACATGTATTTCTGCCTCTAGAAAATTAAGGGCTTTTTCATCAAAAATTAGAACAGGAAAATTATAGACTAACACACAGCAAACCATTTGTTTCTAAATATTCTGAAACAAACAAGTATTTCAAATTTTTGAAATTTTTACACAGTAAATAGGATTTATCTCAATTATTTATCTGATAGTCTATTTGATGCAATCCTAATCTTAAATGAAGACAAGAAGGTAAGGACATTCAATCCATTGTCTTAGACTGTTATTTTACTAAAAAAAACCAAATTTATATACCTTTGTCACAAAATAAAAATTTGTCATTCTGGTAGTAGTTTAGATCATATTACTACTTTAAAACATCTAGTAAACATTCAGTCAAAACTTGCTACAACAGTGAACCAAGATTTAATCTATTTGCCCTTAAACTGACACAGAAATAAAACAGTTCTTTCTCTCTACAACAGGAAGTATCACCTCTTTGCAAAGAATTTGATCCCACAAAATGCTCCTGGTATGAATATGAAATAAAAACTCAGTGAAACTCTTGATTCCTTCCTGGACCTATTTATGAACTACATAATCTCAGTGTATTAACAATATACAATTGTTAGCTCTTGGTGCTTTTACGATGGCATCATTTCCTTATTTTATTAAAGATCATCTGAAAAATAGACTTCTCATGAATATTAATACGCTGGGACACATTTACTTTTTCTGGTTTTCATTATCCTCCCTTTAGAATACTAAATCATTAAAATCACAAAGAGAAAAAAACACAGAATAAGTTGGAAAATTTAAAATTTTTATCCCTATCCTTCAGCAGAAGACCTTTCATCCCTTCTTTTCCCAATTGCTAGAGAAGTGAAGCTGAAAATTTTCTCCCGATTGCTCCCAACCTGGTCACCCTGACTCCTGGATCCTTGAGACTTAACCCTCTCCCCACTTCCTACTTAGTTCAACAGTAATATTTTTAAATTAGTTGATTACTATTTCTGAAGCATCAACAACAGAGAACAAACAGGAGAGGAAAACATTCTGCCTTCGGAAAAGCAAATGAACAGAGGAGCAAATAGTAAAACACTACTATTGATCATAATTTGAAAACTAAGTGAAAAGAAAGTATTGGCTAAATTTCCACTAATACAAGCAACATCAGTAAAATGAAAATGAATTAATAAAATGAAGTTCCAAAATAAAAAAATGGAAAATACTACCTTTTCATTTAAATCCTTTATAATAGTCAACAAATCTAAAAAAGGTTAAACGCACAGTGTTAAATCAGGTTTCCCTAATTTTTGACAAGTCAACTTTGCCACTAAAGATTTGATTATAAATACATCACACATTTGGAGTATGTCATCATTTCAAGCATTACTGAAATGGTGTAAAGAATCCTACCTTGTTATCACCAACTCTATACAGCGCAAGCATGTTGTAGACCAGTAAAATAACCAGTATCAACTACCACTCTTACCTCACACAAGAATAACAGCTTCGTTTATCAGGTGCACAACTTCCTTACACTGTTTGAAAGGTCTTCATGGCCATGCCTGCCTGATCTTTTCAAGAGTATGAAAAAGTGAAATGTAAAAGGATTCTTCATCCATGCTGCCAAATAATCACTGACAGATAACTGAAGTTTTCCTTCTCAATGGCATACATAATTACACTGTCATTTTTTGAAGCACAGGTTAAACACTTAAATGCATGTGATATTATAAAAAGCAAAGCATGTTAAAGATTTTTTTCTATCTGCTCCATGTGTTTACCGTGGCGGACTGGTAAGTTTTACACTTTCTTTCATCTCTACTTTAAATGCTTCCTTGTTATATCCAGCATGTTTAATTAAAATCATGTGTGCAGCTTAATGCAAATTTTACCATGACAGCTTCTGCCACAGAGCAAAAGCCATACACACAGTAATTATTTGCAATACACAAGGAAATCACCCAAATTTTATTTTAAGAAAAGAAAAAAAAAACATAGAAACATCAGTACAAATGCTCTTTAGGAAATATTTCTTAATTCTAAGATTTTTCACTGTGAATGTTTATTTAACAAAGTACTTTTTTTTCTCTTTCACCCTCCAAATCTTACTGAAAATGGCAGCTGACCACTTCAATCATAAGCTGTCAGACTTCACTCTTGCTTGGCAACCATGAGTTTAAGGCCACCAGAAATTTAGCACTAGAGCCTAATTTGATTAATGAACTTCCTGCAGATGACTTGCAAGAACAAATATGTAATTCCAATCATATAATCAATGTTTTGGTAGGCACTAGACCAAGTCCCTGCCATGATTCCATTGCAGTTACAATTAGTTCTATGCTTACAAGAATGGGAATCATGTATGCAATCCACTGGTTGTAAAAGACATAAGCAGAGGTAAATAAATCCCTAGAATAGAAATGTGTTTCAAATTCTTAAAATCAAATTCTTAAAAAGATCACATTAATTACAGATATTCTCCACCAAAATGTTGGAAGAATATACTGTGAAAAGACAAAAGAAGTTTTAAGACTCATGGGCCCGAGAATCTGAGACATGAGAAAATGTCTGGGTTTCATGAAGCTTTTCATTGTTTAATACTGATACACTTCAAGAGGATTAACTACTACATATTTATAGAATACTTTAGAAATGCAGAGAATTATCTAAGAGCTAGGTATTATAATTCAAAGCATTCTGGCTAATAAGCTGAAGACAAGATATTGTCCTTTTCAGAAAAAAATTAAATGCATTATAAAGAGGATTTTCAAAATTACTGGACTTCAGTTCCTGGAAGGAAGATCTTAATTTTTCTTCATTCCTAAAAAGATCTTTTTAATATGTTTTTCATATTTAAAGTCCTATATTTAAAGAAACACACTTTGTAGATTTCGGCCTAATCAGAATAAGCTAAACTTGATAAATATAATTTTTAAACCACCTGTCAAAGTGCATAAGGGGAACAACATCAAATAAATCTGAGCTGACCAAAGCTGCTGAGAGTTATTCACAAAATGACAGCTTTACCTATATACAGAATAAGAGTAATGAACAATATAATTGTTTCCTTTAAGATCAGAATATCAACTATTAGAGTAGATTAAAAATTCCTGTATCTATCCCACCAGCATAAAAAAAAAATTGCCTCCCATTACAATTTTATAATCACAAACACTCCCCATCCAGAGAACTGAGCTCAACAATTTCCTCAAACTCTAGTAGAAGCACCTACTCACATAATTTGCCTTTGACTTTTCCTTTGTCAGATACTTTAGATATGCAGTAAAATAATCAAATACATTTTAGTTTTCAATTCCAGCAAGCTGCAATTAAGGATTCTATTTTTTCACACTGAAAAATTAGATATTTAAGAGCACCTGAGTCCCCTGTCATTTCTTCTCATGACATTGTCCTTACAAAGCAGACTGCCAGGCACAAATACCACAAATTTTCCAGTACCCATAGTTTCTAATGTTCAACTGGTTTGCTTAAGTTACCTCCACTCGTTTCTATCTTTCAAATTAAAACCTTGGAAGAAAAGAGTGGTTCAGTCAGTAAAATAACTGGGGGAGGTGGGAGGGAGTGGATGGGAAGAGAGAGAGTAGGAGCAGATGTCTAATAGTATTGTTACCATCATTATTAGCATGATCTGTCCACAGATAAATTACCACTGCCTACATATCAGAGACTTCTGAAGACTTTCCTAAAAGGCTTCCTTATTATCTAATTATAACACTCACTTCACTGGAAATCATGCTTGTTACATAAGCACTTTCAGGGTTGTGTGGGAGTTTTTGCAGTCTGTTTCTTGAATTTGCCATTACTACAAAAGATTATTCTTTCTTTTCTGGCACCTGCACACATACAAAGATAGCACAAAGAATAAACCAATTCCTCTGTAAGAAGCGTCATTCCTCCCACTAAAAGAATCATACAGTAAATTAGCAACATAATAAATTTATGTATAAGAAATCAGCTACTGCCCCCACAAAAAGCTTCATTCACTGAAAACAATATAATCAACTACCAGTCATGAAGGGAGAGCTTTCAGAGTTCCTCATCTATTTAGTTGCTTCATGCTCTTTACAATTATATTTGTAGCAAATAAACTCTTCTATATAGGGCAGTATCAATGAACATTCTATAAAATGCTTACATTCTTCCATCTTAGTGATCCATTGAAAACATCAATATCCTTAAAATTACACAAGAAATTTTACATCTATTTGCCTTTATTTTAAACAGTCCTCCCCCAAACTGCCAGACGAACTATTCAGACACAATTCTGTGACTACAATACACCATAGAACATGAACTGACAATCATATTCTTACAACCTCAAAGTACTATTTTCCGTTCTATTTATCCCTAATAATTTCTTTAGATGTTTCTTAATATAATTAGTTACATATAAGTAAAGATTAATATTTGAAAGCATATAAAATTTCTTGCCTGGTTTCTTATTCTTGCTAATAATTATTTAATCACTGATATGTACAGTTCTTATCCCTTACACACAAAGCCTGGAAAAAATAAAAATCATGCTTTTGATTTTCAAAATTATTTCTTATTTTTGGAACATAAATCAATTTATCAAGCACTGCTGTCCCACTGCAATTTATCCATTGTCTCACCAGTGAGACCAAGTATTGGTACACAGTAGATGAATGGATATTCCAATTATCTGCCTCACTGGAATGATAACAAGGTGGGCTAGCAAGAGTACAACAGCAAGACGGCAGCCAGACACTGGAGCAGGTTGCCTGGAATGGATGTGGAGTCTCCATCCTTGCAATACTCAAAACTCACCTGAAGATAACCTGAAAACCCTGCCTTGACTAGGAGACTGGACTAGATAACTTCTGGAGGTCAAAGGACTGGGTAACTTCTGAAGCTCTACCCTAATCTATGTGATTTTATTACAAACAATTCTAGGAGTTGTATGAGCAGGCTCTTTTCCTTTACAGTTACTAATTCACAAACATTTTAGCATATAGTTTAACACCTATTCTGACTATCAGCTAAATAAATATATTTTCAGGGCTAAAACATGGACAATTCACACAATATCCTCCATAAGGCATAAGTCTCAGTTTCAAAGGAGAATACTCCTGCTCTTCAAACAGTTTATGAGGTAGCTCTTAGCTAATGATGTGTCAATGGGGAAATCAACGCAGAAAGCAGTTAGGTGATTTACACAACACTTACGAAAGCCTGTGTAATTTGGAAAAATTCAGTGTTACAGTATCTAGAGAAGATTATCACAGAGAAAGAATAGACCCTTCCTCTGCCTCGACAGTTTAGCCAGGTTTTCCTGCCAATGTAAAAAGAAAAAATCACTTCAGCTTCAAAGTCACATATGTTTATTGACCACTTCTCTTCAGTATAAAACCTGACTCAGGCATGTGACTGTCTTATATAAATTGCAAAATACTATTTTGATACATTAGGTAGTATTTGAAAATTTAAATGATGCTCTAAGATACTTCTATGTCTTTCAAATGATACATACACAAAGTCAGGAAAAAAATGCAAAAACAAAAATTCAAACAAACTCTTAGCATATGAGCTGGTGTGCAACAACAAGCATACTTAATTAATGAGCACAAAATGAGCTCCATTTTTCCAGTAAAGGGCTCATTTTCTTTTTATCAACAGCCACGTGCATTCACAAATCAAGGGAACAGAATAAACTCAAATAGAATAAACTCATTTCAAGGTCAACATGATGCATGCTTAAATTTTGTTAGTTGTAAATATAATATTACTATCAAAAGCTGACAAAGTCATATATCATTATGTACACTCTGACAAGTTGCCTGATATCAATTCAGAATGACAGATAGATTAATCACATTCTAGTTTGACAAATTGCATTGAAAAATGTGACTTGTAAGTACAAAATTCAAGAGCTCAGCCACCTACATCAGATAATGAAGATTCAAAGACCTCTTTTTATCAGTGTCATTTGATTAGTCCCTCTTAAAAACGAGCCTTTTTTGTGATGAGATGCTTTCTTTTTGCACTTTTTTCTTTTTCTCCAGATTTATTATTATCCATATACTGAGATAAACACAGTGAACAGCAAGGTGGCAATATGTTTTATTTGACATATAAACAGAGCAAATGAAGCTACTCTCTTACAGCGCTATATGTATCATGCAGTGTAACACTGGTCCTGAACAAAATTTTAAAAAAGGACTTGCTCAAACAAAACAGACAATATTCAAAAACAGGTTGTGAAATAATAATGTAATGATGCATTTTGTATTGTTCAGCCTGATCTGTAGTATTAATTAGTTCATTTTACCTACATTGAGTCACTTTTACCTAAATGAAAGTAAACATATTTTAAATGATCCTCACAAAATAGTGAACCTAAAGGGAGATGCTACCTACATTACAGAACAAAAGAGAAAGGAAGACCTAAAAAAAACTGCTTGACTATTCACAGAAGCAAGAAGGTCTATACTATCAGAGGAAAAAAACAATTTCGTATTACATAGACAAGAAAGAGAAATGGTATAAATAACAGTCTCCCATTGCTAATGATCCCAAGACATAGGAAATCACACAAGGTATTATGACACCATTTCTCTCATTAAGACACCTTTGCTAAGTAATGAGCATACTAAAAATTCTGTAGCTATACAAATTTTACGTTATATACTTTAGCACAAACAGCTGACTTCTAATACAAAGCTATCAAGCTTCAAAACTTTAAACTGTCTACTTATTATCCCTCAAAATTCATTTTTGCAATTTAAGAGACAGAAAATATTCTGATATTCTTTCCACTGGTACCTGACATTATATATATTAATTTTTAATGCTTCATAAATACTGCTATATAAATTATTGTATTACTAAAGAATAAACTTTACACAAGTAAACTCTGTGATGATAATGTATGCTGAAGTCAATAGAAAACCACCTCTAAAATTCCAGAGTACAACAATGACACTGTTTTACAGAGCCACAGCATTGTGATAACAGCCTAACTACTATTGCTTCTATTTTAAAGGATTTCATTTATTATTTATTATATATTAAATTTCAGCTTCAAAGAACAACCATGTAATAGCTAATCACAAACAAATGTCAGAAACAGAATCAAATTTATTAAGCTCTTCAATTATTGTTCAGAAAAACTGGGAACAATTTTAAAAGGAAAACACCATTTAATATTAACTGAACAGTAGTAACACTGACTAATTAGCTGCACTTCTGACTCAAAGGTTTTTCGTTATTATATAAAATATACTCTTTCAACTAATTTAAAAGTATCTTCTCTGTTACATGTGCAATTTACAGTGAATAAGAGACAGCTCACTGAGAAAGAGAGTGGTACACCATGTCTTCAATTTAGCAGGAAATATAGATGCTTATCACAATCTTGTTTTCGATTATTAAATTGTACACACGCACTACCAAATGACTTGCATTTATTCCCCAAAATTCTCCTTTACAATAATTTATTACAAAGTAAATCTCAAGTCCTTGCATTAATTTACAAATTCCCTGTTTCTCAGGATTTGCCACATGTACAAAGCTTACAATGAAGGTAATGCCCACACCCCCCTTGCACGCATGTCTGTGTTGAACTCATAGTTGATGGAGACTCAATAAAGAGACAAAATACTGCACACAGAGGGGCCTTTTTCATCTTCAAAAAACACTGTATGAACTTACAAATTAACCTAATTTGTGCCTGAAAATGTTAGTTTCTGTTGAACAGATTTACATTAATTTCTATATTTAATTACATATCTGATTGTATAAAAGAATGATTTTGTGTTAATTGAAATCACTGGCACGTTTACACCTCTTACAAAACCAAAGAGTCTTAAATTCAGTAGTTAAATGCATACATACAGAAAATATTAGGAAGCAGAAGGGTATTTGTACCTTTTTTTTTAGATTTTACTACAAGTATTGTAGCTAGATTGTTAACTGCACCTTTTTTTTTAAGAAAGTTAGTATAATGGTATGATTTTGGTAATTTTTTTTACAAACTAAAAAGCAGAACAAACACCATGCTGAAAAAATGTTGTTACACATACCAGTATTTTGAATACCAGTCAGAGCTCACTGGTATTAAAAACACATAGAGATTATGACCTTGTAATTTCCATCTTACCAACTTCACAAAAGGCAGCTGTAAGTACAATGAACAAAAAGAAGCCTTTCACTAACACTGATCTCCAGCATTGCAATTGAAAACAGGAAAAAAAAAAGGCAAGTTTTTCACAATAATCATACTTTTAGATAGGACTCACATAATCTGCAAGTTCTTCTTGCTCAAGGGGAAGCTCAGTAAACAGAGCAACATTAATGTCATTAAAAAAGTAAGTAAAATAAAACCTAAAAAATTTGAAAAGGAAAAATTGAATACCAAACAGAACATGTTTTGTGTAGCTATATACAAATAAAATTTATTAATTGTAAAATAACTTCTTTAAACTTTGAAAATAAGCATTTTATAAATTTAACATAGCCTTTAGAGGCCCTGCACACATGCACACACAAAAATAGAACAGTGTTTCCTTAAATGACAAATAAAAGTAATTTTCTAGTTAAAGATGAAAATTAAGATCATTATTCCTCTAATGAAAGCTTGATTCTAAAAGGCTACATCAGAGGCTTAATAAAAATATCAAATTTTTCATGTAGCTAAATACAGTCTCAAAAAAGAAGTTCAAAACATAGAAATCAAACAGGAAGAGTGGACACAGGATATCTCTGTCCATTATTTTTAAACATTTGTTGGCTTTCACTTTTTTAATATTTCTGTTAATATTTTTAGCATTCATCTTCAAACTAGCATTTCTGAGCTAGTAAATACAAAAAAGATAGTAACAACCATCTCATTTAAAACAGACACTTATGGTGTGATGTAACAACACAAAGCAAACGTTTCTTACTTTAAGTGAGCTTTTTTACGTTCATTAGACTTATCAGAATTGTAAAAGAAAAGTTGGAGCCTTGTTTGAGACATCCATAATAGTTTAAGTGTAGATTACCATTACAGAAGAACAAAAAGAAATGAAATGCACACATAGGGCTAATCTATGTCCCAGGGAAATTGACAAGAAAAATCTTAAGACCTAATGTATATGATCATATATTTCTATTACATTCATGTTTAATATTAAAATTCTAGAACAATAATGAGAGTAAAACTCCAGGAATAAGGATCAAATCATCATAAGTGAACAATATGCCAAGTGAAATCTTAATAGCATGTTTATGAGAAAGCATTGTCTGTCACAAAAGCAGCACCAGGAAGAGAGGCATGACCACAAAATCATATGTTTTCTTATGTTTCTTTTTTGATAAACAGCTCATTCAGGTATCTTGAGAACATGAAGCACCACAATAACCCAGTAATATGAAAAAGAATGTACAGTAAATTATACAAGACTGTAATGCAAGAACTTGTTCCAACCCTCTTCTGATAAATTATACCTGAGAAACAAACATGTTTTGGTCATATTTTCACTGTGAACTTATTCAAAAGCTTTTCTCACAGTACCAAAGTGACCAGTAGTATTTTGTAATTAAATATACTCATTAGGTGATGAACTAGGCATTTGTGAGGCAGCAGAACTTGGTATACTGGAATTAACTGGAGAGCTGCACAACTGATGTTCTATCACTGTATTTTACTGTCAAGTTTCTAAATTAATTGCTAAATTTTATTAATTAAAGAGTAAAAGCAGATTAGATGGTGGAGGAAAACAAAGTATTAGATTTCACTCAATCTGATGAGCAAAAATCACCTTTCAAAAATTCATTCCCAAATCTCACAGATCTCCCATCCACAATCACTTACTTTTTTGGAACAGCACTAGCTGCAGCAGGATGTCTTCCATCACTTATAGTAACATAAGTCATGCTCAAGATAAATTTTGAAATATTGATTTTCCCATTTCCAACCATCTTCATATTACAGCTTGGTGTTTCACCCTTCTTAATCAATCCTTAAAAATTCTTAGTTATGTTTTAGCAGTGCAAGACTAACCAGAAGCTGACTGGTCATGAAGCCTGGTATTGAAAAGCAGTGAATGAGAACAAGCCACAGCAGTTATCTACACTACCTATTTTCTGTTTTATTAAATCATTAAGGATTTCTAGTTGAGCTTAAAAATATGAATGAACATGAATGATAGGTCTCAGTATCATCGAACTATATACAGACTGTATTTGTGATGTATTACAGTTGAAAGTATAATGCATGGCACTTTTTTATTTAATACCTACTGCCTTTTACCATTTTACAAGTTCAGACAAACGCTTGTACTTTAAATTTTTCCACATTATAGTTTCATGCAGTAAACCTACTTCATATTGCAGCCAAGACGACAGAATAGTCTTAAATATTAAAAGGACAAAACATAGCATATTCAAAGTAGCCAGTACAGACAGCACATATGTAACCCAGTATTTACCATGCCCAAACACAATCAGAGACTTAAAATACTTCTGATTTTTAAAAAAAATTAAATTAAAAAAAATCATCTGAGGTGCTTCTGATACTTAATAGTTAAGCTAATTTATAGCATCTTAAAATCAAAGTTAATTAGATGAGATCAATACTCAAATTTGAGATATCTGGCAAATTTCTGACTTGATTTGTTAGGATTAGTACTTAATATATTACAAAATCCAGGCAGACCAAAAAGAATTAAAGGTAACAGCATCATTAACTACAAAAAAGGGTTTTTTGTGTGAAAAACATTCCAATCTAAAAAAAAAGAATCATTCCTTCCCTTCAGAGCAGTAAACAAAGACCTGAACATAACATAAAAACAAGTAATTTAGAACACATGCTAGTACATCAAGTGCAGGATTTCTTTCAATTTGTTTTCAGACCTACTGCTCTCCATTTTAATTTCCCTCCTCTTTTTTCATAAATAATATTTCTGATGGTATTAGTATCCATTTTCAAAGTTAAGGGGATCTCTACATTTTGAATATTTTGCCACCTCAAAATATTGCTTACATAAGTACTAAAGCAGATCAAAAAATATTTTAAGAAACTTTTCAAAAAGGAATACTACAAGCAATCCAGAAAAATTATTACAGGAGAATCAACAACCACATGGCCTTGACATGGAATAGCATTAAATTCCCCTCAAATTTCACCATCCTCATAGCTGTTTTATCATTACAAAGCACACTACCACTTTAAAATAAAACATTGAGAAGCACATGCTACTGCATTTTATGTAGCAACAGAAAGAGCTCCTTCCATACAAATAGAACTTCCTAGACCTCAGTATTTGCCACCATTTCATTTCTCCACCATCCCTTCCTCCCCTATGATTTCCCTTCTCTCTTTTTCTTATTCGTACCTTTTGTTTTTCCTTCCTTTCTTCCCCTCTCTTTCTATGCACGTCTGTTTTGTCATCTGCTCTCATTTGTTACTTTCTTCCAGCTGGCAGCATGTGAACCCTGGGGCCGAGGTCCCATTTAACCATGTCTGAGAATGTCAAGCAATTCTGGCTATGAAAGCCAGCTACCACCTGGGAGGGGATGGAGGGGGGCTGTAAGTCCACCAGAAAAGCCTGCCCAATAAAAGTCAGCCTCCCAGCCTATAATTCTAACCCCTCACACACAGACACTGGGGCCTTGGAAAATGACCAAGCTTTCCTTTTTCCCACCCCTCCCTTCCTGTTCATTCTCTGCACTCTGGCAAACAGATAAAAAATGAAGTGGCAGTCAACACTTTGGTACACCTCAAGGGTCTTATCTTACTGCCTGAATGATGCCCTCTTGCAAACAGATGTCCCTCCAGCTGTGAAAGAGTACTCAAAAATGTGGAGTTGTTTTTTTCACTGAACTAGAGATTGTTCAAGCAGGGTCATTAAGATATACTGCAGTGCAGTTTCTTAAGTCAGTTTGCAGTCCTTTTTTGCAGTTGCAAATGCCATCCCTATGCTGGAAATACAATTACTGGTGTACTCACTGTTAACAAAACACAGAGTTTAACAGCCCTTCTAAATTTACTAAAATTATGTCGAAAGAGCAATTTTAACTGAATCCTTGAAAATGTGTACAGGCTACATATATAGCTAATGCTGTCATCAAGGGAAATACACAGATACATTCATCTCACTGTAATAGACACCGTTTCATCAGTTACACACCCCATGTAATTCATGTGAAACAGAGGTATGCTGACATTAGTCAGTGCATAAACAGCTGACACATCAAAAGGGTATGTTTGCAGATCAAAAGGATCTTCATCTTTTTATCTGCAGTATTTCTGTTGTGCCAAACTCCAACATTATTTTTGCCACATTTAAAATTTCATGGAATATTTAACAATAGCTTGGGAATATTTAGCAATAAGCTCTGCCCTCCATTACAGCACCAGACTTTGTGCAAATGCATTGCAGCAACAATAAAGAAAGCACACTGTGCCAGTTCAGTGGTTTTATGGAGAGAAAAAAATCCAACTAACCAAAACAAACAAACACACACACACACACACAAAAGCTCAAACAAAAATCATACCAAAACAAACAAAACCCAAACATCCACCAGAAAGCCCCAACACACAAAACATTAAAATCAGTAGGATACAACACAGGTTTTGTGTTAGAGCCTTTGTTAAATTATGCCCTCATATACTCAAAAACACACAAGGAGCTGTTATTATCCATTCTGGAAGTGAGCTTTACCAAACAGTGGCACAATGTCCTGTGATACAAATCTATCTTGTCCATAAAATGAATTGAATTACTGTTACAGAAATCTTCCTGAAGTAAGTACCTAAAGCATCCAACACACAGAGAGTTGTACTTTCAGCATTAGCTAAGCAATGGCTGGCACAGGACACACATGTTTTTTTGCTAGAAGGAAAAAACTGAAATTGGAAACATTTATAATTTTACATATAAGAAGAAGCCTTATGAATAAACCTGAAGCAGGTGACAAAGGAATGTGTCCAGGTGGGGTTGGAATGTCTCAGCAGGGGAGATTTCACGCTCTCCCTTGACAGCTCTGCCACTCTGAGTGTAAAGAAGCTTTTCTACATGTTAAGGTGGAAACTCTTGTGTTTTAATTTACAGCCATTGCTCCTTGTCCTGTCACTGGGCACCACTGGAAAGAGCCTGTCACCATCCTCCTGTCATCCAACAGTGGGATATTTGTATGTATACATTACTTAGTCATATTTTTCTGAGCTTTTTGCATACCCAAATTTCTGTAATGCTAACTTCCCAGAGATGCTCAGAAGATTTCAATGTTCTTACTAAAAGTTAAGAACTTTTATTTTAACACTGCAAAGAGTTATTTAGTTTTGTAGTGGGAAAAAAAAACTGCATGGTAAACAAAGCTAGCCCAACACAGAAAGCTGCTTTATTTATAAAATCTGGGCCATTTTTTGGTGTATCTTCATCATTGTTGTTGTTGTAAGGTAAGCTAGAGCTAAAAAATTTACGAAATAGCTGGAGAAGAGTCTATATTCATGCAAAGAAAAAATTAAAGTGAAAAAAAAAGATAAATAGCTAATCTTCTGCAGACAGGTCTTGCACTGCTTTTATTCAAATGGTTGCAAATACAAGACGAGGTATAGAACAAATGTAGGAAGACATTTTTATTTTGGCTAGGGTTTTACTTTTTGCCAATTGAAGCATTAAGCTTTCAGAAGATAAACACATCACCTGAAGCTGCATGTTAAATGATAAATCTGTCAGAGAAGAGAACAAAAACCATAGGCAAAATGTAATAGAGTTTTAAATTTTTAGGTCAAAGTGATTACTAGGAGGACTCAGATGGCACAGCAGCTGAAGCTTTATTATACTTTACTGCTCACAGGTACATTGAAAGTGCCATTTTACTTAACAACAAAAACAACAGAAATAACAAAGGAAAGAAGTAGCAAATGCATAGCATTCATTCCCATTTATTGAGATTGCGGCAGGATGAAAAGCATATATGACTATCTCTCTGAATACAAAAATTTATTCTGGTTTTTTTTTGTGGGGATGTGTAGTTATTTTTTTCATCTCAGAGATGAGAAGAACAAACCGATCTAAATATTTTTCTCTGAAAGATACTTGAACACTAATTACTCATTTTAATTATTGTGTGACTATTATTTTGATCTCAAGCCACATGGTCACTTGAAAGGGAATACTCTAAGACCAATTAATGCAAGTGTAAAGCTTGTGAAGCTGCATGAAAGCTGAGGTCAAGAAGAAAAGGCCAGCCATAGAAGTACAGAATGAACTCAGAACACCAGGTTAGGTTTTTTCCATAGTAACAGTACAAATATTACAGAGGTGCACAAGATATTTCAATTCTGAAGTATGAAATTACTATGGTCAATATTGACTATTTTGCTTAGTCAATACTGAACTACGTAAAACTTTTCAAGCTGATAATAGAACTTCTGGAGTATTTTTTAATTGGGTTTCTTTTTTAAAAATTTAATTTATCAAAGAAGATTATGCACCTTTTTACTGTCTGAAATACCGGGCAATATACACACAGTAACACTTTCAGATTTAACAAAAACTACAAAACATACTCATTAAGATAAAAATACCCTATATTCTACTCTTGTTAGACTCCATCTGCACTGCTGGTGGAGTCCAGCTCTGAGGTCCCAGCACATGAAGGACATGAATGTCTTGGAGTGAGTCCAGAGAAGGGATGATCAGAGATGGAGCACCTCTGTTACAAGGGAAGGCTGAGAGAATTGGGATTGTTCATCCTAGAAAACAAAGGGCTTTCGGGTGACTTCTGCCCAAAGGATAGCCCACAAGAAAGATGCAGAGAGACTATTGACAAGAGCATGGAATGACAGGACAAGACGGAATAGCTTAAAAAAAAAAGAGTAGGTTTTGATCAGATATTAGCAAAAAAATTCTTCGTTGTGAGGGTGGTGAGGCCCTGGTACAGATTGCCCAGAGAAGCTGTGGCTGCCCCAGCCCTGGCAGTGTCAAAGACCAGGTTGGATAGGACTTGGAGCAACTTAGGAGCAACACATGGAAGGTGTCTCAGTCCATGGCCAGGAATTTGAACCAGGTGACTTGTAAGCTCTCTTGCCACAGAAACCATTCCATGACTCTATGGGGAAACGAAAAAAGGAGAGGAGGAGGAGTGGACAGGGAAGGGGAACGGGAAGGGGAACGGGAAGGTGAAGGTGAAGGCGAAGGTGAAGAGAGAGGAAAGGAGGGGTAAGTTGGGAATCTTTTCTAAAATACAAAGAAAGCTTAGATCATAGAAAAAAGAACAATGTAATTGTTAAACTACGAAACCATTTCTAATAGTTGGTTTGAGTACAATGTTTTTCAGTATACACTCTACAAGATGCAGATATTCCTCATTTTGAGGGCAGAAAATGAAATTTTTAATTGAAGTGTGACAAGTATGCCTCCTAATAAAATAATTTTTTATTACTATATAGCTGTATAAAGAAAGTCACCCCTAACAAAATGAATTGTAAAATATACTTAACAGAATTAAAAAAGATGCAGACATGAGGAATTATCTGAAATACAAGGAAGCTTGCATAATAATATATATTAATTTACAGAATTGTGTCATGAAACACCATAAAAAAACCATCACAACTACAAAATTACTTAGGTTTTGCAGGTGTGCATATATATGGGTAAGTATATCAGAAATGGAACACTCTTTGTGGAACACCAAGTATGGCTTATCATCACACTTGAAATGTTTACAGGTAATCCCTTATTGTTACTTTATAGCTAACTAGACTTTAAATTATGAGTTATAGTAAAAGTCTCCACAGGAAAAAAATTGCATCTACTTACAGCCTATGCAGCTACATCTCCCTGTTTAAAGAAATATAAATATTTCAAATATTTTAATCTTAATAATATTATAGTATTAGATAATATAATAAAAATTATATTAGAAAATTAATGTGATCTAATATAAATTTCTGATTTAATCTTCAGTCATCAAAATTAAACACCATTGAAGAATTAATCAGTGAGACCAGGCTAGAAATAGAAAACCCAAGCACTGAATATTTTACTTCCGACAGGGGTCTTTTTTCAGTTGTGAAGTCCAGACCAGCATTACATAGCAGAGCACCTTCAATTGCCCTGAAGAAATGGGAAATAAAACTCTTCCCTCTCCCCTTCAGTTTCCATCCTCGCTCATTCTCTGTAGATCAAAGGGAATCAGCACAACCTGACACACAAGGCCTATTCCCCTCAGTGATCCAGCAGGTGCTGAGGCCAGACAGAAAGCCTGTTTTCCACAGCCCTTTACCTTGTTTGATCGCTGGTTACTTTTGATCTGACACTGCCCTCACACTAGTAATGACTTCCCCCTTGCAGAACCCACCTCACATCTGTCACCCGGAATAAAGGGTATCACACTGCGCCCTGACAAGGCCTATGGCCATGAGATGTGCTGCCAGCAAGAGGCTCCCCAGCTCCCACCATTTCCAATTCAGCTCCTTTTGTTCTGCTGGGTACTGGGGCCAGGGCACCAGTGACAACAGAAAGGATTATACACCAGCTGTGAAACTGAGTCTTCATGAATTTATATCTTTTCATCTTGGCTTCATCATCTCCGTAAATGCAATGAACTTCATGGTGGTTACGACGAAATACACAACCAACAAATGTTATGGAAAGTTTGTTTAAATCCTCTTTCCCTGTAAAAGAAAAGCCAGCAAATGTCCTCAAGTTAAACTGAGAGGCACATTTTTCCCCCAAATATTATTATTATTATTAAAGTTTTCCAACTGATCTTGGGGGAAGACAGAAAGCCAGCTGGCTCATACCACTGAAGGGCACAGATGCAAGGAGCAGGGTATGATTTTTGTTTTACTGACAGAAGGTGTTTGAGAGTTACATGAGGAAGTTCTTTGTATCCACTTTTTCCTTGAAACAGGGTATTTCAACAGAAAGTAAAGAAAATAGAGGACTTTAAATCAGATTATGTTGCTTGTAGAATATACAAAATAAAAAAGCATACAGGTTTTTACATACTACACAATAATAATATAAATTTTGGTTTAGCTTTGTAATTACATGTGCTATTGTTGTTTAAATTTCATACATTCTTTTTGAGTCTTGAAGTCCAGTTAAAGAATTGAAACTCATATCACAAAGGACACAATCACACTTTTCCACTCCTCTGTAAGCACAGATTTGCATGACATGGGTCACAGCCTAATATTAAGATTACACATTTAATACCCTAAATAAGAAGTTCCTGACTTCCAGAGTGCTGCATGATCATTCTTCAAAATTAATAGAACTGTGCATATTAAAAGTATTTGGAGCATATTAAAAGCATTTTGAAATAACTTTTTGGAAGTCCTAAGTGCGTGTATAGGAACTGAATTATGTGAACTGCTTAACTTCCGAAACTGAAATCAGATATTCTGAAGAGTTGTAGATCTAATTAACGCTTACACAATTCAGAAATCAGTATCTCCAGTCAGTATTAATTTTTAACTACGTTCTGTTGAAAAGTAGTTTTTCCAATCATCATCTCTCAAAAGTATCACTCAAACTCCAGAAACTAGCTGGACTCTTTAGAGGCCTGCTGAATTTCTCATGGCTAGATAATTATGCACAACAATGGAGCATCATGACTTGCTGACATTCCCACATGCACCCAGGAATAACACTGAAATGAACAGAAAGAATTCATAGAAAATAAGTTCTCTTATTTTCAGCCCTTTTCCATCAAGAAACTCCTGGTCACTACATTAGCATCAGAAAGATTTACTCAAGTCCATCCTTGCAAGGTCACACAACAACTGTAACAGTTACAGCAAGTCATGACAACAGATGGATTTGTCAGAATTTGTGCAAGGCACTAATTGGCAACATCAAAGCACTACAATTTCTCCTTAAGGAATACTGCGCTGTATTTAAAGAAGCTGGCTACCTTAAGACAAATAATGGTTTTCACAGGTTTTAATATAACTAAGGTTTCTTGACAAAATATAGCTTTTTCAAATAAAACTACGACATTTTGTCTGATAATTCAGTCTTATATGTCAGTGTTTATCCCTACATCATCTTTGCTCCAAATGGGTTTTTATTTAACCTACAAGTGGGTTACTAGATTAATATAATGGGTAAAAAATTAGGTCTTCAAAACAAAATAATTCAGGGAGGACAAGTATACAAAATTGTGAGAATTAAACTGAAACAGATCTTTCTTTGATTTGAATTTAAATACAAAGCTGCAGATTTTAAAAGAAAATCATAAGGATGACAAAAGCATCAGAAATACCTGAGGAAAATAAGACAAAAAGTATCTTAAATATTTCTTAGCTTCTCTGAACAGAATAAAATAAAATGCACATGATGCAAACTGATGAGATATCTTTGCATATGGCAGTCAACGTGAAGCTTTAAATATAGCTTAAATAGCAAACACTTCAACTAGTCTGGAATTAAAAAAAAACAAACCTCAGACAAAGGAAAAAATAACAAAACTTAAGTTCAGCATTCTTGAAAGACAAAGTAATAATTAGAAAGACAGCAGATATTTAGAGCTAGACACTTTTCCAGAAACAGATTAAAAGTCGATTGAAATTAGGTATGACTGACTCTGCAGTCACATCCTCCTGAGTAACTGCTTTGTGCAGAGCACAGCAGATCTTACTACCAGCTCGGGTGATACCCCCTACTTCAGGGATTGCTGCTCCTAATTTCTCATCCCTGTTGATGAAGTCTTAACATTCATTCTGATGCAAAACAACAATCTTTCTGAAACCTTGTTTATTGTTACTGGGTGAGTATGCCAGTGTTAATGGTATCAGACAGATAAAGCTAAACAAACTGACCTTGAACAAACTCAGTGTCAGCAAGTGAAAACTGATAATAAACTGTGAAAGTACATAAGGCAAAGACAAAAGTGTTCAACAGAAGGAATGCTTGAGGGGAAAAAAAATCGCTTCAGTCAACTTAAAAGGATTGCAATAACACTGAATAACAACAAGGTGAAAATTATGGGGTTGCATCATAACTACCTGAATCTGAAAAGGAATTATGGTCTGTAAAGAGAGAAGCCCTTTGCCTCCTTCAAACAATTTGCAAGAGAAAATAAAAAGAAAAAAAGTCTAAAATCTTAGTGAGACAAATAACAACTTTCAGTAAACATTTTCAATACCACTTGCACTATATAGAAAAAAATGAGTTAGCTACTAAATGACATGCTATTTGTGTAACAACTAGATTAGCCTCAATAACAAGGATAAAACATTTGCAAAAATCATTTCCATTTCAGACGAGAAATGGTAAAGAAAAAACATGGCGACACAAAAATAGACCTTTATGAGGAATCAAGAAAATAACATCTTTAATATATTAGGGTATGGTTTTTAAAAAATTTTGAATTAAGGTCAGCATTTAATGCTGCTACTGTTAAACCAAAATTCTCAATCAACAGAAGAGTCTAATTTTTTCGTTTATCTGAATCTTTGGAATTCTGCTTTCCTTTGCTTGACTGGAGAGCAGGGACAGCTTTCAAAAAGATAAGAGATTCTAAAACCATTCCATAGAACAACTTTGATTACAGCAACAAATAAACAATTCCCCTGAAATATACAATAATTAAGTAGAGGAAAATTGCACCTTTCCTCCCTCACACCACACAATCCCCTGAAGCAGTCCACAGTGCTCAGAAAAAACACATTCTTAATAACAGGAATAGAAGATTAAGGTTGAATTGTCAGCCTCCATCCATCACAACTCCTCACACATTGGCTATGAGATGTGATTTGTGAGTTGTGCAACTCACAAATAATGTGGTGTGTTGTGCCTTTAAAAAAATCGACATAAGAGAGGCCTTCACCTTACACAGATGCATTTAATTTACCCCAACTAACTTTAAATCAAAATATTTTATAAATTGATATTTAAACTATTTACATAATATTAAGTTAGTGTTTAGGAAGAAAACAAACAACGAAATGCATATGGCATACCAAAATACCTTTAATCACAACAGTAATTCAAGAACTGTACATAGAGCAGCTACGAGATGGTGAATAATTTAGAACTTCATCTGTGATTCACCTCTCAACAATCAAAGTACTGATTTAGGCTCATAAATTCACTCAGATATAGTTTCAAAACTGAGTGATAAAGACTTTTGGTTTAGTTGATAAAAATTACAGTGTTAATACAATGGATTGGATTTCATCAAGGCATTGGAATACATGTCAATTCAGTGATAAGTTCACAAATTTATAAATGGTGCACCATCACTAAGTTACCACCTGTCTACTAGTAATTCCTTCATCTTTACTCTGCTAAACACGTTTGTCTTTTTAAAGACATTTTTCTACCACTGAAATCCATCGGTAAATGTTTATAAAATGGTAGCATAGAATAAAACGTGAAAATATCAGTGAGAATTTAGACCTGCAATCTACACGGCCAAAGTCTACCTTTGGCAAATGTATTCCAGCTCAGCAGTGAAATAATTTTTAACATTGTGCTGTACAGCTGGGCGAGATTTCACTGCTAAGGATGAATCCAAAACCATTTTTCATAATTCCTATCCTCAGACTCAATGTCTTAGGATGTGGTTTCCCCTTCCTCTTATTTTGAGGAACCTATACACCAGGGAACATGTTCAAGAAAGAATTAATTTTTCCAAGTTAGTGAGATGCTCATAATCTTTTCCTTTTATTCCACACTCATCTATTAGTTTAGTAATCTTTCATTTTAAAGACAAGATCACGTGGAGCACAAATTAGCAATCCTCTCTGATAAAAATGGCTTATATTCACTCTCAGAAACAGTACTAGTAACACCAATGACTTACACACATCCCAGAATTGGTGGGGGGGGGGGGGGGAAGAAAGAAGGCAAAGAAACAAGACTTTGGGGAAAATCTGACCGCCAATCCCCACTCTTTTCCAGCAGAAAAAAGCCAGAATGGGCTGTAAGACTGGGTGTATTTGGAGAGCAGCATCACTTATAACTGATCTGTCATTTGATTAGGCCAAGCTTCAACTTTAGGGGAGAACCATGGAAAAAGTAGGAGTGAATGTTACAGCACCCATTGTAAACTCTCTTTTCAATATTGAAGAACATATGACTTCTGGGAAAGCAAGTTTTTTTAATCATCTTGCAGATTTTAGTAGCAAGGCTTTTCCAGAATTCTCACTTTCTTTAATCCCAATCCATACTCTCCAAATGATCATAAAAACCCCCAAGCCTCAAAAGCAAACAAGCAAAAAATTCCACCCAAAATCCATCACCAAGAAATTTCATTTTTATTTTTCCAAGATAAAATCTAGATATTTAGTTAAAGCTGCCAAAAAAAAAAAAATCAATGCCATCCACTGATTTTTACCACAGGGATGGAAAGCCTCTCCGACAAGACAGAATAGAGTCAAGAGCTTTCCTTATTTTCCCACCTTCCTCTCATAAAACCATCAGAGAACAAAACATAGATGAGCAAAAGCAAACCAAGACAAAACAACACAAAAACCACCAATGACTGCTTTTATTTGATCCTACACTTAGAGCAGACCACAGCATGTAGTGACAGAAGTACCAGGTAGCCCGATGAAACCTTTTCACACTCTGAACAGAAAATGTTCAACCTGTGCCAAGTCACGTCACACTGCTCTACATCCATCTAAGTAATCCATCTCAAAATAAATTTTCTTTAGCATAGATTACATGTATATACAGAAAATAACAATGTTCCTCTTCAAACCTGGGTTTGAACATAGGCAAACTGTATTTTTCAAAGGATAATAAAACAGCAGAAGGACATTTGTCATACTGCTGTGGGTTCCCCTCTTAACTAGTGTAGAAAAAACCTGAATTTTAATGATTCAAAAGGAGATATTCATAGAGATCTCTTACTTTTTTGTGAAAAATGAGAATTTTTCCAAACAAAAGATTGGCACATACATTCTCCCTAGCTAGAAGGAGAATTTCTCTCTAAAGTAAAAAGCAAAGGAAAGCTATATGCAACTGAAAATGTGACGAAAACGGAAATTGTAATGCTACATTTATGCAAGTACTACAAACTGCAATGACTGCAATATGAAATTAATTGGCAATTGTTCATAATATTTGTTTTCAGAATCAACAGCTGCTTTTACAAAAATGTTGATTTTGTGGTGTACAAATATTAGTAATTACTCCTTACAATCAGAAGCCTGTCTTTTCTGCAAGACAAGAAAACAAATAAAAAAAAAATAAAGAAAACCATAATCATATGCCTTCTGAATACAATTGCAAAAAGGTCAACCAGTAAAAACAACAATAATTCCACCTACTGTGTTAAACAAAGAAAATAATTTGCAGTGTCATCTGGAAAAAAAAAATTGAACACTACTTTTAAGATAGCCAAATTTGTCAGGAACAAATATGCCTGGAGAATTATCTAGATGAAAGAGGGGCGCAGTCTCCTGTGTTAGAGACTAACTGTGGCAGAAGCTGCCTGTCCTAGTAAACACAGCCCTAGCACACCACTTCATGCATGGCAGATTTGATACATATAGAATGACATCTTTAACAGAATTACCAGATTAAAAGAACAATTTATTGAGGCACACATTCATAAGAGAAGGTACCTAAATATATGATCTGCCTTGTTTCATTATGTATTGAAGTTTCACTTCTTTCAAAGCAGAATTTCCTAAAAAGACCAGACACAAAGACATGAAACATGTTTAATTAAAGAAGAATGTATTAATTTTTTTTAACTGCTGACAAAAATATTATATTTTTACTTGCAAATATTGCTTGAAAATATAAGCAGATAATATTATAGAATAAAATACTTAAATACTTTTTCTTCAAATAGCATGCTAAAATGGTGGAGCATTTAGAAACATATAGCACTACAAAATTTCTGCACAGCTAAGAGCATCTAAATGCAAACCAACCACAGAGAAATACTCTTCAGATCAAAAGTGCTTATACCACAAAAACCACCAAGTTTTCAAGTGTCTTTAATGCACATTTAGTATCTTTAATCACCTTCTATTACCTTGTCCATCTTCAAACTTAAAATCTATTGCCAAATGGCAAGTAGATATTGATCTGCAGACACAGAAATACGTAGACTTTACCAATTGTTGAATTAGTGTCACCACATTGCTATGCATTACTAAGTAAATAGCTTAAAATTTACAAAAATAGTCAAAATAGGCATCTGGATATACTTCTTAATTAAAATATACTTGAAATTTTCCTTACAAATACTTGTAGCTTGAGAGCGGGAGCTTAAAATATTTGTTTCAATATTCTACTTGTGCCTGCTTTAATGTAGAAACCACACTATCATCATCTTCCTAAGATTAGAGGAAATTACCAGCTAAGCCAAAGTTAACAATAAAAATAAGGAACTTAGCATAGCAGCTTTTTGCATTATCTCACCCAAATTTTATTTTTGGAGGGTGTCAGTTCACAGATATATTAGGTCTCTTTCTACAGTCCAAGAATCACTATTGCTGTATAAAAGCACAAGCCAATGAACTAAACCAGCAGTATCTCACTGTGAAAATCCAGGACATCCCAATTCTATCATACTTTTCAGTCCCAGACAGAGTGGTTTATAGGAGAGGAAAACAATGATCTACCTGAATTTATGTTGTAATGCAGCACAACTGTCACGTGCATGAAAACAACTAGGCCGCTACCAAAGTATCTGAAATGGCGGGAATACCTTCAGAGAAGTTTGGAATTTCCAGATAACTTCTGCCACCAAGAATGAAGCATATAGAGGAGGCAGCTAGTGGCTTTCACAGGACACGACAGTCCTACCAGATAGAATCACAAGAATTTTGTTGCCTTACAAAAAACTACTTCCACCAAAGGATGATCGTCCTCCCAATTTTCTATTTGTATAACAGAACTAGTAAGAAAGTAGTGCCATTCAAGTTTAAAATGCACTGTCCACATAGTTTTTTTCCCAGCAAAAAAAATAACATCAACCACTTATCTCTACAGGCACTGCAGTTTCATTAATTTCACGGAGGACTAGTATCACAATCAAAAAAAACAAAAGGTCAGCTGTAGCAATCCTTCCAAAACAGTTTATTTGCATCACCTTTCCCAAGCAAGGCTAAAAAAGAAAAGCAAAAAAGCACAGAATAGCTACAAGATGTACAGAGAGCGAACACCCACTCTATTTCTATCTCATTAAAGCATTCCAAAACTTTCTGAAACTTTGTTGCAAACACTTCAAAACCTGGAGAAATTATAGTCTAGTAGCATCAGTAACAGCACAGTGTTTTCCAGACTGTACATTGTTAAGAGACATTATAAAAAACCCCAGCACATTAGCTCAAGAATGAACTCTATAGGAAGAATAAATTTTCTAAGGAATTCTGAGATGCAAGAGATGTACTAGAAATGAAGTAAAACAGTACAATACAGAGCTGTTATGAAACCTATAAAGTATAAATTTTTGAAGTGTTCACCATTAAGGTATTTTCAAAAATGCCTAAAACCACAGAAATTATCAACTACTATTTTATTCTAGAAATTACTATCTTTCTGAAATAACAAATATATTTAAACAGCCTTATGTAGTAGCTGAAATCATCCAATTTCAAGAATACAATCACAAATCTCTCACTCATGTTGTACAATGTAAGTATTCTCTGCATAGATGAGTAATTCCCTGTATTTTCAAGAAGCTGCACAAGATTAACAGCAAACACTCCGCCTCCCACCAAAACAATCCAGCAATTTCAGTGTGACCAACAACTTTCATTTTCACATATTTTAAAGAGCAAATCAAAAAAGATATTGAAAAACTTCAGACTACTTTAAAGAAAACGATAAAATTGCTTTTATAAAAGCATCTTTTAAAAACTCTAAAGTCTCCAAACATGAACAGATGGGAAATATGATAAAAGAGAACTGTGCAGATGAAGAGACTTGCAAAGCTGACATTTTATGCAAAGCAAACACCTCTTTTGTCACACCTACTACACCTTGCTGCAAACCCTGACAGTGGTGAATTGCACAGATGTACCTCTGGCACAACACTACAGACAGCATCAGCAGGGTGGCATCACCAGACCACAAGGCCTACCAACAAATCCTCTGGGCACGATTTAATGCGTTAATGAGGGAGACCATGGCAGAGGCACGGCCTCCAACAGCAGCACCACGTGCAATCACTACTGCAAAAATGCAGCCTCTGGAAGCAGTCCCAACAAGCCTTCTGGAAAACTTCTGCTGGCAATGCACACTCATCCACAACAAAGTTGGCCCATTGAGGCATTTACCAAATCTAGTAGTTTTTTCTTTTGGGAGTGAGGAAAATAAAAATACATTATGAAAACCTTACCCTTGGAGGTATTTTGTTTGTTTTTCTCTACATTCAAGAAGAAAAACATTTAAAAATAAGTCTTCCCAATCGTATTTGATCTTTTTCATGATTTTGTAGTCTAGATTTTTTTTCCTAATTTACATTTCCATGTTCCAGATAGAAAATATTCTTAAAGCATACTTGTAATTTACCAAGGTGGTAGGAGAGGGAAGACCAGCAAAATCTTCTCCATTGCTGTAGTTTAACCCCAGGCAGCAGCTCACTACCCACAGTGGGATGGGGAGGAGAATCAATAGGGTAACAGTGAGAATACACAGATACACACACACATACACACACACACACACACATATATATATATAAATCTCACAAAAACTTGAAAGAATTTAAAATAATTTTGCTGTTCCAGAAAACTGTAATTTAATTGCATAATGACAAAATAATGTACAATTCCCAGAGAGACATAGACAAAAGAAAAAAATCCTGAAAAAATCACATTTGGATGCAACAGAACAAGACCAAATGGAGACAACCACAAGCTGGTGTCTGAGGATCACCCCAGAAAGACAATTTTTAGGGAAAGCCTCAGATACAACAGATAACTTTTAATAGTCATTACTGGAAAATATTAATTAAAAATTAATTAAAAAAAACAAACTATACTAAACAAGGAAAAGGAGGAACACTAAGCTAAAGACTCTTAAAAAACTGGGGCAAAGGTACACGTAGTTCTGAAAAGCAGAATAGGATGTTCAAAATTTGCTACAATAACTACAAGAGCACCTATGTCTAAAGTTCAGACAAACACAGTTTTTTAAACATTATCATTCTGGATTAAAAAAACAATGACAATTGAAAGGCCAGAGCAAATTCTAAAATAAATAATGCTGAAATCCCTAGGATGAAAGTGCATAAAGTGAGCATGAATGATAAATTTGCAATTTAAGTGTAAATCCAAGTATAAATGTAAAAATTTACTCACAAGGGGGACTGATGCTGCAGTTTAAAACTCGTAAGAATTTAACCTTCACTCAAAAAAGACAGAATTTAGGATGGTTTCAGCAGCTCAGTCTCCGTGCATATTCAATTTGCCCTGTAACATTGTTTACCAACAATGTAGCATTTTGGACAATACAACTGCCTGGAAAAACACCTCCATATACCCACAGAGAACACACATTTATATGCGTGCTCCCAGGTACCAGTCACTATAGCAAGATGAGAGGAGAGAATGCAGACATTTGTAGAACTTGTTATCTGACCTCTTGTACTGAAAACTGTAACCTATATAAGTTACAGTGAATTTCTTTGGGAAACAAAAGTGTTTTCCCACAGCTTCAGAAATTTGACAAGTTCATTCTTCTAGCTTCATAAAGATAAAAAAGTTTAACTGGAATTTGCTGGAAAGAAATAATATAGACAAAGATGCCTAGCTGTCATTGCTTTTACATAATCTTGTCTCTGTCGTATACAAATAAAAAACATATTTGTATTATCTTTGATTGATGCAAATTACCACTATTTTAAAATAATGATACTGACAGTTTTAAGGGATTTGCTTCACAGCATCATCCTTATGATCTCTTTCAGTAAGCATCACAGCTCACTGGGAGAAATATTATCAGTTTTGATTTATTGCCACCCTTAGTGAATGGCTGAAGAATCTTACAAAGTACCACATGAGTCAAGATACCAATTTAACAGATGAAGAACCTACAAGTGATTCATCTGGAGTTTGCCAGTGCTCTCTTTGACACAAGATACCACCAGATTAAAACAAGTAAACAAAAACCCAACAAGAAAACAAACAAATTACAGAAATTTCAGCTCCATTTAGATAACTTTAGTATCTCGCAGCATATATTTTAGTGGAAGGATTTTTTACTCCAGTATAATGGACTTTGGTTTGTGACTAAAGTACTGTAGTACCAGTGATCCCAAAGGACAACTAAATATGGATATTTCAAACAACTGAAAAGGCTCCATATCCAGCTACCAATTCCTGGTCATCAAGTTTTTAATTAAAAGCTCAAATAACTTATTCAACAACAAGAGCAGCCAAACAACAAACAAAAGAAACAAAAAGCAGAAGTGCCTACATTCTAACTCAAAATTTAAAACTCGCAATTTCCTGAAATATTCCTGTATATTCCATTTAGAATTTTTGCATTACCTCCATCCATTTGGACTTTCAATACTAGAATCTTCAATACTGAGAACATTATTTGTTACAGTTCTTCCTAAGCTTGATGTACAACATCAACATGGCAAGCCATTAATGCACAGGCATAAAAAGATGTCACTTGAATGTATAAACAAACAGATTTACCCTTTATTAAAATTATATGCAAAATACATCATCTGCAAGTATCAAATGGAAAATCCCCTTATAATGCTGACCAAACAGTAGAAAAAAGTTTTGTATCAGCCACTTTTCCACTCTTTCATACCATCACTCACAGTGTCATTGTATTAATCTACAGCATATGTACTACACACTTTTATACATAGAATGTTTATTAAAAGTGGTAACAAATTACAGCCCAAAGATATGCTTCAAGTGGCATAATGCCTAATTTTATATTAATATCAAAACTGGAAGTTTTTTAAACAGTAGAGTAGGTACAGTCATTAATCAATCGCACATAACCTGAAAGGAGTCAAAAAGTATAATTAATTCAGAAATACAGATTACAACCCCAGTTGTTGGTGGCTTTTAAATGCGTACACACACACTGTACATGTCAAGTAAACTCACAACATCAAAATGCAGTACCTGTCTAAAGAAACAATAGAAAAGAAGCAGAGAGTGGTGAAACCATACAGCTGACCTTATTGAGACACTTAAGAATTACTCTTGATAGCAATCCTGGCAGCTGAAGGGAACACAGGGTCTGTGGAACCAGCACAATACTCAGAAATTATCTGCCACGCATTGGCAATTCCCCACAGCTCGGACCGGGAGCTCGTCACCACTACAAAGTCAATGCCGCCACCTAAGGGTGACAACACCGCACTGTGTTCACTGACACAGTACTTAAAGTTACATTGAAAATTGAAGTCTGCACTGTGGTTCTAATGCCTTCACAGAAGATACATGTAGCTGCTTTATGCATATGTACACAAATTTTGCCTTTTTCCCTTCTATTAACATCACACTTGGCATAAATGTTTCACTGCAGGAACAGTATTATAGAAACTGCCCAAGTCAAAATGCAACGGATCTAAACAAAAAAAGACAAAAGACAAAAAAAATTGAACTCTAAGGAATAAGGTTCTGTAAGTTAGATTTCAAAGAAATTGACTGAATCATTTTATGTCGTTAAAAAAATTAATAAAGTAAATGTTTCAGAAGAGCTTGTCAAAAGACAAACTTCTCCATAGCATTTTTACTACCAGACAGATGTCTCATGTAGTTCTTATGAAAGCATGACTTCCTACACCTCATCTTAGTATCAGTATAGCTGTTAAACGCATTTTTAAAATGCTGAACCTTACTTTTATAGTACATTAGGTGGTTCTGGAGTGTATGTAAACTGTTTGAGAGACTAAAATACAAGAGGGACTTCATCATTACTAGTGCATACTATCAGCCTGCCATCTCCACAAGGCTTTTGCTTCAGAAATCTCTAATTTAGTACTTGACAGTAGATGAAACATCATTATCCAAAGCTATGATATACAGCGTACACAAGAGAGAAATCCATCTCAGTATGTACAGAGTCCTTTACTGCGGGGGTGGTGAGGCTTTGGACCAGGTTATCCAGAGATGCTATGGACTGCCCCATGCCTGGAAGGGGACAGGCTGCATGGGGCTTTGAGCCACCTGGCCTACTGGTGCAGTGGTAGTGGGGTTGGACCAGACCTCTTTAAGGTCCCTTCCAACCCAAATCATTCCATGACTCCACGATCTTCCTGAATATGTACATAAACTTTTAGTAAGCAACTAGTTATTGAGAGATGCTAGTTATTCAGGATAAACAAGTCCTAAGAAGGATGAGCTATATGACGTTACAAAGCTGTGAGATTTAGTGTTGCTTGCTTAGTTAGCATCAGTAGCTGGATTTGCTGAAGCCTTAGGCCAGAAGCTGTGAACTTAGACCTAGATATACTTTCAGCCAGAATAATTAATTTACTTAGTCATCTTCGTAGGAACTGGTACAGCGCTGTGTTTTAGCTTTAGTATGAAAAGAATATTGATAACATAGTAACATTTTGGTTGTTGCTAGGCAATGTTTCTTATATTAAGACTAGTGGTTTTTTAGCTTTCCATCCTCTGTGCAGGTGCACCTGAAAAAAAAACAGAGAATAAGAAGGCTACAGTTGTCAGCAGAAGCTGTAACTCAATGAGACAAGAAATCAAGGGCCTGCCTGTGTGGTGGACATGGAGAAAGAAACCAGAAAAGTGCTAGAAGACCACAAACTAAAAATTACCATTAGATCAAAGCATGAGAAGAGTGTGTGAGAGGTGGATGCATAAGTCACAAGGGTTGACTTATGACAAACCACATTGCCGGAGGTTTTCTTTGTTCTGGGTCTCTCTTTGAAGGCACCCAACCTTCACTGACCTGATACTAGATCTCTATTAAACCTCTATTTTTATAAATCCAGTGTCTGAGATTCTTCTGCAGGAAACCTCGGTCACATCTGAAGGAGAAGGAGGTGCCTGTGTCTGCAAAGAAAACCAGAAACAGGGTCCTTCTGAACATGGGGGTTTAATTGTAAAAATAGTAATTGAAGGGGAAAGTCTGGAAATTGAGATTTTCAAAACCTCAAATAATGATATAAAGTGGTTCAAAAGTATTTTGGGAAAGTATGCCTGTAGAAACACGGGAAATCAATTCTTTTCTGAAATTTCTTCAAGTAGAAGAATAGTTTTAAGCAACTGCATGTAAAAAGAGAAATAGCATATGGAATATATTCTGGGGGATGGAAAAAGGACAGGGAAATTACATTCTTTTGGAATATTTTCCCCAAAAAAACTCTTTCATTTACCTGTTAGCATTGAAACAAAGTAAATTATTATACATTCTAAACATTTGACACTGTGCAGTTTATAAGCCCTATAATACATTCTTCCTGAAACAATTTGCCTGGGCTAAACTCAAAGCAAAATACTCTCTCCTCTCAATGTTTGTGACACAAGGTACAATGTTGAAGTAAGTGTTTTGTAGATGAGAAGTATGAAGCAGGAAGGGAAATGGTTCCCAAAGTAAAAACAGAAATGGGGAGGGGAATATCATTAAAAGACAAAAATAAATTAATCAGCTCACACAATACTTTTTATTCGGAAAATATGAGAATTAATTTTATTTTTTACTATACACTTTTATACTAAGTTGATTCCAGTCAATGCTGTAAAAGCATGTGTTAACTGTTTAATTGTGTGACAAAACCGTAATATTCTGTGTAGTCTACCTTAATTCTTATTTACTGAAACTAAAGCATATTTTTCACATATCTTAAGCATTGTAGTTTCTATCAAACATAGCATCACAGTTAACTTGAATTTAAACTCTTGTCTGCTACAAACTGCAAAGGTAAGCAGAACCCTTACAGAATACTCATCTTAAAAAACTGCTAAATAGCCACCTGTAAAATACGTACTTTAAAAGTGTCATCATATATCAAGTATATTGCCAACTGGGCCAAAACTGGGTTATCTTAAACTTGAAGGCTCAAGAGTCTAACGAAGAAATAGAAACACAGCCAAGTTATATTCTAACTGTCTTAATGAACATATCTGGGAACCATCAAACTTATTATTTGCCTTTAAGGATCCACTTCACAACATCATTTTATTGGAAAGGAAGAAGTGCTGCCACAGCAGCTACTATACTAGCTCATCCACTCTTAAATGAGCTTGTAAAAGAGAATAATGGGAACAAAGTATAGAAGTAGGAATATTGACATTCTCTTACAGTATCGAAAACTCCACCCCGCTTTATCTTTAAAAGCTCTCTCCCATTACCTGTATCTAGGTCACCATAAAAATCCACAGACAATAGGTGGAATAGAAAGGAACAAACTTGTAACTACCACCTGGTTAAGTATTGGCAACAATTGTATCATAATTTTAGCTATTAAGTTACCCAGTTAAGGAAAAGTAACTAAAAAGAAAATAGTGTATAAAATCAATTCAGTTAAGTGGAGAAAGGTTTTCTCCAGCTCCTAAATCTAGATCTCCTTTATTCAAAATAAGGAAAACAGACAGCTTGCACAAAAGCTTCTGGAGATAACCCTTTCATTTGAGTGCACTGTAGTCACTGAGTTCTGCATCTCAAAAATCCTTTAACATATTTTAGGACTCCACCATTCTATTGCAATAAAAGCCATCCAGGTGAAGTACCCCCACTCTGTGTCTCAGCTAGATTACTACACATTAGTGTGGAACAGTTCTCTGGCTTTACATCTAAGCTAGGTACTCATTATGTCAGGTGGAAAGATTAAAAACAGCAATTGGTACAAAGATAACAATGAAATCAACCTATCCATCTGCCACCAGCTTCATTCACATTGAAAATTCACATGATGCAAACACAGAAGTTATAGCACACCATATCAGTCACAACCATAAAATAAGAAGTCCAACTAAATTCAGCCAAGAAATTAAGAAATTTTCTAGTTTTGTTTGGACAGAGCTATAATCTGCTCTTCCATTTACACTGAAATTCTGTGAGATCATTCAATTGCATCAGACTTCTTGGGGGTAGATCAAGAGACACAACATGGTGGCACACTTCATAAGTCCTAAAAAGTTATATTTTTTTTTATTTTTACTAGGTCCCAGTTTGGCCAGTATGCTTCAGAGAAGAGGCTCAGCATATAATTTTCTGTCATTCAAAGGACAGAGGAAAAATAAACATATTTTGAAGAGATACAAATCCTAAACAGTTATGCAAATAACAACAACCTTCTGTTGTTGAGTTAGCCATGCAACATTAACTTTCTCCTCCTACATTCTTTGTCCCATTTATTAATTGCAGCTTTTGCTTATTACCATGAAATAATCAGCACTTCAAAGACAGGAAAGGGTCTATTTTTCTGTGAAATGTCTAGCATATTCAACAATCAGAACATAAATTCTCCTTTCTCTGCTTCTGCTCAGCAGTCTGATAACAGAGTTACTTAGCAACAGATGAAGCAACTGAACTGTGTTGCCTGATCCACACACATTTTACTGCAAAGTAGCACTCACAAAGGCATTATTTAGCTGATGGTTGCCTCTGCCTAGATGTATTTTTGAAGTGTAAAATCCATTAGTGTGAGACAAGCCTATATGAAAACTCAACCATCATGTACTACCTGTAATGCACTACACACTTTCAAATTAATAGAAATTGCCTATAAGAGTCATACACATGATTTTAAGTACCTCTGAGAAAGGAATAAACAAGAAAATGCAAAACATAAGACTATTTACATTATTTACATGGATGCTACAGCATTTGCTTAAAAAGGAAGGAGTCCTCCTTCTAGCATACTGACAATTTATGAACTTTAAATACACAGACCAAGCCCTTGTGTGTCAAGTACACTTTTCTTGCTACAGAATATTTTGATTTCAGAGAATGAATGCTTATTCACTTTGAAAATACACACACACACACCAACACATATCTCCCCAAAACACCTTCTTCACCAGTGGAGCAGGAAGCAATATGTGCCACACCAAATATTAAGGAGATTTTTTAGAAGGGAGAAAAGTAACCCACAGAACTTGACAAACCATTTGCCGACCATGACTCCCTTTAAAGGCAATTCCCCAACTAAACAATCCCTTTATTTTTAATCTATTTTGGCATGTAAAAGCTTCTATTTTACAATTGCATGAGAACTCTTAAAAGTTGTCTTGGGTCATCACACAAAACAACACTGCCAGCAAGACCTGAAAGTCTCTTGTGCCTAGCAAAGGGAACGCACAGCAGCTCCTTCAGCTTTGTCATCTAAGGGCATTGTTCAGGAGTTATTTTATTCTAAGGATTCAACACCCTGGAGTTCATAACAGCTTCAAAACTTATTTCATTTGAACATATGAAGATCTATGAATCTGAATTTTAATTTTACAGAGCTATACCAAGTTTGCCCCATGACTTTTTCTTCCCCCTGAAAAATTAAGGATAGGCAGGAATTTAAGTACAATTAGATACTTCAAAAAAGAAAGTAAATTCATTAAAAACTAGGCAAAAATTCAGTTTTGGTAAGTCACTAGACAAATTACCAGAAGGGGTAAAATTAAGAGAAATTTCCTATTTATTTGATAGCAAATATTTTTGTCTTATTTGCAAATAAAAATTAGTGTTATGTTTTCAACAATGAAGTAACCAAGTAGAGCGCAAGTTAAGTGCACAATTCACGATTGTCTTAAAAAGGATTAAAATACTTCCTGTGTTCTATTTCAACCAGGAACTTCAATGATATTTCAGATACTAAAACCACGAAGTCTTTAAGTGCTAATAACTGCAATAACAACTTCTTAGGTTATATTTCATACTATAAAGTGAATAAAAACTTCAATGATGAGAATTCTAAGATGCATCTACAAGGAAAGCTAAGTTAATTCCTTGCCTCCAAATTTTCCGGTGATCAAGTACTTATGCAGGTATTTAAACACACTACTTTCTTAATTACAATTAAGTCATTTTTCACATGCAACTATGCAAATCTTGAAGGTTTTCCTCTTCTTTTCAAAGACATGGTTAATTAATTTTAAAAGGTGGGTTAATTAATTTTAATTAACCCAACATTCTCTTTCTAGAGAAGGAAGGAAGATGTTATTCCTTCCAGACTTCTCAGATAATTTCTTTTTCTTTGTCATATTTAAAGTTTTTTATGTATTAAGGTAAGAAAGACTAGCTTCGACAGTATTCAAGATTGTGTTTCAACACAAGAGAAGGGGCATGTTCTTTTTCTGCATTTAAACTACACAGAAATCTCAGTTTAGGTCTCTGTCTCCTATTTTTCAACTTTCTACAGTACTAATCAAAACCAAAGGCAGTAACTGGCTGCCTTTTTCTTTCTTTGTTGATTTGAGAATGGTTTCTATTAAAAAAAAAAAAGGCAAACCAATCTTGAGCATTACCACTTCTTTATCTTTTTGAAGCTAAATATTGACTAATTCTTGAATACAAGGTATGCTACTTTCTTACAAACACAATTTATTTGTTCCAATTCAACACTTTTGAAACAAAGGTCATAACCACGATGTTAGCTGACAGTTAAAATTCAACTGCAATCAATTTTACTTTCTTACAAGAAATAAATTTTAAAAATAGAATGAAATTTAGAAAAAAAACTTAAGTCATTTGCAAGCCACTCTCTCTCTGCATTAGAAACCATCCTTTCAGAGACTGCTTAGAATTAGGACTCAAGATTGTTTTGTTACTCCTCAACAATTTCCTTCTACTAGCATAGGCACACTACTCTATCCTGATGAGAAAGTGACATATTTCAAGAAAATATTATCAGAGTGTATCACTTGTAATCAAGAACCTGAGCTCCAAAAAATCTTTTAGATGTTTGCACTTTTTATTGCACTTGTAGAAACAAAAGAAACATCTCATATGAACTGTGTTTTCCTATACAAACCACCTCCCAAACAACTACTGAAGAAATACCACGTTAAAAACAAGAAGTTAATGCATTTAGCTTAACTTGTACTTTGCATCACCTTCTGTGCCATCTCTGCAGAATTGCAATTTTCCCAGCGAGAAACATTTTTAAGCAATTCACTTGCAAAAAGCAGCCATTCTAAAGAAAATTTTTAAAAGATAAAGAGCAACAGAAAGCTGTGACAATCAAAAAATGCCTTGGGAAGAACAAAATCACAATATGTACTTACTAATTTGTTTTCTTGCATATATATTCTTTGCAGCTTCAAACAGCCTTTAGCTATAATGATCATTCCTTCATCTGAGATCTTGTAACATTGCCCAAAATGTATGTCTTTCAATTCCCTGCATTTTGAGCCGAGCTGCAATTAATGAAATCAAAGTGAGAAAAAAACAACAGAATTTGACTGAAATGAAGAGATGGGAGAAAATATTTTTTTCTGCTTCTACACCCCCCATTAAAAATTATCTTTCTTTTCGGCTTTGAAACACTGTATGCAAACAAGAAAGATTCTAATTACATAGGTGACAAAATGAAGTTGCTAACTACAGTCAACAAAATGGAGCTAACAGTACCACATAAAAACTAAGTTATTTGCTGTGTGCACAGGTAGCTAACAATGCCTTTATGCTCAACAGCTTATTTAATTTATCCTAACTTCTAAATGCTCCTTTAACACTCTCTGAGAGTTGATGAAACCTTCCTGCACCTCCAACAAATGAAGATCTTAGTCACCTTCAACATACATGAAGCAAAAACGAGTTACTTAAACATGGGTTTTGAATAGCAACCAAGCTCAGGAAAATTGAATCTAACAGAAGTGAAGTATAGGAGTCAAACTGCACATTTAACTACAAAAGCGATGATTCAATCCCTGGGTATTAAAAAGTATGTGCAGTCCTAGAGAACAGCATTTACCACACCAAAATAAAAGTCTCCATACACCAACTTTTTTAAAAAAAGATTTTTCATAATTTTAATTAAATCCAATGAAAGGGTATGTTTTTCTTCTTGCTAAGCTGAAATATACTAAGTTTTCAGAAGGAATCTGGGGAACGGATGTTTACCTGCTTCAAGCCTTCATCAGTGAGTCTGTCTTGATTGCCCACATGCACTTTCTGAAGAAGAGGACACTGAGAGGCAACTGCAATAATAGAGGTGTCAGAAAGCTGTTTACACCTGTAGGCAGTATATCTTAAGAGCCCAGGACATTTAATTGCTAATATGCATACTCCTGTATCAGATACATTGCGGCAATCAGAAATATTGATTTCAGTAATATTCTGGCTTCTTGATGCTATTTTTTCCAACAGCTCATCAGTGACCTGCAAAGAAAAAACAAATACTCACATATAACTTTTTCCATAAAAATCTTTAATGTCACTAGGACAAAAATGGCTGTTTGTAAAATGAATTTCCATGAGCTATAAGAAAAATGAAACTATACCTCCTTTACAAATACTACCTATGGCTGAATATTTTACTGCAATTGGTTTGTTTCAGAGGGGTGGGGGGGGCAGATGGTTTTGATAGAATATGGTCAATTAGGGGAAAGCCAGTTCTGACATACTATGTAGACTGTAGCTAGATGGCTTCATGATAAAGTTCACAGAGGGAGAGGCAACAGCTAGACAAGTACAGAAAATATGGGCAGCTGCAGGAATTTATGTCACCACAAAAAGAATCCCAAATGGCTGCCCAGCTTGACAGAAGTTCTCAAGTACCAGACTGAGCTCCAGAGTTAGGAGGGTAACCACAGACCTACTTCTCTTTTTAGCCATGAACAAACTATCTGTGATGTCCAGGTATTAGAAAGATAAATTACTTGTTGGTAGAATTGCCTTATTAAGGTTTAAGACTTGATGGGCCTCAATGTCCTCAGCTCCTAAGAAAGGTTAACAATCTTGGGGAGAGTAATGTACTACTGACAGTGGACACAAAGAATGCAGAATTCATGGACCACAATGACATTTGGCAGAACTTCTTAGATAAGGAAGAAACTAACAAAGCAAACTTAGCAACTGTGTTTGAATAAACTCCAGCTGAGTAAAAGGTAATTCTGGCAAGGGGACATGGCAAACACCACAGACCACCAAACCAAGAAACTCATCAAACCAAAAGACCAGAAAGACTGAGTATGTGGACTAATTAACACAAGAAGGATAGGAATCATTTAACCAACAGAAGGTAGAATACCAAAATATAGTAGGTAGAATAACAGAACTATGTAACTTGGAGCCAACCAAACGTTACTGCCTTTGTTTACTGAAATATATGTGATTTCATACTGATTTGTGCCCTATAGAAATTGTGTTAGCCTTCATTCTACTATATTTCTTATTTGTAGTAATGCTGTATGGAAGGGCAACGTTTCAATGTCTTAAAACTTTTCTTTTTTCATTTTAATATGTTAGCAGGTATGCTCCATTTAATCAAAGGGAGAACTGTTGAGGAATACACTCAGTGCAAATAGCTCAGGGTACAGCCAAGCTCCAGGTGGCACAGCCAGAGGCAAAAGGCCATGAACTAGTGCCAGCCCTTTGTAAAACAAAGGGCACAGAGACCTGTGGTGCAGCCAGGTGAGGAACATTTGGAAATACAGCAGGAGCCAAGAGCCCCCAGATGTACCCATGCACAGACTGTGAGGGCATAAAAGAACAAGGGTCCCTTTTCTGGGGTCCCTCCTCCTCCAGCCTGAGGTGTTATTGTGTTGTTGCACAATGATTACATTATTTTAAGGACCCAGAGGTCTGAGACTCTGCTGTGGCAAACCTGAAGTCAAGGCAGTAAGGAAAGTGGTCTGACTGTGTGGGGTGTGCAGGGAGCCGAGCAGGGCATCCATCACCTCCCTGGGCTGCTGCCACAGAGGGGCTTCAGTCCCAAGCAGGGGGTGCCAGTGTGGCTGACAGAGCAGCCCCTGGGTGCTCAGAGAGCAAAGTTCTCTTATCACTTTTGTAAAAACAAAAATTCCATCTATTTTGTATCTATGGACATTGTAGTCAGCCAAAATGACAATAATCTTAAAAGGAGACAATCCTACAAAGGACCATTCAGAAAAATTTACTTGGCATAGACAAGATTTAGCTTTAACCAAAGAGGGCAAGAGAGCAACATGAATCCCTTTTGATTTTTGTCTTATACAGTTGAGGAGCAGTCTTTGCTGCATTCAATAAGGTTCTCATTTGTAGCAAGTCAGATCTTTTTTCTTGCTCTTTCATCAGGCAGGTGTTAAAATGGAAAAGAACTGTGCTGGTTGTGCCTGGGGTAGAATTTTCTTCACAGTGACTAGTATGCAACTATGTTTTGGATTCATGCTGGCTTTCTTACAGCTAAACAGGGATTGCGCAGAGCCGAGGCTTTTTCTCCTTTTCACTTGGCCACACTAGCAAAGAGGCTGGGAGGGAACACAGCCAGGACAGGTGACCCCCATCTGACCAAAGGGATATTCCAGATCATGTGGCATCACAGTCAATGTATAAGTCAGTCAGTCAGTGAGGGGAAGAAAGAGGAAAGGACATTTCCAGTGATGGGGTTTGTTTTCTCAAGTCATTGAGAAGTGTCTTCTCAAGTGTCTTCTCAAGGGCCCTGCTCTGCTGGGGTTGCCTGAGCACTTGCCAGCTGATAGGAAGCAGTGAATTAATTCTTTGTCTTGTTCTTAATTTTTATTTTGTATATGTGTGTGTGGTTTGCTTTCACTATTAAACTCTTTAAACTCATTAATTATGTAGCTTTTATTCTTCCAGTTCTCTCCTCAACCCTACTGGTGGGGGAGTGAGGAAGGGGTTGCCTGGGCCTTGACTGCTGTCTGGGATGAAACCACAGCAAATTGCAAAGAAAAAAAAATCCTTCTTCAAATGCTACTGTCCAGTTGTTATTTCTCTGCACTCTGTATTTTCATTAAATGGTCAAGATGCAGTTTATAAACCCCGTAAGTCACTACTCAACAAGAAACCCACGGGCAGTGGCCCAACAATACTGGCATCCCTAAAGTTTTCCAAGGAGGGAAGTTACCCTGTACAATTTAAGGCCAGGCTCCTAGGGATCTCACTAAATTAAACCCACAAATATTTAATTCTAGGATTGGCTAAAAGCCTAAAATAACCAAAACACTGAAAACAAAAAAAAAAACCAGTCTCTTATCTAATGAGTAGGAGCCATACCAGCTGAAAAATAAAATAAAGAAAATTTGTTAAACAGAGCAAGCATCACATATGTGACCATTCTTCCAACTACAGGAACCTCAGAAATGCTCATGTTTGTCTTTGAATTAATAAGACATCTCACACCTTCAGAGTACCCGATGCAGAGTGAGACAGGTAATTTAAATAGTACTTATGCCCACACTGTATAGTAACTGATCTCAGACAAAATATACTATATTTAAAGGAACCAATCTAAGGGTGCAGATATTTTCAGTGAATAGCAGAAAAATACGTGCAACTACAGATATCATCATTTTATGTGTTTCTTTTGTTTACCCCTGGTCAAAAGTACAAGTTCCAAGAACAAATTCGGAGTCATGAAAACAATTATTCCACAATGACATCTTCATACCTGCTGACGACTACTGAGATCCAGTTGCTTCCAAAACTGAAAATCTAAACAGAGGTCACGCCAATATTTACAGACTAATGACACTGAAAGGCAACGCTCATTCAGAGATAAGTTGGAAAATATCTGTAAAGAAAGAAAAAATAAATTTGTCACAAGTAATCTTATTTTAGAGACATAAATATTTTATTATCAAGATGTCTTGTAAAAGACAGAAAAGTATTAGCATGCATTATAAACACACTTGCCCCCTGCTTGATTAGTCAGACAATAACAAAAAAAAAACCTACATCCCACAAGAACTGACAATATTAGTAAGTCATATTAGCATAACCAACAACAGAATATATCCTAAGTACTCATCTCATAGCCTGAATTTCAGAAGTGCTTCTGAGATGGCACACCTAAAGAATTACAAATTAGCTCAGTGTTATTTGCAAGTCATTTAAAAAGTGCTTTCATTCCCATCATGAAATGGATAGGAAACCTTTCTTTTTATTTTCTATTTTTTAACTGAACTGGTAAGAAGAGTCATAAAGGTATTAAAAGATCAAGTCTTGCAGAAAGGGGATATGGGATGGTAGAGTATTTAGCAGAGTAAATCAGTGTCATAGAAGAGAACTGAAGCACAAAATTAGCCTTTTATACCCCAAGGTTTTGAGCACTGTAGCAGCTGGCAAAAAAAAGAATAAACTGTAACTTTATAGCACGACCATAAATTGCCACAGCATGTATTACATTCATCCCTTTCATAAAAACACTGTTGTTTATTAATAAATATAAAAAGAGGGTCTGTCAAGAGTTCACATGAAGGTACCCTGTCAGCACAAATGAACTTAAATCTACATGTGATCCCATATTGAGAAAAGGTAGTAGTGGCATTATACTTACACAGGAGTACAGACTGCAAATTGTGAAAAAGTCCTCCCACTGATCTGAGAACATCAAGTAGTACATAGAAGTACTACTGCCCATCTCAGGTAATTTTCTCAAGAAAACATGGAAATACTCAAGAGTGTCCATAGGAAAGCTCAGCAAACATGAAAACATTCAAGGAAACTACTAGTACTGTTTGGCCAAGGAAAAGGGATGGCAAAGAGGGGGGAAAAAAAAAGAAAGAATAATGAAGCATTGAAATATAATGGTAGCTTAAAGAACTTTGTTCATTAGGTGGGCTTTGGAACAGACAAGACAACAAACTGTCGAGAATAACAACCATGAACTGTACTCCTTGTTCTAGGGCATGGCTTACCCCAGCAGTTTTAAATATGTACATCCCAACAAGATCCCTTGATGAAGAAGATTTTGAATTAGAGGAGGGGGTCAAATTCATGATTCTCTGTACATGCTTGCAAAATTTATCATTCTACTCTTTTTCTAGCTATGAGAAACTTGCAATCTCTTATGCAAGACTCCTCAGTATTGAAGGACTGTGTATGAACCCCATTTCCCTGCAGGCCTTTGCTTGGCCATTACCAGAGTCAGTGTCTGCTTCTCATTAGGCAGCCAGTTAAACACAGCAGACAGAAGAGCAAACAATCACTGCCTGCTTTATCCCTGTAGTTCTTGTCCATACTGGTGAAACCATGAGCAGGACTAGGAGGCACTTGCAATCAGCACTCAAAAAATACCATCACCCTCAGTCAAGCAGAAAGAAAGCACTGAATAGTAAGTGGTAATTTGGCATCTGACATTTCCTGCAAAAGTGTAATTCTAAACATGAGAATAGCTGACAGTCTGATGCTCATTGATGATGCTCAGTAATTCTAAGTTAGTAAGAGCACTAGGAAAATTGAATTCCTGCTACCAACAGGAAACAGAAGACTGAATCTTTTAACAGTTATAAAAACCTTAGAATAGAACAAAGCAACATGATCCACATTATGTTTAGACAGACACTTGACAGACATTTAGACTTCAATTAATATTAACAAAGGATATCAAGGTTGGCATTATAAAACACTTCAACTAATCTTTACTCCAGTGGGAAATAAATATGTTTATTTGTAGAAATACCACCTTTGAGAAACCAAAGCTTGCAGTACTGAAGAACATAGTAAACCTGGTACAGTAAAGACTGTTGCTAACACAGCTGCCACTGTTAAAATAAAAGCCCATAAATAATATCTGTATTCTATTTTGTTTATCCTGGGTTGGCATGGCTAGGTTTTGAGAGTTGGGGGGCTACAAAGGCAGCTTCTCTGAGAAGCTGCTAGAACTTTCCCTCATATCTTACAGAGCCAGTGTAAGCCAGCACCCAAGATGGACCCACACTGGCCAAGGCTAAGACAGTCAGTGATGGCAGTAGCACCTCTGGAATAAGGTAAGAAGGAGAAAAAAAATGTCATTGAGAAGAAACAAGTTGGGCTAGAGACAGAGTGAGAATGTGTGATGAAGAAGCAGCAGAAACAAGGTATGATGAACTGACTATAACCCCTGCTCTGGTCCTCTTGAACAGCTGGGGGAAGGAGGGAGAAAAATATAAGTGCAGTTAGGCCAAGGAAGGATAAAACAGTTAGGAAAGATGTAGGTTTTACTTCTCATTTTCCTAGTCTGATTTGATTTGTAAAAAATTCAACCTATTTCCCTAAGTTCAGTCTGTTTTGCCCATGACAGTAATCACTGAGTGATCTCTCCCTGTCCTTAATTCATGACCCTTTCCTAATGTTTTGTCTCACCAGTCAAGAAGGGGAGTCCCAGGGCTTTGGAGGGGAAGGTGGTGCCCAGTCAGGATCAACCCATCACGCTACCATCCCACTAAAAGCTGAAAGCCCTTACAAATCACAGACCTACTGCTAACCTGTTTCTCCTGCATGAAGCAGCTGTAGCAACAACAAAACAAAGAAGAAACCAGTTTGATTAAGCACTTGACACAAACAGTACTGCTGCATAGAAAATATTCTTTAAAATGTCCAAAAGCATTTGTAGTAATATTTTACTCCATGCTGTACTCAAGTCTAGAAGCAGAGACAATTAAGGAGTACAGGTGCTGCAAACTGACTTCTCAGAAAACAGTGAGGCCACCGGGATGAGAAGGGAGACCCAAACCATTGCAGAAGTCCCAGCATGCACAGGAGTAGCCATGTAAGTTACACAAGAGGTATGTGTTCAAAAACAAGGCCTTGCCAGTTTTATTATCTGTAATAGCTATAAAAGTTCCAGCTATAAAAGAATGCTGAATAATGCCATGTAAAACAACAGCTTATCTTCAGAGCTTGCATTTGCTAGATGATGACATACTGAATTACACTAAATGGAATTTAGAAGCAAGGACTATACACATCCCAGGTGGTGGCACATCACCCTCACATGAAGTGATTAGCTGAGCTACTGATTAAAATACTACACTAGTGCATAAAACACTTCTACTCACTTTGATGACTTCACCAGCCTTTAATTCAGTATTATTCTCTATTCACACACTGATATTGTGGCTTAAATTTTCTAATTCCAATGGATGTATAAATACAGCTGAAAACTATTCCTACACACAGGCCTGTTCATTTAACTCCCGCTTATGACAAATAACTTGGATGGCAATGGTTCTACTAGTTAGCACATTTAATTCCTGACGATTGTACTCAAACATCTACACTTCCATATCCATGAATCCATTCAGTTTGCTCCCCCCTCTACTGTCTAATCCCTCTTCCAAACACCAGAATATCCTTCAGCACAGTAAAGGAAAAAAAATTGAATAGCTTTTTATAGAATCATTTTACATTATTTTCCCTGTTGGCAAAAGGCAGGGGTAGAGGACGCAGAGTTCTGGAAAAGGAGCTCCCTCTCTCTCATCTCACCCTCTTTCAGCTCAAATTCCTAATGCAGATGTCAGTTTCTCCTGATTCACCCTTTCATGTCACTGTTAAAATTAGTGGGTTTATCTTTCCCTTCAATGGCTGCAAGAGACTCTATGAACCTTCAGGCAACATCCCATTTTAGGGATACCTGATCTTCCTCACTGACAGCTTTATCATACCTTCCAGACATAGTAAATTCTTTAACCACAAGCTCTTGCTTTGAAATAAACTGTTTGTGCAGTCTCATTAAAAACCAGTAAATACTTTCCTTGCCTCAGTCTTCAGCAGCAAGACTGGCTGCCCCCAGGTACCCAGCCCACTGAACTGGAAGACAGGGACAGGGAGAAGAATAAAGTCCCTTGTAATCTAAAGGGGAACAGTCAGTGACCCACTTCATCACTTCAGACCCACAAGTCTACAGGGCAAAATGGGATCCGTGGGCCCTGAGGGAGCTCGTGGAAGTGCTCACCAAGCCACTTTCCATTATTTACAAGCAGTCCTACTTGCTAACAGGGGCATTTCCAGTTGACTGAATGATACATGTGATGTTCATCTACACAAAAGGCTTGAAGGAAGATCCAGGAAACTACAGGCCTGTCATCAGACCTTGGTCCTGAATAAGGGTATGGAGCAGATCATCTCAAGTGTTGTTACATACAGGACAACCATGAGTAAGGCCCAGCCAACACAGGTTTGTGAAAGGCACGTCCTGCTTTACCAACCTGGTCTCCTCCCGTGACCAGACAACCTGTGTGGTGGAATAAGTGAAAGGCTGTGAATTTTGTCTGCCAGTTTGCTTTGACACAGCACTCTCCTGCAGAAACTGTCTGCTCACGGCTTGCATGGCAGCACTCCAGGGCAGTGACCATTCCCCTGTGCTGAACACTGGTGAAGCCACACCTCAATCCTGTGGTCAGTTTTGGGTCCCTCACTACAGAAAAAACCCTGAGGTGCTGGTGTGTGTCCAGAGGGCACTGGAGCTGGTAAAGGGTCTGGAGCACAAGTCAGATAGGAAGAAGCTGAGGGTTTTCAATCCTGAGAAAAGAAGGGTCAAGGGGAACATTATTGCTGTCTACAACTGCCTGTAAGGAGGGTGTAGCCAGGGGGATTCAGGGTCTTCTCCCAGGCAAAAATTGACAGGACAACAAGAAATGGTCACAAGCTGAGGCAGGGGAGGTTTGGTTTAGACATTAGGAAAAATTTCTTCACTGAAAGGGTTATCCAGCACTGGAACAGGCTGCCCAAGGCAGTGGTGGAGACACCATCCCTGAAGGTATTTAAAAGACATGTAGATGTGGCACTTAGGGGCATGGATTATTGGTGGACTTGGCAGTACCAGGTTAATGGTTGGATTTAATGATCTGAGAGATGTGTTCCAACCTACATCAAAAGAAAATAAAAAATGCAATGCCCATGACAGCAAAAGTCAGCTAACAGATACAGGAAGTTTTCAGTCAAATCACATTCAGTCTGCTTCACTCAATGCAAACAGTCTAATTTTGAATAAAAACCCATACAAATCCTTTACAAGAGAAAAGCCACACTGTTTTACCTTTAAACAACAAAACACAGCTAATTCCACAGTACCCACGTGAGTCAATCCACCATTCTGAATCAGGTGATGTCAAATTGATTTTAAACCAGCTAAACCAAGTCCTTGCACAGCACAATTCAGACCACCAAAAAAAGTGTCTAACAAAGTTTTGGTGTTTTCTTCAACTTTTTAGAATATTTTGTAAGACAACGGATGAGACAGGGAGAAAGCAAATATTAGTGAAGGGTCCAACCAGAAAAACTAGAAATAAAGTTATTTTGCGTCATTTTCTTCTTTACTACTAAGTCCTTGCATAATGGACCTCAGAGATTACATCCTTAACACTTCCCCACTGTTTCTATATAAAATGTATGCTAGAGAGTTCAACCCGTGTATTTAAAAAAGACTGTTTTGAACACTTGTGTGAAATGTTAGAGTATTTCAGAGAGGAGAAAAAAAAAAACAAAACAGCAAAACAAAAAACACCACAAAGCATCCTATAAATATGTTTTTTAAAAATAATAAAGAGCAGTTTTAAAAAATCAGAAATCCATATGCTAAATTTATTTAGTGTGTCTTTAAATATTTGGTAATTTTGGCCTTAAATTAAGTTCCTCAAAGAGAATCAAGCAAAGAAAAAAAACTGCACTTTTAATCAAACGATATTGCAAAAAGTCAACCATATCCATTAAAGTTACTATGAAAGGAAGTTTGGTAGTAGAAAATTGACTATGTGGTTGCTAACACAATCTCCTCAGCATGAAGTTTTCTAAGAAGTAATTCACATCACCAAGATCAAATATAAAGTAAACATAAAACCATAACCAAGGAGTAAAACCATAATCAAGGAGTTAGAATTATTGATTGCATATACCAAAGAAACTTTTGCCTCAGGAAATGATGCAAGAGAATTCTGTTGATTCCTAATACTGTTATTTAAAAAGATACTGCTAACTTTAAAAAACAGGCATACATCTGTGGACATGAACAAAATATAGGCCCCACAGCAGAAAATATTAAAAGGTGAATCTACACATCCCCTATTTCTGTCCATCATTTTTCATTTGAAAGAAATAATTTCATTTCTGTGAATAAAGCTCCCCTCTATCAATAAGAAGCTTTCATATTCATAAACAGGTATCTATAAAATTGTTTTCATTACACTGCATCAGGCAGATTTGTTTGAAACAAAAAATCTTAAGGAATTAACCACAAAGGAACAATAAAATGTACACTCAAACATTTCATGATGCCTAAGTAACTTGAGACATTCATTCTTGGAAAACTGCTTATTTGTTTCATCAATTTATTCAGCAACTAACTACAATTTCATTAACAAAAATATTTCTCAAGTACCATTTGACAAAAAGAACATGCTTAGTGCATGACATTTTACTATGAACAACAAAATACAGTATTTGCTAATTGCAGGCATAGAGCAGTTAAACTACCAGATTAAGATTTATGTATATTAAAGGCTGTTTCACTCTATTTCAGAAAATTCAAGAATTCATGTTCCAGATTGCAAGGCAAGACGTATTCTATTACCATCTGTATGGCAGTTGTCTTTTGTCAAGTGGGCAGTTTGCCTTATCTCTCTCTCTGAGTGATCACAATCACTCCTCCCTTTCAAGGGGACATCTTCTGATAACAGACTATTGAATGTCACTGGGTGACTGATAAGAACTATAACATCCCATTGTGAGATGCTCTGCCCAGAGGGAGGAGCCAAGTATTGCTACCCAGATACAATCCAGAAGTTTTGAGACACCAGCACGGTTTTCTCCACTAGATTCCCCAGAGGAACAGCAGCTGCCTCTTCTTCCACTGGATTGTCAAAGGAAGACTACATCCTTTTCTGCAGGACCCCATGCTCCAACAGAACCACATCTGACACTTCAGGAGGACTGCAGCCACATTTCCAATTGGACTGTCACCAACACCCTGACCCACAGGGTGTCAGGTTGGGTTCTGACTCTGTCAGTGTTATTCTAGTGTACTGCATTGTTTATTTTATCCTTTTATTTCTTCTTCCCTATTAAAGAATTGTTATTTCCTGCTCCCATGTTTTTTTTGCCTAAGAGCCCCTTAATTTAAAATTTATAGCAATTCAGAGGGGTGGGGAGGGTTTACATTCTCCATTTCAGGGGAGGCTCCTGCCTTCCTTAGCAGACTCCTGTCTTTCCAAACCAAGACAGAGAAGAGGAAGGAAGAACAAGTATGTGCTCTGTTTTCAAGATATTTCTTCACTTCGCTTACACATAACTTGAAAAGAACAAGGGAAATACAAATAATTGTGAGTTTATGAAGGAGATGTGAACATTGAACTCACACACCTCTGAAAGGAGCCTCAGGACACCCATGAAGGAAATCAAGTTCAAACTGTCCTTGTCCCCTACTTTGAGTCTCTTGAATTTTAGCACTGGATTTACTGACTGTACTTAGAGAAAGTCCTTTCAGGCAGCTGACTCTAAGGAAAAGTTTTGCGATGTTACAGATTGGTGTCAGATTAGCCAGATGAATTTACTCCCCCAGCAATTGCATAATCACTCTGCAGAGCACAAAGCCAGTGACAGGAACACACAGCCAGAAGTTACAAAAGGAGACAGACACTGCCTTTACCAGCCACTTACTCACAGATTGCCTTAGCTTCAAGGTAAACCACAACATTAGCTTCTGTCTGTAAGAAATTACTGTCCTCCTAATGGAAAGGAAGAGTCCTGACCAATAAGTAGAGTAGCTTTACTTGCAGGAGCTCACAATGTTTTCACTCTCAGAAACCCAACTGTCCTCACCAAAAGACACCAGGTAATGCTTCTGAGTCACGATGCCAGTTTAAAAACAAAGACATTAAAACAAAGCAAAATCTGTGAAAGATCAAACATGGGTCAGGCAACCTAAACAAAAGAAACAAATAAATTATTAGGGAATGAAAGCACATGTTATATTTAATTTACTTTACATTCCAACACTGCACAACTGGTAATCTCTTAGTTTCCTCCATGCAATAATACGTCATTTTGGAGATGTTGAACAAGCCAAGCCAACACCTAAACAACATTAAGGAAACTTCTACTGGCCATGAGGGTTAAGGCATCTATCCCTGTCAAAGAAACCAGAAATTTCATTCCATGACATTTCTCCTCCATTACATAGCTCATTCTGTGATGTTAAAACCTACATGCTTGAACAAAAGCCACCTTTTCAAACACACCTCTGCAAAGCAAAACAATTGTTTTCATAATTTTGCAATCAGTCATAAAATTTACAACATCTTTCAGAAATTTATCATTGAGATAATGAGCATATACTGTCTTTTTGTTATTTACTAGTCTACTGGCACACCTTCCCTTCACAATTTTGCCCCTCAATTGTATTCCAGAAGTTTGGTAACACCACAGTGAACCTCAGGCAACTTCATTTCCCCACTAGAATCACAGTAAGCTTCATGGGAAAAACAAAAAACTGTCAAGAAGCCAAAAAATCAAAACAAATCCCTAACAAACCACATTGCTGTGTTGATCATTGCTGAAGAAATATGAGTTCAGGCAAATTAATAGCAAAATTAAAGGATATTTTACCTCCTACATCAGTCACAAAGGTTCAAAACCCATTTCATATCTCTTAGTGCTAGACATAAAGTAAGACTCAACATGAACTTTAGACAGGATAATATGCTGGAACACCAGCATAAATAGGAAAGAAAGCTAATATTACAAAAGTGACTCAATGACCTTGCTGATAAAGTCCAATCCAAATGATGCATTTTGCAGCCTCTTCCTCCTCACTAGCCAAAAAGAATTTTAAAAAAAATTTAAAAGAAAATCACAGTGCAACTATAAAATGCACATGCAGTCTTTTCAGGTATAAACACCAGCATTCATAAAATCAGAAGACAAAATTAAAGGTCTATCTTTAGTCTATCAAACCCACTTCACATAACGCAGATTATCTTAAATTCAGTGCTAACAGTACAATGACAGCAGCAATGCATTTTGTTTCAATCAACATTATAATAAAAAAATGTTATCATTGCAACAAAAGAAAACCTGTAACTTTCCAAAAAGAATGAGAAAAATAAGTAAAGAGCACTGAGTAAAGAGAAAAGGAGTCAATAGTGCTTCAAATAACAGTAATAATATACCTATGAAAACCCTACATTTAATACATACCCATATATCTACTCACACACACACTTATCTTCCCCTTAGAGTGCATTAGCCCTAAGCCAAAACTCACAGGGTCAGTGCTACAGGCACGTGTTCATGCTTTATAAAAATAAGATCAGCAAACTGAGAAAGGGGACCTCAAAAGAAGACATCATCCATTCTAGACTCTCTTGTTTTGAAGCAAGTTCAAGCACACCCCAAACATTCCTTGATGTTAGAAAAGAATCAATAAATAAAAATCTCAACTTCTCATGATACCTTGGGTTTCAGCTTTTATATTTTTCAGATTATCTGCTGCCTGGTATGTAACTCTGAAACTTCATATTAGGTGTTAGAGTTCTCTTCACAGGGTAGTTGGCAAAACAATCCCTTCCCAGCTACAGAATCAAGGACAACCATTATCCAAAAAGCAGAAACAAGAGCAGAGAGAAGGGGGCAAGCCAGGGAGTTGAGACTCCATGACCTGGAGCTGTAATTGGACAATTTAACCCAGTATGTAAATAAACCAAAACTTATAAAAGTGTAAAAACTTGTGACCCAGATCCATCCTGGATTCAATCTGGGTGTGGCCCTGGCCAGGCTCTCGCACTGCCCAAGGTGTATCCTTTTAAGGCCTTTCAATAAGTATCTACTTTGTCCATTTAGTCTGTCTAGTCTCTGTTCAGATCAACCTTTCTAGGTATCAGTCACATAACCTTAGAGATGGGAAACCACTGTTGCCAAGGCCTGGAAAATGATACAGTGAAAGAACATTTATCTCACCCAAATTAAGCTTATTATTTCTTTCTATTCAACAAGGAACAGGAACTTTCTATCAATTTTCTCTTAACTAAAGATTGCATCTCAGTCTTCTTTCTGAACAACTGTCATTCAGTTTGTCCAGAAACTTCCAACTACTGTAATAGGCCATATTTTCATGACCTCCAGCTCTCCTCTGATGCCCCTCACATTTGTGTGTGGATTTCTTAAAGAGATCCCAGTGCCCACAACCTACTGCAGTACTCTAGCAGAGGCTTTAAAAGCACCAAGCACAGGAAAGAATTTCCCCTCTGTGTTTTACATGCAGAACTCCTGTTAATACACTGCAAAAGGAAATCTGAAGTGTTTGAATTGGCATTCTGTCTTAAGTTCATGGCTCAGGCTTCAGACCATTTTACACCTTTTTTGATTAAACAGCAGCACTGCAAAGAGGTAACACATACAACAGCAAGATTTATTTTTCTCTTTTATTTTCCAGGAATAAGCAGCAGTGACTCTTCAATAGGCACAAAATTGTGATATACAACTCAAAGTTCTCAGAAATTAGTTGTATGCAGCAGATTTTGTAATTTTCTGAAGTTAGAAACAGCTTCCTTTTTTTTTTTCATTCATACATGTCTAGCTATCTATAGCTCACAGTCGAGCTATCTATAGCTGTCTGATCTATAATTCCTTAATTCTCCTCAAGTTTTAAAGAGAATGGCTTTAAATTACCCTTTAGTCAAAGGTAATCACCCTCCTCTAGCAAGACTAAAGATGACATTTTGCCCACTGTATAAAATTGTTTTCTTATACATGTTTCACCATTCTTTTATCACTTCATAGTGACCAGGATACTCCTTCACCAGCCAGGGAAACAGGATCAACTGGCACACTGCACTGTGAAACTCCCAGTCGAGCAGGGCCCATCTAATGATCTGCAGGCCAACTTCAGTCTGACAAACCCTTCCACCCATCCCAAACCCTTGGCTTAGAGGAGACTGAACCACTGTAAACAGCTAAACAGCACCTGAGCAGACAAAGTGGCAAGCTCCTCACAAAAGAGTTCCTGACATATTGGGCTTGTCTTGAGCCCACCTACAGACACCGGTGACAGTCTCTCCTGCACTATCACCACTACAACAGAAAGTCAAAGACCTGGGAATCAAGAAAAAAACCATCAGGATCTGTTTCCTGATGTTTCCCAGGATGGAATCTCTTGTCCTTCCGTTAAAGTTTGTGTGTCCTACACCTACTGTAAAAAGTTCAGTCAAGATTTTGGGTACATTTGTCTTCCACCCTCTCATAATAAAATGAGAGATTTGGAGAAAGAATTATATTCTAGGACAATTCTATCTGTATCAAAATCGATCAAAAGAAGGCAAATGTAAATCCAGTTGACAGGACATTTGAAGACAGACATCTGAAGTTCAAAGTTCCTAACAGACTAGTATATTTTGGAAGCAACCAAAAAACCCAAAACAATGGAATAGGTAGATATATATCTATATATCTCTATATATCTATATATCTATATATCTATATATATACAGATATATAGATAAAGATACACATATCTTGTGTGTATATATACATATAAATAATCACAAAAAACCCAAAACCACAAACCCAACTCATCAGTACAGCTATGGATTGAAGGGCAAATTTGGGGGTGAGTAGGTTGGCTCCTACCACAATGCTAGAAATAATGGCCTATTTTTTCAGACATTGCAGAAGGAACTGACTACAGGACAACTGCAGAGACAAAAATCACTGAGGAAGGTAGATGTCTGTCCTGATTTCAGCTAGGATAAAATTCTTCCCAGCTGCTGGTAACAGTGTTTTGTAGCTGGTACAAACGTTTTGTGCATCACCTGGATCTCTCTTTCTCTCCTTTTTATACAAACACTGTTAGTAGCACACTCTATTTTTCATCAGTTATTAAAGTGTTCCTATCACAACCCACAAGGTACACTTTTTTCCCCTGAATTCTCCACCCAGCCAGTCTGTGGATGTGGTGTGTGAGTGGCTGCCTGGGATTAAAGCAAAACCCCTTGTTTGTAAAAAAAAGCAACCAATCATAAAACCCCCACAATCTTGAAAGCACGGTTAAGAATGAAATAGACACTAAATAACATTTAAACTAGTCCACAGGTAAGATAGACTTCTTTCACTATTAAAGTTATGGCACAGTTATAGATAGATATTTTTTAAAAAGTGAAACTGAGTACTAAAAGTAACCACAGAAAAGCACTCATGCCATTGATCAAAAGTATTTCAGCTACACTAATCAGATGAGTCCAGAAATTAAATATCAAAGAAAAGAGTTATCTTCCAGTAACAGTGGCAAACAAATGGATTCCCTTCCAGAAGAACTACAATACAAAGTTTCAATTTTGTAATCACAGATGAGATTAATTCAGATGATAGAATTCATGAATTCTTATTTGCCTAGAATTAATTTGCATAGCGCATCTATGAAACATGCTTATCATTACTAACACACTTATGAGTATTGAAAAAAACAAACAAAACCAACAAACAACAACAACAAAAAACCCTCAAACCAACGAAATCTCCCACAGAATTAGTGCTCTGTGCAAGAAAGACAGATTGTTGTTAGGTTGTTACTGTTTGACAACAAAAGAAAAAAGGAAGTACTTTCTACAGTGGATGTACAACTAGCAAAATACAAACACCAAGAGTCAAGCCTCTCACTCCTCTATTACTACATCCTGCTTTAAGTTTAGTCATCTGACCTCAGAGAAACTCCTGCAATCCTGAAAACTTATTCCCAAAATTTAAAGGAACACTGACATCAGACTATGGAAAACATCACCGGCTCAGTTCCAGCTAGACTCCTCTGTTTAGCTAATGTTTAGTTGAAGGAAGTCAGTACAGTGGTCAAAAGATCAGCTTAAAAATGGAAAGTAGTTCCAAAGGAGAACAGTATTAAAGGAACAGAAAGAGAGCAAAAGGGACAGGAGAGGTGAGACAGTTCCTCGGATATACAGCGTAGGACGTAATGAAAGCATGCAATTCAAGAAGGCTGCAAACACTGTGGGACTACTAAGGCCTGAATTGATCCACAATACGCAGCAATACAAGCTGTTTAATAATCAACACTGAAAACTTGTCTATGTAGCTCCAACACCCAGGGAAGCTCTAAATAGCCTGTCACTCTACAGTGACAGGCCCCTAGGCCCGTACTACACCAGTGATGCAAGTAAAAGTCGACTTGTAAAAAAGGGCACCTTACGAAGTTAACGGTGACAGCTTCTGGAGCTGATTTGTGTGTCTGCATCTCCAGGTAATGCCTCACAAAGCCGTTTCCAACGACAAAAAAATGGGGTCGCAGAACGGGACACAAACAACACCCCAGAACCCTATCCGTCCCCCCAAAGCCAGGCACTGAGGCAGTTCCGAACTGGCCCGGCCTCCTCCGGCTCCCCCTGCTCTGAGTCCGCCCGGCGACACCAGCACCCCGGGCGCTGGCACAGGCCCTTCCCAAATCCTCAACGAGAGGGCTGGCCCGTCTATCCCCCCATCCCGACCCACCTTGAGGAGGATGGAAGGCGGCAGCTGGTTGATGTCCGGGGTGGGCGGTGGCGGCACCTCCCGGCAGCTGTCGCCGGGGTACTCCAGCGGCTCCTCGCAGCCTGCCTCGCCGCCCCGCTCCTTCTCCTCCTCCCGGCCCTGCTCCTTCTCGTCCTGGGGCGCGGGAGGCGGCGGCGAGGCGGGCTGTCCGCCGCCGCCCTGCCCGGCGGTGCCCCCGCCGCTCTCCCCCGCGGTGCCGGGCAGGGCGAGCAGCTGCGGCTCCGCCGGGCACTGGCAGGCGCCAGGCTCGGGCTCGGCGGCGGCGCAGCGCGGCTGCTTGCAGGGCGGGCAGGCGGGCAGCCCGGCCCCCTTGCGCTTGCACACCATCTCGGAGGAGACCTCGCCGGGCGGCCCCAGGAGGCCCCGCACCGGCGAGGGCAGCAGGCCGGAGAGGAAGAGGCGCTGGCAGCGGCCCGGAGGTTCCCAGGCGGCGGGCGCCAGGCGCAGGAGGCGGCGGGCGACGCGCTGCTCCGCAGCGGTCAGCGACACGTAGGGCGGCGGCGGCGGCAGCAGCGGGTCCCCGGCGGGCAGCGACTGCTCCGGGGCGGGCGGGCTGGCGCCGTGCACGATGAAGCAGAGCATGCAGGGCCCGCGCAGGAAGCAGCTCCGGCTGCGCGGCGGCGGCACCTTCCCCCGCGGGCGGCGGCGATCCCGGCTTAGGCTCCTTGCCTCCTTCGAGAGCAGGTGGCCCATATAGGAGGGGAAGCGGCGGCAGCGGAAGGGCGGGTGTCACCTGCGGGAGGCGGCGCCGGGAGCTGACATGCTGCCGGCGGGCCGAGGCAGGAGGAGGCGGCGGCGGCGGCGGCGGGGCTGGTTCCGGGACGCCGGGAGGGAGGGAGAAGCTTCCGCTACCGCCGGCCTGACCTCCCCCGGGGAGCGGGGGCGGCGCTCCGCGGCCGGCGCTGCTGCCACCAGCGGCCGCGCTGGGCCGGCGGAGGCTCGGGCGCGGGTGCGTGCCCGCCGTGTGTCACATCGGTGCACTCGCTGTGTGAACGCGGGTCTGCACGCCGCCCATGGCACGTACGCCTGTAATATCTGCGTCTATGCACAGAATTTCACGTACCACAGAATCGTTAGGGGTTAGGAGGCACCTCTGGAGATCATCTCGACCTACTCTCCTGCCAAGACAGGGTCACCTGGATCAGGTAACACGGGAACGCGTCCAGGTGGGTTTGGAATGTCCTCAGAAAGGGAGATGCCATGGCTCACCTGTTCTAGTGCTCTGCCACCCTCAACGTGGCGTTCTTGTTGAGGTTGAACTTACCGTGTTTTAGTTTATGGCCACTGCCCCTTGTCATGCCATTGGGCAACACGGAAAAGAGTCTGACACCATCGTGTTGGCACCAGCCTTGAAGATATTTATATACATTACTGAGAACCCCTTTTGCTTTTCTCCGAACTAAACGGGTCCTGTTCCTGCAGTTTCTCTTACAAGAGAGATGCTCCAGCCCCATCATCATCTTTGTGGCATCTGCTGGACCTCCTCCCTTAGGTCATTGTCTTATAATATACACGTAAGACATATAAAATATGTGCATATATTTGAGGAACTAATACAAATATTTTTTGTGCTACACTTTGTAGGCAAATGTAAGAAGACCGCTTCCCCTTGGTCTCAGATTATATGCAGGACAGTGGCTGAGGATTGGAGTGGCAAAGCAACACAAGCTTAGAGACCACTAAGAGCAGTCTTCCAAGTTTTCTTCTGTCAGCATCATCTTCCAACCAGCACTTTCCAGAAACTACTTGTTTTCTGCTGTTCTAATTCATTGTAGATCTCAAAACAGGGCTCATATGGGACCTCTGACCCCCTATGCCCTCCTGCAGACACTCACCTCTAACTGCAGTGTGTTGAACATCGATGCAGGTGCCCTGGTTTGTAAATCCTTGCTAGAGGCTGCACTGCTTTAATTAAGACTTTGCTTAGTGCCTAGAAAAAGCAATTTGTTTCAGCATTCAGTTCTAAAACAGTTGACTTAGCTATATATTCTTAGATATGTAGTTTAAATATATGTGCAATTTTGTCTTTAGTAAAAGGTGTCTGGGGAAGGAGAAGGCAAGTTATAGCTAGAGTATATATGGCTCAGTACTAATATTAAATAACAAAGGGCAAGAAAAGAAATGCACAGTATTTTATATTGTGTAGCGCATGTTTTGGCCTTTTGCCCAGGGACAAGTTATGTTAGGATTAAAATACCCATGTTGCTATTATTTTTGTTTCTTACCTCTATTATTAGTCTTCAGCAGCTCTGTAAAAATGTTTCCTATGAGAAAAGTACTAAATATACCTTTGGATAAAAGCAGAGCAATAGAATATTTTGTTTGGATTTATACTTCAGTGAGCTTCATCAATATAAACCACCGCAAATCTTTGCAAAAAAAAAAATGGCGAGGCCTTTTCTGCTCTGTTGGGAGAATGGGTTGAAAAGCAGAAGACAGCTGGGAATAACTCTTGGTAAGACTGTGTGAACAGCAGACCGGTCATCCTGGTATATGGACTGAGTTTAACAGTGCCTGCTCTGCACTTGGGTAGCCCTGGTGTTGCTTTAGGGCTCCTCCAGTTAGCATGATAATGGACATAAATTCACTCTTTGTGCCTTAGCCATTGGTTTGTGCCTGTCCCATCTGCCTGCCAGTAGTGGCTCACACACTCCCTCCTCCCACAGACTGCTAAATTTTATTTCAGTAAGGAAAAACAAAAACAACATTAAAAGATGAAAGTCCAAGTCAAATCTTCAAACCAATCTGAACTCAATAAATGCTGGCTGCCTTCAACTTCTCCAATGTGTGTCCTTCCCACACAGGCTGCAGTACTCCAGAGTGGAGCCCTTCCAGGGGTCCAGAGCTCATGGCAGGAGCCTGCTCCAGAACAGGATTCTGATGGGATCACATGTGCCTTTGGACATCCACCTGCCCCGGCATGAGATCCTCCATGGCCTGTCAATGGTTCTGTGCTCTACAGTGGACTCCTCCCCAGGTCACAGTCACTTAGACTCAAGTTCACATTGGAGTTCAAGCCTGTCCAGTGTGACAGCACAGGAGCACAGATTGCCCTGGGCACTCTCCAGCCCAGGCACTTTGACATGGCTGTCTCCAAAGTATTCCAGGCACAAAATGCCAAGGTGACCACCAGTGCATCCAGCAGCAAAATCAGAGCAGCCACTAACAAGCACTGGGTTCCAACAGGCAGACAGGAAAGTGAGCCCCGCGGCAAGCACAGTAGCCTGCCAATTAATAGCTTAACAGCAGCAACAGCTACAAATTCATTGTAGCACATTCAGTCAAATCTGCCCCTGAATGCACTACACTGGGTGCCAAAACAACTGGTATGGTATAACTGTAGCTGTTCTTTTTTTCATTTTAATCACTTGTTTTTCTTGAGTTTTATTTTGTCACTCCTTGTTTTGTCTTCATTTCACCTTGCAATTCATTATTACTACTACTATTACTATTTCTAACTTATTAAACTGCTGTTAGTTATCTCAGCCCATGAGTTTGTTTCTCAGTTTTACACTTCCAGTTCTGTCCCACTAGGGTGGGGGAGTGAGCAGGACTAAGCAGCTGTGTTTTGCTTAGTTGCCAGCTAAGGTTAAACCACAAGAGTGTTTGTTGTAAGTATATTTGGTATGATTATTTTCCCTTCAAGTAGATTGGGCAATCACAGAATCCATTAGTTTGGAAAAGACCTCTGAGATCATCAAATCCAACTTTTTACCAAACACTGTCATATCAACTAGCCCATGGCACTCAGTGCCACATCCAGCTTTCCCTTAAACACCTCCAGGAATAGTGACTCCACTACCTCCCTGGACAAGTCATTCCAAGGTCTAATCACCCTTTCTGTGAAGGAATTCTTCCTAGTGTCCAATCTAAATCCCCCCTGAAGCAGCTTAAGACTGCATGCTCTTATCCTGTAAGTGGTTCCCTGGGAGAAGAGACCCCACCTGCTCCAGCCTCAGGTCAGGGAGTTGCAGGGAGCAATAAGGTACCCCCCGTGCCAGGCCTCCTTTTTTCCAGGCTAAATGCACCCAGATTCTTCACCTGCTTGTCATCAGACATGTGCTCCAGATCCTTTGCCAGCTTTTTTCCCTTCTCTGGACACGCTCCAGCCCCTCAATGTCCTTCCTTGAATTGAGGGACCCAGAGGTGGACACAATGCTCGAGCTGTGGTCTCACCGGTGCCCAGCACAGGGGGATGGTCACTGCCCTGCTCTGGTTGCCCCTCTGTTGCTGACACAGGCCAGGATGCCCTTGGCCTTCTTGGCCACCTGGGCACAGCTGGCTCTTGTTCAGCTGCTGTCAACCAGCACCCCCAGATGCTTTACAAACAGGCAGCTCTGCCCCAGCCTGCAGCAATGCAGGGGTTTTTGTGGTCTTGTTGAATCTCAGGCCACTGGCCTTGACCCATCAATTCAACTTTCCAGATCCCTCTGCAGAGACTTCCTGCCTTGTAGCAGACCAACACACCCACCCAAATTGGTGTTGTCTGTGAATTTGCTAATGGTAAATTCAATCCCCTCATCCAGATCATCAGTGAAGATATTAAACAACTGGGCCCAGCACTGAACCTGGGGACACCACCAGTGACCAGAGGCCAGCTAGACCCAGTACCGTTCAGCACCATTTTCTGGGCCCAGCATCCAGACAGTTCCTAACCCAGCCAAGAGTGCTCCTGTCCAAGGCATGGGCTGCCAGCTTTTCTGAGGAGATGGTACCAAAGGCTTTGCTGAAGTCCAGGTAGACCACAGACTTTCTCTCCTCACCCTGGTGGTCACCTGGTTATAACTGGAGATTTTTATGCCACTGGTACCTCAGAATTACTTTGTACAGCTGGGTCATCAATAGCAGACATAATGTGTATCAGAAGTTACAGTATTTCTGGAGTTGCTGCATGTATAAAATTTTTATCACTGTAGTAGGCAAGTTCCAAGGCAATTATGCTGTCAGAGTGCCATGGGGGTCAGGGCACCAGGCAGGGCAGGACAGGGCTTCACCAGCTGTGACCAGAGACAAACTGTACCACATCCCAGTTGTTCACAAATGTCTTTATTACCTAAACCTACACATTTATGTCTGTTTCAAGTAGATCTTCAAAGTTCCCCAAAGATTTGCAGTATCTGTAGGCAGAAGGAGAAACTCTTTTTATTGTTTCAGTCTTCAATCTGAAGTTGAAACATACTTCTCCCAAAACACCACCTGCTTCAATATCTGAACCTTGCAATCCAGTCTAATTGAGGTCTCATTCAAAAAGAGAATTATGTAAGTAGCATAACAAAGCTTTGGGTTTTGTTTTTTTAATAATCTAGGCGTAACTTTTTAGATACAAACATAGAGGGAGAGTTTATCCAATTTTTCAAGATGGTAGACTGTTTTTTTTCCTAATAGCCTGCAAGAGCTAAACAAATTTTAAATTACTATGGTAATTTAAATGAGATTTAAATGAATGATGAGAAATACAGGGAAGCAGAGGGTGCTTCTGGTCTATGCAAGGGTTTTAACACTGAGTGTCACTGTTGCTTCATGAAAAGCAAGCATAGTAACCACCTGTTGAAGAGTAAAAGCATAATGAAATATTACATGACCAAATATCAGCTGTGAAATCTTCACTACTTAATGTCAGAAGGCAGATGTAACTAACTAGTTCATTTCTTCATTAGTAGTGCTTGTATTTCATTAAATTAGAAGTCATAAAACCAGTAATCTGAAATGCCTGAAAACTACTACAATTTAATCTTGGAATTAAGCAGTAAAATCCCCTCTATTTATGATAGTAAGGGTTTATTACACACATAGTAATAGATTATGATACTTTTCATTGTTATCTCTGTACATATTTAAATGGGCCACAAGGACTGGTGACCCAAGGTAAGTATGGTATTTAAGTTTGAGCTGCCAGGGAACACAAGAAATTTTTAAGTTACCATGTTGTATCTAGTCCTGATACCCCTTAAGTGCATGTTCATCTGTATTTCAGGACTGACCTTTAGAAAAGTGGGTCTATAATCTTTGGCCATATTGCCAATGTTGAGAGATAGTAGTTATTTAACTTAAATAAGTAAGCTTAAAGTAGAATTAGTTTCATTGAATTATGAAGTTATAACACTATGTGATTTGGTATGTTTATTCTCTTTACATAGCTTTGCTTGCTTAACACCAGTAGCTTTGAGTGGTGTGTTACAAATGTCATTATGAAATATGGAAGGAAATAGCAGAATTTCCATCTTGGGTATAGAAACAGATTTCATGTTCTTTTGTAAAATCCTAGTTTTCTCACTATTCATGCTGGTTTTAGCTGGAATATACTTAAATTTCTTCACAGTAGTTTGTAAGGGGCTGTGTTTTGATTGGTGACTGAAACAGTACATGGATACTTTGGGTTTTGCTGAGAAGGGCTTGCAGAGATACGAAGGCTTTTTCTGCTTCTCTCTCCATCCTACCAGTGAACAAGGAAGGAATTGAGAGGGGACTCATCAGGAACAGGATACTCCAGACCAGGGATTCAGCAGTGAAGTGGGGGGAAGATGAAGAGGGACATTCAGAGGGGTGGCATTTTCCTCCCAAGTTACCATTATGTGATGGAGCCTTACTCTCCTGGGAATGGCTGAACACCTGCCTGCCCATGGGAAGGGAATAAATTCCTTGTTTTGCTTTGCTTGCACAATTACCTATTAAACTGTTTTGATCTGTACCCAGGGGTTTTCTCAGCATTACCCATCCAATTCTCTCCTCCATCCCACAGGGAGCAGTGAGTGAGGGGCTTTGTGGGCTTCAGCTGCTGGCTGGGGTTGTACCTGGACAGTGCCCTTGGTCTACAGGGGTATGAATGGAGGTTCCTCAGTTCTCCATTCCTGAAGACCTACAATTTTTAGCAAGCTCAAAAGTGGCACCACTATGGAACAGTAAGGTATTGTTGGTGGAGAGTAGATCTTGTCAGCTAAAAGACTGGATTATGTTAACCCACTCCCTGGATTATTCTCACTTCTGCACAGGCAGAGTACTGGAGATGGAGAAAGTACCCCTCCTCCTGGCTGAATCTGGCACAGAGAAGAAAAATGTAGTTGCTCACAACAATAAAGAGAGACAGATTGTCCACTGTGCTGCACTGGATGAGCAGTGATAAGGAACTTCAGGCATAGGAGTGAGGAAAAAGGGAAGGGAGAAAAGATAAAAAGGGGAGAGCAGATAACTTCCTTCAGACTCTGCTTTCAAATACGCATTTGAAAACCAGTAAGACAGGCTACCTCTTACAGTAAGCCCAGAGATAAAACAATTCAAGGGGACTAATGCCTTATGGCCATTATCCTGAAAACATAATAGTGACTCTTAGTATGTGCAGTGTTGTAGGTTTGTATTTTTGAGGATTCGGTGGAAAAGTTGGCAAGATTTCTGAAGTCATTATATGTTTGATGAGTTACATAATAAAACTTGGAAAGATACTCTTCTGGAAAAAACTGATTCTTTGGAAGACTTGAAGAATACTTTAAAGGATAAGTTCCTCACTGCCCCACCAACAGCATCAGAGGGAGAGTCAGAAAGGGTCAGAGCTACAAAGCTCGTGGGTTGAGATGCAGGCAGTTTAAGAGGGAAAGCAAAAGCCACACACCCAAGCAATGAAAACCAAGGAATGAAATCCCTGCTTCCCATGGCTGAGCAGATGTTCTGCCATTTCCAGCAGAGCACAGCCCATCATGCTAAGGGTTACTTGGGAGGACAAACACCATCAGTCCAAACATCCCCTTCCTCCTCCTTTCCCCACTTTATACACTGAACCTGATGTTACAAGGTCTGGAATATCTCTTTGGTCAGTTTGGGGTCACCTGTCCTGGCTGTGTCCCCTCCCAGCCACCCACACACCCCCAGCCACTTTGCCAGCATGGCAGTGTGAAAAGCAGAAAGGGCCCTGACTGTGCAATCCCTGCTCAGCAACATCTTAAGCATCTTTGTATTATCAGCTCTGTATTGAGCACAAATCCCAAGCACCGTCCCATACCGGCCACTGTAAAGAAAATTTGCTCTACCTTGGCCAAAATCAGCAGTGTTTAAATGAAACGTAACTTATTGCTTACTTATTGATACCTTACAAGTCATAGTCCTCATTGCAACCACTGTATTATTTAATTCTTCATGTGATTCTCATGGTTGAATGGGGGCTGTGATTCTCATGACTAAGTCTCAATTTCAGGGTATATCAAGAGGAAAAGGAAGATTAATATCACTACTCTGATGAATATCTGGGTAATATATACAGTGAATTATCTGTTTGCAGGGGTAGTTTGCCTTTTCTTATTTGTTCTGCAGATATAATCATCTGATGCTCAAATGTCACGTTCAAGTTCTACTTTGCTGGAAGGAAAAAAGTATAAATATGACACTAATTTCAACCCATTGAATTGCAACAGTTTAGATTTTGCTTCCACAATGACCTGCCTGTCTATTGAGAATGCAGAGTATATATACCTGGAAGTGCTTAGCAGTCAGGGTCTCTTGTATGGCTGTAATGGTAATGTCTATCTCTCATTATAACAAGAGAAATAATTGAATGGTTTCATTCATGTTTTGCCCAAAATAACATTTTGGTGTGTTTAGATAGTAGTAACATTATTCCCAAAGATAGAAGGCAAAATTTGGAGATTCCCTTATTTATCTCATATAAGGTATCAGTCTGAAAGATCTTCAAAATAACCGGGTTTTTGTTTGTTTGAGGTGATGACCCCCTCAGTAGCTAATAAACCCTCGAATTTGTAAACATGAAGTATGGTCTGCCTGACGATGGCAGTATTTGGTTTGGAAGAAGATATCCTGGAGAGAAATGAAGCTTGGATCCTGTTTTATTATTCATCATACCATGGCATCTAAGTGACAGGCTGTCAATAATTAAAGGGAGGGTAGGAGAAGAGAGGGCATATGTTTCACAGTCTTCTGACCTGCCATAATTTTTCCTTCTGTGTCAGCATAAAGATTCTCTAGTAAGTGTGTAGTAATAATCTATTTTCAGGCATTACAACACTTGCATTCAAGCCTCCAGAAATCTTTACATAGGAAATCCCTAATTTCTTTTTTTTTTTTACTTTTTTAATAAATTGCCAATTAAGATTTGCCCTTCCATGAAGTGATGAAGATAAAAACATCAGCACTATGTTTCCATTTCCCAGTTTTTCTGTTTGAGCATACATTGAATTTACAGTACTTAAAAAAATATTTTGTATCCAGGTATTTCAAGGTTAGCTATGAACCACCATATTTAAGTTAAAATTTTATGCAGCTACAAAAGGGCTGCAATCATAGGAGAAAAAGAAGAAGATAACTTAGTCATTATTCTCTCTAGATTTCTTTCATTAATTCACAGAATAATTACAGTTGTCTTGTAGAAAATTTCTTTACAGGAGCATTATGTGAAAAATCATGTGTAAATAAACAAACAAACCAGCACAAATCAAAATAGAAGTTATCTTAAACAGTAGTCTTATTTTCAATGTATTTATGGAAATCCTGTCTGTATTATGCATGTGTGCTTTTTTCACCATTCCAAATAATTAATTTAAAAGGGTTACATGAGTGTAAGAACTTCTTTTTGTTGCTTTGATTAAAGACTGCACAATACTGCCAAGGTCAGTACAACTTGTAAGCGGACATAATAACTACAATGCTCCTGGCTGCTAACACTCTTGAGAAATTAGTTTCTGGTAATATCATAACCTTTTACTATTTATGATAGTTGCTTCCAAAGAAGAATTGTGATTCTCAAACTGGAGTTAGAGTCTTGCAAGATCAGAAGAATGGTAACGAGGGGGGTTCCACAGGGCTCCATCTTAAGTCCTGTGCTCTTCAACAACTTCATAAATGACTTAGACAAAGAATTTAAAGGTACGCTAAGTTTGCAGATGATACAAAATAGGGAGGAACTTCTGACTCCCTCAGAGGTCATAAGGCTGTGCAGAGAGACCTCAACAAATTGGAGAGATGGCCAATCACCAATTTGGTGGAGTTTAACAGGGACAAGCACTGGATTCTACACCTGGGGCAATCCTGGCTGTACAGACAGACTGAAGAATGAGAGGCTGGAGAGCAGCACTGTGGAGAGGGACTTGGGTGTCCTGGTCAATGGCAAGCTGGATGTGGGTCAGCAGTGTCCTGGCAGCCATGAGGGCCAACCATGTCCTGGGGGCATCAGGCACAGCATCACCAGCTGGACAAGGGAGGGGATTGTCCTGCTCTGCTCTGCTCTGGGATGCAGTGGCCTCACCTCAAGCCCTGAGGGCAGTTTTGGGTGTGTCAATATGCAAAGGTTATAAAGAGTGTCCAAAAGAGGGTCATGAAGATAGTGGTCTAGAGGGGAAGGCATAGGAGGAGCAGCTGAGGTCACTTGCTCTCTTCATCCTGGAGGAGACTGCAAGGAGACCTCACTGAGGCCTTCAACATCCTTACAAAGGGATAGAGAAGGGGCAGGCACTGATTTCTCCTCCTCGGTGCCCAGTGACAGCACCCGAGAGAATGGCCTGAAGTTGTGCCAGAGAAATTTAACAAGACACAAGAAAAAGGTTTTTCACCCAGAGGGTGTTTGGGCAGTGAAAAAGTAACTAGGGGTTATTAAAGTAACCTAAAAGCATTAACTAAAAGCATTAGAAAAGATGGGAGGAATTTTTAAAAACTGTGAAGTTTTTCAGGGGATGGCTACCAAGCAGGATCCACACATGTACTTTTAAGAACAAGCAAACCAACCAACCAACCAACCAACCAACCAACCACATCACAGACATGCCATTGCTGCTTCTGCCATATACTTCTAAGGAAGAGGAGCAGGAAAATTACATTGTAGGAAAATTAGATTGCAGGCAGGCACAGAGAGAGAATACATCTGTCTAGGTATAGGATGTTTAAATACAGAAGTAGATGATAAAATCTTCTGAGAACAACACCCCCCAAGGTAATATTCTCTGGGTTAAAAAAAAAAAAAAGTGGGAAAAGTTAGAGGATTCTGTCTTGATAGCCCACAAGATAGGAAGTAAATAGTCCATGCTAACTTTCCATTAAAATGGATGTTTGAATAATCACTTACAGAGAAAACTTGTAAGAAATCTTCATGACAAACTTATAAATTGATAGCATAATTCAGGTAATGACACCTTCTTTTCATATCTGGACTATTCTTCATCTCTGTCCTGCCCACAAATGTTTGTTTCAAGCAGCCAAACAATAGAATGGCTGAAAATAGATGACTCACGCTGCCATATTATTCTGCGTAGTTAGCGTCTGTCTATTAGGCTGATGGCATAAACGTAAAACCTTGGCAGAGGTATGTATATATATTAAATATAATCAAAATTTGATGAAATATTTTTGAAAAGGTAGTCTTTGTCGCAACATTTTTTGAGGAGTGCCAACTCCCTTCTGTCTTTGAAGAGAAACTGGGGCCTTTGCCAGAATTTGTGTTAACTACTGCTGGCAGAAACCTACAGGCAAACTTGCCCTTTATCTGGAAGTAGCAGCTGCAGCACCAACATTTCAGAAACCGTATCCCTCAGTAACCTCTCAAGGTTTCATCACCTTGCTCCCATAAGAGGAATTCTGTTAAACATTAGTACTCCTGCAAAATGCATATCCCTAAAATTAAAGAAATATCTAACAGGCAAATATAAAAAGTTGGAGAAGATGAGAAGCACTTTGGCAGATTATATTAATGCTATTGTTAGGACAGTTTCAGCATTTTGCACAAGTTAGTAAGACAAAATGCTAAAGGGTTGACCTCTACTGAATGAAATGCATGTATCTTCCCTATCAGTATGCCAGGGAAATGCAAATGATATGTATTATGAGATCAGCTAGCCTAACTGGAAAAAAAGAATGCATTTCTCTTGGGTTCCATGGTGTCCTATGGCTGAGGGATGGTAGTGAACAAAACTAGTTGAATTAAGAAGTGTATAAAGCAAGCTTTCTATATTTCATATATTTTAACCTGTCCTACCAGTGTGTTTCTGAAGAGATTGTTTGAAGACTTCAAGGCTCTGCACAGAACTGTCCCAGTTGTTGCAATACTGCACTCAGGTTGTTGAGTGTTGGATAGATGTTCCCAACTCATCAGGTTCTATGCATATACAAGGTCCAGCATAGCTCTGTGGGACTTTGGGTTGTAAGGTCAAGTCCTGAATTATGCACTGCAACAATTTTCCCACACTAGAAGTTTAAATGAGGGACCTTTCCACAAAAGTGCCTCGAGTGTGTAGGAACCAACAGAGACAGCTGTTGACAGCTGCTGCCTCCTGTGCTCCACGTGGGACTGGCAGAATTGGCTGCTGATTCACTTTCCAGATGCATTTGTCTAACAATACATGGCATGTGGGCATGAAGTGAAAAGAGCCTGTGATGCAGCTGGCTGGCATTAGCTGTTGGCTGTCTGTGCCTGGTAAATGGGATCCCAGGCAGGGAGAAAGCCTATAATGCTGCTTTCAAGGAATTGAACAGCCCCCTCTCCTGCCCAGGCATCGACACACTGTAAAAGATGTGATCTTTTTGCTGCTTAGGTTCAACTTCACTGTCAGAGATTTACTGTGCAGTTTGTCTAGTCATGTTTAAATATACAAGTGAGAATCTGTGGAGGAAAAAAAAGATTGTGAGGCTTCATATAGACTAAAGAAACAATGAGGTAGAAATAAGTGAACATTTGAAAAGCTTTTCTCCAAGAATTAAAACAGGAAAAGTTTAGCTTGTTGATGTAGATTTCTTCATAAGAAAAATAAAACAAACCAAACCACAAAGTAACTGTCTGAAATATTAAAAAGAAAATGTGATTCTTGCTTTAACTGCTCAGGGTGTTGCAGACAGCTTGAAAAGTTCTTTAGGTGCTTCAGAGGATTCTTGAAAACTGGTGCCTATTGTAGATCTTGATCACTTGGGAAAAACATTTAGCCTTGAGTCTAACTCAGATTTTGAAAGTGTGTCTTGGGCATACAAACCCAGACCATCAAAGTACCTAAGAAAATAAGTCAATCTCTTCTTTCACTTCCCATATAAATTAAAATGCACTCTTTTGCCCAACTGAACCCTGCTAGGCACTGTCTGCTTTCTTCTAAATGTACATTTAATAGTCTTCTCACAATCCATAAAGTAGAGTATATTCCTCTTCTACCAGTGTGTGTTGCAGGAAATTATCCAGTCTGCAGGCAAATATCATTCAGAGGATTCAGAGAGAGATGGTTCCATTTTGCAATATAAGGGAAAAACAGTGTGGCATGGCTGTGGTGGTTGCAGGAAGTGTCATACTATTATAGGAAATCAGTAGCAAAATAACTTCAGTTCAGTTTTTGCAAGAGCTAGGGCATATGCTACCTAATTTTTCAGAATGACATGACTTCTGAAATTTAGTATTTATTCATCTTCTTCTCAGAAACATACACACTGCCTTGTTGCAAAGTGGGATTATTTAGAAGTAATTGCACAAATTGCTTGTCACATACAATATTCCTTTACTGCTTGAGAAGCACTCTCTCAGCTGCAGTTAATTTGGACAGTAGTGCCTAATATTTGTTAATTAAAAATCTGTATTCTCTGTAGATTTTCCTGTGTCTTATTCTCCACTTTGTACCTCAATGTAAATTTGAGTTGGTTATGATTATGTTTCCTGGTAAATCTTCAGACTGAAGTTCTTTAATCATGTAAATGCTTTGGTCATTATATATGTGTTTAAAATGAGCTAAGTCACTTTGAGTATAATTAACATGTAATTCATATGACCCTGTAGTGCCTTATGCTCTTCCACAACATATTGTGCACTGACAAGTTTTTGAAAAGAAAACATTATTTTAACATCCAAGTTGCCTTAGATGTATCATGACAATTTCTGTGCAGGTGCTAGCAGTAGATGTTGGAAATTATCTTTATGAAGTCAAGTTGTATCAGTTGGACAAAGTGTAGTTATGTTGAATGAGGTACAAATGATGGAGGGACTGGTAAGAACAGCTGTGTGAAGCTGTGGTTTCAAAAAGAAGAGAACCATAACCTAGGGTGAAGATCAAAATAGAGGTGTGCTTGGCCTGTGTCACTTTACTGTTTTTCTGCATTGCCGTCTGAGTGTTTAGATACTTGCTGATTTAGGATTGTCAATACTAAGGTGGGGCACATAGTGCTGTACAAGTTGAGGCATGATTATTAGGGAAGTTCTACTCCCATGGGAACCTCTACTGGTGAAGAGTCAATTAGTCCTACCTGCAACTCTTCAAGTCCTCAGGTGTAGTAATAGGTCATGCACAAAGTAATCCTGTGTTTCTTCCTTAAGGCATGTGCATTTCACATTCAAAGCACTTTTTTCTAAGAGGAATAGCATTTCAAGTTAAGGGAAAAAAACCCTTTTTCTTTAAAGATTTTAAATATAATTAAAATCAGAGGCTGCAGATTAAAGCTTTGATCTAAATGCAAGAGAACAGTGAAATACCATAATTTCCCTTAGCTTTTTCGCATTTGAGCTGGTGCACCACTTACAGGTACACCACTACAGGAATGCAGTAAGCCGTGAAATTTGGATTTTTTGTAAACTAAAGTATTTCAATGTTTCTTCACAAATCAGACATTCCAATGTGTTGTATGCTCATCATTTGATTTGCCTGTTCATGAGATAAACCATTTTTCCTATTTACGGTAAAGAATTTTCATATACATCAATGGGGCACTTTTTGTAACAAATAGATGAACTGGAAAAGGGATTCCTCAGCAGTGGTTATCTAATATTTATTTTTGGGAGTTAATTGAAAAGGTAAGCCTCCCCTACTCTTCTTTGTAGTCCATAGTTCTCAAACAGTCTTACCTAAGGAAAAGGTTTAATGTTGGCATTGGCGCTCACAGCCACAAGTAAGAGAAGGACAGAGGGCTTTTCCGCTGTCCTAGCCATTTGGAAATCTTAGCCAACACTGAAATATCAATGGCTTCAAAAGTGCAGGGGAGAAGAAAAAAGAATAATGTGAGCCTTTCCTGAGTTCACAGAATGAGCTATACATAGTAAGTGTGACTCTTACAGGACAAGGTGACTTCTAAAGATTAATGAACTCAGATTCATGTTACCATGAAGAGAGAAAAAAACCTGTTATCTACATGCACAGAAGGCAAATATGAGGCACAGACAGAGTAAGGCAACCTATGGCCACACAGGAAATCTGTGGCAGAATAAGAAATAGGACACAAAATTTACCAGTCATTTCCCATGATCTACTTACTTAGCTCATTGCCCCCACAATGGGGGCTGGGAATGAATTTAGTTCCACATCTTAATACTCATAGAACCTCGTGTGGGGGAAGAGAGGTGAAGTGTTCAGGACTGTCGTGCTTCCCTGAATAACACAGTCTCTGAGACAAATCCTAAAATGCTGTAGTGTCTTAAAATGTCTGAGATGATTCAACTTCATTAGGGTTAAATGTTCTGAAGACATCATGATGCAATGTGTGTGAAATAATTTGGAGATGAAAAGAGAGCAGCTTCCAGTTTGAAGAGATTTATTTTGAGACTTCAGACAATTTTATATTACTTTTTGACACACAACTTGTGATATATCAGCATGAAAGGCTTCAGACTATGAAAAAATCAAGTCTTAATTAGTATGTAGATGGAAAATTATGAACCCATCCTCCTTCCTCATCTGCACTGTATTTGATTTGACAGCATTTTAAAGTCATTACTGGATTTTTTTTTCTTTTACGGTGTTTTATCAGTATTTCCCAGCTTTTGATTCACAAGCAATGTATTACTCACAAGCTCTGAAAATAGCCTTTGGGAACAAATGTATCATTTGTCCTTGCAGCTCACACTGACTGGAACTGCAATTAGTGTGTTGCCATTATCATGTTACTTGCTCCGCAGTTTGCCAAAGATCAAGGAAAAGCTGAAGGCAACTTTTTCATAAGAGTAAAACTGTTTGAAAAATTACCTCTAGTCTGGACTTGGAGTAGTTGTGGGGTTTGACTTTGGCTGGCTGCCAGATGATAACCCAGCTGCTCTCTCACTTCCCTCCTCAACTTAACAGGAGAGAAAATAAGATGTTAAAGCTCAAGAGACAAGATTAAAGACAAGGATATTATTTACCAGTCACCATCATGGACAAAACTGACAGCACCAGTGACTGGGCGTGAACATCCAATGCAATAATGGATTGCTTGGTGGAGAACCTTTTTGTTTCTCTGTGAGAAGTTAGAGGCTGCTTTATGTAGTTTGTGGAAATAATGCATGGAACTGTCATAAATGCCCATTTAGAATACAGTACAATAGAACAGAATGGAACAGAACAAAATAGAATCACATATTTCGGTTGGAAAACATGTACATCCAATCCAATTTTCTGACTACCTCAAGGCTCGCCAGAACCTAAGATGTGTTATGAAGGGCATTGTGCAAATACCTGTTGGGCACTGGCAGAGTTGGGGCATTGACCACTTCCTCAAAAAGCCTGTTCCAGAGTCTGACCACTCTGTCAGTAAAGAATTGCATCCTAATGTCAAGTCTGAACCTCTCCTAGTGCAGCTTTGAGCCATTTCTGGGCATCCTGTCACTTGATCCCAGGGAGAAGACATCAGCACCTCTCTCTTTACTTCCCCTCCTTAACAAGCTGCATAGAGCAGTGAGGTCACCCATCAGTCTCCTTTGCTCCAAACTGGAAGAACCCAGTCTCCTCAGCTGCTCTGCACTGAACAGCCCTTCCAGCCCTTCCACCAGCTCCTTTGGGTGCATCCCAGTGTCTTCACATCCTTCCTAAATTTTTGGGCCTGAACTGCACACTGTGCAATCCCCTCTGTTGGCTGTTGGGCTGTGCTGTGTCTGACGCACTCCTGCTGACTGAGGTGGAGCCTGCTGTCCACCAGCACCCCCAGATCCCTTTCTGCAGAGCTGCTGTCAATCCTCTCCCAATTCAGATTAATGCCTGGTGCTACTTTTTCCCAGATGCAGAATCTGACACTTGTTAAATTGCACACCAGTGATGATTAGCCAATATCTAATCTATTTAGGTACTTTTACAAAGCCTTTTGTCCCTCAAGAGAGTCAATAGCATTTCCCAGAAAATGTGCTTGTGGTGCATCCATTCTCTGCATTCAGATGACTGATAAATGTATGGAATAGTACTGTCCTTTGTACTGAGCCCTAAGAAGCACTGCTGGTGACTGGTCTTCAGCCAGATGTTGCCCCATTTGCTACAGCACTTGAGTCTTGCCTTTCAGCCACTTCTTCACCCAGCTCACCACATACCAGCTCATCTCACAGTTGGATCAATTCTACTGAAGGATGCTGTGAGTGACAGCATAAAAGATAAAACCCTTTACACAGCAAAAGGTATCATATGACTGTATGCACTCTTTAATGAATATTTCTTCAGTGTCTTTAGTACTCATATCCTTCAAGACAGACGGACAATTTGCATATCAAGAAAGTTACAGCTGAGTACGTTACTGTTTTGCAGTCCTCACAGCTTCTTGCTCTGGTGGCAAGCTTTTCTTTTTAAGCAATGTGTGCAGCTGCTGATTCATTCAGAGTCTGCTGTATCTTGACAGCTGGGCATGTTCAGTGGGGTGGCTGAGCCACAAAGAAGGCGCCTCTTTGCTCTGCCTGAGGTTGCTCTTTCTCTGAGGGGAAAAGATCATACTCTCCCTGTGGGTCTCTGCAGCATGGGCTGGCACAGAAGGTGCTGCTACATCAGAAGATGACAGGCCACAGGGCAAGGCCAGTTAAAGAGAGGTGACAGAGGGCAGATTGAGCCTCTAACTTTCTGTACAGATTTGGAGACTCCTGAAAGTCAGAAGTCCAATAAAAGTTTTTGATCTCAATATGAGCCTAAATGAGATGAATGCCTTGCCAGGGCAGTCAACAAGGCAAGGAGGTATTCTTCTATGCAACCTTTTGCTACAGTCTGTCTGCATTTCCCCCGTGTTTTCTAAAAACTTTGCCCCATCCTAGTTTGTGCTTAATTGAAAGACAACCTTGAATGTTCAAAACCACTTTGTTGTACAGGTGGAACCACTCCAAAATTTTCAAACCATTTTCAATGTATTTGTATAGGGTATATATAAGCTACTTCTGTCATCTTGCTGATGTCACAGTTCTTCAAAAAAGGCAATCATGTTCTTTGCATAACATGTATTTATTATTTGTAGTCTATTTCCTGAGTATTTTGTAAAAATTTTGAAGGGACTCATTACTGGGATAGGGATATCATTAGTGAACATACCAGCTGAACATAACTGAATAGGATGATCTCATTTTATTTATATCTTCACAGATGATAGAAATGAACACCATAGGCCAGGGGTTAACACCAAATTATTTTCTGCTACATTCAGTAATTCACAGAGAATTAAAGTAGGGATTTATAGATGAGAAAAAAAACCAACCCAACATCCTTCTACCACATCAAACCTTCTTCTTGTATTACAGTTTTTAAAAAGCTTAATCTCTCTCCAGAAAACAAACAAGAGGTGGAAGGAGAGCACGAACTCAAAAGCTGAATCCCACTCCATATCCCATTTGCCATAGGCGCTTGGTAGGTCTATTGCAGTGCATACAGCAGAACAGGTTTTTTTTCTCCCCTTCTTCTGAGATGTCATTACTCTATTGCTTACAGTGCTTTCTTCCTTGCTGATGTGAGCTATCTGTGATGCTTGAGTCTGCTGCCCTCTTTTAGTCTTATTTTTTGCTGGTGAGGCTACAGTGACTCCAGGAAGACATCACAGAGCATACTGGAGGACCAAAAAGGGATGCTAAATGAAACTCAGAGGCTTCCTAGGCCAAATGTGCTTGCATGGGCCTACCCAGCAAGGTCTCCCTCCTGCTATGAAAGGAAGGTCCAAAATACTGCTTCTTTATTTTCCTTTGGATATTTCTAAATTTTTCAGGACTTGGTTTCCTCTCCATACATAATGATACAACCAGCAGAACTGCGAGTATGTCACACGGGATGCAAACATTTAATCAGGGAAGTGATTTCAACTGAACAACTTGATATAGTTGATTCACTAGTTCTCATCAGAGCTTTACAGATATTTAGCTTCCACTGGGTTATTAAGAAAAATATCAAAATCCTTGGCCAAAGTTTTTTTTCAGACAAATCTGTGTGGCCTATTTAGTGTCCTTGCACATGTGACACCATTTACAAGTCTGCCAGAAAAAATTTTTAATCCAACTGAGTACTTCTTGCACTATTAGTAGTTCATAAAAAAAGGAATTATAAAGTATCATGGACAAATGTAATGCTGTGCTAAGCAACTGAAGATAAAGAAGATACTATATAAAGTATCTGCAAAAATCTGAGTCTACAAACATCAATACACTGTCAACCTTTTGAACAAACTTTTTTTGACAGAAGCACAGGGGTTTTCTTACAGTGAAATTATTTTGAACATATGTTTGCTTCTTGGCCTCTGCCTTTGCATTCTTCTATCATACTGTCCTACCTCTCAAGGTTACAAGTCTTGGGACTAGGAGCACTTCTATATTTAATTGACTTTTATATCCTGAAGGAATAGTACTGTTGTGATTACTTTAAATTAAAACGGGTATTTTTTTGTAAAAAAGGATATGGGATGAATACATATGTCCACAATACCATTCTTCACAGCTATCCTTTCTTTGCAGCTATATTCTCCAAGAGTATTTCAAATACAAAGCAGAAATTAATACATTTTCTAGGCCGCCATGTCCAGTTTATCTGTCTGTATTTCAAATATCTGTTATCAAAAAAATACTGTCATTGACATAGACATGCTGCTGCAGGCATATGATGCATGTATAGTACAGTAGTTGACCCAACAGTTTTATTTTGTGGGGTCTTTCCATTGTGCTGAGAAATTTAGAGATACAAAAAATTTGTAAAATCTTCAGCTCTTTGAGAGGGAATGTCAAAGTTGCGGGTAATATCCCACAGCCCCTGCAGGGGATGCTGTACCCTTTACAGCCAGTGCTTAAGATCAAGGGTACATTTGTGCCCTGTAGTGTCAGAGGTATTAGGTACTAGATAAAAGTGTATTTTCTACCTTTGGCAGGCAGTGTCCAGCGAGTTACACTGATATTTCCTCCAGTTAAGCAATGAAAGTCCAACATTCACACAATGAAATGGCAAATATTTCTGTTATTTTTTAAAAATAGGACTTAAGGAGACCTATATTGTTTCCTTATTTGCAGTGGCCATTGATTTGCATGTAATTTTCCATATGTAACCTGTGCTTGCATATTAAGTATATATTCACTGACATTTTGTTTCCATATTTTATTTAAAAGCACATTCACCCGAATGAAAATGCTTTATCACCACATCTGCCTTAAATGAGTGTTAACTTCTCTTTAAAGAATAATGGGTTTTGGTATTGAGTAAAGTATCTTTCAAGATAATTTCTAGAATTCATTAGGACTGTTGTGGTTTAACCCCAGCCAGCAATGAAGTGGGATGGGAAGAGAAAATTGGAAAAGTGATATAAGACATGGGTTGAGATACAGACCGTTTAATAGGGAAAGCAAACACTCTACACACAAGCAGAGCAAAACAAGGAATTCATTCACCCCTTCCCATGGCTGGGCAGGTGTTCAGCCATGCCCAAGAGAACAGGGCTGCATCACAGCAGCGACTTGAGAAAACCAACACCATCATTCTGATCATTCTCACCTTCCTTCCTCTCCCCCAGCTTTACATGCAGAGCATCAAGTGACACAGTCTGGAATATCCCTCTGGTCAGTTGGGGTTAGCTGTCCTGGTGTCCCCTCCCAACTCCTTGTGCACCCCCATCCTGCTCACTGGTGGGGTGAGGAGCAGAAAAGGGCTTGGCCCAGTGCAAGCCCTGCCCAGCAATAACAAAAACATCCCTGTGTTATCAACACTGTTTCCAGCACAAACCCAAAACACAGGCCCACACTAGAAACTATGAGGAAAATTAACTCTATACCAGCCTAAACTAGCACAGTACTTTTAATTTTTTATTTTCACTTTTTTAGTTTACAAGTGTTTAAAATCATTAGAATAATAGGTGCTTTAAGCTTACTTGTCTTTTTAGAAGATTCAAACTTGGGGTTTGCTTGCTGGCACTGCATTTTTATGTAAGGTATATATAAAATTAAATTATGATCATTCCCCCTACAGGCAACCACTAATTTTTAGCTTCAGCTCTGCATTTCTGCATATATCTAATAGGTGTTACCACACACAAAACAAGAGACTTTGACGTTTAAAAAGAAAAAGTCTTTATATAATTTGAAACTCTCATGTGCCTTTGTTAATGTCTGCATAAGAATACTTGAGAAGAACCAGAAGTTTAAATGGTCAGCTTTGAACTATGAGAAAAATCATACATGTGTTTCTGGGATTGAATCCCAACCTCGCTGAAATGAATGAAAAATTTGTTAGTAATTAGCTGAAAATAAATTCTTTTCTGGGAGTTTGTTGCCTGAAATCTAATAGATTCATCTTGAACAAAAGCTGCTTATCATTTTAGAGGAACAACAATTTACACTTGTTAACTTACACATAAATACTGATTTTATACTTACTTAAAATTCAGTGACAGCAACGGTTTCAGATATGGTGAGCTCAAGGTTAAAGCCATATTGCATTGTATGAAGCATTTGGATGAGCCATTTGCTCTTGGAAAAATGTGAGAGAACATATAAAGTACAAATTCCAGGTTATAATAATATTGAGCTCTATTCCCTGGTGATAACCATACTGGAGGTTATTATACAAATCTGAGTGACTTTGCATATTGAGTAAGAGCACTTTTAAGTGATGATGGGTAAAAAACAGATATCAGTGGAAGAGTTTAGGCAATTTGAATTGCAGGATCAAGATAAGTTTCTTATCTGAGTAAATTCCTTGTATGGAAATTTATTGTAATAGCTTTTGCCTTAGAGGCATACATCCTATAGCATTATGTAACCCAGCAACCTCAAGTTTTCAAAAAGAAAGTCATACAACCACTAATCTATGGGGACAAAGAATTTTCCCCTTTTCCGTCCTTCCAGAAAGGGAAGGATAGCATTTTATATGAATACAACTTCTGCTGTTTCCACAGCCATTGTCTTTGTGAAAGAACACCAGCCCAATACTTGTATTTGAGCAACAGTAATGCCATTTTCCACTTCACTTAATATGGAACATTTTTATAGAAAAGGGTGCAGTAAGTACTGCTGCATAACCAGCATAACATAGTTTCAACTGTCCCCCAAGTGTGCAGGACTTCATGGGTATCAAATGGCTGAAGCAATACAAGAATGACTTACTAAGATTAAACATGGAAGATATAACCTAAATATTGTGCCATGTCATTTCTCTCAGAGGTCACCTGCATGCTGATGTCCTGAAGTGGAAGTGCAGTTCCACAACAGTGGAAAGCAGTGGGGTTCAGCAAGAGCTGCCAGCAGCAAGAGGCGCTGCTGCTACACCACAGTGAAACCCTGCCCTAAAATGCATAACAATGAGGGAATCGCGATACCCTCTACAGGCAGGGTATTGTGTGTGAAGGTAGTACGTGCATTTTAAAAAGATTGCAAAGTGTTTGCTAACAAATTCTCACTGAATGCTAAAGTATTGTACAGTTAATATGGCAGCTATTCTCCAGCTGCCTTTACTGACTTGAGCAAAGCAATTGACATAGTAACTGCTATGAGCATTCCCTCTGCCTTAGCATGTTACTACTTTAAGAAATATTTCTAAAATATCCATGTTATGCCACAAATTAAAATCCAAATATATTACACAAGCCCGCTTCCTTTTTTAAGGGGTCCCTCTCTCCATTCATTTGACAGTAGACACTGCTAGCTTTTCTTTATTTACTTCAAATTCAGTACTTAACGCTGTCTTGTTTCTTTTCCAGAAATGAAAAATCCTGTTTTGTTCTATTCACTCTACCTTCCATTTATTAAACAGCACGTTATATACTGACCTCTGTTTATCCACATCTATAATTCTATTGGTTAATGTCTCCAAGTGGAGGGACTGCTGGGCTGCTGTAAGCTGTTTGGCACTGTTTGCTGTGTGCTAGCTTGTCAGCATTAGTGCTCCTTTGCATTAGACTGAAGCATCAAGTAATAAACTGTTTACATTCTGCTCTCATCCTATCCCCTAAAGGATGTTGCCTTGAAGAGGTGAAAGAATTGATTTTTCTCTGTCCAGTAGTTTTCATCTTATACTTGGGCTGCTTTAGTACCACTCTGTACCAAAGTTTCCATTGAAAAAAGAATCGTTGAAAATGAAAGAGTTTTTGCTTTTCCTGATAGTGTTTTGATTTGAAGTTTATTCTGTTTCCACAGCGTATTTGAGCAATTGGTCTTAAGCTCAAGACTGCAGGATTAGTTCTTCCCCGTGGGGGAACTCCTGGGCAGGTGCAGACAGAGCAACTTCCTCGAGGTCCGAGGGAGCAGCCTTCCAAGCCCACCTTAGGCTCAGTCCTGGATAGATAGTCTTCAGTCTGACCAGATGAAGAAGGAGGGCTCAAGACATGGCTAAGGGTCCAGCTCGGTTTATTGAAGGAAAACCACAGAGCCCAGAAAGGGAGAGAAGCAGGGACACCACCACCACAGCTGAAGGGGAGCCAGTGCCAGAGCACAGAACAAAGGTGGGACCAGGGTTTGTAACAGGAAGAAGGTGGGCAGGGTCAGGATACAAAACAACCAACAGGGAGAGGGATCAGAGGAGGAGTCAAGGTGGGGTGATGAGAGATGTACCAATGGGAGTGGGAGGAGAGAGTGGTCTGATAACACCGTCCAATAGGGGAACGAGAGACAGAGAACCTTCTGGAACTGGGGGAGTGGGCCACAGCTGATTGGCAATCAGACTGATGAGTCTTCCCAGGGCATCTCCGCCCCATTATCCCTGTGGCCCCCTCCCACACAAGACTGTACAAATTCAATCCATTTGAGGACCATTTGAGAAACTTACTTGAGTTCAGTTAAGTGAGGAAGGCCCAGACATTCTCATTAAGCTGTGATGAGCTTTAGTAAGAATTACCTTGAATACAGTACTTTTTAAATATCAGGATGATTTTACAAAGCTGGGTTGAGTTAGGCTGAGTTAGGCTATGTATGTAGAGTTATACAGAGGGGGAAAACAGGTGCATTCTGAGCAGGGAGTCATTTCTGGTCTCAGACATGACAAGACAAGTTGTATCTTCGTGAAAGAAGGAGCCTCTAGCCTCCATTTCAGTAGTGTGAAATAAATTCCGTGCATTTGATTTTCAATCCATTTCAGAATTGACACAATTATTTTCATAGAACTTATTTTCATTCTTCTTCCAAATTTAAACTCACAGGGAGATTGTCCATGTAGATTTAACAAACATTGTTCAAATACATTTGTTAGATCAGTTTCCTTTTTGAAGCTAAACTTTAAAGCAGTAGGCAGAAAGCCCTGTCAAATACGTATTTTTTATATAGCTAAACCAGAATATTTTCTCTCACTGTGCTCTGCTTTGATTTTCAGTTAAATCTCTTCCAAAATTTGTTTCGAAGTTATTCCTGCACGCCAATGTCCCAAGAAGAAAGGAATGAGACTAGCTTGTCTTACTTGTTTTTACACTCAAAATAAAAAGTTATTCAGCAATAACAGGTAAGCAAAAACAAGTTAATTCTCTACTAATTCTCTACTTCAGTCTTTATTTAGACCCTAGTTTTTGTCTAGAGCTGCTTTGATAGGTGTTCATACCTTTTCTTTTTTTTTTTTCCTTTGGATAAAACTTAGATAGGAGAAAAAGAGAAGTAGAAAAGTATGGTGGGTTTGAGGTAGTGGAATGTACTAGGATTTGAATTATTTAAATTATATGAAGTAATAAATGTAGAAAATAACTTTAAAATATTTTAATTGCAGAGTATTGAATCAAAAATTACACTCCTGAAATTTGTCCTACACAGCCTTTTCTCTGGCATAGTTTTTATTGATTTTTCTGTAGAGAAAAAATATAGATTACAAGGAAAAATAATAATCACAGCAAGCTGGCTAGTATTTAACCTTTATCTAGCACATACATCAGAACAAATGTGTGAAAAGTAAGACTGTGTACATCAAACATTTTGTATTTGCTGCTGTCTTTTTCTCATTGGCAAAGTTAATTATTGTTCAATTGATATCATCCTCTAAATCATTACTAAATACATGAATTACACTTGTTTTTGTGTCCTGTCTTTGTATCAGTACATTAATTTCTATGCATTTGCCTAACATGAAAAAAAATTTATTCCCTTTTTCTATACTGCTAATGAGGTTGTATTTTCTTTCTGTTTCCATGAATTCCCTATATTGCATAGTTAAATGAGTTTTGTTCAGATAGACTTCTCTTTCTGCATGTCAGAAGGGACATATAAACTTCGTTCGGTGTTCTCTGCTTGACAAATGTGTGGTAGCTTTTTTTCTTGGATACTTTCTGTGGGGGCTTGAGAACCAGCAAAGGTAAAAAGCCTGTTGCACTCCCCTGGAGGGCCAATCCCTAAGCTTCAACCCTTTTGGTTAGGGAGAGCAAGAAAATTGCCCCCAGAGCCCTTTATGTTATATTATGTTATACAAAGCAACTGTAGGTTGATTTCTTCTACCCCACTGGCCCTTCCCCTCGCTCCACCCCAGTGCCCTCATCCCATTGGCGCTAGTGTTCTGTCCTGCCCCTCAAGATCTCTATATAAACCCCTGCTTTCCGTGCCTGAGTGGCTCTTTGTTCCTAGACTCTTTTGAGGGAGAAGCTGAATAAGGGCTCTCCTTGGAACCCCACATACAGACCCCATCTCTCCTTCTGTGCCACCTGGACCCCAGAAGAGCTGAAATCACTTGATGTGAACACAGACCTGCCTGTGCCCCCAAGGTGCCTTTTTCAAGACACTTCTTTGGGAAGGTCGCAGCACTCTGGACAACACCCACTGGGACAACTTTCAGTCAGAAAGAGAGACAATTGTTTCAAAAATCTAGCAAATTTGGATAAGTCTTTCAGTAGTCCCTTTACTCTATCAGCAGCTCTTTTGGGTTTGGGCTTTAGACACTTGTTGTTCAGATAATTTAATCATATGCAATCCTCAACTATTTTAGACAAGAACACTGTACCATCACTTTTGTAAATAAGCACAAACCCTTGCTATTCCTACTGAAAAACTATTTCAGAATACTTTCAGTATTCAGAATACTTTCAGTAGTCAGAAACAATCCTCTAGTTTATAACCCAGATATATCTTTAAGCATTTTGTAACCATTGGTTATTCTGACAGCATTATCTACAGGACTTTTCCCTTGCTTATTCTAATAATCTTCCTCTACAACTTCCCAGTTTTCTCTATTCAATCACTGTATTAACTCTTATAATATATGAAGTAATTGTATATGAAGAATACAAAGTATTCTTAATTCAAGCATTTAGAGATTGATTCTAATATTGACCCAAGTATGCTATTTTGGAGAAAAAGAAAAAAAAAAAAAGCAGAAAAAAAAGCTAAAATATCCTAGGGTTAGTAAAATGGAAATGGCAGAATCAAATCTGATAAGAAAAATAAGTGATAGTTTGTTAGGGAGAATTATTATTTTAAACAAAGTCTAGGATTCTTCTTGCACAAAGAACTGCGGTAAACAAAAAACTGCAGAGAAAACCTGTACTCCTTCATAAAACCAGAATTTGGAAGGAAAGCAATTAGATAAAAAAGGCAGGATGAAATGTATAATAAAAGCACTTGCTTTCAATCTTAATTCTTTTCTCTCGGTTTTCTCATCAAAACTCTAAATTTTTCAACTTTTCATCACTTTATTTTCATGCAAATCATTTCTTACCCTTAAAATCTAGAAAGCTGGAACAAGAGAATGCATGACTGTACAAATGAACAAAAGACTTTGAAATTGTACTCAGAGTCAGTCAGAGCAGGGAGATTATAGTGATCAGTTTAGAGAGATGCACATTTTCCTTTTTGCCAGGGAAATAATCACAAAGCCATTATGCAAATCAATGACTTAGAACCACTCAGAGCACAGACAGGGGACAGTGTGAGAAGTGCTTGTACTGATATGGAGAAATAAACAGCGCAGCATTTTAAAGTGAATTGACAGGGGAATGATTTTCAGAAACTGAGCTGTGAATGTTACTTCATAAAAAAATGTTTTGGACTGTCATTTTCATACTTTATCTGCCATACAGTATTTAAAATGCGGATGTGTACCAAGAAGGTCGCATAAGATGAATGCACAAGAAAAAAAAAATACACAGAAAACCAAGAACCTACTGCAAAACTGCCTGACAGCTAACATGTTACAGCCTTTGTATGCAACCAAGGAGATAATCTAGTGTAAACATGCAAGGTCTTGCAACGTATTTCCGTCCACAGCAGTGTTAGTTTCTCTTCATTATGTTATGTGTGGAATAAGAAAACTGTGATGAATAAATGTCGCGGTCGAGGCAGTCACGACATAAAGCAGAGACCACAAGCAGTCTCAGTTGGCAACACTTTATTATTGAACATGGCTGATTTTTATACACTTTCCAATTGTTTATGCTTCTTCTATCTTTACTATTGGCCACAATAAATCAACATAATACTATTGGTGAGAAGTTATAGTGACTTAATTAACTTTCTAAAAATGCTTCATCCAGCTGCAAAGTTCTTCTATCTTTCTTCCCTCGGTCTCCTTGGTTACAGCCTTGGAGAGAGCTTCTTATCAGCTTCTTCTCGCTCCTTTAGCTAACAGGCCTGCTGTTAGCCCCTTCCACAAATAAAGTTATTGTTTGGTAGAGAGTGGTGGGTTTGTGAGGGTTTTTTGTTGATCTTTTTTTTGTTTGTTTGTTTTGGTTGTTTTTTTGGTTTGGTTTGGTTTAGGTTTTTTGTTTGTTTTGGGGGGTTTTTTTTGTTTGTTTGTTTTTTTAAGACAGATCCATCATATTTTTGAGTTGACTTTCTTTAAGGTGAAAAGAGAAAAATGAATGCAAAAAAAAAAAAAGAAAAATCTAGCAGTCCCTATACTTAGCAGCCTGGCTGGTATAACAGCGCCTGAGCATGTTGGCTGGCTTCCCTTATCAGCTGAAGCACTCTCCTCTATGCAAGCAATAAAAAGGGATCTTAAGCCAGATGGTGTCTCTTCTCCCAAGAGCAAGATAACAGGAAAAGTATGTGGGGAATGACTGGAGGTGCAAGGGGATCCTTTGCATACAGAAGCTCTACTGAAATTATGAAGCAGATCTATTTGTACTCTTGCTTCACCAGAAGCAAGCAAGTAAGTGGCTGTGTTTTCTGTAGTCACGAGGGGTTCCCATCCCTCTCAGCAGACCTTCATCACACTGGAGAAGTCTTTTTATATTCATACTTGAGGGTTTTTGTGTTTAATAAATGATCCTAGAAGTTACAGCAGATGTTAAAACTTTGTTTTCTTGCTTTTCACTTTTTCTTCCTATTTTTAGCAATCTCTTTTGTCAGTCTGTTCTTCAGAGAAGCTAGCTTTGCACACAGGTTGCTTTTAAACAGAACCCCAGTGGGAAGCAGCTGATGGCAGCAAGGCATGACTGCTTATCTGCGACGGAAGGAAGGTCATTTCTGTTCTCTTAGGTCAGACCTAACCACCAGTTCTCTTTCTCACTCCTTCTGGTTATGACCTGGGGGGGATGTTTCAAAATTACTTTTAATTTGGAAATTTTGGGGGGATGGAGGCAAATGCCTCCTGTAGATGTAAGACTTCAGTTCAAATTTCAAAGGCAGAGCATAAACACACAACAAAACAGAGGGGAGCTGCACTAATCTGCCAAATTTAAGAAAGTTGTTGTCAAACAGGTGGTAACTAAGACATTTTTAATACAGGACCCATTTATCTCACTAGGAATTGTAATTCTAACTCAACCAGTCAGAGCAATATGTCCCATATATTTTTTCCCCTACTTATTTGCATGGGAGGCAGAAAAGATACCTGCTGATAAAATGTAAAATGCGTAAGAGCTGCATTCTCAAAATCTCACTGCCATTTTAAAAGTCGTTTCAGTTTAACTCATTCTCTCAGGAACTGATTCTCTGAGAGAGGAAAAAGAAAGGCAGGTATCCATAATGTTTTGAGTAGTGAAAGTGATTTTTGAGTGATAGTTCCTTCTCACATATATCTTGAGATATTTACAAATTCTTTGAAAACAATCACAAAAGAGTTAGTACTATTATCATATGTTGTTAATCTCTTTAAAATTTGATAGTATATAGGGCAAGAAAAAATAACAGAGATAAAAATGAAAATATGAAATTTAGAGCAAAGATCTGTTCAACTGCTTGTAATCAACATGGTTTTGTATCACCAGCAATCACCAGACTTCTAAGCATGTACTTCAAGGAATTAAAAATGACTGGGGGCTCATTGCATTAATCTTGTCCATGAAGTGAAGAGAGTATTTTAGGTGACAGACGGTAACTCATGATACCATAGGCATTAGATTAAAGATAGTGTAGCAGGGTAGCTTGACAGTAGAAAGGCCTGCAGACAATATATTGACTTCCAGAATTGAGGATTGCATAGTCAGGATCTCTTTGCCTTAGAAGCTAAGACAGAGTTGTTTCAAAATACCAAACCAAACATAGCAGATGTATTTTCACATTAATTGGTGCCCTCAGCTGATCTACAACCTATTTTCATTTGTCTTGCAGAGAGCACCACAAAAGTTTCTGGAAAGTTAACTGAAAAGAACCCAAAAACTTCTGGGCAAACACTGGCAATGTGTTCTTACTTCTGTGCTCATCCCACCAAGTTCTATGTTCCTCATGTTTTGGTACCCTGTCAGAAGTGTCAAGGGTCACTTACTGCAGCCATGTAGTTGTCCTTAGAGTGTAATACAGGGCATGGTGTTGAAGATATGTGGTGTATTATCACAAACTGCCACGGATGCCAGATACCACTGCTGTCTGAAATCACAGGGTATTCCCCTGGTGACTCCAGAAGTCCCCAGGTACGATCAGTTCCTGCTATTACATTGCAGAATAAACTTCAATGTTCTGAGTGGCTTACTCCCCCTTTTGTGCCATTCATGCTCAGTGAAATTATACTGCAGGATTTTTTAAGTGGAAAACAGTGAATGTCAGGGTTTAGGATGGAAAATAATGCAGATTTCAAAGACATTTTTAATTTTTTTTTTCTAGGAGTGAGGAGGCAAGAGAATGTGTGCAAATAAACCTGTGAAATGAACCACAAGGTTCATTGGCAAGGAATTGCTAAACTTGGCAAGGAATTGCTATTTTTAGTGAGGTTTTGAACACATGTTAAACCACAGTGCTCTGCTCTGAGGAGATAGTGGATTTGTAATAACTCATTCCTACCACTTTTTCTCTTATGCATGATACTTGAATGTTGGCAGCCCAGCTGAAGTTTGGTAACAATCAGAGTTACATCAGTTTCAGTGTCAGTGCACTAAACTTGAGGAATGTGATAAACATGCACACAAGACACAGATGGCACTGTCAGTCTAGTCCCAAAGCACTGAAGCCTCCTGGAACAAGAATTAGGCAGATATCTCAGAAACAGTATTTTTGTGTTCTTTTGTTGCTAAGTGAGACCAAACTGGCACCACTCAGAGCCAACTCTGATATTTTTCATCACTGGCAATAGATACAGTAGCGTAGCTGGGAAGCAAAGCCCATAATCCTCTGTTTTCATAGGCAGTAGAGATTTCTCTCAAACGAAATCTGTATCCTCATCCCTTACATTAAGGCTTGAAGGAGGAGGTGGGTTCTCTACACGTTCTGGAAGACTCTGAAGAGTTATGCACATTACCCAAAAAGTCATGCATAATTCCATAGATTATTTAGATGCAGGCACTTCCTCCTCATGCATGACCTCAACCACTGGACCATTCATTTCTGCAGTGGTTAGTTTTGGGAAGTTACAGAAGATAATGGGAATGTTAGAGTACTTTAAGATGGAGGAAAATGCTGGTAAAATACAGCTAGGGCTTGGGGCTTTTTGAGATTAGTGGGGAGGGTGGCAGGGGAAGTAACCAGCCCTGCTAGTCCTTGTAGGAACCTTTACTGAGAGGGTGAGTTTGCATTAAACTTGAGCCTCCCAAAACAAATTTGTTTGAATATGAACAAGATAATTCATCAATAATAAAAGACAAATGTAGGAACTGTATATATGCCTCCCTGTTCATGAGTTCCTGGATTTGAGTAAAAAAATCTGATTTTAATGAAAAAATCTATTTTCTTGTATACGGGAATGTAAATTTCACTACAAGTAATTAAAATATTGAAATTAATATTTTCTATTTTCTGATGCACACATGCAAGATCAATATGTAACGACTAATATATGCCTAGCCAGACAGGTATTCATAAGAGGGCATTTTAATTTCTAACCATTACTTTTACCTCTCATTTGGTTTTACTAAGCTACCTGGAAAAATGTTAATTATGGTTTTGCATAAGATCCAGATCTAACAAAATTATATCAAATAAATGGAACATTCAGATTAATATTACCACACATCATCTCTTCCCTTTTCCACATTCGTATGAATTAAATTTTTTCCAGGCATGTAGAGAAGGAGAAAGCTCTACATTAGGAAAAAGCGAGTACTTACAAATAAACCTCGCTGTTAAAATTGAAGAGCAGAAAAATAATTTCATGTATTAGGCTCTGCCCAACCCATTAGGTTGACAATGTAGACAAAATAGAATTTCCTCCTGGCATAATCTTGGTTTAAAATGTATTCTGTAATTTTTAAATTGTACTTTCTAATACTATTTTTTTCTAAGTGTAACTATTCACTATTTTCTAGTCAATTTTTGAGCAATTGGCATGAATTCTAGAAAAACTAGCACTACCCATAGGTTTTTTACTAAGTGAAAAAGCATTTGAAGTCTAGTGCTATTCCTTCCTGACATTTCAGATTTATCAGGAGGTTAATTAGACATAGTTCCAGCATTGCTTTAGGGCACAGCACAACAAGCCAGTTTTTTATCTACTTGCAGACTTGAAAGTCTTAGGAGACACCAGCTTAAGACCTATGGCAGGTTTAAATTGTCGTTTCTCCTGCACACTTAGAAAATGTAGTGAAATTCTGTTCCTCAGCATAAACTACTTGGAAAAAATTGTGTCAGTGATATTCTGCTTATGACCAAAATGGAGACAATGTTCATCTCTTTTATGTGATGACTTTTAGTCACAGTAAAAATTGTAACATCCAGATGTCTGTATCCAGCAGGTCTTAGAGAGCTGTGCAGTGCTCTGGCTCAGCTCGGTCACTGCCAGCCTTCTACTGCATTGATACTTGGACAAACACAAGGGCAAGAACAAGGATCAATTTACAAAACTATTTTGCTTTGGTAATTCCTCTTAAGACAAGGAAAGCTTACCTTTCACCATAAAAGACTGAAAAAAATACATAAAGAAGAATGTCAGGGTCTTGGTTTGAAAGGCAGGTGTCTGCTAGGGAAAGCAGGAGCCTCCCTTGGAATGGAGAATGTAAACCCCCTTAATCCAAATTATTATAATTTTGAAATTAAGGGGCTCTCAGGCAAAGACATGAGAATAGGGATAACAGTTCTTTACTAGTATGTATAACAAGGCAATAAACAACAATGACTATGGCACAGACAACAACCAGAACCAGAACCCGATGACGGTGCCCCCCTCGGCCGCAGCCACTTTCCCCTTGGTGCAGTTCCGGTCACAGCCGGCAGGGGCGCTGGTGGCTCCCGGTGGGCAGCGCAGGTGCGGTGATTCCCTCATGGCTGCAGGGGGCGCTGTGGTGCGAGCCCAGGGACCACCCTGTAATGGCGGCTTGACCCAGACGGGAAGGGATGGAAGAGAGGCTTTGCTTCACAAACCCCCTGGGGCAGTTGATTGCAGTGCCCCAGGACTCCAAGAAGCACCAAGTTGGAATGGCAGAAATGAGCAAAAATCCCAGACTGTTGGATGAGGTGTATCAGAAGCTCCACTGCATTAGCTGGAAACAGCAGGGCAGGGGATGTGGGGCCAGCAGCAGAAGAAAGGCAGCTCCCAGGGTTATGGCAGTGGCAGAGAATTCCTTTCCCCATGCCACAGGTCCAACCATCCTCCTCTGAAGCCCAAAGAGACAGACCATCCACAAGTCCCCAGCCCTCCTCTTTCTCCTGCCCCTGTTCTCTGTGTATCTTTGTCCTTCCAAGGGAAATTCCCAAAAACCAGGGGATTTCCAACTCCCTGCCTCTCAGGCACTCAGCCACCAGTGCTTCTTAGCAACTCAATGGGAAGAAATTCCACAAGTAACAAGGAAAGTTCAGGAAAGGAAGGGAGGGGAGGGGAGGGGAGGGGAAAGAGGAAAGGGGAAAGGGGAAAGAGGAAAGGGGAAAGGGGAAAGGGAGGGAAGGGAAAGGAAAAAACCCCAACCCCCAACAGTCAGTAACTTGTCTATGAAATTATAACCCTGCTTAGCGCTACTAAGTGCCTGAGGCACAGGTGAAAGGCACATTTATATATTAACTTTTATGTACATTGATCCTATGATAACTCATATTTGAGGTGACAGGGATACAAAAGGATGTTTTTCTTGATACATCCCAGGCATCCAGTTAGCATCTTATACATTATGCTGAATGTTCGTAAATCCAACTACCATGACACTATTTTCATTTCTATGTTTTTTGTTTCTTCATTGTGTTCTTTCTTGTGGCCATTCCTCTCTTTCAGTGACAAGCTGCACATAACTTATATTTTGATGTCTGAAATAAAGGTGATGCCTTAAAAAACTTAAAAATATAACAACATTCTTTTGAGATCATATTGATATAGGAGGTAATGTAAAGTCTGGTCTTTGTTGGAGGCCTCCAGGGCCAGATATGAAAAATGTCCAGAAAAGCCCACCCACATGCGTGAAAACAGTTTTTGTAAGTTTAGCAAATTAGCATATTTGACAAAAATCACCAATTAGAAGCTCTAGTGATGACCTAATTACCCCTCCAGGCCAAGCCCCTTCTAGGTCCTTCTTCCTCAGATGGAAACTGAACTTGTTAATGTTATGTCTTGAAGAGCTGGTTTTCAACATTTGGTTCTAAGGAAAATCAAGATAGGAGAGGGGCTTTGGAATATATTTTCTGCCTATCAGGGCAGGGAAAAACACAGGTAAAACTAGCCTTGAATCCAGTAATAGGCTATAGAGCTATGAATGTATGTGTAAGAATACAGAGAATATATAAAACAAAAAAAGGCAAAAATCAACAGCCAACAGAGGTAGTGTGTATAAGACCTTTGTGGAAAAGCTCTTCTGTGCAATATTATTCTGTAAAGAAAATGGAAGAAGAATCTCTGAAATTAAAACTGATATGACATCTTTACTATTAAGATTTCAGTTGCTCATGTTTCATTGCATTAACGTCCCAATAGATATTGCAGAAATTAGGTTGGTAAGGCTCCAGTCAACATCATGGGGCAAAGACAGTGCTAAACAGTAGTAATAAAAATTACTTATTTTTGTTCACTTGAAAGTGAACAAGTTACATACCTTTTCTTTTGAATAAACCTTTCCTTTAAAGTCTTCTACCAAAGTAAGTGTGGAGTCCAGTCTTTCTTAATTTTAGAGAACCAAGATTGGAGATAAAATGTTTCCCAGGTTGGTTTTTGGTTTTTTTGGTTTCTTTTTTTTTTGTCTCAGCCTACATCATGAATATCACACACGTCCATTTCAAGTGGAGTGTGTGACAGCAATTTTATTGAAAAAACAGGCCAGCACACACGAATTCAAAGCAATATTTCTTATGTGCCATTAGATAGGATAAGATATGGACCATGGGCTACAGATGCAACAAAACGCGGTTCAGTAGAACTACAGAGGGGAAGCATCAATCCAGTTAGGAGGGCATCCACTCCTGTCACTGCTGTGGATGTGGAAAAGCACGTGATTCCCTGGTCATCATTTACTGCAAGAGCAAAGCTTTGTGGGTCCCATGAGAGGGCACTGAACAAGCACAGAGGTGCAGCACAAAAGCCTGGATTTGGCACTGCTGTTTCATGAACCAGCACATTTGCTGTGGTAGAGATGACTTGTGTTCCCAAGCAAGACACAAGGCCATGGATGACACAGGGCAGGTTAAGCTCTCTCCATCCTGAACCTCTTTCACAGAGCAGCTACTGAAAGTTTTAAAGGCAAAACTTTGGTGCAATATGAAATACAGCTGCCCCAGGATGAAGGTGTTTGTTCCCAGGGCTGTTTATTCACTCAAAAAGTGCTCACAGGGGTGGCTGCTGCATCCCTCAGGTTTTCTCAAGAGGAAAAGGAACTGCCCTGTGTTCATGCTTGGAGAAGATACAGAGGGTTTTCAAAAGAGCAGTGAAAGTTTTCCTTCTCTCAGGTCCTTGCCTTCCTAAAAGATACCCACTTGTCCATGTGATTCTCTCTCATCCATCTCTCTTCTCCAACACATCACCATCATGTTGTATTCATAAAAATACATATTGTTTTAAAAACTACAATAAGGCTAAACAATTACATTTTTTAAGAATGCATCATTGCAAGTCCTTCTTAAAAAGAATGCGTTTATTCTGGTTAAAGGGTTTATAGTTTCTGTTTGCTTTAAAAAACCCAAAATCAGACTAGCCTTTTAAAAACCCTTTTTAAAAAAAAAAATTTAAGATCTGCATAATTTTAAATATCTAGAAAAATGTAACATTACTGGCTAGGTTGAATTGCTTGACTGATTAGCAGTTATAGATTTGAAAATAGAAATAGACAAAACAAAAATAATTAACAAAATTGTGTTTTCAAAATAAGAAGGTAAAAACCCCAGAGGCCTGTAGTTACAGGAGGGCCTGTAACTTCATTGAGTTTCTTGTTTCTTCTAATTTTTATAAGATCAGCAACTTGAAACATATTTATTTATTTATTTATTTATTTATTTATTTATTTATATTTATAGATATTTTTATATATATATAAAAATTCAGGAATTCTACTCTGAACAATATTATCTGTTTTACAATGCATGGGTGAGTTAGGACACAGCTGAAGTGGTTCAAACAAAGAGTTCTCCAGTTCTACTCTCAAATCAAATTGTGACAAATTACTTTCAAAGTCTTCATGTTGTCTCGAAAGAAATACTAGAGCACAATCTATATTTTTTAAATTATTTTGAACATCAGTAATAGTATAACCTAGATGTTCTGCATGATCCAAAATTCTATTTGAAAGCAGGTAAGTAGGCTAATTTTAAACCAAGTGCATTTTTTTTCTATCCTTTCTTATGATTTTCTTAATTATCTTTGAAAATGTTAATTTTTAAATCTTATGGTGCATTATTTTACTAACACAATACTGGCACAAGAGTATAAGGCTGCTTTTTCTGCATTGAATCCTCTTTTTAAAAAATTTATTTGAAACTTTCTTTTTTCTTTTTTTTTTGGGGGGGGGAAGGGGGAGTGTTAAAATCTCTGTTCTGTTTTCTATTTCTTTCACAAGCTCTACCTACAGTTTTACTTAAGAACAATGACAATAAAGGAATAGTTACATTTTTTGCTTAAGAATTAGAACTGAATTACCCACACTATTGCCTTAAATCTTAACTTTAGTTTACTGTTTAAATTAATTTGCAATATTTATATCATCTGGATTACATTAAGCAAAAATAGATGGTAGCTATAATTCTTAAGAAATGAAATACATATGCTGTAATCCACTTGGTTAGCCCATGGTTGTGTATCACTAACAAGACTGTCAGTGTATCCTTCTGAATATATATACAAAATTACTGGATGTATTAAGACACCTCTGAGATACAAAGAATTTTGCTTTCTTTGGAGTGGGATGTGCACGTGCAAACTACCTTAATCTGAGAAAAAGTTAAAAATATAGAAGGGAAGAGTTTTTCCATGAGAACATAACTGCAATTACTTATGTGTTCTATAGAGTTTAAGGACTGATTCCGAGCAATTAACAGAGATCTTGTTTTCTTACACAGATATGCTGAAAGTGGGTTTTTTTTGTTTATGTCCCATGTCATTTTTTCTCTCCAAATTGCCTGTTCTTCCTGGTATGACAAGTAGACAAGAGAAAAGGTGTATTTCATGCAAGGTGATGTGATGGATCATATTGTCCTAAATGTTCCCTGGTGACATTCCAGCATCACAGAAATATTACTTTCTCTCATTCCTCCTTCATGAGGGGAACCAGGTTGGAACTGATGCTTAACAATTAGATTTTTGAGGCATCGCAACTGTTTTCCAACTTAACCTTGGCTGACACAATATTCAAGACAGTATAACTGCAAATTTGAATTGTTTCAATTTGTCCTTTTTTTTAAAATAAAGCCCATATTAATAATTAGTCCATTTGAAACATTTTAAATTAAGCTATATGACGTAGTTTAGTTTAATACAAAGCTTAAAAATGATTTTATAAAGATTTGGATTTTGGAAGTTGTTTCCTCTTGCACACAAATTAGGTATACTTTGTTATCTTCACATATAAGGAATGTATGTCTAAAAATGGAATTATTTGTAAAGTTCTTCAAAAATTTGTTACTCTATGACACAGATTTAAAACATTTGCATTATCAAGCTGGGATAAAGACATCTGAAAACCTTTCTTGAAATTCTGTCTTCTCCTTCCAGTTTTACCTGTACCCTTTTTTTTTTTTTAATAATAATAATGATCTTTGCCAGTGTTGATAACTTCCCTATATTTTCCTTCCTTCTCCTCTTCCCCCCAAGTTCTGATTTTTTTTGTTGCCTACTCTCTCAGAATTACTGAGTACCCTTAAATCAATGTGGGGAGTTTTCTGGGAAGGGGTTTAATCATCTTTTCTTCTGAATAGGTTTTATGGAAGAGATTATTTTTCTAAGACAGGCAGCCTTAGTTGCAAAGCTGCCTTCACTGGAATATTTATGTTATACAAGGATGGTGCAAAGAGTCTGGACATCCCTGATTTTTGGTGATCCCTCTGCATTCTTTTACTCAAATGGCACAGTAAACAAGTTACTTGTTTACAAAGACAACAAAACTTTTGTTTTATCATGGGTTTTTGGTAACTTTAATCAATGTTTTCTCCCTTCTGGCACTAAACATTTCCATAGTATTGACATCGTATTCAGGGAAAAAAAAAACACAAAGAGAAAAAAAGTTCATTTAGTATGTTCTGTTATTCAGTACTTGAAAACTCTACTTTCACTTGTTAGCATCAACACATTAAGGATATGTTGTGAGCATGAGTATCTATGAGAAACGTGTATTTCCAATTCCTTAGTGCAGGTCCTTCTTACTTTCTCAGTGAGCCATGCAGGATCCTCCTGCCAGTAAATAACAGGTCAAATGCTTTTTATTTTCCTCTTCCAGCAGGATCACCGTGATGAGAAGGTGCCTGTGGGTACAAATCTTCAAACTCTGTGCTGTGCCTGCTGCAGATCTGATAGTCCACATAGCCAGAGGCGATTACTCAAGTAAGAGGATAAAGAAAAGAGAGTTGTAATCACCATTCATTGGTTTAGAAATGTCATGCCAGTCGCATTTCAGTCGTCGTGTGATATTAATACTAATCAGCATATATTAGCAGCCTGACATGTTAACAACTGTTCTAACAGCTGAGTGCCTCCAAGCTAAATTGATTTCATCCCTTAGACACCCATTAACACCTCTCCTTCCCATTTAGATAATAGAACACAGTTGTTCAGGGGTGTTTATGAAATGACATTCATTTGATTGATAAGTGACCTTGACTGAATGAGAATATGTGCTTGCTGGAATTTAAATAATCACCTTCCTTTTCAATAACCTTTTCAGAGTTACAGACCTCCAAAACCTCAAAGAATTTAAGTAATCACAATCAGTATGTACTGCTTTTTTCCCCCTGAGAGGTGTGTTTGGGAGAATCAATCAAAACCTCTAAATTAGGTTTTACAGACTAATATTCTAATTGTAGAGGGTGCTGAAGTAATTTGAGAATGATCATCTGCTTTTAAAAATAAATCAGTGTTTAATTATTTGGGTTTTGTACCTTAATCCATTTTGAACGACTCACTGGCTCAAGTAGGCCGCTTTTACTAAGATGAAATGAAATATTGAAGCTTCATATATTGTTAATAATATAGTGAGATAATCTAACTGTGATTAATTAAGAATATTGGAAACCTCTGATACAATGCCAGAAAAAAAAATCAGTTCAGTATAGGAAGCTTTTCTGGAGCAGCATTATCAGAGTTTTTCAATAATATATTAAATGGACTAAATAATTAAAATGTCATTTGATTGAAATCAGACCATTCTCCTTGTATCTCAGCATTACACCCTGTCACAGGCAAGGCTGTCTTTTCAGCTCCAGATATAGAGGCAGTCCTTCCTTTTCTGTACCTAAATTTAAAAAATTTGTGTCAGGCAGAATTTAAAAGCAAATGGCAGACACTGACTAAAATATTTATCTTAAGAATATAAATAAAAATTTAAGGTTAGGGTTTTCAGGGATGCCTGAATGTAGTTAAAACCAAATTATTAAGGAAAACTACTGAATCCAAACTTCCTTTGTTCCAGGGAAGATATTGAAGATGCAGCCATTATGAGTATTCACCCTGAATGCAATCCCCTGGGGGATGCACTTGAAGGCTGGAGCCCTGATCATTCTCATTGTACAGCTGTTGTTTTTCCTGCTGTTTTCCTGAAGGATAGAAGGACACCTGAGTAGCATCACCTCTGCCATAGCAGCCCCAGCTGTGGCATTTTTTCAAGTCTCTGAGGCACTTAGGTGCCCTTGACATGAGGCAGGATATGAGCAGCCTGTGGGCCAGACGTGGGTCACCAATCACGAGCTGGACAGTCAATTAGTTACTCTGTTGTGATTAACCATTTTACAGCCCTTTTGCAGCCTTTTCTGCTAAAGCTGATTAACATATTTTTTAAAAAATATATAAAAATAAAATGCTAACTGAAATAGAAGTTTTCAGGTTGTAAGAGCTATCAAGTGGAGAAGTTTCATGTATAGCTGGAAATCTTAAGCAGTGGGAAGCCCATCCCAGCATATTCCACAGAACTGGAAGATTCTAATCCTGGCTGAAGGCTACAAAGAGATCAAACATCCATTACATGATTACGTGATTCTGTCAGGCACTTGGATTGATGTCTTCCCCTTTGCAAGACATCACAACCAACAGACAAACATTTGTTTCTCCTTTAAAATTTTTAAATGCAAATGCTAATTTAGAAATGTTTTCCCCAAATTTTCCAGTAACTTATATAAGTTATTTCCATTGTATGGAACAGCTGCTTATACTCAATCTCATTTAAGTGAGAGATGAATGGAAGCAAAAGCATCCAAGAGTCAGTTCAAAGTTATTTGCATAGGTTAATTTAAGAGGTTTTTTTGTAGCATATTTTCTCTATCCCCCTATTATACCTCTTTCAGTAATTTTCTCCCTGCTGCTAAAAGTGAAAAAATCAATCAAGAGTGATTCTCAAGGTGCAGTGATCACACCACTGGCTCTAAACACAAAATCCAGTTATTCCTTACACTAATCAAGGGTCTCACACAATTCACAGTTCAGCAGCCTCTGTATGAAGTACACTGCTCTTCTCTACCTAGTGGGCAGTGCTCTGTAACCTACTTTCCAATGGCTAAACCAGTAAAAGTGAGAGTCTGTCTTCGGGGACACGCTGAGCCTGTGCTGCACTGGGGTGCCCATAACTGCTGCAAGCACCAGTGTCACAGGTTTTTCAGTTTTGGGGTTTGCATTCCCCAGGTGAGAGGAGAGATGCAGTGCTGTTAAGATAGGCAGAGAAGAAGAAGAAGAAGAAGAAGCCAAATGCATTTACTGTTCATGGTGTGAAACTTGACAGCCTCCGGTAAAGCTGAAGACTTATATGAAGATCAAAATGTAACCCTAAAAGAATGGTTAAGAGAATAAGACTGTACGTAGGTGCAGCTGACATAACATTAGATAGCAAACATGGAATAAACATTCTTGTTCAGTTGTTTCAGTGTTCAGGAAAACAGGAGTTAATACAGGAAAGAAAAAATGCCAGTCTACTTTTGAATAAAATAAATGGAGTTGCAGAAAGGGCATCAACACTCTTTGTCCTAATTAGAAGAGCTGGCAATACTCCAGGCTGTTGTCCAGTTTCTTGGGTCAAAAGAGTTGAAATTATTTGAATGAAATGCAAAATGAACATCACAGTCAGTATCACAATGATTATTATTGTGATATTGTAATGTATTATGTAACACATATTATCTCTCATGTGATGCAACATTATCTCTCACAATATTTTTTAACTGACATGATACAAAATACATGGGGTGTTGTCATTGAGTTTAAAGATGGTCTTTGGGCTCACAGATTTTTTATTAATTCTTTAAAAATTGATCTTATATCATGATATTTATGCTTTCACCTTGATTGCTACAGAAATTAGCTTCTTAAAGAACCTTCAGGAAAGAGTGATGGAAATCTAAATTATAGAATATTGTGAACTAGTTTGTTCACATGTATTATTGCAATGTATTATTCTCACTGATCATAAAGCCTTCAGGCTGATTTTCAGTGCCAGATGCAAACTCATGTTTAATTACTCACATTAATAATTTTGCTATTGGAATTTTTAAAAGGGTGAAAATTGTTTGTCTAACTTGTGTTTGTGAGATCTTCTAAGTTACTGAATAGTACCAGAGTACCTATTGGATCACAACAATTGCCAGCCCAGGCTGTGGATGTTCAGGATGCCCTGCTTCCTTCTGCTGTTAACAATTCAGATTGGTTGCCCAGCTGAAGGAATTGATGTCTGTATCTAATCCAACAACAGATGGCATCATTTTTATACTTTTGCCAGCACTGATGTATCATATCACCGCAGATCTATGAGCAAAGCTTTTAAATTGAAGTTATTGTGAGAGAAGACTGCTGGTGTCTTGAAAATTTAATCATTTTATTATCCTGAATGATGTCTGAGATGAGGAAAGAAAAAAAAGCCAGTAGATTCTATAAACTCAATTTCACCATCAGAGCCTGAGGTATGCTTGAAATTCCTGAGGCTGAACATATTTTGCAGAAATGCCTTCTTCCTGAAAATAAAGGTCTGTACCCAGCACTGGTATGATTCTACTTTTGCCTCAGCTATTCCTCATTTCTTAACTCTACCCCAGCAGAGCCAGCACACTGACTCAGCCCTGCTTCTGCATGGTAAAATCCTCTCCTTGCTATGGCCAGCACAACTGCTTGTAGGGACATCCTGTGGATAAAAGCTGGGGACTAATCTGACAAAAAAACTTGGCAAAATAGAAGGTTCAGCATTCAGATTAGTGTCTGTACATGCTGTCCTCCTTTCCCAGGTAGTTCTGTCAACACAACAGATGGCTTCACACCACAGGGAACAAAGGAATGAGCAGCATGAAAACTAACAGGTTATAGTAAAACACATTTTTAATCTACTGCTGAGTAATAAACCAGGATTTAAACTTGCACTTAGTTTTCTGTAGTGCTGATTAATTCCTAGAATAACTTTGAAGGAAAAAAAATTGCCCTCAGTTCATTTGCACATGAATTTGGTCTTGTGCCAGCTTCTTGTGCAACAAATTTTCAAAGAGGCTGTAATATATGGAAGACTTTAGTCATTTTCATGGAGTTCTTCTCTCTTTTTTTTTTGTGTTTCCTGATTAATCAATGTTGTCATTTTCTGTTTAGATGTAAAAGTCACATCAGAGGTCTGCTCAGTCAGACTGAAGGTCCACTAGCTCAGGATCTCATCTACAATGGTAGTAGAGAGCAGGCAGTGGAAAGTATAAATATATAGTAACATTTTTTGAAATTTAACTCTCTCTGAAGGGCAGCACTGGCTTTATTTTGTGAAACTCATTAAATTGTGCTTGTTTCCTCTGTTTTATCAGAGAGAAAAAAGAAAGTTATTTATCAAGAGATGAATTGTCCTAGACCTATACTGTAACACTTCTCTCCAGGCAGGTAGTAAGTACTTTCCTTCCAACTTCAGGCTGACTGAGCTGTGACTGGGGTAAAAAAAAAGAAGTAGGAGGATTAAATTGGTGCATGGTAAAAGATTTGCATGACTTAGAAGGAAACTTGTTTGCCTGTGCTGATTGAGACTGAGCAGCTAGACTTGTCAAAGGTCAAAGACAAGAGGGTATGGTTGGTAATTTGACCAAATAGTACTGGAGGCAACAAGATCATTTCACAGGTAGAATAACCACATTTGGAAATTAATGCATTCCAAACTACAATTTATTTGTGAATACTGCACATCTCCTAGACCATGCAAGTTTACAAAGGCTCAGATTAGTGAGCAGATTGAAAGGATTGACTAGAAGACAAGGCCAGTCTGCTTTTGAAATTTCCTTTAATTCATCACTCTGAGGAAAGTGACGAATTCAAAGACTATTCTATTCACGAATTATCTCCTTTTTAGAGTTTTCATGGTCTGCAAGGACTCAGTAGCCACAGGAAGTGACAGATATTGAACAAAACTCTGTGGTATGGTGGATTTCTAATTTTTTTTTTTTGAAGTCCTAGTGTGTTGCCAGTGTAACCTTCCTGGCGATGCTTGATGCATAAGAGGACCATGTTACCCACAGCATGCTCAACATCTATTTTGACAGAAGAACATGTTCTCTAAGAAGTCTTTAAATTTCTATGTATATGATTCCAAAATGAATTAATTGAAGCTCCAAAATGTATCCAGGTCCTTCCCTCCATTTCATTCTTCAAATAAAAATTGCACAACAAATCTAAGCAATTTCAGATAGCCACCATCCTTTGTTTTAACTCTCTCTCTTTTCTGAGACAAAATGAAGAGGCAGCCAGGAAATATTGCTTAATCCCTTCCAGCTAACTTTTCTCAGTCCTTTTTAGAAATTGCCTGATCCCTCTGTCTTGGGTCAAAGAAATAAATGAATTGAGCATAAAGAGGCAAATCCATGCTGCTTGTTATACCTGTGTTCTCAGTTTTGTGGCTTGGTATTAGAGAAGTTCTATTCATAAATCTCTTGTGAAAACAGCTCAGCATCTTGAATTGCTCTTCATCAGTTCAAAAGGAGCCTCTATATGTAGTGTTCTCTGTGTCCCTGCTCTGACATTTCTTTAATGAATTTAAGGGATTGAAACCTTGGATTAGAACAGGCAATTAAAGACTCTTCTTATAACTTGGAGTATATGTCAAAAAGTAGAAAATTGATATTTTCCAGATCAACATATTTTCCTAGAATAAAAAATTACTGAAAAATGATTCTTCTTGTTATATCTATGCTGTATTTCATCTCTACTTTAGACAAAAGAGCAGCTCAGTCACCAAACTTATTGATCCCTCAGTCAAAACGATTAGCCAATGTATCAATTTCAATATTAAAGAGCTGTGTTGATTGTGGGAAATGCACTGCAAAGATGTTTCTCTCATGTGTGATAAACTGAGCATCCCTGAGACAGAAAACAGACCAGGAACTCTGAAACACATGATCAAACAGTTGTGGCCATCTATGATTCTACCAACTTGCAGCTGTTTCTCACCAAAATTCTGGTAGAAGTCACTTAGATATGACAAAATCAACATAATTCACAGTCAGTTCTACACAGATCAGGACTATAATACAGCTCACCTTTGTCAGCCACATTTTACATTTACATTACTAACAACTTAAGCGTTTAGTAGAAGCTCATATTGGACTGCAGATCTAAGACAAACTTAGCAATTTCTACTGTTTAATGAATGTCAAATCTTGACCTGGATGTTTTACAATTGCTTAAATGGAAGAAATTTTACTTTTCTTTAAAGCACATTCACAATTTATTTTCCCATTTCTATCTCTTTGACTAAACCAGATTGAAATCTCAGTGTCTCCAGCCTGCTTTCATACTGCTATAAGAATTAATAAGAAAGGTTTTGTCATTTGAATGTGATTAAATAAGAAGATACTTTAAATGTTCAAGCATCATAGCTTCTATTAAATGTTAAATCAGTCTAAAAGTGTCTTGGAGAATAATTCACAGGCTCTGGGTGAGCAAGATGCCTGTGTGGGTAACTTTTCAGAAAGATGGACAGCATAAACTATTAAGTCCAAGTGCCATTTATGTCAGAGATTTTCTCTTTTTAAAGACATGATAGTCACTTCCCACCAGATATGGATTCTAACTTTTACTAACTTGCAAGTTAGCAGCCCTATAAGAAAGACTAATTCAATTTACTCCTAAAGTTAAATTGCAATTCAATTATTGTAAGTGCAATTCACTAATACACTTATAATTAATTACTTTCATAAACTTATTATCATGGATATTAATGAGTGAGAATTGGGCATAAAGCCTGGAGATATGTCCTACTCTTCCCTCATTAGGAGCATACTCTCTGAAAACCTCCTGGAAACTCCCTGGTCTTTGACAGCATTGGGTGTCTCTTCTTTCTGAGGGAGATCCAGGCATGCATCTACCTATCAGGCAGATATAGTATATTTCACCATCAAACTACCACAAATTTAATGTATAGGAAATTTCAGCCGTTTTTACTGGGTTTTTTTGTGGTGCTTAAAGTTTGCATCTCTTTTTAGGTTGTGACTATGTTTGGTGTGCAAATATCTGGATCAAGCACCCACCAATGCTGCAAGGTTTGTGACATGGATCCAGAGAAAGCTGTGGTGGTGGCAGCAAGCTTTTCAGCACTGGAAAAGCTGAGCTTTATGAGGAGAATGCACAGAAATCAATATTAGGCACCCAGTGCATGCTGGTGTCAGCAACTGACACCATTATTGACCTTATATTTCTCTTGTATTAGACTGCAGGTTACCTGACATTTGGAAGGTTACAGTTTTGGGCTTAAGTGGCTTAGTATGGCAACTACTAAGATATAAAGATACATTGGCAAAGTCTCACGTGTGTCTTGCAAGACTGAGTTCTGTTTTCACACACAGGTAATCAGATATAATAAGCAATCATCCAGTTCAAAACTCATACTTCATCACAAATAAACTTGTCACATTACAAAATAATGAATGATACAGAATGCTCTCTCCTCATCTTGACTCTTGTTCAAGATTTTAATCTTCAGGATTTTCGAAGTTTTTTAAAAATGTTGGAGTACTGGTAGAAAAGCTCCATGAATTTCATGCCATTTAGACTGGTAATTCATGTGGTTTTTTAATCTACATGTTATGTAGTGTTTGCCATGAACTGCTCACACAGCACTTCAGTGACATTTAGTGATATATGGTACTTATATGATATATAAAAGATGCTGCTCTGTGCTTTACCTGTTAGAAAATTATCCATATGCATTCAAGATAACTTTGCCTCCAGGGTATAAATAATTTGAGGCATATGTGACATATAGACCACATCCTATTTCTTTCTGTCCAGTCAGCATTTTCTAAATAGATTGTGACTGCATCTTTTCATCTCATATATGAATCATTCCAACATGTTTCATTAACATATGTGTGATTATAGATTTAGGAACTTACTATACATAGATCCTTCTCAAAGTAGGAGCTAGTGCATATTTCTATCTTTGGATAACTAGTCACATAAAAAAAAGAAGAGGTGTTTAAAAATTCTCTAGCATAGTTTTGGCAACCTGGTTTTAGTGTGAGATAATTTTTTAAAAGAGTCTCAGAAACTTGGGTTCTCATCTGTGAAATTTTGCAAGTTCTACTCACAGTAAACAAACATTGATAAATTCATGTGCAACAACTTTCATCCTGTTTTTCTTTTCAACAAAGCTTATCAGAAGAGTGAAAAACTTGAGTATGAATGTCTTTGAGATTCAATAATACACTAAATAGTATTAGTCTTTTCAACAGTCTACCTTGTTTCATTCAATAACAGATCTAAAGGAGGTGCAAGTCAGCCAGATGGCCAGAACACAGCATCTTAAAGGGAAAAGAAAATCAATGTGAGAACATTACATAATAGAACAAAGTATTCCTTCTTCATTCGGAAGGTTTGGTTTTTGTCTTAAAGGTGGATAACTGCCAGACTGGCCATATTGCATTAGAAATGTCACTGTTTGCAGTAAATATGAAATGTAGGCAGTTTCAATAGTCCATATTAGCCCATCAGTCACTCCCAACTCATCCTCTGTGAACTCAAAGAGACATACATCAATGTGCAAACCTTTTTAATCTGCACTGAAATGTCCTAGCATTCCCTCTGTGAATTCCTACAAAAGTGCTCCTTTTCTGAGCTTTATAGCCATATCACAGCAATTTCCCCTCACATCTAGCTGAACCATTTAATATTGTCTGGTTTAACCAGGCCCATCCACCTAGCATAAGAAGTGACTGCTGGCTTTTTTTTTTTACCCCTAAATTATCTGCTGGTATTGTTCACATTTAGAACTGGAAAAGTTTTCTAAAGAACAAAGTCTCGAACTTTATCCAAGATGAGGGGAAAGCATTCTATATTGGACATTACTTTGTAGTACCCAATATCATGCATTAGTCTCTGCTCCAAGAAATAGACAAAAAAATGTGTCTTGTCAACAGAAGAAAAAATTATAACAGTACTATACATACATTATGTACCTTAATGGATTATAAAATAATTATGAGTTATAAAAAGTAAGCAGAAAGTACAATGTCATTTATTCCTCATCACACTATACCATGGCTGAGTTTGGGAGGGACCTTTGGAGGTCACCGGATACAACTCCCCCTGCTCAAGCAGGGCCCCCTAGAGCTGATTTTCCAGGACCATATCCAGATGGATTTTGTATACCTCCAAGGAGGGAGACTCTACCACATCAGCACTCTACCACCCTCAGCAATCTGTGCCAGTGCTTGGTCACCCTCAGAATCTGAGCCCTTTGCCTGTTCCTCTGTCACTGGTCATCACTGGAAAGGACCTGGCTCTGTCCCTCTCTGCCAAGGAGATTCCCCTAAACCTCCTTTTGCCCATCATGAATACCCCCGGCTTTCTCAGCCTTTCCTCCTAGAAGAGATGCTCCAGTCCAACATATTTGTGACCCTTCAGGGGGCTCTCACAGAATGTTCATATCTGTCTTGTACTGCGGTACCAGCGCTGGACACAACACTCCAGGTGTGGCTTCCCCAGTGCTGAATAGAGAGGATCATCTCTCTTGACCTGCTGGCAATACTCCTAAGGTATCCATAATGCAGGATACCATTGGAGTTCTTTGCTGCAAGGTCCCATTGCTGGTGCATATTCAACACTTGGTGCTCATTGGGATCCCCCAGGTCCTCTTCTCCCAGTCACCATGATCAACCATAGATCACTGGGAGTGGCCTTGCAGTAACATCAGTGCCCTCAGCCCTCGGGGGTCCATCCCACCATGGCCCATGAACTGATGGAGGACCATTTTGCTCTAAGCATTCACTGCCCAAATCCAAGGAATAGGATATTTGTTTTATTTGCTCCTTCCTTTCTGACCGGCCTTGCTAGTAAAGACAGTGACAAGAAAGGCATTCAGTATCTCAGTCCCTACAACAGAGCTACACATTGCAATCACTTTTTCCTGATTATCCTGCACAGTCTGGGGCCAGGTGGCCCAAACACTTCACTTTAAGGCACATCTGTCTCCTTTTGGTTCCTCTTCCACTTTGAGGGTGGAGCCTATGCTGTGGCTCTGAGTCCTAAGGTGGGGCAGGAGCCTTCCTGCTGAAGTCAGGATAACGAGATCCCAGCCTTCACCTCACCCCCACCCAGCAGCAGCAGAAGCCATCAGGTTTCTCAGAGATTTGTGGGTTTTTTGTAGTATTATGGACCCCATCCCTACAGTTCAGAAGCTTCCAAAGCAGAATCCAGAGACTGCTGTGAAAACTAATGCCCCTGTTTGCTGTGCTTTCAGGACAGTCAAGTAAAGATTGAGGTACTTGCTTCTGCTGTTGGAGAGAAAAGGCACAAACTCAACAGTCAGCTCTTTCTACTTTACTGGTGCAGTGAAATTTCCTTTTTTCCTCTTAGTTTGAAATGAAACTGTATAGGTTGTTTTTTTTTTAATGGGAATTCTATTGTTTCTAATAGTTTGATGGACATTTTAAATCTGTATTTTTAATGACAATTTTAAAAATGTCATTAGTATTTAGAAATCAGGTATTTTTAAAAAAATCTAACATACAGAGATTTTTCTTCTGGCTCAAATACTGGAATATGGAAAAGAACAAATAATTAATGAATGTTGTTAAGAAAGCATCTCTGCAGTTCCTTTAGACTTACATTTGTTTTCAAACTATTTTTCATACAGGTTCTGGCATTCCTGAAGCTAAGCAGGGAGGCTTAACTAGGAACTGATTTCAATGGGAACTCACAGAGGAAAAAAGACACATTTCCAGGCTGATTTGTTCCTTAATATTGTTCGCTTTTATTTCTAGTACACTAGTATTTGGATAAGGAAGGATGTGAGTATATTAGCTCCAGAACTAAAAGCACTGGTTATTAAATGCACCATCAAATGCACTAGCTTTTAAAAGCCATATTTCAGGATATTTGCACATTATTTCCTCTATCTTATTCTGATCATCACTGAGTGGGAACACTGTCTGACATTTTATCAATACGTTGTAGAGTGCCATAATATCTGACCATGGGATTCTGTTAAATGCTCCATCAAACCAGATCTTGTTCAGATGTAGGCAATACAGCAGAGCTCACTGAATGACATAATCAAGTGGCTCCACAGAAAAAATTGTTATGATCAGCCCTGTGTTTATATAGAAAATCCAACCCAGAAAATGCATAGAGCCTTCCACTTAGTATGAGAAGTGCCACAGTGAATAGCGTTATTCCCATTTTATAGCTGAATGGTCCAAAGGTTGCATGGCAAGACTGCCTTCCAATCTCCCTACTTCTTCTTTTATAGATGTCAGACCCCGTTCTGCCAAAGCTTCAGGACTCCATATTACCAGCTTAAATCAGCACTCCTGCTCTATCTGGAACCAGCAGAGGCTGAGCACACAAACCTTGCAGGAAGTGTTCATAGTATGATGCTGTGCTCTAGAAATAAGCAGTTTAATTCTTCATCAGCTTCAAAACTCAAGAATTCACTGTAATATTGTGCTCTGATCTAGAGATAAAAATTTTAAAACTGTGCCACCCAGATCAATGCAGCTACACAATGATGCAAACGCTGTTGGAAATCTAGTAAGGTGCCCTCTAACTCAGAAGTCAGATGAAGTGGCAGCTGAAGGATGCATATGCTCAGCAAAAGGGCTCACATCTTTTCCATATCCTCTGGTTGCTTTCCCTGCTGTCATCTTAGTATTACTATCCAGACTGAACTTAAATCAATTTGCTCTCAGCCACACCACAGTCTCTACCAAGCTTTTAATGAGATGCTTGATCACAGTCTCTGTGCAGGATGCTGCAGATACAAAATTCCATCACAGACTCCCCTAATTGCAATTGCCTGATCCTTCTATTTGAGCAGAACCATGACAAGATCCCATCAAGTGTCCTTCATGCTAGAACAACTACAACTCATTTAATGATTATTCACTTGCTTATTTAATAACAAAAATCAATGTGCAAATGCAAGCATCAAATAAAGCAGATTTTTAAAGGCTGTTTTAACGTCTCAAAATGTATTTAATTTAGTTTTTTCTTCTTTCTTCTTTAGAGATTCTTGCATCCTACTTTGTTACAGTAATAGGATTATTGAGTTTAACTGCTTACATTGGAAAATAAAATACCTCCACACAACCAAGGATGATAAGATAGAATTGCTGCAGCCAGGGGGGTTACTAAGAAGTATCTTCCATAGATTGATTCTTACTGTGTGTGGATTGGTGCAATCATCTCCCCACCCTCCAGCAAAATAAAATCAAAAACGTCACTGAAAAAGTAGTGAAAATGAATCATTCCTGAGTGCCTCTTTTAACTATAATTCTCTGACATGTCTTCCCGTCCTCTCCTCTTCCAAATGATTTATAGTATTTTACCTTTGTGCTGCAGTGATTATGTCCCCCATTGCCATGCAAAATCGTTCACATTTTGAAACTGTAATGAATTGGTACTACAGTGGTGGCTGTGGGATTTCTCAGTGAATTTTATTTAAGAGCTCAGTAATAATATCTATCAGTAATGAATGCCTGCAAGACACAGTGACAGAATACATATGTATATATGCACAGACTTGCATTAATTACTATGTCCTTCTTTTATCCCTAAGTCTTATTTACATTATTCCAAGAGATTAATTTTTCCTCTGTACCTTCTTCTCTTTTTCCCCCTAAGCAATTTGCCTTCTTTGAAAAAGCTTTTAACTTTTGTGTTTTTCAGCAGTCCTATTTTTTCATATGTCTGCTGCTGTAGATAACACCATGACATAGTCAGAGGCAATATCAGATGTGTACTACTTCTCAAATAAAGATAATATTCTCCTTCTGGAATAAATGCTATAAATGCTAAAATCCACTAATATCATGACTGTCTTATCAAACAGGCTTTGAGATGAATAATTTCATATTTTCCTGTGCAAGGTAGAAAGGTAATTTTGTTATAACTAATCTTTCACACACTGCCATGTATGTTTTATGTGTTATGTAATAAGTCCTGTAACTTTGCTGTTATTTGCTGGAACTGTAATAGAGTTCAAAGGCCCTAACTGAGATCAGGATCCTATTACAATAGCACTGCCACGGGGTAAAAGCACTTCACCCTCTGACCCTGTGAAAAGAGTGGAATTAAACTCAGTAATAATCTTAAGCATGTCCAGGCTAGAGATGGACAAGGAAATATGTGGATTAAAGAATGAAAATACTGCTGCCCCTGTTTTTTCTGTGGGGTAGAAAGTAGCAGCAAATTTTTATGATTTATCCAAGACACACAAGGAATTAATGACACAGACAGATACTATTTTTACAGTCAATAATCTTATGGATCTTTATTTTTTGCACCTCATTGTTAATAGGAGGAATAAGGTTTAAGCTGAGACAGCAAAGAAACAGTAGTGTTTTCAATTGCAATGTGTTAAACAGAAGTATAAGAAATAGATTTGTGAGCACACAGGTATCACTTAAGACACAGCACTATGACAAATCTGCACCAAAGGGTATTTTAAAAGCCATTTTTTTCTGAGGCCTGTCTGTGGAGCCTGAGGCTTGGTTAGGAACTCCAGAGGACACCAAACTAAGCTAATAAAAACTGTGACAAATGGGGAGAAAAGGGCATCTAGGGGAAGAAAGGACTCAAATTGGGAATAAAGGAACAAAACTGTATCTGTCATATACTGGAGGGAAAGGACTAGAAAGGACCAAATTTGCAAAAGGGGCATGAACTCACACAACCTTTAGAAATTAGATTTAAACTACACATTCCCAAATCTCAAAGTTCCTAGACTATCGGCAAATCTTTCACAAATCATCTTTCTACCACTCAGTTTTTGAAGACACTATGCTGCAGCTCAGCTCAGAGCTGCATAAAGACCCAGCATGATCTAGGTGACTATCTGTATGGTGACATACTGTCCGCAGCTTTATTTTGTTGCTTGAGCTTTTTAAAAAACATGCAAGATCATGTGCAAAAACATAGCTTAAAGCATTATCAATGTTTCCTATACAAACTTAATAAATCCCTCTTGTGTCTTTGTATTATACTTTGGAAATTTATTTTACACAAGGTTTGTTCCCCATCCAGTGCTGTCTGAATAGTCTTGCTCTAGGGGAAAAACAGAATTATACAGGGTAGGATGCTGAATAATCCTTCCATTAATTTTGCAGAAGTTAGAAGACCTGCAGCAGCGGATGTAGCAGAAACCTGATGAAAAAAAGGGATGGTCTGAAAATTCAGGGAAATGGAATGGTGCCCTCAGTGCATGTATCCCTCATTCTCTCATGGATCTATCACAGCTACATCACCTAAGTAGTACTTCTGGCAAGTGGTCACCTCTGTACTGCTCTTTGTTGTAACTCCAAGCCCTTCCCGTGGTCTGAAAATATTAGGTATCTATACCTGCAACACGAGCAGCAGGCATTGAATGTATCCAGTATAATGTCTAAACTAAAAGATATCTAAACATATCTAACATATCTTGTATCTAAACCATTTGAAAAATCAGCTTGTAAGCATCTCAAATTGACTGTCAAAAATAGTGGATATTTTCTAATTTATTCTGTCTCAGTTCTCTCTCTGTCAAATTAGAATAATAATTCCTCTTCAGTGCACAGAAGTGCTGTGGAGATAAATTCATTAAGATTTGTAAGGCACTCAGACACTGTAGTGATGAGTAGCACGGAAAAGCCCAAGAGGAAATTAAAAATTCTGCCTTCAGACCAGAACTTAAAAATGTGACATGGGACCATACACTGAACAATAACAAAGAAACAAAATTATGAATAGTTCCTCATTCAGGGAGCATTATCTATGTATTGTGCACCATAGGAAGCAGAAAGTCAGGTGAGGACTGGGATGTATGTGATCAGTTAATTACAAACAGGCTTATAGTGCATGCCAAGAATGGGAAAATAGAGGTTGGTGGACAATCCAAAGCCTGGGAATTCCAAGAGTTGAGCTTTTGGCTATAAATACACGGTAATTTTTTTCCAGAATAGTTTTCATGTTTAATATGTAGAAAGCTTAAAAGATCTCTGTCTCCCTTAAATCCTTTCACTAGGACATGACAGCAGTCAAAGGTTTGTCTAATGTTAACAGCTGATCTCCTAATTCCATAGATTTGAGGTAGTATTTCTTCTCCTTCTTCAAACTCAGCTTAATACCTTCTTTTAAAAGTGTAGGATCCTACCAGAGAGAGATGAATTCTAATGTAACATTGTCAAGTAAAATGAATGCTGTTTAAAGAGTCTGAAGACAAGTTAATTGTACCAATCTGATACCTGTTATATGAATGAAACCCAAAATTTGCTGGCTGAATTATCTGGAAGACATTAATCCTACCTAAGAATAAGTTATCCCTAAATGCAAAGTTTCTTTTTAAATTTAAATACCCAAATTTAAACAAAAAAAAAGGCCACTCTTGGCTTCTGTAAGTATAAAAACTAGATTTAAAATTCACATTGACTGCCAGTTTGGGTTTGTCTTCAGAAAGTCACCTTTCTAATTCTGTTGGCAGTGCTCTGATTATCTGATTGTTTTTCATTGCCTTGATTGCAATATCTTTCCTTAATAAGTCAATCAGGGAACTCTGCATGTTTCATGGTGTCCCAGTAGCCCATATACCCTTGCTTCACAGAAAACTTTTAATAAAACATAGACTAATGATGCTCACACATATGAGTCATTGGGTTTTTAGAAAGAAATAATCTCTTTCTTCTTATTAAAAAAATATTTAGAAAGGGGAAAAGCTATTCTCAAGATCTCTACAAAACAAGCAGACAGGGGTAAGTAATTTAAAATACTTTTTTTTCTAAATTTTAGAATTCCTTTTCAGAATACCAGGGGTTTGTTTTTGTTTTCATTGTTTTTTGCTTGTTTGTTTGTTTTCTCAGAAATGTAAACATGGCATGTCACTTTTCCTAGACAGTACTGAAAAATCTTAATATTCCATAATTTTTCATACAAATGTAAGAGAAAAGAAGGGCAAAAAAGTTTAAAATACTATTTTTTAGATAAAAATACTTCTGTAGTATTGTGCTTTCAGACACAATTCTAAAATGAAGGAGAATTCACAGGCTATAAAGTAAATCAAGACTGATACAGATAAAGTGTGTTTTAATTTATGAATTTAAGTCTTTTAGGCTTCCTTTTTATTTGCATATGGGTTAAAATCTCAAAAGTTAGAAAAAATTTTAAAGTGACAGTACAAAACAGGAGTTCAATTAATCCCCTTTCAAAACTACTTGGAGTCCATGTGTGTGAGCAGTTACTTACTACATATAATGAACAATTCTGTGGTTGGCATCCAGTGATTGCTGGGTTTAGTGCTTTTCCATTTTTACATTTTTCCTACATTGATAGGACTCAAGTGAAATACCAAACATGACTGTAACCTGTGAAGAAAAAAATTAGAGGTTTAAATGGTAAGATTTTATGTTATGGAAATACAGATAATGGTAAAGTTAAGAAAGTCTGTCACATTTTACTGGTTAAATGTTCCATTTTTGATAGACATCAAGCAGTATTCCTAATATAGGACCATGTATTAACTTCACCTGAATCACTGGGCATCTTTCCAGAAGCAAGGCTGGAATGAGAAAGGCATAAGACCAGCCATAATCGTAAAGCTTGAGAGAAGAAAGATTCTCTGTGGAATCAAATGATGAATTGTCTGAACTCATCATCCCAGCCAAGTACAAACAGATGTGTCTTAAGAAGACACCATGTGACAATATATAGCATGTCATTTTGTGCTCCAGACACCAATTACCATAATAGAGTGGGAAGTTCTCATACTTTATCTTTATTGCCCTGACAATAGCTTTTAGATTTCCAATGAATTTTATAAATCCTCTGCCCCAGGTAAATTTGAATGCTTTAGAGAGGTAGATGGAAAATTCAGCCCCTGGAAGATGTTTGCTAAGAAGCTTCAAGAAGTTGCCAGGCATAGCAGAGGAGTTTCAGCTTCCCTGAGTACTTCTGAAATCTCTCTTAAGTGTAATGAAAGGAAAATCCTTTTAAATCTAATTCTGTAACAACTATTCAGATCTGAATTTGCTCTTTGAGCAAAGGGAAAAAGGAGGTTCAAGAGACCTGAGGGGAAAATAATATGTAATGTAATGGCATGCAAATGGATGCAGGTTTTAGGTCACAAGCTTCATTAGCAATACCTGCTGTACTTACTTTAATAATTCTGTATATTCTGATATCTGGAAGGGTTATGGAAGGGAACATGTAAAAAGATATTCTGTAAATGTGTCTCTTACACCTACATCTCACATTACTGTTGGTAAGCCCATTTGACAAACAAAAATGCTGTTATGATGAGATGAAGGACAGGCTTCAAGACAAAAGACTGGAGTGTTAGATACTAAACTGCTCACTTCAGTCCCAATGATGAAGAATTCCCAACTTTCTTTCACATTGATCTTAATACTTTTCTAAATAATGAGAGGTCCTTGTTTTGCTGAAGCAATCTGTTCCCTCAAAACTTGAGAATTCACATGTTTCAGGAACGGGTAATTTACTAAGTACTGATCCAATTTTTCACTCCTGCTTTGTTACATTTTTAATCAAAAGTAACTCTTGCCAAGCTCACCTATACTAGGAATATTGAAATGCACCCCAAATTTATAAGCCTTGATGAGCTGGTATCCAGCCCTGTTTAGCAACCAGCGAAGAGCTACCACAAAGAGAAGGAGTCTAAGTTGTGGAGTCTGTAATGCCTGTAGAGTCTGCATTACTCAGCCAAACTGACAAAGCAGCCTGGCTGGCCTGAAGAGAGGAAACAAGCACCAAACAGGCACAACAGCCAGCATTCACTGTCACTCCATAAAATCCGAGTGGCAGGTCAAAACAAACAGACAGGGCCAGAATTCCTGTATGGGAGGTTCTTGTACAGCCGGTTACAAGATTAGGCTCTGTACACTGGTGAAGCAGGTCTTGCATAACAAGTTTCTCAGTAAATTTTCTTCCGGATGTTTCTAATGCTTACAAAGCTGTAATAAGATACATGTCTCATTCATATGATGGTTCTGGGAAACAGCACACAGATTATATTTTTATTCCAGTGGAATTAGCATGCATCCCTCCATGGAGATCAACAACAGCAGCTCTCTAAATTTGTCAGATCATGGGTGGTAGCCAAGGAAAAAAAAATATAACTTGATTTCTGAAGTGTAACATGAGGTATACTGTCTTGACTGTATCAATCAGAGAAATCCAAATTTTGAAAACATGCATCTACAAAACCAGGATACTTTCTGTTAACTATGGTTGAAAAATATTTTTCTTAAAAAAAAAAAAAAAGATTCCATAGAACAATAGTCTGTTGATATATCAGTGCACAGAAAGGTTACATCAGCAAAAAACAACAGCACAGCTCTGGGTATATTATGCCATCAATATGCACAGCCAAACAGAAAATAAATTACAGCAGAAAATTACTCTTGCATAATTGACATTTAGTAATTATTTTCTGTTCCTTACTTTTCCAATTTCACTTAAAATATTATCCTTCTGTAGCAGAATTTAATCAGAATGTAATATTCTTTACTAGACTTACCTATGTGAGAAACAAGATGGGTTCTTCCAATCTTCAGAAATAAAAGGGATAAAATGAGCATGAAATAGAAAGGTATCAGAACTTCTAAAATGGACATTTCATCTCTAATATACTTATGCCTATATGCTGTACTGCAAGATTTAAAGTAAGATACAGTTCAAGGGTAAAATTTTTACAATATGGCACAATAATTTTGTGTTACTGTCACTGAGGGATTTGTGACACTCTTTCAAGAGATCCATTATTAAAACTCATATTAACCAGATTCCAATTTGGAGTGCTTGTTTAAAGCAGATAGTGTTTAGAATTTTGAATAAATTGATGCAAATTCCTCTCCTCTCCTCTCCTCTCCTCTCCTCTCCTCTCCTCTCCTCTCCTCTCCTCTCCTCTCCTCTCCTCTCCTCTCCTCTCCTCTCCTCTCCTCTCCTCTCCTCTCCTCTCCTCTCCTCTCCTCTCCTCTCCTCTCCTCTCCTCTCCTCTCCTCTCCTCTCCTCTCCTCTCCTCTCCTCTCCTCTCCTCTCCTCTCCTCTCCTCATTACCGTCAAATGTAGGTAAACAGTTTTTGTTTAAAATGAGACATATACAATGAAGGACTAAATAATTCATAACTACAGACTTCATTCTCCAGGTGTAACACACCAAAACTTCTTGAGTTGGATCTGTTTAGATGATTCTGATTAATCTGGTTGTACAAAGAAAGTTTGTACAAAGATAGTGTCAGTGCTATAACACCTTTCAACAATCCCAGTATGTGGCCATGAAAAAAGAGTTTTTGTGTCCTGCTGTTGGAGCTGTCCATTGGGACTGAGGCCCTGAGCCTCATTAATAAAAGATGGATAGAGGGTAAACATTTTTGTCCAAGCAAAACAGCTTATAATCAACTCTGTGATCACAATCAGTATTGCCTGCCCTCGGTAGAGAGACACACCAGAGACTCTGAGCATCACACAGTTGGTGCATGACTAATATTTTCTATAATATTTAATGTATGAGTATGAAGTCAGCACTGGTCAGGAGTATTTCTGCTATCTGAGTGATACCGACATGCTCTCATACTCTTCCCTTGCTGCAGTGTCAGGAAATAATGACAGAGGGCAATGTAGGCAAATCTTATGGGACTTGCAGAGTGGGATTTAGGGAATCAGTAGCTGGGAAATAATTTTATGCTACTCTGAAGACTTCATTCTGACAAGAGGCAATTTTGAGGTCACTTAAGCATGCACAAAGAGGTGTCCATTTTAGAAAAAACTCTCTCTTGTCCTGTAGATATGAGAGCACCCTGAAACAGCGCTGAGGAAAACTGCAGGTCCTGTCAACCTGCTCAGAAGCACCAGTAAATAAAGTTACCAGGAAAATACTTGTGATAATGAAGGCCAACTGGCCCAAGAAGACTGCAGCTCTTCCAGTCAAGTCTCTAGACAGTTTTCCAAGAGAGGAGCTGCAAGCAAGCTACCTGTCAGAGGTGGAGGGGCCTGATGAATTCTGACTCCCAAATCACGCCCAAGGATAAATCTAGGCAATGTTAAGCAATAGACAAAAAATATACCAGGAAATATACTAGGATAGGCATATCCAAAGAGTTTAGCAGGCTTTGGATGGGACTTAGCAGGCTTTGAAAGGAACTTTTGTGGCTTATTAGAAATGACTTCGCACACAGATCTGGAATGCTTTGCTATTACTGCAAGTCAGGAACAGAAGACTGCTCATTTTTATAACATTGCTCCTTTCAGTGCTCTATAAATTTTGGAGATTTTATTAGTTGGCATTTCAATCTTAAAAGTATTTTAAAAAGCATTGCATGATTTATGCAGTCTTAGTAAGAGATTTATGTCAGAATTCATAGCTATCACCCAGGAGCCTGAGAAGAAAGTTTAAAAATTTAATACACAGGTGGAAGGTGGGACATTTATCCTTCAGAAATAAGAGATGGATTCTAAGCTAAATTTCACCTTTCTTTTTCTCATTTAAAGGGCAGGTTATTGTATAAGGAAATTAGAAGAATGACTACCAATTAAATAAAGATGAGTAATTTTGGAGTTGAACAATCGGAATTTGATAGTTGCCTAAGTTGATGACCACTTTACAATTAGACAACCTTGTTGCCCATGAAATCTATACTCCCTCTCAATTTGTCAAGTTACAATTTTTAGAACAAACACTTTTGAACCTGTTTTTTTATTAATACAGTTCATCAGATAATATTTTTCAATAATTTTCAGCTGTCTACAAGTACCTTCCAGAAATAGTATAACAAAGTGAACATAAACCCCAAATGAATATACCACAAACCTTGCAGGCCTTCTGAAGAAATGCTACAGACTTTCACAATACTGAATGAACTTTTCAGCTTGCCCACTGGTGAGACTGGACATTCATTATCTTCAGAAGCTTATTTGTGCCAAGCAATGAAAGGAAGAAACACTTTATTTCTGAATTTGACTATAGCTACATCTCAAAGCTATCAAGAGAATTTTGATTTAAGGATGGATATGAGTCCATAGCTTACTTCAAAGTTATACCAGACTCTCTGTCGTGCTAAACTGTAACAGCTGGCTATATGCAGGTTTGAAACTGGACTATTCATATGGCACTTGAAGATGAATGTGAGGAGCATTTTTAAATACTGCTATTGTTTTTAAACAGCATAAAAAATGCATACAGCATTTATTGCTTAAAGTCAAAGTCAGAAAGTTACTTCTGTGCTCCGTAAGACCAGAATTGTGGGGAAGAGAAGGAGTTTATGAACTCAGATGAATTTTATTAAATTGCATATGAAGACCTGTGTCTAAATAACCTCATTACAGTTGACATATCAGGTACTCATCAATACCTATCAAATACACCCCAAGACAAGGAGCCAGTGCTGGGGTCAATACTTTCTAATACCTTCATCAATGGCATAACCAATGGTATTGAGTGCACACTAAGCAAGTTTGCAGATGACACCAAGCTGAGTGGTGCAGCTGACACTCCTGAGGGACAGATGCCATCCAGAGGGACCTGGACAAGCTCGAGCAGTGGCCCATGGGAATCCCATGAGGTTTAGCAAGGCCAAGCTCAGGTACTGCACCTGGGTCAGGGCAATCCCTGGTGCCAGCCCAGGCTGGGCAGGAACAGATCGAGAGCAGCCCTGCCCAGAAGGACTTGGGGGTGCTGTGGGTGAGAGCTGGACATGAGCCAGCCATGGGCACTCCCAGCCCAGAGAGCCAAGTGTGTCCTGGGCTGCACCCAGAGCCCCTGGGCAGCAGGGCAGGGAGGGGATTCTGCCCCTCTGCCCCGCTCTGCTGAGACCCCACCTGCAGAGCTGCCTCCAGCCCTGGGGTCCCAGCACAGGAAGCTGGGACATGGAGCTGCTGGAGAGAGTCCAGAGGAAGCCACAAAAATTATCAGAGTCAGAACGGTTTAGCCTGGAGAGGAGAAGGCTCTGGGGGAGAACTTTATGTGGCATTTAAACACTTAAATGGGCTGTATAAGAGGAGGGAGTTTTTAACAGGGCCTGTTAAACTGTTAAAAACATAGCACAGTGATGATTTAAACTGTAAGAGGGTAGATACAGCCTAGATAAGGAAGAAATTTTTTTGGTAATGGTGGTGAAACACTGGAACAAGTTCCTTAGAGAAGCTATAGATGACCCATTCCTAGAATTATTGAAGATCACTCGGGATGTTGCTCTGAGCAGCCTGATTTTTTTTATGTTGCTGCCTATTTCAGGTCATTGCACTACATGACCTTTAAAGGTCTCTTCCAATGCAAACCATTCTATGATTTTTTGATTCTATGAAGTATTAAATTTGTGGTTCTCAGAACATCTACAAATAGGGAAGCACAACATAAAGGCTGCATAACAAAGTGACTAACTCTGATTTGCCTTAACCTTTATATTTTTGCACTTTGCAAAATTGCCTTTGCACTTGCCCATTTATTCACTGACTTGTAAGGCTTTGAACATTCTCCTCTACAATACTTTTATACCTAGAGTAGGATGTTATGGATGCAATGAAAAACAAACAAACTGGAGAGCAGCTCTGCTGGGAGGGAGACGAAGGTCCTGGTGTACAGCAATTTGAGATATTCAGCTCTGTGCCCTGTAGCATAGAAGGCCAACACCATCCCAGCCTGAGTGGGATAACATAATAACATGAGCACAGGTTAAGGAAGTGATTATCCTGCCTCATGCAGCTCTTGTTAGACCACATTTAGAGTACTCCTGCCTCCAGTTTTGGACATACAGTGAAACAAACATTGACAAACTGGAGCAAGTGAAGCAGAAGGCCACCAAGAAGGTAGGTAGCCATGTCACCCAAAAATCCCTTCTTGGCCATCTTCTGGTGCACTAGTTGACCTCTGGTGCACTAGTTGACCTCTGAGGCAGTAGTTGACCTCTGAGGCACTAGTTGACCTCTGCAGCTCTGCAGCTCTACTCAGCCTCATGTGGGACCCTCATCCATGTGACAGACTGCCACCTTCTCCCACGGGCAGAGGGTGACATTCAAGGAGTACTGCTCTTCATCCGCACCTGCCCATGTAGGGTCTGTAGGGTCATGGATTGATCTTGGCCCTGCCGTATCCTCACAGATCTGTGAGATGCCCTGGACTTGGGATTGCTCTTACTTTTAGCCTATCTGCACTGAGCACTGCCCTGCTCCCTTCCTGGAGTGCTGAGATTGATTGCTGTGAGATTCCTGTCCTGAGAGAGATGAGTTCACCTTGTCTCCCTGGGCCTGGGGAGATCCTGGTCCTCTCCTGTGCTCTGGCACCTAGTTGCGATAACATTTTCATTTGGCTGGTTCTCTGCAATCACAACTCAAATGTTTAGGCATAGGTGACTGGAAACAAGGCATTGTCACAAGGTGACAAACACATGTGGAGTACACAGCTATCCTTGTTACTACATAGAAAATTCAAGGTAACAACTCTGACATGTCTTGCTTGAATAGAGAAAAATTATGTGAAACATGGATAGTTAAAGATGTTTGTTTGAATAATCCATAGAAAAGGTGCCAATGGAAATCTTGGATTAGTGCAGCAAAACCAGTCTTGCTACATACACTCCTTTCTTGTATAATTTATAAATTATACAAGAAGACACTCAGATGAAACACAGAGGATGTGTCTTTAAATGTACTTCTCTCATCATCTAGAAGTACAATAAATCAGATCAAAACAGAATTTCTTACAGTTGAAAAAGATTATTTTTTAATTAAGCACAAACCAGATATCTAATATAAACTAGCCAAGAAATTTCTGTAATTTGATATTGAAAGTGAGGAATGCTGATAAGCTACAGATATTATATTCTGCACACTTCCATCAACAATTTAAGAGCAGTTTCAACTAAAATGGTATAAACAGAATCCTAAAATATCTCTGAGCAGGGAAACATTCCATGTTTTACAAGAGACACGCTTCATAATTACATACAGTGTTAAAAAGAAGGGATTATGTCATCATCTATGAAACAAAACAAACTATTTTGATAAATTCTTAATTTAAAATATATTTTGTTGACTTTTTTATTTAAATGATGAAACAGAATCAAGTCAGAACTTGTTTTATCCTGCTATGTATTCTAGAGGGCACAACTGATTTACTGCTGGTGATTAGACAAGGGCAAAAAGAAGTAAAAACCTAGTAATACATTTTTTACAGCTTCACCAACAGGTATTCAGAGCTGGAAGATGGATATCTGCCTATTTTTCATTTGTTTCATATTGCTGCAAGCTGTGGAATCTGTAGTGCTGGCCTTTGGAAGTGCTCCCACTCTGTCAGTGCTGATACATGCTAGCTTCAATGGGCAGGGTATCAGCACCTCCCAGGAAAGGCTTCCTGCTGTGTGGAATAATGGTTGCTGTTGCATAAAACTCTTGTTTGCAAATCCTACTGCTGGTTTCCGGGTGATTAACTTGCAGAGGTCCACGGAACTCTGTGTGTGTACTCACCCATCCTTAAGACATGATGTAGGCCTGACAGGCCTAACTGTATAAATGTGATATAATCTACTAAATACTCATTATATGTCTAGTGGCACAACATATTGGATACACTAGCAAGCACCAGCTTAATTTCCAGGGCTAGGATCTAGTCAGCTGGCCATAATTTTACAAGTACCAGATAGCAGTCGAGCTTGTATTAAAATCTGAGAAAACTGTTGATCTGCATTCTCTCTCTGTCTTTCTCTTATTTTAAAATATTTTTTAAAATGTATTTCCCCCCCAACCCACTTTCTGAGAGAATCTATTTGTTAATGTATGTATGCTTATTCACAGACCTGACTAGCTGGTCCTTCCAGGCAAGAAGTGTGAGCTCTTACATAGTTAGAAGCTGCTTGGAATGGACTCTGAGAGTTAAAAACTGTATGGCAGATAGCTCTTTGTACCCAGTTATTATTGCTGTGCTGTTATTATTGTGAGTAATACTTAAAAGACAATTTTAGTTGTTAAATACACTGTGCTTCAAAAAGAGCAATGCTGTGTAAAGTATCCCAGGCGACTGAGCTCCACGAATCTAAAGCAGTTTCTGATAAGCAGAAATTTGGCTTTAGAGAACTTCTAAAGAAATCCCTGTGTCTCTCCATAAAAGCTTCAAAGTAAATAATGGCAAAATTGACATTTTTTGCCTTGGGAGCTCTACTGTTGTCTCTTTCTAAATTTTTCAGCTCCATAGTTTGCAATGACATGGTGTCCCTCCAGGTATTCTCTTTCTAATAGGTACTGAAAAAATATTACTGGACAGGACAGTTCTATTACAAAAAGACATAGGATTTTAAGAACATGTTTCTGACATCAGGACAACAATAATACTTTGGCTTTTCCCTTGAGGTTTATCTACGTAGCATAGCCAAAATTATAAAATATTGGGCAACTTATACTCCACTAAGAAAAAAACTCCCAAGTATGAAAATGAGGAAGTGAGAAAAATATTTTAACAGGTTTTAATATTGGAATTACCCTTGGCACCAGAAATGTAAAAATAACAGAAGAGTAATCCAATTTCATGAATCAAATCTGTGCAATTTTTTGTCACATCTAGGGAGAGGTTTAGAGGAAGAGCTGCATCTCTTTGTACACTGGCTCTGGGAAACACCTCAATCACTTTCCTATAGAGATGTCAAGTCCCTTAATCAGCCATGGTGCTGTGGAGACAAATTTATATAAACTCTTCACCCTAAAAAAAAGCTTTGCCTTAAAGGAACAACATTTAAGAAACATGTAATCTTATAAACTCTGTTTCATGACTGCCTTCTTGGGGATTTTAAGTTTAATAAAGTTTACTTTATCTTCTGCTGATGCTTATATTTTAGAAAGACTCCTTTTCTTTACTGTAGTAGATATAAACATTATCTATCCAGTATGATTAAATCATCAACCTGTTCTGCTGTCTCAAGGCAAAGACTGAGCTTCTAGGCCATGGATTAACAAGTTCTGTTTTAAGGTGTTTTTTTGTTTGCTTGTAGGATTTTATTTAGTTTTATCCATTTTCTTCACAATGTAATCCTACCAAAAGCTGTGTCAGCACAACCTAGGGTGGTAGCATATTGCAGCATGGGAGGAGGAATGAACATTGTTTGTGAGATGCAAGAATACTTTAAGCTGGAATTTGTCCTCAAGGTGGGTTTTCTTAATACACTGAAAATTGTTTTATACAAACGTATTCACAGTGAGAGCCACGATTTATTTAATCATATAAAGTAGCTTAGCATGTGCATTACAATTTTGTCTTCTCAGAGTAGAAAAATTTTTTTCCTATCCCAGGTTTGGACAGGAATGATGACACCATAGAGGTAATTCAACCCTGTTGCTTCAGGAAAGGCACGCTTTAGTGGCAATAGTAGCCTGAAGAATTGGCACACTCATCCTCCTTCCCCAGCTCCTCACTGCGTGGCTGAGTTGTGCTGGCCCAACACCTTCCTGGCTGTGGTGTTCAGCAGATAGGAAACACACTTTGTTTGAAAAATTGTAACAAGACTTATATAATGAAATCATGTACATTTTAAAGTGATAATATTTTTTTAAAGCCCGGTCATCTCCTTTATATCTTTTGCAGAACCGGTGCATAAACTTCTGGCGCACTTCTGGGAGCAGAAGTGAGGAAAATGCTGAAGACTGAGGAGAGAAATACCTCTAAGGTGGAGGACAGCAGAGGAGTCAATGCTGACTTCGGTATTGTATCCAAATATTTAAAATCATGAACTGCAGTCTGAAATTAAATACCAACAGAAAGCTCAGTGGGCTTTTACCTGGGTACATTCACACACAGCTGGCCTGCTTTCTTGCAGCTGGAAAATGAGCTTACTTTAACACCATTGAAATCTTTTAAGGTGGTTTCTGTATCATCTGAATTTTAAACATTTACCCTGTTTTCCAGTCTAAGTAAATAAGTAGCAAGATGTAAATACCATGATTTTCAAGGAGAGAAGGAGAGACATTTAGCCGAAGAATTATTATTCCTTTAGCTTAAGAGTAATAATGAGCTCTGGTTTTGTTGGTTTGTTAGTTTGAGGGTTTTTTTTGTTTGTTTGTTTTTTTGGTGTGGTTTTTTTTTTTTTGGTTGGGTGGTTTGTTTTTTTTTTTGTTTGTTTGTTTGTTTTTTTTAATTAGACAGGAGCATAGTAACAAAGATTAGCAATGCTACTCCACAGATCTAGAGGTAGAAAAATTAAATCAGTGTGTCAGTCTGTAATGACACCTGATGCACAGGATAAAACTTGGATAAAATTTTATCCCAGGATAAAACTTGGGCTTGTCATATCAGTAATGGTGGATCATTGTAATGACATTGCATAAACTCTGTAATTATTTTTTAATTTATGCTCAGGAACTTATCTATAGGTCTCCTCCCTCATCACAAATTGATACAGGATGTTCTTTCAACACCCTGTTTGATTTCTGTGTGAGTGTGTTCCAGTATTTGAGCAGTGTATCTGTGACCATCTATTAGGCTGAAGCTTATGACTCCAATTAATGGTAACAGAAGTAAATTTATCAGGACTTTAAACAGTTTTAGGAAATTAGGTATTTGAATGTAAAATCAGAAATTTGAATGCAAAATCAGAAATTTGAATGTGTGTCTTTAGCTTTGGATTATGACTGGATACTCCACTACTGCACACTTCTTTGTACTCAGGCATTAGCAAGAATCAGTAACAGCTTTTAAGAAAAAAAACATTGAATTCCCTCACACCACTGGGAATCTTTCCTTTTGTCTTCTGAGTTTTAATTCATTATAAAATTAAACTGAACTTGGTGGTTCCTTTGACTTCTCTGAGAAGTTCTCTGGCAGATTACAGTTTACAGACAAGAAAAACAAATTGTGTATGTGCACATTGAGCCTGCTTATTTGTATATGTATATACACATATATGTACATATATGTAAATAATTATGGAAATAAATAAAAGTAAATGTTTTACTTTTACTTCTACTTATGGTACTTCTGTTAATTCCACGATCATTTATTTAGCCACCTTAGAAAAGAAAATAGTCAAATTAATGGGAACTGGGATGGAAAAGCATTGGCAAGTATTAGGATTTAACAGTATGTATCTGCACTATAGCTTAGAGCTGGGAAAATCCTGTCAGGTTATTCTAAGGAAACCTCCAGGCCCCTTAAACACAAATTGTGTAGTTTTAAATAGCACAGCATAGATTTGAAAAGGGTCTGAAGGCAGCACTAGTCAGATCGTGGTGTTGCCATAGCAACAGACATTGAAATTCAAAATATGAAGTACAAAATGGGAGTGGGAGAAAAAGAAGGGTAGAGAGGAGAAAAATAGCAAGTAATAATGAAAATCTCTAAAAAGAATATGAAAATAAGACTTCTATAATCAATGATAGAATAGCTATAATATCCTTACTCTGCTTACTATTGTTTGCATTTTTTCACCTTTTCCACACAAAAATTTGAAGATGCTTTGTAAATATTAACAATCTACACCTTCTAACATCCTGCAAGGAAAGTATTGATGTTGTCATTTACAGATAGAAATACTGAGGCAGGGAGTGCTTTGCATAAGTAGAATACCTATGGCAGAAGTAAAAAGAGAGTTCAGCTGTTTGCTTAGCTCCATATTCACATGCTTTTTGTTTCATTGCTTTAACATGCCTCAGTTTTATGATGATATTATCTGGATATGCAATAGAAGAACCAGAATAATTTTTGTAAGAGCAGCAGCAACATTATTCTCTTTCTGACACAAAAGCTCTGATCTTCAATACACATTTGGTATAGTAATTTAAAGGTTTCTTGGTATTTCCTTACAATGATAGTGAGAGAAAATAAGAAAAGAATGAGTAAAATGGTAAAACGCAATTTTTTTCAAAGACATTCAATAGTTCAGAAAAAGACACTCATTCATGCCTAACTCATCAAGGTACTGCAGCAAATCTAATTCAACAGGAAGGAATTAATATGCCTTTGTTGGGGATCAGGGAAACATACTGCAGGTTAAAAGCCTGAGCTCACATTTTTGTTGGGTTTTCTTTGAAAATTTATTATTTTATCTTTCACAGAAATCTCTTAAAAGTCTTTACTTCTGAATGTATATCTATATTAATCTTTCTGTATTGCTGACTTGTATATAATAGAATTCTTTAGTATATCCAGGAGCTTTATTTAATCTTGAATTTTGCAATGACTCCCATTTTACTTCAGCACTATGACGGAGTGATAATGAGGAACTTTCCATCTCTCTATTTCCTACATTTATATTTCCCTTCCAGGCATGTAATTTAGCTTACAGTCATAATTCTTGAAGGAATATAATGCTACAGTATGTCTCCTAAGAATAACTTTGAGGTTTTTCAACATCAGTATCAGCAGAATAGAACAACTGATAACTTGCATGTCACATCCAGGAATTTTAGGCAATGAGCCATAAACAAAGAAACTAGATAAAAGGTAGAAAAGAAGCATTAAAAACTATGAAAATATGCTGACTGAATTACAAACTTGCAGTGTACCAGAGGAATTGCAGTAAACAGAAGAACAAAGGGAAGAGAATTCTTGAAACGTATAGCTTATCTGAATAGGACAAGAGCTTTACTATTTAAGAAGCAAAACTGTGGTATTTCTAGGATCACAAGGGTGTGTGGATAGACCTATGACAGACTGACAATTCTCTAGCAGTTGGAAAGCCAGAAGAAACTGAAGCATGAACTTACAGAAAATGTGTAATGTGAGAGGTAAAGAATGATCCAGGATAGTGAACTCATTTCTTCAGGTATTTTTACCAGACAGCTGCTATAATTTTAGGTGGTTGGGCCATGAAGTAATCTGCCTGGTAGCTGTTGAGGAGTTGCAACATGGAACCCAGCATGTGTCCAGGTTCTGCTGAGTTTTTTGGGAGGTAGTTTTGGAGTAAGGTCTGAAATAATGCTTCAATGCCAAAATCTTCCAAACCAGCAGGTTTTAAGTACTGATGCTGATCACTTCTGGTCTAGCATGAAGATATAATGAGTAGGAATTAACATTAGGAGCTGCTGAGGGCAGAATGGAAAGTTTCAACAAGGTTTATGAGGGAAACCTTCCTGCTGCATCATGATGTTCAAAAAGGTTCTAGCTTTCTAATGTTCTCCTCAGAGAGGAAACCAGGTGTGGCTGGATCCACACCCAGTCCCAGACTTGGTCAAGAGTTTATGTCCAAAGATTTTTATAGGCATAATTGAATCTTAGTACAGCTTTATCCTGCAGAATTAAGGATTGCAAGACAATATAGAAGAATTATTCATTTTAATTGATGATAAAAATGCTTGGACTAAGGGATCTTAATCAGATTTTGTTACTACACAGTGAACATAGTTATAACTACTAGTATAATGCACAATTTATTAAATACTGAAGGAATAATATTAAAGCCAGCAAAACAATTACTAAGTAGAGATTGATGTTACCCACACCAATAACAGAGGGCAAATTCCTTCTGTTCAGCCTTGAGGAGTAGCCTTGAGGGGCATCCCCATTCAGGGGTGGAATATCCACAGTCGCTCTAAGAAGTGGTGTGTTAGAATTCCATGCAATTAAAAAGAGGGGCTGGGCTTTTGTGGTACAAGGTGGTTTGCAGTCAGATGTCTCTGGGCCCGCAGCATCACCTCAGCAGCTTCAGGTTATCAGCACTATGACTTGATGCTGCCTCTAATAGCAACTTCACCTGGCATATCCTCACCAGTGCCAGTTCATGTCAGGAAATGTTCTTCACTTCCTCAGAATATTTCACTTTGGGACTGATCAATCAGGCTGATTCTTCAACACCAAACACAGTATGATGCCCCTTCCCCACCCACTACTGATAATTTTTTCAAATAGTGTCAAGTTTGAGCTGTTTTACCCCCACTTAGGCAGAGCATCCTGCTACAGGAGCAAAGGGGAGAGGCTGGAAGAACGTACAGCCAGAATGTGTTGAGGCAAGATCATATCCATTTCCCTGATCCTTTTCATCTCTTCTGGATACTTGCAAGAAGCAGCCTCTCCAATTTTGTACTTAGGCAGTGGGCCCTGGGTCAGGCTTGGGAGGAAGAGGGCAAAGGAAATATGTACTGGGCTGAGTGAGGGAATGTGTGCAGAACTGGAACACCGGGATAGGGAGGATCCTTTTACAAATAAACTTGCTAATTTGAATTTTAATTGCAAGTGGTGATAAACTTGAAAAGCTTTTTGTATTCAATTAATAACAGCACTTTCTATATAAAATTAACAACTTGATTTTCAAAATATTTTGCATATGTCTACACTACACTGCAGTGACTATAGTATAGGAACATCTCTTTTTCATCTTTATTTTAAATATATATGAAAGCTTCAGGGGAAAAAAGCCAACCCTGTTACATAAAAAAGCACACAGAATCCTCTCTTCCTCAAAAATCAAGTAGATTCTTCAATAAAGTTTAAAAATTTCTAATCAGAAAACTAATGAGGAAAGTTTTCTACCCTTGTACCATTGCCTACCAGTTTTCATAAAGCTGAAGGGTCTCAAGGCCAGGTAAACTTCTGAACTGTAGACAAAAATCATGCAACATCTTCTGCAGGCACATGAGACTGATAAGATACCTGCCCAATAAAATAGTCTGTGTTTGAATATAGCTGAATGAAGACTGGCTCATGCTGTTTGCACCAGCATTTGTCATAAAACACTCTAACTGATGACTTCTTACAGCAAATTCAGTATTAGCATATAAGATATTTATCCCAGATCTAACACATTTGGAAATCTACAAATGTAAATTACATCTTAAACTCCCATTTTCTACAACTAAATAGCTTTTTTTTTTTTCCTTCAGTACCATGCAAATTTGTTTATTATTGCATATAGGTCTCAATTTGCCTCAAGGTGCATAGAGACAATGTACAAAGGAATGTAATTTTTTCTTATTTGATAAACAGGCAAATAAAGGAAAATATTTTTATAAGCTGTTTGGGAAGAAAATGTGTGAATGGCTTAAACAGAGGTAGAGAACTGCACACACCAAAGTTTCATTAGTGCTTTTTAAACACTTGGGTCTAAAAAGAAGCCATGAACTGGAATATGAGCGCTCTGTGCATATCTCTGTTTTTAGGGTCCTGAATACCAATCACTACCACCCTCTCAGAAAAAAAAAAAAAAAGATGCTTTTCTGTAAATTTAATCAAAACTGTTAAGTGGTCTTCAGTATCTCTGAAATAGATCATGCAGATTTTGTTATTGCTACTTCATTAAATTGTTTTTTTTTTCATTTGCTTTCAGCTTAATCTATTATAAAAGACAATATAAAGCTTTAATATTAATGGGTTTTCCTGAAACCTATGAAGGGGATTTTTTTCCTCCCTCTTTTTTTGTTTTTCTTTTTTTCCTCCCCTCTTTTTCTTTCTTTTCTTTTTTGCCCTACATTTTTCCTTCTAGTTTTTCTTTCCCCCTTTTTTCTTTTATTCCCTTCTTTTTCCTGCCACTTTTTTACCTTTCTTTTTTCCTGCCACCTCTCCTCTTCCTTTTGCCTTCTTTTTTTCTTCCTTTACCCACCCTTTTCTATTTTGTTTTTTCTTCCCCCTTTTCTTTTTCCCTTTCTTCCCCCCTCCCCCTTCTTAAATTTTGCCCCTTTTATTTCTCCCCCTTTTGTTTTTCCTTCCACACCCAATTTTCTTTTTCACCGCCTTTCTTTTTTCACTGCTCGCTGCCTCTCTCTGGCTGAGCTGCCGCAGCACCAAATCACCAAATCACTCCTTGTCCACCTGTCCGGCAGCCGCGGTGCCCAGGAGTCACCCAGGCGCACCGCTGAGCCTCGCACGCCTCCCTCCCTGCCGGCGGCGCGGGCAGCAGGGACCTGCGGGGACGCGGGGCTGTCCTCAGGGCTGTCCCCATGGTGGCGGCGCGGGGACGCGCGGGGGAAGGGGGCAGGGAGTGTTGCCGGGAGACGGAGGCGCGCGGGAGGCGTTGGCGCACGAGCGCGCCCCTCCCCCGCCCCCTCGCGCGCGCGTCAGCGGGAGGCGGACCGCGCCGCCATTGGCCGGCGGGGCGGCGGGCGGTGCCGCGCGCATAGGCCCGCGCAGGGTCACGCGGCGCGGGCGGGCCCGTGACGCGCGCGGCGGCGGAGGGGGCTCGGCTTGTCAGGTAGGGACGGTCCGCGCGCGCCGCCCGCGCTCCCGCCGGGGCCGCGCCCGCGCCCGCGCAGGGGTCCGGCGGCACTCGCCCCGCCGGCGCCGCCCCCGCCCCGGCCAGGGACCCCCGGGAGCGCCGGGACCCCCAGCCGGCCCGGGGACGCTGGCGGGCCCCGCGCCGGCTCTACCTGCGGGCGGGGTGGGGCGGGGCGGGGCGGGGCGGGGCGGGCAGCGGCGCCGCTCGCGTTCCGCTGCGCCGGGGCGGTGGCGGCGGCCGCATCCGGTCGCGTCCCGGTGGCGTCCCGCGGGGAGGTGTCGGAGGCGCCGCTCGCCCGGCGGCGGCTCCACCCCGGCGGGGAAGGGGCAGCGCGGCGGGCGCGCGTCCCGCCCCCTCCCCGGGTTCGCCGCCGAGGTCCGGGCGGGGGGAGGCAGAGGACGGGTTCGGCCCCGGTCCGGCGGTCCCGGTCCGGCGGTCCCGGGCGTGTCTGTTCCCCTCCCGTGGTCCGGCCGGGCTGGAAGTGCTGGGAGTAACGGGAGGACGCGCCGGCCACCGCCAGGAGCTACGCTGTGTGGCCATCCCTGCTTCCCAATAAATGCAACAGCCCCGGGGAGGCAGTTTGGGGGTTTGAGTTCTCTTGCTCCTTGGTGCCGCCTGACTGTTCTGTACAACACAGCGGCCTCCTGCGAGAACTTGTGCCTTAGTGCTGGAGCCTGCACGGTGAGGCCTTGTCAGTGTCGCTGCCCTGGCGCTCTTCGTATGCATTCTAATGCTTTGTGTGTTTGAGATTTTGGGATTTGCACGTGTACTGAATACTTATATTTGGTGTTCGAGTGGATTACACAGAAGGGCATTAAACATCCCTTTTCACGTTGGAGTGTATTTCTCTTTGGTTGGACTTCACATGAGCATACATACCCCTAAAATGACACGTCTGTGTGAGCACCAGGGGTTTTGTAAGACCTTTAAAACAAGCCAAGTCATTTTCTCTTTGCAGGAGGGCATCACTGCTTTTCATGTAGGTGAAATAACTTTTCCCTGCTTTGCAACAGACCTGCTCAAAGTGGCTTTGGTGGTCTGCTCTGTTGTATTGCAGATTCCTTCAACAAGTTGCAGTGTGAAAAAAGATGGGTGATGTGTGAAACTGGACCAAAAAAACCTATTGGGTATTAAAATAAGTTAATTAAAATAAGTTAATTTTACTTGTTTACAATACCTAACAAGGAGATTGCTTCAACAGTTTATTTTATGTAAGTGGTAGTCTTTGAGAATCTCAGGGAGGTGGGACATTCACACATCATCTGCTCACAGTCAAAGCAAATTGCAGATGATGGACACATTATAAGTTGAGTCAGAGTAATGATTATTGTTGGTGAGACCGATGTATGTTCCCTCATCTTATAAATTCCTTGTAATGTGTTGACAAATATTGTCAGTACAGTTAGAACTTTAAAATACACGTGTGCGGAATGTTAACCCTAGTAAACTTGGGCTTTGGAGATACTTCTTTGAGAGAGAAGATTAGGTCTCCTATGTAGGTCTCAATATCACTTACTAGCTGAGCAAAAGCTCAGTTATCCATCAGATTTCCTGATTTTCTACAACTGTAACTTCATGTCACAGCTGAGTCCTTTGTCCTTTGTAAGTTGGTATTTGGATTGCCAGTGTATAAAGTGATCATGTAGAAATAATTCTGATACTTGAAAGCAAGACGGGGTAGCGAAGGCAATGAACAGAGTATGGAGAATAGAAATTTTCAGTTCCTCTGGAGGTGTTTGATAGAGCTTAAAGATTAACTAGCAAAAAAGATAAAAGAATGTATCAGTGTGAGCACTGATATCAGAGAACTTTAGTGATGTGAAGGTGAGATGGGCCTTTGTTAAGAGAGGGGGAGTGACATTTGCTTCACTAGATTAGAGGTATTTAACTAAGAGCATAAAAGGGAAGAAAGGTTTGGCTACAGGAGGTGCACTGCAGTTAGGTAACATGGGATGCATTTCCATACTTAAAATGCTCAGAGTTCAGTGTCATTCTTCCTGCAGTGGAGAGCAGAGGTGTTGTGGTGATACGAGAATGGGGCAGGCGTCTGGTGGCCTGTTCTTTGTCCGTGGGAAATCCCCTATCCCTTCCTGGTCTCACCTCCAACTTGCTGCCTGTCCTCGGTGTTCCCTCAGCTGGGAGCAGCAGGGCGAAGGAAGATATGTTTGCCGTGTCAGGCTGAAGGCGGAGAGAGAGCTGGCAGCAAGTCCAGAATTGCTCCATAGAAGGAGATGGGGCTAGGAGCATGAGGTCATCACTTTGCAAGGAGGAGTTTTTTTTTTACAGTGTGTGGGAAGTAGCTCTAGGAAAAGAGACTTTTTTGCTGGCAGGGAGAAGAAACAGCAGTAAGGGAAGAAAGACTAAATGCATTCCAGTAGGAAGTAAACTGCATATATGCTCCTATTCTAAGATAAAACTGTTCACTTAGTCTTGCCCTAATTATATTGGTGCTGTACTTGCCTTGTGAAAATGGATTTCAAAAACCTAGTGGAGAGCTTTATTCTACGGTAGAGATAGTCTTGAAATTGTTGAGTATTCACCATTTTATTAGGGAGTTAATTTAAAATTTGGAGCATGAAAATATGCAGAAAGTCTATGCTGTTTATAATTTGTGTCAGGTAAATGTAGCATTTCTTTACAAAGGTTTATTTTTGAAAATTTTGCAGTAGTGAATCAGTGAAATTCATAGCTTTGTTTCCAGGTTTGAGAGAAGATAGTCACCTCTTATTTTAAGAGTGTATGGTCTCATACAGTACATAGGAAGTTTTGGTAAGGATTCTTAAAAACCAGCAAGAGTCCTTCTAAAATGGCGTTTATTTTTGTGTTTGGGATTATAATTCTTTTCTTGTGGGACAGCTTCACTGGATGGAAGGCTTTGATTGCTGTCAGCTTGTAGCATGAAATCATATTTGTAACCATTATGGTAATTCTTCTCTATTTTCTCTTTCAAGTTTAAGTGTAGAGTTCAGTTCAGTGTAAGGAGTCTGAAATAATAGGGAATTTTTAAATTCCTGTGTGTTTCCCTGATGATATTAAAAATAAATTCACAACAATTTAGGGTTTAATGCTGTTTTTAATCTGAGTGAGTGAACTGTACCTCATGACACCATTCTGCTTTGGATTTCAGATTTCTGTTTGCTCTATAGTAACCAGCTTCCCTTACATTGCTGCTTTCTACACCTGAGAGAAAATGCTAGGTGCTTTAACCACATATAATTTCAAACTTTCTTCTTCATATCTGGGTTTCTTACTAACCTGCTTACAATACTCAGATGTGTGCCTTAGCAGGTTGTAGAGACAACCCGCTGTACTCATTACTTTACTGAAGTTCAGTGTCTGATTTCTGTCCCCATGTATGGGTTTCACAGAATTACTAATCTTTGGAGTGTACTAGTTGGCTCTTTAGAACGTCGTTGATGTTGTGGGCTTGCACCTTGGACAAAAAGGGTATTTTGTTAGGATTTCTGATATGGCTGCTCTTATTTGCTGCTGAGGGCACAGTTACTGCTTGGACCAGATAATTCCTTCAGGTTGTTGACAGGGTGAATGTGGAGTAACAGCACCAATTGCATACTGAGAGAGCTTTCTGCCATGTAGCTCTCTATTACAACAAACACATACTGTCAGCTGTTGAGGGGGAAATAGAACAATCATGTATATTGTTAATCTATTCTTTAGGTATGCTGTACAATACCGCCTGCGAAATACTGTAGTTCACTTGCAACCCTCTCTTAGTATGAGCTAGTAAGAAAATACTTAATGAATAAGTTCTTAATGGTTCTCATGTATTTGGCATTTTTCAATACATGGCATTCAAGTCTTGGTCTGAAGACAGGTAGGCATCTTGCAATTGTCATTACTTAATCGAAAGAGTCTCACAACTTTTTTTTTCATACTGTGATTCTGTAAGTGATTTATTTCAACATGAGGGGCTGAGACATTTAGAAATAATGCTTAAGCGTAAAACTAAATTACCATAATTAAGACTTAATGAAAAACTAGTTATCTTGTAAGTAGTGGCAACCTGTGAAAAGTCTGTGAATTGTTGCATATTACATAAGCACTCTTTGCCAGAAGCAGAAGTTAAATCCAGAGCAATGTTAAAGTTCATTAATCATGAGCCATTTGTTCCTTGAAATTGCCTGTTTAGTAAATGGGAGACACACAATTATAGCAATGAGCCTGATAAGAGTCATGAAGATGAGCTCCTCTGACAGAGTGCTGAATCATACTCAGAGCACTCCATCCTCTCTAATAAATGGGTTGGGCATTTCTGGAGAAAAGCTCTATGAAAGTAATTACACAATCACATAGTGCATATTCCAAAGAGGGTGGAATTTGGGTTTGCATCCTCATTTTGTGAGTTTCTTAATTTCGTACTTGGTTTGTCAGCTTTGCTGCTTTTTGTCAGTTCTGTTTATGCCTAACTTTTTGCTTTAGAAAATTTGGAAAATCTTACTCCATACATTGACAGCATATTGTAGCTTACATTGTCTGTCATCACATTTGTAATGTTTGCTGTTTGAATTGAGAGTGGCAGGTATAAGTTGTTTTCTTTCTTGTAATAGAGAGCTGGAAAGGACGTAGATTTAATGGTTATTTAATAAGACAGGAATTATTTTATTGAATATTTGGTGCTTTAATACTCAGGCAAATAACCTATTAATAATGGCTGAGCTGGTGGGCGTTGTTAGCTGCTACACTTGTAAATCACAAAATTCACCTTTGGTAAACATATAAACAAGTAGGAGTAGCATCATAGGATAAATCCTGATTTTTGAATACATAAAGCTTGTTTTATCTGCTGTTACATTGTATAAATTTGTTAAATTATGATCACTGCAGTGTATTACTATTGTGTCTGCTCAAGTACAGCTTTTTAGAATTATGCTAAAGCTTCCTTTCTATATTTCATGTGTCTTTCAGATGGCATCTGATTTCCTAGTTGTGGTTCCTGCTTTCAAATGTTCATGAGTGTAAAATAATAAGCCACAGCATTTGTTCTCTAAGTTTCAGGAAGTACAGATAAGGATTACAGTCAGGCAAAGTGGTTAAGTTCAAAAAATGTGACAGCTTAAGCATTGTAAAAATGTGAGAATTGCAATGTTAAGAAAAATCATACAACTTTAGAGCAGCTTTTTACTGGTTAAAAAATAGAAAACATGGAATCAGAAAAACACATCCTTGTTTATTTTAGGTATATTTGTTGTATGTCAATGCTGTGAATGCTGTGTTACCTCCCAGCTTTTCTGAAATTTCCATGATATGGTTGATAAACTGAAGTTCATCAGATAAAAGAAAATGCCAAATACAGAAAAAATGGTGTCAGTTGAAGTGTGCATCTGAAAAACCAAACAGTTCTAAAGGGTCTGTAACAAAGATAGAGGAAAGCTATTTAATACCAGTTCTGCCTTTTGGATTAGGTGAATGTTGAAATTGGAACACAAAATCTCTCATCAGTGAATGTGTTAAGTAAATTTGAAGCTACTATTTTAATAAATTTAATTGGCATCCAGAGAATCTAATTTATCTAAATGATTTTTTTTTAATGAGAGAAGGTAATTATATGTCATTCTTACTGAAGTCAAAATCTCAGTTTGAGTCAGTTGGTCGGTTGTTGTGTTCTAGCTTCTAGCTCTCCTTCTCTGGAGCCAGGTGGTATCCTCTGAAAGGAAGCTAACTGATGGGAGTTGACTCCAGGCCCTGCTTCAGATACAATGTGGACGCTCATTGCAGGAGATTTGTGCCCTTTGCAGAACAGTCTTCAGGAGGTATCCTGTCCTTGTATGCCTTGTGTCTCAAGGCCTCATGTTTCCGTGCAGTGCATACCCTGTGCAAAAAATCAGTCCAGTGGGCTGTGACACAGTGATTTCTTGTGCTCTGGTATTCCATCACCAGTCACCCCATCCAGGCTTGGGGAGCCTGAGTGGGGATGTAGGGGTTAGCAGTGTGGGTGTGGTAAGTCTGGTTTTGGTGGGGGCGGAGATGCCATTTCCAAAGCTCTGATTGAGCAGATGGTTGTCAACATTTGGCAATTACAATAGTGTGGCTTGTGTGTCTCTACAGAATTTTTCTCAGATTAAGCTGGGATTTCAGGTTTCGAGATGCAGTCAAATTCCCTTTAGGTATCTCAGAGTACAGTAAGACAAGAATTCTGAGGGAGCTAAATAACCCTTGTCTACAGTACAACAATATTGTCATCTCTAACTTGTTTCTGAATGATACTATGTTATGAAGAATATTGTCCTTTTAAATGAAATATCGGCTACCTGGTATAATCTCTGGAAAGAACACTTTTGGGCAGCAGAAGGAAAGGCTGGATATGAAATAATCACCTAGTGCAATAACGATCAGATAGGCTGAATCTTAGGTATTCAAATAAATTTCCACGTGAAGAATCCAATCATGCATGTGCACTTCAGGATCACTTGTCCAGACATCTGGAAGATTAAACCTCTACCACTTTTACCTGTTTGTAATAGCATCCATTAATTAAAGCTCATACATTTTCAAATGAGAGTAATATTGTTCAGAAGGAGTGTTCTTTATAGCTAGGATAGCTGATGATACCCAAACAGAACTGACTGGAACTAAGAAAAGAATAGGTAGGTTTTACATTTTGGTATATATTTCTAGAATGTATGTAATAAAATTTGTTACACACTTAAAGCATGTAAGAAGGTTCAACAAATGCATCTTTCAGTCATTTGCATTTCTGGTGAGAGTAACTGTATCCCATTTAACACAGAGAGTTATCACAATATGGAGATGGGAAGGAACAGTCAGTTCAGGAACCGCAAACAAAGGCTTGAGACAACACCTTTCACTGAACCACAGGACAGGTTGTATCTCCTGTAGTGCAACAGCCTGGAATATCAGTAGTTAGGAAGAGACAGAACCATCTCATAGACCTATGGTCCTCATGGCTAGTATTTTCTGTACAAAATACTGTGTAATCAAACTACATTAAATGTGGTCCAATGATGCTAAGGAAATAAGTGACCCCGAGAAGACTGAATGAGCAGTGAGTTAACTAAGTAGAAGGTTTAATGAACCAGAAGGATGTAATTAGTTTAATGAAGGAGGAAAGAGGAAGAAACATCCTGATTGCTCTTTCAGTTTCTTTCCAAAGAATAATAAATACTTGGAACTAGATTATGTTTCTCCTGAGGAGACCACATTGTCATTTATTACAGACTAATGGCAGATGTCTTACCTAATTGTTTTGTCTGAAGTGAGACATTCTGGCTGATATTGGGCCATAGGAAGAAATTAAATGTCTCTAGACTTTATAAAGTACTTCACATCCTGAGGATTTATCTTTTTCTATGGCTTTTTCTTAAATCTTGAGAGCTAAGACAGTGCTACTGTGAGAAGCTTCTGGTAGTACTCTGGATTTCTAAGTTGAAATGTGCAGTGGCAGCAGCCAGTGAATTTTGGGACCTGAAGTCTTCAGGAGAAGTCTTAGGTGTAGCTTTGTGATGATGAGAGACCCCCAGTAGGAGTATTCTTCAGTCCTGTTCCACTTACATAGGCAGCTGTGCTTACATAGGCAGCCTTGGGACTCAGGATTTGCATGTGGGTTTTATGTGTGTGTTACTTCTGACTTGCTATGTATTCATCTCGAGATTGATGGATATCAAGATGTGAAATGCTACTTTCAGAGGTTTGGGGTATTTTTTCAAATACAGGAGACTGCTTCCTACCTTCAGACTAAAGAACTTGGGAGCTAATTGAAATCTAAATATCGAAGAGAAATCAGCAAAGGTATAAGTTAACATGCTTAGAATAACTCTTCAGTTGAGATGGTTACTACAGGTACTTTTTAATTTCAGTGTTGAGTTTTTCTAGAAGTTGTTTCTACCTTCACTAGTTGTCTAAGACAAGAAATCCCTTGAAAATGCAATAGTTTAATTTTCTTTAGCTTCTCTTTTTTTTGCTCAGCTTTAATACACTGTATAATACACACTTTAGTAAGCTTGACTCACTGATGTATTTTTTATTCTGTTTTCAAATTGTGGCCAATTTTTGGACATTTTAGCATTATATTTCTTTATAACATTGTATTTCTTTGTAATTCTGGAGCAGTCTTCTCTTTAGCTGGTAGAATTGGTTAACTGGGCTGGAGATGCACAGTACCTGCCCTGTGATAGTCACTTTTAGCAACCTTATCTTGCTCAATTCATTTTTCTTTTAGGATCTAGTGTGGCGATACATGTTGCAACACTGCAGAGTTGAGAGGTCAGTAAAAATTTGTAAGTCAGGAACTCTCTATTGAGGCCATGCTTTTCTCTGCCTTTCCTTGAGTCCTGGAGCTGAATTTAGGGAAAGTATAATTCTTGGAAAAATAGAGGAAGGAAAATTTTTTTTCTTGTAAATGCATGAAAGGTAATGGGAAACTAGGTGTGTTTAGCTTTGAAAGCAAAAGAAGGGTGTGTGGCTGATCTTGTCACTTTTTCAGAGTGAACAAGACAAGAGAAGAGTCTTGAAGCATTAGTGACAGGATGTGACTTCTGTCAGCTGGACTAGCTCTTTTCTTCTTAACCTGTATCTGCCTTCACTTCTTGTTTGTCTGTCTGATGAGATTCAGTCTTGCTATTTAGCTGTGACTGTAAGGTAGAAACTTCTGCTGGGTGGAAACAAAGCTGGTTAAGTAACTGCACTTAAGAAGCACTTACTGCATGGTTTGCTACCAGATGTCAGCTCTACCCTTTGCCCATTCTTTCACAAAAGGCCTGAGATGATAAAGAACATGCTGAGCAAGTTACCAGGCCATGGGAAGTAGCAAACAGCTGAAGATGGAGAGGAGAATGAGATTGCTGTTTCGAATAGTCTTGGAAAATGGGAGATGTCATCTGGAACAAAGCAGGGGTCAGTGAGTATGAAGGCTCACTGGCTGTCTGTAGGCTGGACAGAATGGATGTGTGTGGTGGTGGAAGATGAAGTTAGGTGGAAAAAGAACATGAATTTTTGGATAATGAACAAATAAGGATATGTTATCAAGTTGCTAGAAAGAGGGTAAGCACATGGGCAAGGAGCTTGAAAATAATTTGAACTAATTTCTTGTTCTTGTCAGAGTTGGTTGGTCCTACAGTTGGTCCTACTGTTTCAGCTTCTGACTTCTTATGTGAGATGGAGACCAGTTGCAGGGTGTTTAGAGGACAGCAGTGGTTTAGAAAGTGGTTTAAAAGGAAAGATTGAAAAAAATTAGAATTGTGTCTTGTGATTCTAGGTAGAGAATCTGACGGCTGTCTTTTTGGGCTTCTATCTGTTTAGCTTTTTTTTTTTTAGGCGTAAATCCTATTCTTTGATGAAACCCACTGCTTCTTATTTGCATTTATTTTTAATAACATCACAGCTGCAGGAACTGCTAAGAAAAAATGTGGTCTTCCTACAGGTGCAGGAATGGGAGACTGAGAGTGCACTGTTTGAGGATGTTAGTGCATGACCAAGTAAAATGCATGTAGCTCGGTACTTGCTACTATCAGATAAGAAGGGGCTGTTGGCGTAAATATAGAGTAATAGTTCCTGTTCTGCTTTTACAGTTTAGAGACATCTTGAGTTGGCACTCTTGCTGTTCTACAGATCTGTTTTTTAAAATGAATTTTTATAATAAATTTGTACTTCTTTGTTTCATGGTCTCAGAAATGTCTTTAGGCATTGAAATTATCTAATTTAATTATTTTCTGGGCAAAGAAGGACATAAGAGCAACTTTTTAAAAATTTCATTTGATGTTCTCAAGTTCTGGAAAACACTTCAGGCATTTGACATAGCATATCACTCTGTGCTATAATGATTTTTCTTTTGGTGTACTTTGATCTTACACCTGTCATTCTTACCTTTTTTGTGAGCTGAAAATTCTCTTTGTGGGTAAGCTGCTCCATGCTATGATCAATATTGTCTATATATTTTTTTGTGCTTTAAGTTTTTCTTTAGCTTGAAGAACTTGAACATACAGGCATACCACTAATGTATCAGCAGCATAAAGCTATGTTATGGTTTCCCTTCCCTTCATTAAAAATAGTTTAATATTCTGGATGGTTTCTAACCTGACTGCTTGAAAGCACTGAACAAATGTTTTTGAAGCTGTGTGTTCAGAGACTACTACATTTTTTTCTGGTACTGTTATTAAATAACTCCTACCAGTGTATTATGTTGCATTTATTGACATGTGACTTCATATGCTGTTTTCTGTGCTTGCTGCTCAGTGTTCTGATGTTTTGCAACTTTTGTAATGATCTGTTGGTTCTGATGAATCAGAGTAATTTTGTATAAAGCACAGATGCTTCTGTTATGATGTATAGGCAGGTAACCATACTGAAGAGCAGTCCAAGTCCTGGCACAGATTATGGAGAGGCTTCTGAGCTCTTTCCCCTGTCAGGCTTTGTCTCTTAATCTTACCCTGCAAGGTCTTCAGTTCTCTAGTAGCTTCCTATCAGAGACATCAGCAGAAACTTCCTACTTCCAACACCTTTTCCTACAGCATCCTTGATGTCTTCATAGAACTCTTCAAGTTGTGAAACATGATTTTGCTCTGTAAAAGCTGCATTGTTCTTTTTTTCTTTTGAATTATTCTAGTCTACAGATACTTAGGCAAGGTTTTAACCACCTTGTGCAGTATCAGAGTCAGACTGTGTTGTGCTTCTGATTGCCTTGTCCCATCTGAAGAAAATTTGATTTATTTTCCTCTCTTGATACTTCTTTGCTTGGCTCACCTTAAGCCTAAGCTTTTGCAGACTTAATATTTTGGAAATTTCAATGCTTTGGCTCAATAGTGTTGGACTGGTGAATTCCTACTCTTAATTTGATATTTTTAATTGCCTCTCGGATGCTTCATTTTTAGAGAACGCCTTATATATCCTAAATTTGAAGAGGATCTGATTTGGGGATTGGCCTTAACTGTCTTGTTAGTAATTTCAGAAAACAACAGATCATCTAAGTTTTCTGTTCTTGCTTTATCTTCTTATAAATTTGTCTTTTATACCTTCATTAGCTAGTGAATTATTGCATTGAGGTAGCAAGATGTTTGTAATTCTCAGATTCTGCTATGTTTGAGCTCAGAAATAACAGTGGAAATTTTGTGAGATTTTATTGCCTTCTGGCAGATGGCTGTGCAATTCACTGGAAAGCTTTTATTATGCTTCCATGTACTAGCTAGTCTGTGCCTGTCAATTAGACCTGTATTGGACTTGCATTACCAGCTTTAAGTTCTACTAATGACCTGTGTACAGATGAAAAAATGCACATAGGTAAAAAGTTAATAGTAACAGGAATTCTAAAGAAAAATTGGGTTTGCATTTGGTTTTCTTATTGACAAACAAAATTCTGCACTCCAAAATACATGATAGCTCAGTTCTTTAAAAAGAGAAATAAAGGTGTGTTGTTGTTTGTGTTCAGGGAGCAGAAGATAGAACTTTTTTGTGTTGAAGTGGCTCCAATCTGTTGTTTCATTTGATAAATGGAATTTTTTTATGGGCTTCATTTTACCACATGCAGTTCTTAACATCTGCATGAAACTTCAATGTGCCCAGGTGCTGGTGGTGATGTTTGTTCCACTTTCATGAGTCCCATTTGAATGGGGATTAGGATTTATGTTCCTGTCCTGTGACAGTCTGGTGTTTCTTCCATCCAGTTTGTATTTATGTTAGTAAGATGAGCCAAATTTACTCTAATGTTTTGCTCTTGCTTGTACTTTTTTGCTAGTGGAGACTTACCTTTGGGCTTTGCAAATTTGGAACAAATTATTTTATATCTGTTTCTTAGAAATGTGATGAATTTTATAATGCTTGTAACCTCCTGTGTTTTTTTTTTCTCCTTTCGTATCTACTTGCATAGCTGCTGTTCCTTTACAGTGCCTGAATCTTAGCATCACTTAGTCTTTTCTATTTTTGGTCATGGAGAATAGAAGTTTTGTATTTATATTAGGCAGTTCTTTGTTTCTCAAACGTCACTAAGTAACCAGAAGGGAATACTAAATAATGCCTGCTTGAATGTGAACTAAGACTGTCCCTTCGCAAGGTTTTATGAATGTGTCATGAGCAGTGCTTTGTTTTAAATAATGGAGATTTTGAAAATAGTTTTGCTTTCTTCACCCCTACACACTTGTCTTTCTTTCAGTTTTGCTTTATATGTTTTTTCCTATGAGGGCATTGCTAAACTGTTACGGAATGTCTCATTTTCAGTTGGACATTGTGGTGTGAGATTGTGAGTGAATGCTTATCATGGGTCCACACATGGAGATTATACAGTATACCTTACACTTGTAAGTTGCGTGCAAAGCTTGTTCTTTACCATTCTTTAAACCCAATATATTTTTTCCTTACTATAAACCCTCAAAACCCTTCTGTGTCACTTTGCTTCATCTAAATTGTGGTCCAGATTTACAATTTGAAGTTCTGGTCCTGCTAGTCATCCTAACTTCCTGACCTCCTACTTTTCTAGATGTTAGAGTAGTTAGAGCCAGATAGAAATTTATGTGTCTTGAGTGGTTCCTTTCTCTTGCTGCCACTTGTTTTCTTCCACTCTTATGAAATTACCACTACTAACTTGGTCTTTCATATAACAAAGTTGGGCCTTCTGTGCTTTCATTTTCCTTAATAGGTTTCTGTTTTCGTTTTGCCAAGGGCAAGATTCATAAATAAATAAAATTGTCTAATTTTTCAGCTACAGTACACGTGTTAAAAAATTCCAAGAACTTAAAGAAAAATCTTCTCTTACATGTGTAGAGGAAAAATTATTTCTTCACTCAAAATTATGTGTATTAAGTGATAGCATACTACTGCTAGCAGTCTTTTGAGAAATCTGCTCTTTTCTTTTAGTTGAACTGTTTTTTTTAAAAAAATGCTGGCCTCTGGTAATTGAAAATGCAGGGCAATTTACCTAAGTTTGAGTTTTGCAATGTATTTGAAAACGGTGAGATAGTTAAAAGAAGTTTGATATGTTTTTCTTTCACAGAGTCCCCAGAAAAGAAAAAAGTGTATTTCAGTAGGTGAAAATCAGAGGAAGTAGCTGCTGACATAGGAAAACTGTACTAAAGGACATTTCTGAAGGAAAACTTTTAAGGTATGTGGGCTAAGTTATGCTTTGCAGAAGAGCTTTCCTGGAAATTAGGCGCCTGCTTTGCTTTGAATGGACCAGTATTTCAAATCAGCTTTGAAATAATCAGGCAAACTTTTATTACCCCTTCAGATGTTTACTGTTGACAAAAGCTCTGCAGAAGGGTTAGTTTTACTTGTTTATGTTGTATGCATCATATCTATGCATACAAAGATGATCTTATGAATATGAGATTAGTGTAAACAAAGGGTAGATAATGCACTTGTTTTGTGTTTCATGGTCTTGTGCATTCCAGGAATGGATCCTACACTAACAGAAATGTCAGTTGTTTGACTGTCTAATTTTTGTTTAAGGTGTGAATGGAACGCTAAGAATGATTTATTTCATTATTTTAATGGAATATAACTATTGTAAGCCTCACATTGAGAAATTGAGGACTGTCTAACAAATTGATAATCTATTGTAAAAACGCTTTTAGTTTAGAAGCCTTGATTTTAAGGATTTGTCTCCTGAATGCAAATCCTCTTTCTTTTCTGATTTTGAAATATTTTTAATGTTTGTAGAAAGTGTTTGCAGAATAAAAGGCATGCTGTATTCTCTATGATTTGGAGCCTGTGCAGATTTAGGAATAATCTAAATTCATGGTCAGCATCTTAAGAGTAGGAGAATCCAGATCTGTGATGTGCTTTCCTATTCTGAATTTAGCTGGGGGCCAGGTGTGCTTTCTGGGTTTGTAGTTTTTTAGTTGCCTACCTTGTCGCTGGTACTGTGAAACCACAAGTTCCAACTGATGCGTGTAGATCCATCATTATTTTAAGTTTATAAAGTCACAACCTTGGACATAATTGATGGCAATATGTAGCAGAAGACACCAGTTGTTACAAGTGAAAGTGTTGCATTGTATCTGCTCTGTTCTTCCTTGGTCATTTGATTTCAGGCAGTGTCAGACACAGGACCTTTGGTCTGACACAGCATGGCCACTTTCATGTGTCACAGACAGACTGCAATCTTTAAATTAAACGCACATCAGTTATGGAAACTACTTTCTTCAGAGTTGCTGCTGGAATCCAGCAGCATGACTAACTGGAATACTGGTTTTATTTCCTGAGGGGAGTGTTACAATATTGAAGGATTATGTGACTAGCAACTTCCTTGAAGTTTCTCACTGTTTGGCTGAAAAAATTTAACACTGATTTGTTTGGAATCTGACTGCACCACTGTGTTGATGGTTGAGAGAAATTTTAAATTGTCTTTGGTAACTCTGCTTAAATTTAGAACAGTTTAAGATCTGGTTGCTCATTCACGCTATATTATTAAATGTACTTTCAATGTGTACTTCCTGTGAATGATTAGTTCATTGTTTTGAGAGTAACACTGTAAAGAAAGTAAGTCCTACTTTCTTGGAATTGATTGTGAGATGCATTTTACTATTAAGTGTAACAAATATTTTTTGACTAATTTACAGGTACAGTAATTTTTTTAGCCATCTGTATCTATGTCTGTAATAGATAATATAGGATATTATATATCTTCTAAGATATTATATATATATCTTATATTTCAAAATATAAAAAAATAGCTGAAGCTCATTTGTCTTATTTGGTGGTACTGGTATTTTATTGCTTTTACAAGACTTGGCACAATTCTGTTTGAAACTTCACTGGCATGTCAAATTGTGCAAGCTTTGTTCACACATGGAAAAAGAGGTAAACCTCATGGATATCTGCCAGAAGCAGAAGAAATCTCTTCACAGTAAGAGTAAAGCAATTCTTGAAGGTCTTTATTTCTGTATGAATTTAGCATATCATGTTTGTTAGTATCACTTCTCTGTCTAGCTTGTTTTAAAACCTCATGCCATCTCTGGTTTTTCCGTTAAGATAAAATACTCTCCCATGTTTTTTTGAGAATTTTTTTCCCCCAGAATAGCTCTCACACTGTATTTTCATCTTTTGAACATTAGAGAAGAAAGTATGCTTGTGTCTCAAACTCCTCATATCTCATATCAGTTACACATTAAATCTTTTCTGGATTCAGATTTTTCTGGTTTTGCTGATTTTTTTGCCAGTGGTCTCTGATTACAAAATCTGTCTGGGAATCTTTGTCTTTCAGTGTGGGTGTTTTAATGTTGTGTGGTAAAGCCAAAAAATATGGGAATATTAGTATCCCATAATCCAGTAGCTGTGAACATGGGGAAGCACAAGGAGAATCACACCATGAATAGCAGCTCAGCTAGTCTGCTGTTCTTAAATGTCTTCTGGTGCCATGGTTGGAGACACAGGACTGATCTAAATGCATTACTGTGCCTGGGTGATCACTGTTAAGTCCCTTCTGACTGAAATATTCTGCT